>NC_133898.1:131364552-131964552 GCF_964199755.1 Larus michahellis
AAGATCCCTTCCCACCCAAACCATTCCGTGATTCGATGACATACGTTTATCCCAGATGATAAGACGCAAGGTGTTGTCCGGCCCAGCGCGGTGGTGCTGCCCACGTAGCCAGTGACTGAGAAAATGGCTGGATTTTGGGGAGAGCAGGAGGGAGGGGAAGGGGAAGGAGAAAGAAACCAGATTTTCTCTGTTCGTCCCCCCCCTCCAGGTGCCAGACGCCGCGGTCACTGCCATCCTCAACCACGCATGTCTCCCTCACCTCCAGCTCCCCACGCGCCGCCACGATGCCAGCTCAGGAGTGACGTCCCGGACCCCCCCGTCCCCCGCACCGCCTCGCAGCGAGGACTGTGCCCCGCCGACCGGCGAGGAAGGGGCTCCAGCCGGCAGCATCTCCACCGGTCCCAATTCGTCTTTGTCTTCAGCTACTTTGTGTGCGCGTGTGTTTGTGTGAGACGCTCACAAACAGCCCCCGGGGTGAGGGGAGCTGCCCCCTCCTTCCCTCTGCGCCCCCCATCCCCCCCTTTCCTCCTCCCCGATCTGGATCTGTCACTTTATTTATTTAACGTATTTATTTATGGAGTGGTTGATGCGCAGTCAGGAGGCGCGTTCGGACTGGAGGACGCCCAGGGCTGGCGGCTCCTCGGGTACGCTCAGCTCCCAGCCCTCCCCACGCCGCCGCCGCAGCCCCCGCGCAGGGGCTGGGGCACGGGGACACCACCGGGGTGGGCACCGCCGGTGTACTGCCCACCGTCAGACTCTGTGAAGCCGGCAGGAGAGGGCACGTGCCCCTCGCTGGTGGCTTTGGCAGAAGGTGAGGCAGCCCTGGACTCTGGTGCTGCATTTGCTCTGCTGGATCCCAGGGAACGTGGCGATTTCTGCAGGGATTTGGAGACTTCGTGGTGGCAGCACCTTGCGCTGGGCTTGTCAGAGGCCCAGAGGGACTCTCCAACCTGTGTCAACACCGTTGGCAGCAATGACATCTCATTGACTTCTGGGCATGGCTGTCACTGCAGGAACGCCAGCTCCATCCACAGAGGGGACTTGCAGATTAACCAAACCGAGCCGGTGCCGGTGGTGCCGGGACTTCGTCCACTGTGCCACGCTCTGGAGACGGCTGGTCCTGTCCTGTCCCGCTGCCTGACACCACCCTGACTAAGTGGGTGTTCAGCTCCTTACAGCAAGGCTACCTAAGGGAGACCAGAGGTGAGAGCGTCACCATCCTGGCAACTGAAGGCAATGAAGAAACGCAGGACAAGACGGTGATGCCCAGAGGAGTGATGTCACCATCGCTCCCCTCCAGGCTGGGTAATACCATGTGGAGGTCACCTCGTAGGTGGGAGAACTTTATTGGTGATTGTGTGGGTCATGGAGGGATTGACGTGAAACAGGTAATGGATGAGAGGGGGAAAGCCACGAGGCCACTCGGGCGACCTGAAACCCGTCCCCGGCAGCAGCACATATAGGTGCCAGGACGTCGCTCGGTGTCCCTGGGTGGGTCAGCTTTCGGCAATTTGATATAGGGCAGGTGGGTCCTTGTTGAGGACCATCCCTAGCAGTGCCAGGCCAGCGGCCATGGTTTCCCTGGGATGGCTTCCAGATGTGCAGAGGTGGAGGAGATCTGTTCGTTAGACAAGATCCTAATGAATGAGGGAGTCACCCCCTGGTTCACATGGGAGGATATGGGTCTTCAAAGAGACGTACGCTGAGGCCAGTCCCTGGGAAGTCAGAGCGGAGTAGATTGCAGGTAGGGACTGTGTCTTGTGGTGATGGAGAGAGTCTCTTCCACTGGAGGACGGGTCACCGCTCACCGCGATGACTCCTGCACGCAGGGCCCAGGGTGAGGGAGGGAGAGGGAATGAGGCACACAGAGTAGAAACATCAGCTGGAAACATCACTGGAACAGGCTGCCCAGAGAAGCTGTGGCTGCCCCACAGTGTTCAAGGTGTTCAAGGCCAGGTTGGACAGGCCTTGGAGCAACCTGGGCAGGTGGGAGGTGTCCCTGCCCAGGGCAGGGGGTGGACTAGATGATCTTTTTAAGGACCCTTCCAAACTAAACCATTCTGTGATTCTATGATTCTGAACATCAGGAGCAGAAATATCAGCTGTGTCAACTTCAGAGCAGTCCAAGTCCCACCCAAGAGGAGCGTCCCATCAGAATGCTCCCTGTGGGTGCACTGGGGCATCCACAGACCTTCCCACCCACCTGACACATCCCCTGCTCTGCCGCTGGGGGATCTTCTCCCCATCCCCATAACGTTGTCCTGCCTCGTGCTCTTGATTGCTGCCCTCTGCCACCATCTTCCCTTCCCCACCTGTGCCCCGTAACACCTTCTGCCCCTCTGGAATCTTTGTCCCCTTCTCCCCCACCCCAGCAGCTGGCTGGCAGTAGGTGATTTTGGAAGCTGCAGGTTGCTGCCAGGACTGAGCTCAGTCCCTTTGAGCACGGCCAGGCCTGGTCTGTGCTCAGCCTGGGGAGGAGGGTGCAGGAGGAAGGGCGTGAGGAGCGAGAGATGGGTCCCTTCCACGGCTTGGGGTGAGCTCCTTCTGTGCGGAGGTACCGCCGGCAGCCGGGGGGTTGGTTGTTCATGCGTCCCATGTGCTTTTCCCAGAGCGAGCTGGCTCTGGCCCCATGGAACCTGGTGGATGAGAGACCTGGTTCTGTGTTTCATCTTCAGGATAGGTCTGGGAGTCAGGGTCAGGAAGCACAGCCCTCAGAAAGGGGAGGAGCAGGGTGGCCTGCAGGAATATATTTCCCTCCCTTCCTTGTTTTCTAATTGCCCCAAGTTCATCTTCAGCCGGATCAGCAGCTGCTGGAGCCCGGAGGTGGTGAACAGGTGACAGAGTCTCTCTTGCCACCATTCTCTGTCCAGGGCATGGGAGACAAAGCTCAAGAGCTGATGGTGTCTTCTTCTTCCTCCTGTCTTGCGCCGGGTTGCGGAGCATCATGTAGAAGGGTGCGTGTGCTCCACGCTGGTCACCCATGGCACGTGTTGGTCCTTATCTGTGTCACGGCAAAGGACACGTCCAAGTCCAGCAGGACTGTGGTCACATCCACGTGGAAGCCCTTCCAGCAGAGCACAGGATGGGTGTGCAAGCACCCGGGGATGGGCTGAGCCGCTTTCAATGTCAAAGTGCCGCTTGCATCGCATCCATGGTGCGTGTGGGTCCCAAGATCTCCCTCGCGCTCCCTCCGTCTCCCTCCACCGCTGCCGGCGACCTCCCAACCTCCTCAGCACAAACCCCGAGGGCTGGGAGCAGGTGCTGGCCATGGGAGCCGAGAGCTGGTGGCGGCGCTTTCCCTCTGCCTCGGGCGGCTCCGCAGCCTCCCTGCACCGCTGCCGCAGCCTCAGATGTATATTTGTAATGTTCTTTGGTCTTCGTATGTCGGTGCGTGTGTATTTACGTATGGGTGTGTGTCGGTGCGTGTGGGCGCGCGCGTGTAGCCGAGGGATCTATTTACCGTCAATGTGAGCGACTGTACAGGGGGCAAAGCCCAGAGGGGGGGACGGGGCTGGGCTGGGGCTTTTTTTTTTTTTTTTTTTTTTTTTTTTGTGGTTTAATTGTTCGTTCAGTTATTTTGGGGTTTCGGGTTTGGGCATATTTTTTTTTGCGAGGGGGTGGGTTCGGGTCTGTTCCGGATTGACTGACAAGGTGAGGGCCTTGATTAGGACCAAATTTTCGTGCCTGTTGCTCTGGTGATTTATTTAGAAATCAAAAGTTTACTGTATGGTGGCCCATCCTTGTCACTCTATACATATGAATATACAGGACATATTATAAATATATATATATTATACATACTGTATGGAGAGAGGTCATTAATCTCACACTCCCTCTGGCTTTGGATGGACACCTCTTCAATATGCTGTAACGTAGCTTTGACCCGGTGCTGGGAACGACCAGAAAGCGCCAGCACCCTTCAGAAAACTGGCGATGACACCAATAAAGGAATGAGCATCATTGCACAGGGCGTCCGCAGCCTCCTTCCTCCGTGGCTCCGGCCGGCCGGGACCCGCCGGCACCGCGGCCGGTGCGTGGACGTGGGCGCAGCCCCCCACGGCGTGGCCTGCGCGGGGGCACCGCAGGGCTGCGGGGCTTAGAGGCGAGGGTTTGGGATTTGGGCTCCTGCTGCTGCGCGGACCGGGGCACCGGAGCCTGCCCGCCGGGATTTCTCCGTGCATTTCCCTGTAAGATGGAGCGTTTGCACTAAAACACCGGTAATTTGCCAGAAGCTTCGCTAGGACATGGTCTAAGCAGCAGAAGCTGGTTTTGCTAGGCGTGAGCTCTCCCTATAGATATACATATATATATAAAAAAAAAAGTTGTATGAGCTCCAAGAGTGTGGCGAGGCTGTATAAAATTGGTAAGTTGATTTTGAGGAGGTTTCATTTTACGTGCTGGCGTAGATCCTGCCAGCGTTGCGCTGCTGGTGCCGGGCTGACGAGCAGCAGTGCAGCGAGGTCTGCAGCCCGCCTGCCTCCAGCCCGGGTCACGCGTGGGGCGGGGGGTGCCGGCAGAGGAAGGAGAGAAGAGCCCGGGGGTAAAAGCAAAGTGAGAGAAGGGGGGACGGTTACAGCCCACGGGGAGAGCAAGGGAGGACCCACGGACGTTCAAGTGAATCAAAGCCACTGACGCCAGTGGGATTTTGGGGAGCTGAAAGAGTGAAAAGGGAGCAGCAACAGCGAGCAGGGAAGAGGTTGCGCATCTCTCCTCCCGGGTGCCGCTGCTTTTTTCCCTGTGCCATTGGAAAACAGGGAAAAAAAATCCCACGTCTTATGCATTAACGAAGCTCTTACTAAGAAAAGACTGCAGCAGCAGGGAAGAGAGCTGGGGGTGTCCAGCCTGGAGAAGAGAAGGCTCCGGGAAGGCCTTAGAGCAGGTTTCCAGTATCTGAAGGGGCCTACGAGAAGCTGGGGAGGGACCTTTCAGAAGGGCATGTAGCGATAGGACGCGGGGCAATGGCTTCAGGCTGGAAGAGGGGAGGCGAAGGTTGGATATTAGGAAGAAACGGTAGCCCGGGTGCAGGGGCGAGGACGTGGACGAAGGTGGGGACAAGACACACAACGAGAAGGAAAAGGCCAGGGAACAAGGGGCAATCCAATCCGTAGGTGCATTAGTAGTAAGAGAAAAATGAAAGAGGGTTTCTTCCCTATGCACCGGGGAATGAATGATAATATCAGAGGGAAAAACTAAGCACGCAATCATTTTTTATTTTTTTTACTTCAGCCTTCATTTAAAAGGTCAGCTGCGAGCAGACGGCTAACAATAAATGTCATCGAAAAAGGGCCGAGCACTCAGGCTAAAATAAGAAAAGGGGAGGCTAAAGATTTCCCGTACACGCTGGGTGTTTCCAAATCGGCCGGGTCTGATTTGATTCATCCCGCTGTACGCGGGGAGGTCGGTAAAGCAACCTCGGAGCTGCACGCGATGGGGTTTGAGAACTCACAAAGAACAGGCAAAGTGTCCGAACAGGAACAGGACAAACGTAAAGAATATCTTTAAAATGGGGGAAAGGAGAACTCGGGGAATTATACACTCAGCCTAACCTCACCTCCTGAAAAGACACTGCAGGGGTGAACGCAATCCACCTGCAAGTATCGACAGGAGAAGGAGGTGGAAAGCGACAGCCGACCTGGTTTGGTCCGAAGCAAATCACATAAAGCAACATCATTTGCTGCCAGGACTAAGAGACCTTGCAGATGTATCACAAATTAGGATATATTCAGAGATTTTTGGTGAAACTCTTTGGCACGCTCACTGATGGGAGGCCGAAGTTGGGGTTGGCGATGGCAGATTTTTCCAAAAGAAAGGGGTTGTAGGGGGGCAGAGAGAGAAACGTGGTGTGTTCCCCTCCAGCCCAGCGCTTCCGGGGTCGGCCGCGCCAGGCACCGCTTCTCAACGAAGAACAGAAAGATTTGGCAAGAAATCAATGGGCACGATGTGAAAACGTGAAAGACTGAAAGAAACAGGGTGGTTTCCACCTAGGGCTAGAAGACTGTGGAGGGAGGTAATTGTGATCTTCAAATACTGACAAAGACCGATAGAAAAGGAAGAGATTATCCTGTTCCAGCTACCAAGAGGAGACAGGACAAGAATTTCTGGTCTTAAAACACAGCAAGAAAGATTTAGATCAGAATTTAGGAAAACTGCTGTAAGCCCCCAAGGATGACGCAGCAGTAGAATAGGTTACACATGCGATACAGAACTGCTCCCACCGGGGGCTTTTAAGAGCAGATCAGACTGACAGCTGTCAAGAGCCATTTACGAGGCAGTTGGAGGGCAAAGGATGACGGGATAAACCCCCGACAACCTCTTCCAATCCTATTTTCTATGATTCTGTGATTTGAAATTCCTGCAGGGTACAGTCTGGGCGCGTGGGAGTTGAGCCGAACCCGGCGCAGAGCTGGAAGAAACGGAGAGGGAGGAGATGAGGAAGGGAGAGAGTCGGGGTTTGCCGTGTTCAATTCACCTCGCCGCCGCCGCCGGCCAAGGCAGCCCGCGAGCAGAGCAGAGAGCGAGGGCCCTGGGTAACGCAGCGCGAATAAAAGCGGGGAAATGTCAGATTATAAGCAACCGCCGTGCGGTCAGGAGCTCCGCTTCTTCCCGAGGAGTTCAGAAATCACGCGTGAAAGGTGCAGAGAAGGGCAGAGGGTTTTTCCACGCCCAGTGTAACTGCCAAACCCATTCTGAGACGTTAGCTTTGGCCACGCACGTGGTACGGCCCACGGGACAAGAAGGTGACTTCGGGCAGGAAAACAACGCTCCAGTCACCAACAATACTCTTTCCTGGCGAATTCTGCCGTGCCTGGTTTATTTTACACTCTTGGGGCTGCTTGATTTTCCCTATGGCGGTGTCAGGTTTGGCTCACCCAACACGGACGTCTCCACCTTCGTCTCCCTCTCCTGCCCCACAGACGAGCGCCTGGAGAGCGGGGACAAGGTGTGTGTGATGGGTGCCCGCAGCCACCCCCCCGCGTCGATATGGATGAGCCGAGCTCACAGCATTCGCGACGCAGAAGACACCCAGGAGCGTCTGTGCTTTCCCGCTTAGCCTGGGGTTTGCTCTGCAATTCCTCTGCCCGTTCCTTGGGGCCGGTTTCTCTTTTCACAAACGTGCGCTGCGGTTTCTTCGGTGGCGACACTCAGCGGCTTCAGCAGCCAGGAGGGTCTTTGCTCGGGCTCAAGATGTCTCCATTTCCCTGGGACAGCTGGCCGCCCCTGACCGTCACACGGGACTGCACAGAACCCTGCAGTTCTTATGAGAGCACTGAACCAGGCGATAGAAACGTGATTTTAAAGAGCTATGTCCCATCTACCGGCAGTTCAAAACAAATTGTAATTTTTAACTGAAATCTATAAAATTTAGGGTAAATTCACTATAACAATTTTGGGGTTTTTTCTTACTACAACTGATAGGACTTCTCCTGTCAGAAATCTAAAATGTATTCTTCAGATTTCACAGAATCATAGAATCTTCATGGCTGGAAAGGACCTTTGAGATCATCGAGTCCAACCACACACATACAAAAAAAACCCCCTACAATCTCTGCCACTGGAGCATGCCCTGAAGTGCCACATCCAGACGTTCCTTAAACACCTCTAGGGATGGTGGCTCAACCCCCTCCCTGGGCAGGCTGTTCCAGTGCCTGACCACTCTTTCAGTAAAGGAATTCCTCCTGATATCTAACCTAAACCTCCCCTGCCGCAGCTTCAGCCCATTTCCTCTGGTCCTGTCATTATTCCCCTGGGAGAAGAGGCCAACCCCCACCTCTCTGCACCCTCCTTTCAGGGAGTTGTAGAGGGCAATGAGGTCTCCCCTCAGCCTCCTCTTCTCCAAGCTCAACATGCCCAGCTCCCTCAGCCTCTCCTCATATGCCCTGGTCTCCAGACCCCTCACCAGCCTGGTAGCTCTCCTCTGGACACGATTTGTGTGGTTCTATATGCCAATATTTACATTTTCAATGAAAATAAGTGAAAATTTTGAAGGGGCCAAACACCTACACCCCACCTTGGAAGAACAATGCCCACAGAGGTTCATCACCCCTCCGTGACTGCCATGCCCAGGTACAGGGTGGAAAAGCGTGAGGGGCCCAAGAGCCTCCAACACAGTACAAACTGCAAGATCAAGAGAGGTGGAAGCTGGACTAGCAAAGACACAACATATGCCGTATACACGTATGCGGTGTGAGACATGGGTGAGAGGTTTGGAGCGGAGAACGCTGCGAGAAACACGTTGGGTTACTCCATGGCCAGTGACAGCTGCCACTGGGCAGCTGCAGAGCAGTTTCTAGTGGTGCTGGTCTCTGGACCACATTCACTCTGAGAGCAACGACATCCAGGTGGTCAGAGATGTGAGTTTAGGATTCCGGGTCTGAAGTGGAACTGGGTGGCAGAGCCGGGGTGACCAAAATGCCACCTGTGCTGGGAAGGACGGGGGGAGTGGTGTGGCCACCCCTCAGCCTCCCGTGCTGAGGACAGAAGGACGTGTTCAGGGAAATTTATACAGCTCCTGGTTCATTCCTCTTCTTCTCGCTCTCCTCTCATTGCGCAAAGAGTGAGCCACCCAGGTAGGGACTTGTCCCTGAAACCTCCAAAACATTCGGAGGTGTGGTTAAGACGCGCAAGGGTAGCTCAAAGCAAGGTTTACCAAACGCTTTATGTCTCAGCCTCATTCAAGAAAATCAGTAAGATTTTCTGTCGCTGAGCCCTGCTTCTCTTTCAGTCCCACCCTGCCACTCTTGAGGCTTGTGGTAGAGGTTCTGCTGCTCTCGCACGCCTGCCCCGGGGACACATCAGAGGGACACAAAGAGCATCAGGCCTCCTGGCTCTCAGGAGAGCTCATCTCTCCTCCTGACCCTGCTCCTGGCTCATGATGAGCGAGCTACTCCAAATCCCCATTTCCCTAGCGCTAAAGCTTATTATAATTTTTTTAAGTACTTTGAGATTTACTTCTTATAAGATGTTGCAAAAGAGCTGAATGTTTTCACTACTGAGTAAATTTTAAAGTATTTCAGCACGAAGGTGACTACAGCCGCCATAAATACGGTGCGTGGACTTCCCAAGACAAAAGCCGTGCGGGAAGCCTTTATTCCAGAGGAGCTTTTTGGGTTTGTTTTGGTTTGGCTTTTTTTTTTTTTGCTGTTCCTTGATGCTGTGATGACACCCTGTGGACTTTTCCCTGTACTACTGTAGCTGTGCAAAGACCCAAAAACTTCATTCTTTTTCCCCCTAATGGCTCTTTTACTCCGTTTCCCTACGTTTTTCTCTAGTGACATCTTTTCTTCAAGCTGTTAACTCAGTCTTTAATGGCTTTTAGCAAGGCAGCCATGTCACTAACATTATTTGGCACGCGCTGTTCCCGTGCGTCGCTGTCTCGCTAACATTTGTTGTTTTGCAATCAGATGGTGGAGACACCTAGGAGAGACCTCTCCACCACCAAACGTGCTCCACGGCACATCTTGCCGTGCAGCAGCAGGTTTCAGATGGTCCAAGGGATCGGTCCGCTGGGACGGTGGTGATTTGAGACCTCCTCCACAACGAATTTCCCCAGATTTAGACTCTGTCTGGAAGAATATACTTGTCCTCTGTCCTTTCAGTCCCAACTTCTATGCCAGCAGACAGATAGAGTAATTATTTGTAGCTGTTCTGCCTTAAAATATGTTGCCTATATGCTTATTCCCATTGCGGGTATACTCACGATCAAGCGCTGACCCTTGAGGAGCAATGTTGGTGGGGACACACAGCAGCCACTGGCTTCCCACGCCATTCCACACTTGTCTGTACTTGGGAAGCACTTTCCCTCTTTTCCCTCAGTCTCAGAAGAAATATTAAAGGAAGGGAAGAAGTAGGAATTAAACTTTCTTTCTCCTATGAGTGCTCATTTCTATTTGAATTCACACTATGAATGCAAGCAGAACCACCCAAAACCCACCAAATAGCTGGAGGAGAGCATCTGAGTTTTCAGTGGCAAAGCATCAGGACAAGAGCATCGGTGTTTTCAGAGGACCATCCTTCCAACAACAGCAACATGCCTGGAGACCTCGTGAATGGTATTAGGCCTCGTTAACATAGAATCATAGAATCACAGACTGGTTTGGGTGGGAAGGGACCTTAAAGGCCACCCAGTGCCACCCCCTGCCCTGGGCAGGGACACCTCCCACCAGCCCAGGTTGCTCCAAGCCCCGGCCAACCTGGCCTTGAACCCCTCCAGGGATGGGGCAGCCACAGCTTCTCTGGGCAACCTGGGCCAGGGGCTCACTACCCTCACACCAAAGAATTTCTTCCCAATATCTCATCCAAATCTCCCCTCTTCCAGTGTAAAACCCTTCCCCCTCGTCCCACGGCTCCCCTCCCTGCTCCAGAGTCCCTCCCCAGCTTTCCTGGAGCCCCTTGAGGGACTGGCAGGGGCTGGAAGGTCTCCCCAGAGCCTTCTCCACGTTGAACCCTCACAGGAAAGAGTGTCTTCCTAATATCTAATCTAAATCTCCCCTCTTTCAGTTTAAAACCGTTCCCCCCGATTCTGTCGCTCCCTTCCCTGATCCAGAGTCCCTCCCCATCTCTCTTTAGGCCCCCTTTAGGGACTGGAAGGCTGCTATAAGGTCTCCCCTCAGCCTTCAACTTCACACGTAACGTGTGGACAGACAGTCCACGCTATAGAATAGAGGCACCCACATGACATACGGGGAAACCATCAGACCTAGGCGTACATAGTTTGGGGGAAAAGAACAGTCAACCTTCTGACAAGGTGAGATTCAGACTAAACCCTGGATGAAAATTTAGGTTGAATTTTATCAGTAACATTGTTCCAAATGACAGCAGCAGAAGAGTCAGTCTTACAGATTTTAATCGTCCCCTTCAGCCTGACAGTGGCGGCAGCCACCAGAAAGCCTGTCTTTATCGAAAGATGAAGGCAGTGGACAGCCAAAGGCTTGCGTGACAGCCCTGCTGAGGAAATGAGACCAGGCTCAAACGACGCCAAGGAATTTTGTGCGTAATGAGGGAAAACCTTTGAAAGAATATCAAACTTGTAAGCATGGAAAAAAAAGAGGAATGTTCCTCCTGGGAGCGGGGCAGCCACAGCCACCAGCTGTATTACAGGAGGCTAGTGAAGATCTCGGAGTACTTCAGCCCCAGTAGTAATTTAAAATGTTAGGTGGAATAAATTGAATGGAGGCCACCGGCGTGGATGTTCATCAGGAAATAATTCCAGCCCCTTTGGTTAGACGTCCGATGGAATGTTTTCTGCTCAAAAAAGCACGCGGCACCCTGCTGCGAGCTGTCGGAAGATGTAGCTGACCCGAGACTGATGAGCTGAGACGAGCAGCCAACCAGCGGAGTTCCTGGTGCAGCGACCGTGTCGGCCCGTCAGAGACCAAAGCCATTAGTCACGTTGCTCCCTGCCTTATCCTCCGGCTAAGTTTGGAACAGAGGAGAGAAGAAGCACATCAGCTTCCCTTCCAAAGGGAGAAACGATCCCCTGGGAGGCGCATGGAGCCTGGCTCTGGAGGCTGCCCTTCCTCCTGCTGTGCACGGCGAAGGCGGGCAGGAAAACTCCAGCCGCAGAAGACAGGTCCCGCCATCCAGCTGCACGAAAGGAGCCATCCGCTAACGCGTTCCAGGCTCCAGGCTGCGGAAAGTTGCACCTGGTGCTTAGCGCATCACTTCCCAAGGAAAGGGAAATGAAGTTTGCATCCTTTTCATGGAAACAGAACAAAGTGTCTTATTGTTCGTTATCGCGTATGACAATCTGGTGTGCATGAACGAAACGCCAGACCTGCTGCTTGCCTCGCTCCCTGATTTCGAGGACGCTGATGCATCTTGCGTGACAGGTGAGATCACCGACTCCGAGCTCCTACGCCGTGGAAATGAACTCACACCCAAGCGTCGAGGCACATTTCACTGTCATTTCGGATCACGGACACACACTGAAAGCCATTCTGTTGCCTGTCTTCTTCCAGACTCGCCCTCAGCAAAGGCAGTTGTGATTGTCTGGAGGAACGTGTGGTTACTAAACTATATTTGGACAATTATACTAAACAGAGCGAAATTTGTAGAGATCAGGTAAAGTCCCTCATGAGGAATCATATGGTTACAGGCAGCTCAATGACTATTGACAAGGATTCCAAAGCCAACTTTTTCCACCTATAGCCCGTCAGAGCTCTCTGAACAGGGTCTTACAGATATTCCACACATGGAGGGTTTAATGTTTAATACAAATTGACTGATTTGAAGGTATTTGATGTTACGTGTGATTGTGATGAAGCGGAGTGGTACAGCAATGAACTGAAATCACAATACAAGTACAAATGGTAGTTAGCAGAAAACAGCAACTGCAATACACCGCTGAATCACAACACAATGGTTCCCGTCACCAGTCTCCATAACACGCTCACCGTCATGACCACGAGCATCCCTAGTCCCTGCAAAGGAATACACAGGTGGAGACCAGCTCTGGCCCGTTGCTCTCTCCAGGGCTCTTGCTGCCTGTTGTCCACATTTCATACTCTCTGTGGGGCTGACCCATGGGCACGCTCGCCCGTTGCTGGTCTGGCTAGCTCAGGAAGGCATCCAAACCTTCTGAATAACTCAGGGACATTTATACAACCACACAATCTGCTGAGCTGATACAGCCAGTTGGTATAAAACAGAGGCCAGTCTCCAGTGCCCTTTGCGCTGAGACGAGTTCAGGTTTGCACCAGCTGTGGTCAGTCGCTCCTTCCTGCCCTGGGCTTCATGAGCCCTTGCCCTCCTCCCCTGAGCCTTCTTCCATGTTTAGTAACCCATCCCACCACCAGGTGCACGTCTGACAGCCGTGAGTTCAAACATGGAACAACTTCTGCAGTGGCAAAATCCTGTCCGAGGATGCATCCAGGAGAGCAGCTAGAAATACAATTTGAGGGAAGAAGCTGGAATTTCTGCATATTCACTCAGAACACCACCACATTCAGAAGATCTGGGGTGAGTCCCAGAGCACCTGGCAGTCAGTCTAGGGAGGGTGTTTTGTTAATCTATTGTCTTGCCCAATGGGAATCTTCAGTCGCCCTTTCTCAGTTGGGGCACAGTCAGTCCCATGACTTTTGTGAAAATCCCTGACACCGTGAATAGGCAAAATCACGGGATATTGTATCAATCAGCCACGTACTGAAGGGAAGATAAATCCCTATAGAGGGAGCGACCATCTTGCAGGTCAACAGGTTGTCATGGGCAAAATGGTCTCAACTCAGGGAGTTTCGTTTTGTTTAATTTATTATCAAGTAACATAAACTTGTCATTATTGGTTTAGGTATTGAGAAAAACTAGAAGACAAGCAATTCAACACACACTTAGGGAAATTCTTTTTCTCCCCCTGCCGTGGGCTGAACTTCAGTCTGACAGCTTTTCTCCCTGCTAATCTCAGCTGCCCAGCTTTTCACCGCACGCTGCGCTCACTCTCTTTGGTGAGGCAACAGGCAACGCAGGAGGTTGGGGTCAGCGCTTCATGGTTTCTGCCTACCACTCCTTGCTTCTTACTCTTTCCCTCTGCTGTTCCTTGCTTCTTGCACCTCCCCTGCTCTGGTGTGGGAGCTGCAGTCCCTTCGGGGTTGTCCCTGCTCCGGTGTGGCTTGTCCACACACCACAGACCTGTCGGAGGTGCCTCCCTTGCCACAAAGTGCCACCTTCCAAGAGTGCGTCTCCAGCTGCGTCCCCAGAAATGTTGCCTTCTGTATGCTTTCTTTGCCTCCTCCTTTTGCATTTCTTCTCATATGTCTCCTCCTGTGCCCCAGGTTGTGTCACCACCCTGCCCTTGAATTTCTACACAAAGAGGCTTGGCCTCCCTAAGGCCAGAGTCAGTCTCCAACTGCCATTCCCTGCGGAACCAGGGAATGGCCTGCAGTAAGACTCTTTTCTCCTGAAATAAAAATATATATAATAATTCTGTAACTTCTTGGGATAAAATTACTTTCCCTTGAAACAGGCATTGCAGGAAGAGTCCCTGCAAGGGGTCAAAGACAGGTTTGGAACAGGAGGACTTGCAGGATTCGATGATGTACCCTCAGGCTGGAGAGTCCCGGTACCCAGCTGCTCAAGGTAGCAGAATCCCAGGACAGTTCATCACCTGAAACTTTCTTTCTGAATACCTGAGCGTGGGTGGTGGTGGGTAGGAGGGCTGGATCCTCATTCACACCCTTGGTGTAACTTCAGATTGTTGCTTCAGAGGAGTGAGGCACCAAAGGAACGGGTTTGTCACTACACCACTTGTCAATGGCACCATGTCTTTAGGAGCTCCTGGTGCACACTGAGAGGTAGGGAAAGCTACAGGGAGTTCTGTCACAATGGAGATAAGGTAAGATGCTGCCAGGTAAAGGGAGGAGCACAGAAGATCGCAAGATAGCTTGCAAGTTCAAAGCTGAGTTATCAAACTCTCCCTTATCACCACTAAACAAAGTCTTCCCTTCAAAGCCCCTCTGCTGGGAGGACAGGCTGAGAGAGCTGGGGGGGTTCAGCCTGGAGAAGAGAAGGCTCCGCGGAGACCTTCCAGCCCCTGCCAGTCCCTCAAGGGGCTCCAGGAAAGCTGGGGAGGGACTCTGGAGCAGGGAGGGGAGCCATGGGACAAGGGACAACGATTTTAAACTGAAAGAGTGTGGATTGAGATGAGATACTGGGAAGAAATTCTTTGGTGTGAGGGGGGTGAGCCCCTGGCCCAGGCTGCCCAGAGAAGCTGTGGCTGCCCCATCCCTGGAGGGGTTCAAGGCCAGGTTGGATGGGGCTTGGAGCAACCTGGGCTGGTGGGAGGTGTCCCTGCCCAGGGCAGGGGGTGGACTGGAGGATCTTTAAAAGGTCCGTTCCCAGCCAAACCATTCTGTGAATCTATGAAAGGGAACACTCTCCTTTTCTTTGTATGTATCTCCAGGAAAGCATGAGGACTGAAGCCAAGAAAAGCTTCTCAGTGCCTTATAAGGCTGCTTATAGTGCAAAGATACCCTCTGTAGACACTCATCGGGGAGACAGAAAGTGCCTCCCTGTATGTCTGCTGAGGTAGAACTGATGGACGATGAACGGCCTCTGTTCCTGGCTTTATGGTTCTTTTTCCTGACGACTCTGCCAGTAGTGCAAGTGTCAGGAGTGATGATGCACTGAGGACACCAGCGCTTCCCCAGCACCTCACAGCAAAGGAGGGGAATCTATTGGAAAGAGGTGGCAACGGAGCCTTAAGGGACACTGCCAGGTGACTGTGACCTACAGAAGTCTCACTGGAGAGTGGGCACTTGGTGTGGGCACTAAGGGGGGATGCTCTGAAGGCAGCGCTAGAGCTGGTCATAAATGCCAACACCGTAGTCTGGGATTTGCTGAGCAAACGAAAGGTGGTGAGGAAGGACCAGGAGCTTGTCTTTTGCCCTGCCCTGGTACAGATCGCATGAGGGCTGTGCCCACAGCAGTATTTTGGAGTTCTGATGAGCCTCTTTTAAAGCAGCTTTACAGCCATGCCTGTAGAAAGACTAAGGACTCCATCTCCCCACCACCTGCAGACTGCAGTTCCTGATAGAGGAACATTTGCTTTCTCCAGCAAGAATTACGGTTTTGCTGATACAGTTGTGTCTGTGATGGGAGTTCTGCAGACACACCTCATGTCGGTAAGACCTCATCCTGACTCTCGTCACTGGCCAACGGAGAAATGCTGCCAGAAGTCTTTCATTGAGCCTAGGAAGAACAACCAGTTCTTCACCATCAGAAGTAATGGAAGGTAAGGATACGAACAGTGAAAAATTCAAAGTAGAATCATAGAATCATTTAGGTTGGAAAAGGCCTTTAAGATCATCGACTCCAACCATTAACCTGGCACTGCCAAGGCCGCCACTAAACCATGTCCCTCAGCACCACGTCTACATATGTAATAGTTATTACTTCTCCTGCATCAAAACGGGCTCATAAATATTTAGCTTGATTGCCACTGCACCATATTCCCGACTATTTCCTTTTCCAGAAAGCACAAAGTGTGAGCTCAAGTCCAGAAGCAGTATGTGGATTGAAGCGATGTGGTTCATCCAATCACACTTATATCAGATGTAATAACACAACTGTTGAGGAGTGTGGGGACATTCCTGGGTTGATTCTGCAATGGGCCTGCTTGGATTTCATGGGGTTAATGCTTTGCCCCACCAAAGACGTCCTGTGGGACCTGAGCTGGCTCTGCACAGCCCCAGGTCAGGCATCTGCATTCCAGCAACCCAGAGATCCTACCAATGGATAACAAGAGTCAAGAAGACAACACACCACTCTGTTGTGAAGTGTCCATGCTGTATTTCTCATTTTCACTCAAGGTTGCACAAAGATTTGCACAAAGATTTGGGTTCCTGGTTTTTGTATCACTTTCAGAACTTAAAATAATTGCTGTGAAGCTGTAGCCCCATAACCCTCCCCCAGGAGAAAGGCCATCTGCTCATTGTTTTAGCTCAGCAATTTGACATTTGCATGTTGTTTTTCCTGGCTGGAAATATCAACCTGCAACTAGCTCATTGCCTGCCTTGAATCTGAGTTTAGAAACAGGATTTAAACAGACTTACCAATTCTGCTTTAGCATTAATTCCTGTTTAATAAATATGAATTATTTAAGCTTAAAGCAAAACGCTCGTAATAAGCTTGCTTCTGATTTTTACAAAGTGGGATAGTGCTGGGTTCATCTATAATAAGGTCGGTCCTTCCTTTTACCATCAGGGACGAACTGATCCCCTCACGATGAACTTGTGCTTCACTTCCTCCTGCACAGCTTCGAGAGATAAAATTAGATGTGAGGGGAATGACCCCTGAGCAGCTCAGGACTCTCCAGCAGCTGGCTGACCGAGCCGCTCGCTCCCAAACATCTCTAATAAGCTGTAATTTCTACGTCAGCCATTATACTTTCTGCCACGCTGAGAGCTAGATAAATGACGAATTGAAAGAAGATTGAGGAATTTTTTTTTTTACTGAATACCAACAGTTCAATTCTGTGGCTCACGCAGCTGCTTTGGAAAGACAGACCTGTCCAGAGCATGGGTCCTTGGACGTGCTGGCGTGCAGGGTAGCGTGTCCTCTCCAGAAGCATCCAGCTGGGTGTAGTTCCTGCTTGACTTCTAGGACTTTGCTCCATCTCCTGACATGCCAGGATGAGAGAACAGTTATAGAATCACAGAATCATGGAATCACTTGGGTTGGAAGGGACCTTTCAGATCATTGAGTCCAACCACCAACCTAACACTGACAAAAACCATCACTAAACCATATCTCTAAGCACCACGTCTGCCCGGCTTTTCAATCCCTCCAGGGGTGGCGACTCCACCACTGCCCTGGGCAGCCTCTTCCAATGCTTCACAACCCTTTCAGTGTAAAAATTTTTCCTAATATCCATCCTAAACCTCCCCTGGCGCAATTTGAGGCCATTTCTTCTCACTTCTTGCTTGTTTTTTCGGAGAAGAGACCGACCTCCTCCCACCACATCCTCCTTTCAGGGAGCTGTGGAGAGCAAGAAGGTCTCCCCTCAGCCTCCTCTTTCTCCTTTTCTAGTCCTTGCACTAGACAGACAGACCTCCTCTCTGGGCATTCAGCAATATCTGCCATCTAGGGACTCCTCTGGGTAGGACTCTCCAGCTGCGGGAAGAAGAATACTGGGTGACAATATTGGAAATAGCACAAAGAAACCTGCTTTTCTCTGGTAAGGACCTCCTCAGGTCTCCGAGAGGCTTCCAGATACGCCTGCACTGCATGAAGAGACATGATGCAGCGTTCCCTGAGCTCCCCGTTCCTGGGGTAGGTTCGGAACCGGACAGCCTTGTCGGCACAGCCCTGCACCTGGGCTGCCAGCACTGCTGCCGCAGGGGTTCTGGGGTCGGGTCTGACTTCTGCTCACCACGCAGCCCCTCTGGGATGGTGCAGAATGGGGCTGTCCTTTGCAGGACAGCTTTATTGTCAAACTCTTTTTGTCCCTACAGGGGAAAGTGAGCAAGTATCTTCGAGAACCTACTCAACGTCTTCTGAACTTTGAATCACCACCACCTTACTCTTGCCTCTGTGGGCATTCTCACTCGGCAGTGAAGTCAGGGCAGGGTGCTAGCGAATCCCTCCCTCCGGAGGCTCTCTAATAAGCAGAAGCGAGGACAAACGGATTAGGAGCAAAAAAGATTCTTGATTTCTACTGCCTTTTGATAGTACTTGTAAAAAAATGACTTCTCAAAATTAATGTTAGTTTGCTAATCACAAACTCATTCTAAGTCTCACAACATTCAGATATACTCTTAAAACCCACGGTCATGAAGAATAAGACTGGATAATAATTTGAGCTTTAATATTTTAATTTCCTCTACGAAAAAAATTTTCTAGCCCTGGAAAGAATAGAAACGAAGTTGAAAAATGCCCAAAGCACATCTTAAAATTTCACAAACAATAAATTTTAGCCTCATTTCCTTTTTAGAAGGCTGCCGGGGTTTTGTCTGTCTGTTGTTGGTTTTTCTGCAGATAACTCTGCTGGTGCAACATCCGTCTCTAAAAAGGCAAAATCTTGATTCAGTAGTGTTTTGCGCTCAGCTTGGCACAGGTGCAAATCCAGGACAAGTCAAACTTTCAGATGAGAGCGTTGCATGCAAAGTCATTAACGACTGCCGTCGGGGTGGGCTTTCACAACAGGCAGAACTAAAGTCACCCGTGTGTGCGTCATTAAAAGCAGGTGGAAGTCAAATAACACATTGGAAGAAAGGCAAGTTGGGTGAATAGCGTGGCTGTTCCTGGAAGCTGTGGGTACAGCTGTACCGCACAAGGCACACTAGCGACCCTGCAGAGAGCAGGCATTCAAGGTAAAAGAAGCCAAAATGACTTGTATCGGTTCTCTGAAATGCAGTATCGAATTAGGCTTCCTGTCAGCCTAGACACACTGCCTACTGCTATAACGAACTATCAGAGAAATGCGATACCGATCTTTGAGTAGGAGCAAAGAGAAACACAATTATTTGGAATAGAATCTGTTAGCCTGGCAGATTTGGGGTTTCTGAGCATGTTTGGAGCACTAGACTACAGCAAAGGCAGTCTTCAGCTGGCGGAAAATGACGACCTGCCTCCAACTGCGGCTGTGGCTCCCAGTGCCCAACTCCTGGCACGCTTTTACTGGCTGGGTGAGGTCATGCCCTAAGCAGATTTTCTTGCAAGGGATAAAAATGGTATTTTTCACCACACCTTTAGAGTAAATTGTTAACGGGGTACAACAGGGAAGAGGAATGGTGAACGCTAGTATGTGTTGTCCTGGTGACTGAACGCATAGGGATTTGGTAAATAAATGCAAAGCCCCTCCTAAGATACACCGTGGGACAGAATTTTACCTAGCAGGCTCCAAGTTGAATCAAGGCACTGTTTTTTCTAGCCCAGTTGGGTTTTTTTCCTGTAAATCCTTGTGTTAATCTCTTCTGTGTGGGAAGAGTGACAGGGAAGTCTTTACCGTAAAGAAAACCTGTGGAGCGAATAATTTTCCCCAGGTTTCCCAGGAAAGGCTCGGGTAGTTTTATGCAAGCTTCGGTGGAAGCATTTGAAAAACAGACCCGTTTTGCTACCGACAGCGCTCGGTATCAGCTGTGAACTGAGGCTCCCGTGCAGGCAGCGGAGCAGGAGGTCCCCAGTGCAGCTGTGGGGGCTCCCTGGGGAGCGCAGGGAGCTCTTCTGCCCCGGTGGTGCTCCGAGACTCCCTGGGCATGGAGTTCACTCGCTGAGCAGGAGGTTTGGTTGGGGGATTTTGGGGTTTGGGTTTGGGTTTTTTTTTACTTTACCTCCTCATAACAGCTACTGGCTTTACGTATGAAACCAGCTTTATGTGCCTTGGCTTTGTGTGCTTTATAAGTTCCTCTGGACAAGGAAACTATGGTACAGTAGATGTAGCAGCAGTAGTAGTTATAACAATAATAATAAAAAAATAATGTATGCCTTGGTGAGTCCTGCCTGTTTGTGTTTATTTTTACTCTGGAAGATGAGCTTTCAGGCTCCGGAGCACAACACAGACCACGGCTACTTGAGCTTTCCAGTGGCTTCTCTTCCTGGAGATACGTTCCCAACGCGGACGCAAGGCTGCAGAAGCATGTTCAATCCCAGCTTGGCTTCCGCTCCTATGTATCACCAGGTGCCAATGTGGGGGGATGTAAACAGGGCACTATACAAACTCATCCTTGATTTTAGACTTTACAAGGAATAATAAGTGGGGAGTGTGGCAGACAGCAGCTGTGGGAGCTGTGCTTTTGTGACTTACGAGCAGAAAGAGTGTCTTCTGAAAGGAATTTTGATGCCTAATCGTGTCTGTCCTAGCATTTGAAAAATACAGATTTGTTCCGTCTCGGGAACTGACCAGGACGAAAGGAAGATCATGAACTTTATGGACCTGATTTGGAACCAGAAGTGCAGGAGAAAACCGCTGAACTCTTGGCTCAGAGCGATGTCCAGCTTTCAGCTGGCTGAGAATCGGGAGGTGAATGCGCTGGATACGGCAAGTCAGCGCTGTGAGAAACATGAACTACGGGCTGGCTTCCTACTGCACAATCTCAAATGACACTCACATTGCAGAACTCAGACCTCTCTGTCGTAGAGCAGAATCACCCTGCGACCTCGGAAATACAGCAAGAGTGCAGGGGGCAACGACTACCTAGGCGTAAAAGAAGGGACAAGGGACAGCTATAGGAGACAAAGGTGACATTCTGAGGCATAGAAATATTCTGGTTTGAAAATCAATCAAGTGGACAGTGGAGGCATTGCAAGCTGAGCAGATTTGGGAATATAGCTGAGTGTTGGATGATAAGAAGGGTGGGATGTGAAAGCTGTTGAAAATGAAGAGAGGGATCTCATTTTTAACATGATAAGAGCCAGCGAAGAGCTACATGGGGAAGAGTAATTCTGGATTAGAAAATGATGAAAGGAAAACGGATGGATATAATCAGGGCACGGCTGCAGTGGAGAAGGATTTTGCAGTGACTGAGGTACAGTACGTGACAGCCTGGGTGAGATTTCTATTTGATTGAGAGGAAAGCTGCTATATTAGATATTTCACACACCCGCTACCATCCTTCCTGATGAAGGGGGTATATTCCATGCCATAATTCTGCCGTGCCCAGAATCTGCTGATATAAGGTCTCTGCATCAGTGGGTTCTTATATCCAAGGTGCAAATTCAACTCTGTTCTGCTCGAAAGCCATTTTTTAATTTCTAAATGGTCACCCTGAGCGGGGTTCAAATGCAGAGGGGAGAATTCAAGCCTTGCGTTCGGGTATGACGTATGGATTCAACCTGTCCGAAGGGTGGCTGCGCTGCCTGACATGCTTTACTTGAAGAACTTGATAGTGTAGGGGGATCAGTTCCCCAGAAATACTGAATTCAATGACACAGTAAGTTGCGAAGGACACTTTGTCGCTAGACCTGATTTCTCTAGCATTTTTAGCCAGATGCAGGGTCTTGCCCAAGCCTGGTGAACCGTGCTCTGAACGGCTGCAGCTGAATGGAGTCTAGCACAAACCCCACTACGGGTTGGAAACATCAGGGGTATTTTCAAAAGACAGACAAAATTAATGGTGTGCTGAGCTTTTGAAGCACACACGTGTTGTGGGGGTTTTTATTTTATTTAATTAACTGGTTGTTTAAGTTAAATAAAAGTGATTTGTAAAACTGATGACATATGCCAACTATACCTAAGTAAATGAATTACCATTTGTCTGACTTGTTTGTAAAGACTAAATATGTATGAAAATATGATCTTAGTATTTTTTTCTATGCACTGACCAAATATCTCGGTTTGTATCTTTGGTCTGTTTTCAGGAGGACAGGATAGGATGACAGGAGGCTGGCTTGGACCAGAACGTTCTATAATTAAAGATGTTGTCTAAGTCAAGGCAACGTGGAGATGAGACTGAGTTAACTTCCATCTGTTAATTGAATCTGGCCTCTTCTTCAGAGCAGAGAAAGTTCTGAATAGGCCTGTGATTTAATTCTCAAGTTTTGAAAGGCATTTTGGTACCTGAACCTCAGCCATAAGCTCTAGTTGCCAGGTGGTTTGCTACAGAATTTAAGGATCTGCAAGAATTTTCATCATTAATCCACAGCAAAAGAGGACAGAACATCTAAAACTGACAAAGATCACCTCTGCTTCTTGCCGACGGTTCCCAGCTACTGATTTGTGGAAAGAGTATAATGGTCATAACATAAAACCTCTTACATAAAGATTTTTAAATTCTGTTTGCATATCTGGGGTAAGTGTCCCCCCTCACCACCCTCTTAAAAGCTTCATGGTTTGTGTAAAATTTTGCAGGACATGTTTATATTCCTACTCTGTCCTTCCTTGCGGTCAGTTGCTATCAGATAGGGTTGCCTGCTGCTGTCGCCATGCCGTTTGTCAATCAAAAACCCAGCTTGTGTGACTTCCAATTTGGAAATTAAATGACCTTCAGACGGTAACTTAAGATTCAGAACTCCAGGCTTAATGTAAATCCTGAGTGGAATAACATGATGGCTCAGATCCTTAAGATGAATCAACTGATACGTGACTATCTTACACCACGAATATTTCCATAGCTCCCTGGATGAATGATCTATTTTTACTTTATCCAAACTGTGCACTTTTTATTTTTTAAACCCCTAGAAGCTACTATTAAATAAGCTAGAGTGAAGTATGGATGGACAGCAGAACGCACGTTAGCACAGTCCCCTTTCTGACTCATCTCCCTGGCAAGTTCACAGTTATGGCTAACAACGCGCAAGAGATGATGAAGGCATCTCGCCAGGCAGATGGGGACACAAGGAGCCCAGAGAAAAAGGTCCGATGGCTGCATATGAGCTGGTGGTGTGACCTCACCACAAATTGAACAAGTGGCATGCTGGCTACAGCGGGAAAAATTACCATTCCCCCTGTATTTGGCACAGTTGGGGCCTCAAGATTTAACCTGGGCTCCCTACAGTACCGAAGGGATGGGGAGAAACTGGAGAGAGCGAGCACAGGGCGACTGAGATGGTTGAGGTCCTGGGGCACACGACGCACAAGGAGAGGCTGGGGCAGCAGGGCTTGCTTGGCTGGGTGAGAAGGGGGCACCCAGGAGCTGCCCACTGACACATAAAGGACGTCGGTGAAGAGGGCAGAGCCAAAGTTCTCTCGGTCCTGGAGTGTAATGAGGGGCAGAAGCTCAAACTCCAGTTTGGAGGTTCAGAACCTGGAGAAAAAAACCCTCCAGAAGGTGAGCACCCAGGCAGGGTGGGGGAATGCCCAGGCTTGGATGATTTCAGTACACGGACAGACAAAGCCGCAGTTAACCCAATTTAACGCTGCTGACAGTGCTGCTTCAGGTGAGATTGAACTGGAGACCTCCTGATGGCTCTGCCAGCCAACGCCTCTACGAGTTTATGGCTCACAATGCCACTCTGACATCAAGGGTTGGAGCGTGTACCATATTACAGTTCAGTAAAAGAAGCAAGCTATAATTGAAAAGGAGGTTGTAGAGAGGTGAGGGTTGGTCTCTCCTCCCAAGTAACAAGCGATTGGACAAGAGGACAAGAGGAAATGGCCTCAAGTTGTGCCAGGGGAGGTTTAGGATGGATACTGGGAACAATTTCCTCCTGGAAAGGGTTGTGAAGCATTGGAAGAGGCTGCCCAGGGCAGTGGTGGAGTCGCCACCCCTGGAGGGACTGAAAAGCCGGGCAGACGTGGTGCTGAGGGCCATGGGGTAGTGGTGGCCTTGGCAGGGTTGGGTTGATGGCTGGACTTGATGATCTGAAAGGTCCCTTCCAACCGAGACAATTCTGTGATTCTATGATTCTAATTCTGTGAGTCAGTTTGAGATTCATTAAGAGGCGGAGAAGTGATCTTTAATTTTAGATCCTGGTCTGGCTTACCTCTTTCACAGCCTCAGTAAGTGATTTTTCTTCAAAGACTAGTTCACATTGAGAACTTGCTCCTTTCCCTTGATGCTCAGTTCAGCATTGTCTTGTATGACCATTTTTGATGTACATTTGTGCCTATTACTCTGGTTTGGCTTCGTTGTCTAACCGTTGTATGCAAGCTGGCAACCTACTGAAGGTGCTGTGAGAATTAAGGTGTACAAACACCTTTAAAGACACTGGCCGTAACTTTCTATTGTCCCTGACACGGTATTCACGGACAGTGGCTTTCCCACACAGACACATACTATGATCTTCCACATTCCCTTTCCATAGAAACAGGAACATATGATGCTGTGAGAAGCTGCTCATTTTTCTATGAAACCACGATACAGAAAGAGCAACCATTTGAGATGCTGCATAGATGTACATCCTTTGCAGGTAGGTAACAAGGGCTGTCTCTCAAATACCGTGGTAATTAGTTTTTCTATCCAGTCAGTGATATTCCTCCTTTAATAGAAGATGGAAATAAAATCACAAGTCTGAGTGGGCTGGGAGTGTCACCTGGGATCTCCTGGGGCTTCCAAGGGCAGAAGTGACTTTTGGTTGAGAGAAGATGGGAGTGGATTGCAGCTCTGGAGGATGAGGGGATAGGTGTGCTGAAAAGGGGACTGGGAGAGCAAGAAGCAGCAGTGCAGGAGGAGAACGGCCATCAGCTGGTGAGGGAGAAGGTGGTTGGATGGGAGGGAGCAAAGTTGGCTACAGCTCAGGGCAGCAGCCGCGTGAGTGGATGTGTGGCAGTGCCGCCAGAGGAAGATGGCACCTGGGATGCTGGTGAACCCCCACGGAGTGAGGGAAGCTGGATACCAGAGGATGGGGATGGCAGCTCTGACTGCAGGTGCTGTTGGCGGGGAGAGGAGGCCCCGGAGATGCTGGGAGGGCTGGAGCCCCTCTGCTGGGAGGACAGGCTGAGAGAGCTGGGGGGGTTCAGCCTGGAGAAGAGAAGGCTCCGCGGAGACCTTCCAGCCCCTGCCAGTCCCTCAAGGGGCTCCAGGAAAGCTGGGGAGGGACTCTGGAGCAGGGAGGGGAGCCATGGGACGAGGGGGAAGGGTTTTACACTGGAAGAGGGGAGATTTGGATGAGCTATTGGGAACAAATTCTTTGGTGTGAGGGGGGTGAGCCCCTGGCCCAGGTTGCCCAGAGAAGCTGTGGCTGCCCCATCCCTGGAGGGGTTCAAGGCCAGGTTGGCCGGGGCTTGGAGCAACCTGGGCTGGTGGGAGGTGTCCCTGCCCAGGGCAGGGGGTGCCACTGGGTGGCCTTTAAGGTCCCTTCCCACCCAAACCATTCCGTCATTCTATGAATTACTGGCTGCCAGGTGTGCACTAATTGGGGTACGCTCAGCAGCAGCAGAGGGAAGGGGGTGCCTGGCTGGGTGGTGGCGAGCAGCAAGGGAAGGGACATGAGTCACCATGAAACCATAGCTGGCAAGGGGCCGAGCTTGATGGTCCCTGGGGTAAGATGGGGCAAAGGCTGGCGTGAGGAGGGGGGTGTCGAGACAGGGAGGTGGGTGGCAGTGGCTGCATGAGGTTAGGGGGCTGGCAGCCACCCATGGCCACTGCTGCCTGCAAGCAGCGAGAGGGGGCAGCTGGCGACCCTGGGCACTGCGGGGGAGGGCGACGGGGCTGAAGGAGCCGCGGGGAAGGGGAGCCGCAGGCCGTTGATGGCAGCCGGGGTCGCTGTCTCTGGGCGGGCCGCAGTGCCGCCCTGAGGAGGCCCCGCCACCGCCGCCATTTTCCCCTCGGGCGGGGGGGGCGGGACCGCACCCTTTGGCAGCCGCGGCGGGGCGGGGACTGCGCACGCGCCGCGCCAGGGTGGGCGGGGCCTCCCCCTCCCCGCCGCCCGTACAGTAGGTGGAGTCACGCGGGCGGGGTCACATGACCGGGGCCCTTTACAGTAGGATCGCAATATGGCAGCGGCGGTGGGCGCAGGGGTTGCCGCTGTCGGGGCTCTTTGCGCTTAGAGCCCCCTTCCCGCCTCCCCTCCCGGGCGGACGGAACCCCCAGGGTACCTCACAGTCAGCCTTGCCCCGTCGCGTCCGACATGAGGGAGAAGGGCCGCAGGAAGAAGGGCAGGACCTGGGCAGAGGCCGCCCGGACGGTACGCGGGGCCTTGGCGGCCGGGGGAGGCCGCTGGGGCGGGTCAGAGGCCTCTGGGCCGCCCCGGGTGGTGCGGGGTTCCTCCTGCCGGGGAGGGGAGCGGCCGCTCCCGTGGCGCCCGGCTCCGCTGGGAGCCCGGGGCGGCGGGGGTGGGCGCAGGACGGGCCTGCGGGGCCGCAGGGTTGGGAAGGGGCGAGGTGCCGCTCCGGGTGTGCCCGCGGCTGGCCGGGCCCTGCCGGCAGCTTTGGTCCCACGCCGCGCCCTCGCATAGGCGGCTTTTTTTATTTATTTATTTTGACCTGTTCTCCAGTTGCTTAATGTGCCTGGGCATAAATTTATATGGGAAGGTTTGTGGGGGAGGGATTACCCTCCTCGTGTTTGCAAAATGCTGTGGTTAATGAGCATGTAAATAATATTAGCAAACATGCAATGGTTTTTCTCAGTATTCTCAGTGTATCAGCGTCTTTCATGCAGCAGAACTTGTTGCAGGAGGAGCTGCTGAATTCCCTCAGGTCAGGTAGTGAGCTGTGAACCCTAAAAGGAGAATTTTTATCTTCCCAGGCTGACAGTCTTTGTTACCGTACTGCTTTCAAGATGGGCTTACCGTAGTTTCTGTGTGGGGCAGGGACGTTAGAGGGTGGATGAAAGAAAAGGGAAGTTGAGTAGTGGGACAAGTGTGAGAGAGAGGAAACTAAAAACAAGTGCAACCTGCAGGAGCTGAACAGAAGCGTTGAGTTGTGAAAGTACAGCACATGCTCCTGAGAGTTCTGTATTTGCAGCGCGGATTCAAATCTACCTAATGGAGAGGGGGCGGAGTTCGGGTTCTATCATAACCATTCTGAAAGGGGTATCTGTTAAAACAAGACTGGAAAAGCCTGGCTGCAAAGCAAATGTAAATAGGCAGAGACTCGCAAGCACTGTTTTCATAAATAGTAATTTATTTGAACCTTGTATTTACAAAAGGCATCAAAATAGTTGCTCTTCTTTCAGGAGATACGCTGCAGTTAACTATTTCAAGAATATAAGATGCTATCCCACAGGTGGACACTAGTTTCTCTGCATATGGTTTTGTGTATGTTTTTTAACTATTTGTTTTGGAAAAAGAGTAGAAGAATCGCCAGTGTAGGGTATAAGTAGGTCCAGCTATTTTTCAGCTGATGTGTGCTGCTGTTCATCCACTGATCTCTTCCAGAATCCACTTAAGGGCTAAAACACTTATTTCGAAAAGCTGCACTGAAAACAGTCAAAACTGAAGGTTACACGTTACCCTGGGTTGCATACTTAGGTTCATGGCAGAGGCAGCCAAAACTAGGAAAAGATGAGTAAATGCTTGCCGAAACCTCAGTTTTGACAAATATTTCTGTTCGTGTATCCAGTGGGAATGTTAAAATATTCTGGTCAAAGTCCAACTCCAATCTTCAGAAAGTTTCCCTGGAGTTTTGGTTTGAAATAATGTCTTTTGATTCTTGTCCTAGCTTGTGCGCTCGTATTGGCTTCTCAGTTGCTGGTGGCTGAAGTTCGTAGGGTTTATTATAAAACTGTGTTAAGAAGTGCAGCAGCTCTCAGGTACCCTATTCTTCTGCTCCTGAAAGGTAACATAAAGCTTTCCTCAAGCTTGAGAAACGTTCCATTTTGTCTCCAGTGTAGTGTTGCATCTCTGTGCTCTCTGTGGAGTTAGTTCTGCGCTTGCTGCGCTCTCGAAGCTGGCTCACTGTGGGGTGGAGTGGGCCTGATAGTCACAGGTCAGCATGGAGCTGCAGGGGAAGAGGCTCGGGGCTGCGGGTTTTGATGGCAGCTGGCTGTGGACCTGCTTGTCCTGGCAAACTGCCCTGAACGTCAGTGTAAGGTCATTGCAGCTGATGTTTCTCTGGTGATTCTGTCCCCCCTCTGCCTCCTCGCTCTCTCCAGCACCTCACCGCTGGTGCTCCTAGGTTGGTCAGGCAGTTAAACCAGCAAAAAACTGTTGTCATTGTTAGGGTGCTGGTCTGGCTTCGTGCCAGTTCAGTCTTCCTAACCAGGTGTTTGGGATCGGCTGCCCTCCAGTGCAAGGGAGGTGATGGGAATGTGGGGAGGGGAGAAGCACCAAGGTAAAATCTACTTGAATTAGCTTGAGCTGTTGTAGCAGTTCAGCTTTAGCTAGAAACATGGTGGTAAGCAACAGAAGCGTGGCCTTTCTGTTTGCTAGAAGGAGCTCAGGTAGGTATATGGGTAAGGTGCCTTCAGTGGGACACAAGCTGTGCTTGCTCTTGGCCGTGTAGGGCTATTAATTGGAGCAGAACTGCAGTGTGAAGTAAGGAAAGGGTGCCCGATGTGGGCAGCGTGTTCAGGGAGGAAGTTACTGTTGATAAACAACCTTTTGCTTATTTCCTGGCTCATTCAGTAAATTTGCAGCTGCGGATGGCTGTTAACTTGTGACTTTTCTCGGGACAATGGCTGGGTGTCCCTGCTGTTAAAGTAAAAAGCTTCATTGAGGTAAGAAGCTGACACTATATAGTACAGAAGTTTAAGATAACAGCACACAGGTTTAAGATAAATACACCGTATATGTCTCTAACTTGAAGTACAGTCTTCAGATACAGTCCGGTGGTGGAGCAGCCAAGCTGCAAAGTCACACCAATGGGACAGCGTGTCTGGAGAAAAGAGATGATTTATCTATTCTGCTGAAGACTAGAACAGGCAGATCACGTCTGTGCTGGTAAACTCGAGTTTTAGGGCTTGCTTTCTGGCCCCAAAGCTGCCTTGCAGAACCCATATGTGTCTGTACTGCTGAACCTCCTTTCTTTGAACTGGGTGACCGGGTTTGCACTGCCTTTGGCAGGCTGGCCCATGCTCATTCTTGAACTGGTGTCTGGGCTCAGTTTGTAATCTCACATACGGCTCTGTGCCAGCGACCTTGCACTAACCTAATGATGGGGACAGCCGGGCTGGTGCCTGTGCCTGGCTCTGGCTGAGCTAAACATACAGCTGTGGCAGTCAGAAAACTGTAACGGAGGCCTGTTAAGCTGGTGCAGGCAGGTGAGAACAAATATTCAGTAGTACTTAGCTTAGCCTGATTGGGGTAATCATTGTCATTGTAGTACTGAACTGATGCTCACAGGGGCTGTGGTTGAAGGGGGCAGACGCCACGTTGCGTGTGGAAGGGGGACTTTGGTTGTGCTGCAGAAAAGTTCTGGGTTTTGTTTCGCCTCCTCGGGTCTCAGGGTTGTTACTCGTTGTTGCTTTTCCTCTTGCTTGTGTTTAACACAGTTCTTGTGATGCAGCTTTCCAAAACCGAGTGGGACGAGAGCACAGCCGAATGCTCTGTGCATCTTCCTGCTCTGCTGTGTGGTGGAGCGCGGCAGCGAACGGGCTGTTGTGGTGCGTTAGTGGCCTGTTTAGACCCAGACAAGAAGTCCTGTTGCTGGACAGAAGCCACAAACAGGCTGTCTTTGTGCTTTGTTTGCGTGGAGGAAAATGTACGCCGTCACGTGCCAAGTTTGAAGACATTTGGTGTTTGTTTTTCATGGGAAGTCCCCGTGTGTGACCTGACAAAACATTTTTTTGCTCTACAGCCGCTGAGTACCGAGGCGTAGGGGCCGTGTGAATGGGGGCTGGAGACGGTGTCTGTAAGTGCTCCTCGGCCAGGTCATCTAGGAGCACAAAACGCAGTCTTTAATGCTACCTGTTCGTGAGAGGGAGCTGCTGCAGCCGTGTTTTTTCCTGTGTGCTGATTTCCTGTTGGGTCAAACTGACTTTGGCTTCAGAGGGGGGAAATGCAGGGCGAGAATGCCCTTGGGAAAGCAGACAGAGCCTAAACCTGGTGTGGTGGACATCTCTGAAGGCGTAGATGGCCAGGTACGAGTCCTGTCGTGATGCTGGGGGTTGCCGTGTAGCTCTTGTGATGTGAACTCAGCTTGGCTCTGGCTGTTTGTTTGCATCACTTGTGTCAACTGAAGAACTGAAATGAAAAGATGTGCCATCTCTGAAACTGATAGTGCAGAACACACGATCTGATCTGGTGTTCGCGGGCCCATCTGCTGTGTCGAACAGGAGATGCTGTAGTGAGGTCAAAAGGCAAAATCAAGTAGAAAGGCTTTTGTTAGGGAAACAAATGGCAGGCTCTTGGAAGCTGACTTTATTAAGACTGTCCTTCTCATTAAGGTGCGGTTTTCTGAGGGGTGTTGGAGTAAGGCGTCTGAGGGATGCCATTTTCCCCTGCTCTCTGTTAAAAGATCTACACAGAAGAGCGGGTGGAAGGATCCAAACTGTAGAAGTCGCCCGTTTGTCTACAAGTACCTGAGTCCACTTGCTCACCCATAGGCACAAAGTTGAAAACTGCAAAGGTTCCAAGACTGATGCAAAAAATATGCAGAAATTCAGAGGATTCGGTAAAACATCAATTTGAGGGACTGATCAGCCTAGTAGACGATGCGGTTATTTTTTACTACTACGTATTTCAGGTGCCCAGCTTCAGCTCTTCAGTGTATGGGTCGGCAGAGTCGAATTGAGCGCTCGCGATTGTTTTTTGAGAGAGGAGCGGTGCTTGGTTTAACTGGGTACCAAGTGCACGTGATGTCTGAGGCGGGTTTCTTCATCTCACCAGTCCTTCAGAGGTCTGATCGCTCAACTGGGGAAAAAAATCCGGAGGCTGATTTGGAGCACAGCAGGCCTTTCCTGGTGAATCTGAGAATTGGCTTGTCACTTTTCAGCAAGGTATTGAACGAGGTAGCGCTGTAGAAGGTTAAATGATTAATCAAAGCTTGTGAAATGAGCTGATAGTTGAAGCTGGTGAGGCTGCTTGTATTTTTTTTTTTTTGAGGGGTTGTTGCTGTGTGTTAGACTTTTTTTTTCTTTTGGTTCTTTTTAAATCCCCTAAGTATTATCACAGCTTCCTGCCCGGTTCTCAGTCTGTGTCCAGGTACGAGACCTGTTTGCACTGTGGACAAGAAGCGGTGGCTGAGGTCGGTCTGCGATGTCTGTTAAATGCTTTTGCAGAGACTTCTGCGGGCCAGGCACAGTGCAGTTGGTAGCCACTGCTCTGGTGACAAAGCCATGGTACAGCGTCCTTCTGCCACGTGACGCATCTACGTGTCTGCCAGCCAGCAAAATACCTTGGCAGTGTTTGGAGAGAAACAGACTCACGGCTGCACAAGACTGAGCGAAAGTTGGCACAAACTTTGTCACATGGTCATAGAGAATTGCAGTTTTTCTTCCCTACTTACTCATACACATCTTTTATTGACCACAGCACTTGGATGTATTTTTCCTGCATTTTTTGAAGTTGTTGTTTTGGGTTTTTTTAAGGACTTTCCTGTAAAGTCAGCAATTGCTCTGCAAATGTGAACTCTCTTTTGGCCCGTTGTGGGCTGTATCCTTTGATATCTGCTCTTCTGGATGCTAGAACTTCTAGTGAACTGAAAGTTGCCTTGAACTCCCCTTGGGAATCTGTAGGAGACAAATGGAGGCTTAAAAAATTCTTTCTGATATGGCAACAGAATTTGGAAAGGCTGAGATGGAGGAGTTAATCCTCTTCAGTTGCTGTAGCAAACCGGCGGACTACAGAATCTGCCCTTCTTCCAATCACAGCGATCCAGTTATTTGCCTGCCATTTCGAAAAGTGTTTTCCAAGTCCTAGCCGGTGTTGCTGCTAGGAACTTTAACCTCTCAAAGGCGTCAAAATCCCTGTGAGTTATTACACGTACCTGCTGCTTTGGCTGTGCAGTTGTGCTTGCCCTGGCGGCAGCTGAGTGAGCTCGTTGGCCAGCTCTGTTGCTGACCCACAGGGCTGACAGTGCAGTGCTGTGCTGAGATGTGGTTAGTTTTACTGCTCTTAGTACAACTTTTTATTATGAGATACCCGTGGGGGCTGGCTCTTGGCTTGAGGGCTGGGGAGGCTGCCTATCCCAAAGCATCAGTGCACACGGTGAAGTCTTGGAGTGTTATGTCCCCGCCGCAGAGCAGGGTGGAGGCGGGTGGGTGAGCACCCAGCTCGGCAGCACAACACGCAGAGAGTGGCGGTGCCAGGCGGGGAATCCCCGGCAGTCACGGAGCGTCGCAGCCTGGCCCGTGGGCTCTCACAGCGAGCTCGGAGTTGGAGCTTTGGGCAACTCTTCACTTTGTTCTCTGTTCCTGCAGGAAACTTCAGTGGTACTGAAGGATCTTGAACACGTTTTCTTTATTTCTATTCTTATTGCAAACAATAAATGCAGCTTAGATAGTAATTTTAATACAGAGCTTAGACATACTTTTGCTTGGTCTGTCGTTAAGATTATTTTAGCACGGAAGGATTTAAAGATATGGTGCAGACTTCCTTGAGTGAGCTCGTCTCTAGAGCTGCAAGAGCACTGAAATGGCTTTTCTGCAAAAGTTGTGGTCTCCTTTTGAACCAGCTGAGAAATGTAGATGTGCAAGTGTGTCTTGAGCATTTTTTGTGCAAGGCTTTTCCAAGTGAGAATGTTCGCGAACAAAAGCCAGTTTTGTTTCATGGATATTGCTTTGTAGATCTGCAGAGGATGGTTAAAATGAAGCTAGCCACTGTGTAGTAACCAGCACGTTGTCTAGTGTCCTAAAGAAATGCAAGAATCCTCTTTTACTAACATGTAGTTGGACTCTGGGTATGACGCAAGCTTTTTCTACAAAAAGAGGGAGATACAAATATGTTGTGTTTAAACCCTGTGCTTCACAGTCTGCGTTTTTGCGCACCAAGCGCTATTCGCATTAGCAAGTAACACGGGGTGATAAAATCGCCCTGTGGAGGGAAATCGGTGGCAAGGAGGAGTCAATATCGGTGCTGTGTCTGCTGCAGGGTTTTGCATCGAGGTAGCTCTGGTGTGAGCCACAGGGCTGAACTTTTGCTGCTGCCTGTCATGTGTGGGGTGTGCTCTGAACCCAGAGGTGCCCCTCCGGCTTCACCCAAAGAGAACCCAGTGCCTTCTCCCGTTGCTGCTCAGCCGAGTGAGCCAAAGCATGGGAGGTGGAGCCAGCTGAGAGCCAGCAATGTGACAGCTCTCCTGATCAGAGCTACAAGACTGAAATAATGTGGGTGTTATTGCCCAAATATGCCAATGCTGAAGGAAGATCATCCCGGGTTTTTTTTATTCAATTCTGCATGTGCATCCGTTGCCTACAGTGCATCTTAAAACACACCAGAAGTGGATGCTTGATAGATCTGTGGGGGTTTTCTTCTGTGATTGTCAGGTTCTCCGGTTATGTGGTTAGCTTAAACTGTTTGGAGGGCCGAGAACAGCCAAGACGTTAGGTCTAATTCTTCCTGTGTCTCTAAAACATCACTGCTGTAAGCAGCTGTGGGATCTTCTCAGAGGTCTGATCTGAATTCATCTGAATGAGGCAGCTTCGTTAGGATGTAGTGAAAATACTCTTGCTGTTACTGAGTAGCCTTCCAAATAAAATGTGAGAAATTGGATAATCATGCCTGTCGCTTATGTTCTGCAGATGCTACAGAACTCTGCGTTACAGAGAAGTAGAGCAGCATTACTGCTGTGGAGTTGAGTAGAGATGAAAATTTGGAGGACTAAGCATGTGAGCTTATCACTTGATAGCTGTGGCAGTAAGATTATACAATTACTTTTTAAAAAAAGAAAAAGCCTCCTATGATGCAATGTTCACCCTGTTCCAGTGCGGAAGCCAAGGGATGGCAAGCGCTGTGTGCCAGCCTCGTGTTCGGAGAGCGCGGGAGGAGATGTAAGCTGTGGAACTTGCTTCTGCAGGACATTGTGGATGCTAAAGGCTTGCATGGGCTTGTAGAAATCTGTTGCAGGTTACCAAGTACCTGGAAACTTCTCTTATTTTGGAAGTCCTAAGCAGTGTGGAGAATGGGAGAGCAGCCTCCTGGGACGTTGAGATGTTAGATAGTCACACAGAAGGTCCGTCGAGATCTGGTATGGCGCTGTATCGAGTATGTTTAAGTATTGAGTTCAACTTCAGGCTCCTAGAATGGCTTCCTGCTTTTCTGTGTAACCAAAAGATGTTCCTGGTGTGCTGAAGGAACTGGCCAACGTGATTGCAAGTTGATCCTTTAGTGTTCTTAAAGAGCTGTGGTGCCTGGGGGAAAGCTCCTTGTGAGTGGAAGAGGGGAAAATGTCGTGTTCGTCTTCAAAAGGGTGAGAAGGAGGATGTGGGAACTAGGCCTGGTCATTCTTAGCTGTTTTCTCATGCATGTAGGAGAATGATGGTTTTTTTGCAGGACAGCCAGTGTGGATGTCCCAAAGGTAAGCCGCTGCTGAGCAAGACGATGGTGATGGCTGGCTCTGTGGAGGAGGACAATGCAGTGGATGGTGTTTACCTTACCTTCAATGTGGCTTTTGGTGTGATTTCCCCCCACCATAGTATCCTTACGACCAAGCTGGTGAGACACAGGCTGGGTGAGCAGGTGACAAGGTTGGTGCACAACTGACTGGAGAGCAGGCACCAAGGTCTGGGCAGCCATGCAGGGGTCCACTGGCTACCGCGTGGCAGTGATGGTCCTCCGTTTTTGGTACTGATGCCAATGCTTTAGCATTTGCCCTTGTGGCCAAAAAAGCCAATGGCATCCTGGGGCGCATCAAGAAGAGCGTGGCCAGCAGGTGGAGGGAGGTCATCCTCCCCCTCTGCCCTGGTGAGGCCACAACTGGAGCACTGGGGCCAGTTCTGGGCTCCCCAGTTCCAGAAGGACAGGGAACTGCTGGAGAGGGTGCAGCAGAGAGCTACCAAGATGCTGAGGGGACTGGAACATCTCTCTGATGAGGAAAGGCTGAGGGATTTGGGTCTTTTCAGTCTGGAAAAAAGACGGCTGAGGGGGGACCTTATCAACACTTACAAATACTGAAAGGGTGGGGGGCAAGAGGATGGGGCCAGGCTCTTCTCAGTGGTGCCCGGGGACAGGACAAGGGGCAACGGGCACAAACGCGACCATGGGAAGTTCCACCTAAACATGAGGAGGAACTTCTTTGCTGTGAGGGTGGCAGAGCCCTGGCACAGGCTGCCCAGAGGGGTGGGGGAGTCTCCGTCTCTGGAGACATCCCAACCCCGCCTGGACGCGTTCCTGTGCCACCTGCTCTGGGTGACCCTGCTCTGGCCAGGGCTTGGACGGGATGATCTCCAGAGGGCCCTTCCAACCCTATAATTCGGATGTGTAGCGAAGGTTCCTGTTGTAATGGGCAGAACCCCGATACATCCATCAGCAGGGCTTGGTGACTTAGGCAGCTGTCTGCGGGTGGTCAAGTTTATTGTCCTTCCTCTGTTTTCAGAACAAAGGGAAGCAGTAAGTCCTGTGCTGCTCAGCGTGGCTTGGATTGCTGTTCTCCTGCAGAAGTATTTCCATGTTGTCCGCTGTAGCCATAGTGTAACATGTTTAAATGCTTCTATGGTGGCTGTGACTTTCTCGTATTCCCCTATGAGAGGAACCCACAGCTCCATTAAGACAGTTGTTTAGGAGCTGGGTATCTTTTAGATATTGAAATGTAATTTAATTTTGTAGTAGCTAAGTGTTTGCTCTTCTAAAGAAGTGCATGGTGTGATTATAAAGGTGCATGATAAACTTCGTGATTCTTCTCAAATTAGGGTGAATTTATTTGCCTGGTTAAAACCAAGTATATACCTATAGACTCTGCAGCTAGCTTATGTACATATGTGAGTTTGGGGTTCTTGGGACTTATTTTTTTTTTTTAACTTAGATATATATGAAAAAATCAGTAGCAACAGGATTAGGGTCTGTTTGCCAGCTCTCCAGGAGGTTCAGTGCGCTTTTCTCTTCAGGTAAATTCAACTGTAAGAACCTGAGAGCACAAGAGAACTCAGTCACACCACGGGCAACAGCTCTACCTGTGTGTAATGCTTTGGCGTGAGCATGAGCTCTGCCTCACATACGACAACATTGTGATTATATGTGGTTCTGCAGTAGTTCCATAGAAGAACATCCAAAGGAACCCTTGCTTAAGTGCATTTCTGTTCATTCTAGACCAAAATGATGAGACTACTGGTTGCTTCCAACCAGGAAGCCCTAAGGATGCCATTGCAACTTTGGGGCAGGAACTGAACTTTGAACTTCCCTCTCCAGAGCAGATTAAATCTTTATTTTTAAGACCACAAAATAACGGCAGTGCCACTGCCAATAACGATATGTTCTCTTAGAACTGTTTTCAGTGGCTTTATGGATATTAGATACTGCCTTTCCTTCTAAAACTGCACTGGGTCTGCTGGAGTCTGATGGCACTTACTTGTGTTTTACGGGATTCTCAATTCAAAATTAATTTGATAAGATCGCTTCTTAAAAATGTCCTTGTTCTTTTTCTGGCAGGTGATGCAATTTGTGTTCTGCTGGGAAGAATTCTTTCTTCCCCACTTTCCATGTGGGGAAATTTGAATTTGCTCTTAACCCTCATACAAGAAGCAGCAATAAACGTTCTCTCTTCTGGCTTGCAGCTTTGCTGCTTGGAAGCTTTGTCTGAGCACAGTCTACACTGTCCCGATACCTCATCTCCCGAGACCAACAAAACCCCATTTACTTCTCTTCCCCTGCGCTTCTGGCACGCGGTGCACAAATGGAGCATGTTGGGGGTTTGTGGCCGCTGAAAAGTGGCGTCAGGCTGGTGTTCCTGTCAGCGGGGGCTTGTGCAATCTCAAAAGATGTTAGGGGTAAAAGGTCAGTAATTCTCGCAGGGCACTGCCTGCACTGATCCTCTTTCCCTGCGGTGGATGCTTCAGCAGAATCATAGTGGAAAATGACAGTCGCTTCTTCATGAGAGAGAGTTTTAAACATGAAGCTTTTAGCAAGCCTTGCAGATCACGCCTCAGGCGGCTGGAGGCTGTGTGCCGTAGCTGGGAGCAGGAGTGGGGCTCGTGCGCTGGCGGTCTGGTGGCATATGGTGTCCCCACACGGCTCCGAGGGCTTTGCTCTGCTCTCACCTGGGATATTGGCTCTAGATCCTGTGGTTCTCGAGCTGCGCTTGGAGCGAGCCCGCCTGGATTTGGGCATTGCCACAACTCTGCTGTATCGCTCCTTCCAGTAACTTCTGCAGAAATAACTCACGGAGCAAGGTGAAGGGTTGGAAATGGCTCATCGCTCTCGTCTTGAGAGCCCATGGGCTTTTGGGCAGGATTCCTCCGTGGTTGGCTCCAGCCGAGTACTTAGTCCACGGTGCAAATACTTTGAAAGGCACCGCAGTCTGTATTAAGTTGACGGTATTTAACTTTCATCCGTCTTCAGCATTTCTTCCCTTTTACCAACCCCCCATGGGACTGAGTGAGAGCTGAGAGGGCTCCTGTATCAGCTCTTCTTTAAAAGTGTGTGCAGTATCAATGTAGTTCTGCTTTCTCATATACAGTCGTATTAAATGTACTTCTGGAAATATGGAATTTGAATTTTACATTGTCTTTCTGTAATTTGGACATAGCTTTTCTGGTGGTAGAAGGTCAGCAAATAACTTCTTACGCACTTTGTCATGGAAGTTAAATGACACAATCTTTGCCTCTCCCAAGTGTGCCTGTCGGTCTGTCAGCCAGAACTAGTTCAGCTCTCCTTAACCCCCACTGAAGGTTAGATTCCTCCTCACTGCCATGAAAAAGCCAATGTTTGTTTCATGGTACTGTCATAACATCACTTAAATTATCTTTCAGCAGCCAGTGGGCAGGAAAACATGAAAAGCTTCTGGTGCAGGTTGTGTGAACAACTATCTGCCATTAGAATAGTAAGGTTTAAAGGTTTTAAACAAGATTAAAGCCTCGCTGAGCTAGATAAGCTCTGTTTTAAAGTATTAGCACACACCATCACTTGAAAAGTCTGCCCCTCTCTTGTTAAGACTTTAAAAGGCAGCTACGGGTCTTCATGGTATGTGCTCACCTCCTTGCAGCTGTTTCCACCTGAACTTGCAGATCTCGGTTCTTGTTGGAAGGTCAAACACCAGAGTTGTTCAGATAAATGGCAAAGAAAATTGTCCCCTCTCAGCAGTGTCATTGCAATAGTGGCTTTATCCTTCATCAGGAAGATTTTCATTCACATCTGAACTTGGATGATTTTTCTTCCACTAAATAAACATCTGTTTTGGAAAAGCAACTGAAATAAAAAAACACCTGCATCTCTGCATTTGACCTTCTTGCTTTCGGACGTATGGTGAATGAACAACCTGAGAACCACATGGCAAGGCACATGTAGAGCCCTGGTTGTTGTCAGTGGCTGTCTTAAATCTTGAAGTTCTGCCTGAAACGTGCTGAAGGTGCTGGTTTTCCTTGTGGTGAAAGTGTTTGCAGGGGGTTGGCAGTGTAAGGGGCTTACCTTACCTTACCTTACTTCTGCTGGAGGCTTCCAGCTCTTTGCTGTGCAAGTATGAATTCTGCAAAAAACCCATTATTTTTTCTGATAAAGCTTTTGACTTGCAGATGAGCACTTAAATTCCGTAACAAACTGGTTTTTTTTTTTGCACAGTTCTCTACAAATAGTGTACTTTCCCTAACCAAGCAGCTAATGCACTTCAACTGCCTTTTATTGTGATGTTCCAGGCTGCCGAGGCTTCCTGTCTGTCTTTGACCTAATGTCTCCTCTAGTGCTGTGTATAGCTAAATGTTTGCCAGTCTTGAAAGAATAAACGTTAAGGTTTCCTCTCTGCTCTAGGGGAAGGAATGTGGGAAAACAATATCCTCCAAAAGAGCCGCCCTGGTTCAAGTTATCTTCCATGGTTACTTGAATGTGGAAATCCGGTGGCTCCAGTTAGCCCTGACTTTCGGGGTCATCTCTCTGTCGTCTTGTTTTGTGGGTGTTTCAAAAGCTGGAGCTGCAGTGACTTTACCGTCTTCTGCTACATCTGTGTGGAAGCGAGCGATGGCCCCTCGCCTTCTGCGTCTCCTCCTGCCTTCTGGCCCTACGGGCTTCCCACCCCTTGGCCTTTGCAGTGAAGTCTTGGGAAATACCGGTGCCTTGCATGAAATCTGCTCATCCCTCTGTGCTTTTCACCAAGAAGCCTCTTGCACATGCTGTCTTGAGTTTTCCTGCGTTTCTGACCCTTTTTTTTTTTCCATGTAACTGAAGGAATATCATGGAGCCTTGCAGTCCAAACAATGCCTTGAAGTTGTCTGGTTTGGTGCTGATGCTGCCCTAAAACACAAGTGGATCTGGAAAGGAATCATGGAGTCCTGGGTGGTCTGCTGGCTCTGCACCAAGTGGTGGTGGGGAGTTAAGAATGTGCACGACTTGTCTTGTGCTGGCACGTGTGGAGAGCATCGGTGTTTGTGTGCCACTCCTACAGGAGCACAGAAGAGTGGAAAGGTGGGAGAGATGAGACTTGTTGGTATAAAACATGCCACTTCATAGAATCGTCAGGGTTGGAAGGGACCTTAAAGATCATCTCGTTCCAAGCCCCCTGCCATGGGTAGGGACACCTCCCACTCGATCAGGTTGCTCAGAGCCCCGTCCAGCCTGGCCTTAAAATCTTCCAGGGATGGGGCTTCCACCCCCTCTCTGGGCAACCTGTTCCCATGTCTCCCCACCCTCATGGTGAAGAACTTCTTCCTGACGTCCAGGCTGAATCGACCCATCTCTAGTTTTAATCCATTCCCTCTGGTCCCACCATTACCCAACATCCTAAAAAGTCCCTCCCCAGCTTTCTTGGAGGCCCCCTTAAGATACTGGTAGGCCACTCGAAGGTCTCCTCGGCGCCGCCTTTTCTCCAGATTGAACAACCCCAACTCTCTGTCTGTCCTCAAAGGAGAGGTGCTCCAGCCCTCTGATCGTCCTCGTGGCCCTTCTCTGGACACGTTCCAGCACGTCCGTATCTCTCTTGTAGTAGGGGCTCCAGAACTGGACGCAGTGCTCCAGGTGGGGTCTCACAAGAGTGGAGTGGAGGGGGAGAATCACCTCCCTTGCCCTGCTGGCCACGCTTCTCCTGATGCAGCCCAGGGTACGACTGGCTTTCTGGGCTGCTTTCATTTGGAAGCTCTGACTAGTGACTTTGAAAAACACTGTCTTCATGGCTTATCGGAACTGGGAGTTATTGAAGGGGGAAGCTGGGGAGGGACTTGATCAGGATGAGGGATTAATGGTTTTAAATGGAAAGAGGGGAGATTGAGATGAGCTATTGGGAAGAAATCCTTTGGTGTGAGGGGGGTGAGCCCCTGGCCCAGGTTGCCCAGAGAAGCTGTGGCTGCCCCATCCCTGGAGGGGTTCAAGGCCAGGTTGGCCGGGGCTTGGAGCAAGCTGGGCTGGTGGGAGGTGTCCCTGCCCAGGGCAGGGGGTGGCACTGGGTGGCCTTTGAAGGTCCTTTCCCACCCAAACCATTCTGTGAAGAAGCCACCTCCTGTGCTGACAGATTCAGAAGTTTGTTGCTACCTGCTGTACAGCTACCTCTTTTTTTTTTTTTTTTTTAAGCTGTATTTAAACCTCCAGTCTCTCTCAAAGAGCGCTCACCGGTGCTGACGTGTAAGACTTGGTGAAAAGCATTTCTGCTGCTTGCCTTCTCTACCGGCAGCAAAATGGATGCAGTGAAATGCAGCAGCCTTGGTGGCAGTGTTTAAAGCAAAACAAACCCCCTAGTGTAGCTCAGCAGCCTTACCTCTCGCTGCTGGCTCTCCCAGGCAGAGGGGAAGGCTCACAGCAGCGGTTTGGGGTAAGACAGACATGCCTGAGCATCGACTTCAGAGCAGCCATCCAGGTTTTCTGCCAGACAGCCTGAATATCTCGCCAAGACTCAACAACCCTCTCTTATGGTAACAAGAGAGACTTCTGCATTTCAAGGTCTATCAAACTGCATTCAGATGAGATTGTGAGGAGCTGTCAGAGCTTCTGTTCTGAGAGATTTCCCTTCAGAAGGGAAGATTAGCTAGATGAATAACTTCAAGTGAAGGCCCATAGTGTTTGTTCTCATGTCAGGTCAGTAGGCAACAAATTTCCCATGGTGTCTCCGCTTCAGCTTTCTGAGTAACGCAGAAGCTGAAATAGGAAAGAGAGCCCGGCAAGGGTAAAAGAACATAAAAGGTGGTAACTGTTTTACTACAGGAAAAAGGGTTGATAATCCTCTCCTGGCTCTAATTGTTGGAGGACAAACCTTAAAAGCTGAAGTAGTATTGATATTCTCCTGGTAATTTGATTTGATTTTTTTAAACACTCTTAATTATTAGAAGAAGGCAGAGTTCTTGAATGTTGCTATAAATAAGGCTTTTCTCATGGCTGGCAGTAACTATTACTCAACTGGCGCATGTTCTGGTGACTTCAGTTGGGCTGGTGCATTTAAACGACCTTAAGTATTGCTATGATGTTCATGGCTAAGGACACTTCTCAGTTGGAGACTTCATAAATACCTGTCCAGCCGGAACAATCTGTGATGTCTCTTGTCAGTGCTGCGCTAAAAGGCTTGCTGTTTCACCTCTGGCAACCAGGAGTACAAATCAAGCTGATCTTTCCAGATTGTCCTGAACATGCGGTTGTTGACCCCATGCATCATAGCCCGGGCACCCGAGGTCTGATACACGGGGTAAAAATAGCTGCGGTGGCCTTGGCTCCCAGTGTGCTCCTTGCGCTTGAAAAACAGCCCGCAAATGCGTGCCTAAGGTGTTAAATACGATCCTGCGTTCAGACCTTGTTGCATCAAAACCGACGGAGAAGTATGGTGCTCTAAGTATTAACAAATCCACAAACTGCACCCTGCAACTCGCTGGTTTTGTCTGTACCACAGGCTGCTGCGGATGCTCGGTTCTTATTTTCCTTCTTGGACTCTCCCTGCTTTAGCAGGAGGATGAAGCTGGGCAGGAGCCCGGGCTGGCACCCCCAGGAGATGCAGTTACCCGCTTCCTGCGGGTCCTGCGTGATATTTGCAAGTCAAAGGCTGGATTATGGACTGTTCCAGCTGCTGCCCGATGGGGAGGTGTGTGTCGGCTCTGGCCTCTCTTTCTACTGCCACAGGAGTGTGTGAAGCTGCTTGGAAAACTCAATTGTAAACCCCTTCTCTATGTGTGTGTGTCTTTTTTTTTTTTTTTTAAGGTAAAATTATTTTTAGCTCGGATTAGATCCCTGATCTTGTTTACCACTTTGCCAGCACACGTGGCTGTGCAGCCCGGAGGAAGGGAAGTGTGCCAGAGGTGCAGGACCATCTTTCAGCATCAGCATGGATGCTTCGGCTCGCAGAAGTTTGGTGTTTTAATAGGACATTCAGTCACTAGAGACAAATGCAGTTTCTTGGCAGTACGTTAAGTAAAATAACTTGTCTAAGTTTAGTTGCTGGTCGCGTTGGTTTTAACATGCCCATGCTTTCATGTACAAATACTGAAAACTCCTCACAGGCCTGCAGTGCTGCTGACTGGGGAGCTGGCTTCAGTTCAGCTCTCTGCCCCGGTGGCTGTCTGAGGACTGGTTATTCTTGAGACTTCCTTGTTGGGCTGCTGCGCGCAGGTTCTGGGACTCTGACCTCTTCCGTGTTTGCTTTCCAGTTGCGTTGCCATTTACCTTTTTCTTGGGAACCAGTGACCTGCACGACTGTGCTGCGGGTCCCATGCTCTCTTCTCACTAGCTAAATGTAGGCACGACTACAGGGCTTAAACTTATTAATTTAGTTTAAGTTTAATTAATTTAGTTTAACTTAATTTACTTATTGGGAGCTTAAGATCATTTATACTTGGAAAAAAAAAAAAGGCATAAATATGCACATACATATAGAATCATTCAGGTTGGAAAAGACCCTTGGGATCATCGAGCCCAACCATCAACCCCACTCTACAGAGTTCTCCCCTACACCAGATCCCCCAACACCACATCTAAACGACCCTTAAACACATCCAGGGATGGTGACTCCACCACCTCCCTGGGCAGCCTATTCCGGTGTCTGACCACTCTTTCTGGGAAGAATTTGTTCCTAATGTCCAGCCTAAACCTCCCCTGCTGCAGCTTGAACCCATTCCCTCTTGTTCCATCGCTAATTACCTGGGAGAAGAGACCGGCACCAGCCTCTCTACAATGGCCTTTCAAGTAGTTGTAGAGAGCGATGAGGTCTCCCCTCAGCCTCCTCTTCCTCAAACTAAACAGTCCCAGCTCCTTCAATCGCTCCTCATCAGATTTATTCTCCAGGCCCTTCACCAGCTCGTTGAAATATGTGCAAAGATGATAACTTTGCAATATTTTGCATCCAAATCCTGAACTCTTGCACTGTGTGTAGGAGCCAAAATGTTCAGCAAGTCTGGCATAATAGTTGTCTCTTGTTAATAATTGTGACCTTCTCATGTCGCTTGTATAGATCACTACCGTGTAACGTCTCAGCCTTCTCAAACCTTGAGACATAACGGAGAGGGAAGTTTTTTTGGAAAAGGCCACTCTGTTAGTCCTCACTGATAGACTTCTGCCCCTCTCCCATCCCATACGCGGGTTACTGCCGAAGGTGTATTGCGCATGAGCCCTTGCCTCAAAGGTGCCTTTCCACCTTGTTTGCTGTTACCTAAATTCAGGGATGTAAGCTCCAAATCCAGATGCCTTGAATTGTTTTGTAGGGATGGTCACTTTTTGTTATGCCCACAAAAATCTATCCTAGACAGCAAACTTCTTCCAATCTTTGAGGCTGCTACAATGCTGTCAAGCTTCTTTCAAACTCTTCTTACTTCACTTAAAGCTGAGCTTATCGAGCACCTGGGTGGGAGGTGGTGGGAGCGTGGGGGTGGTCATGTTGTCTCTCCTTTGACAAGTTTTTCGCAAATCCAGAAATGATTTATTTGAAGCAGCACTTTTTCCTCTCAGCCATATCCTTCAAATGAAATGGTCACAACTACACAAAATACTCCAGTTTTGGTTGCTGTGTGTGCTGAATAGCGGTATACAACGTTAGACCTGTGTCCCTGTTGTGCCTCACCTCTCCGGTGGTGCATCTCAGCAGACACAAGCAGTGAGCATCGGTGGAACTGCTGCAGCAGCGTACGTGGCCTGGTGTCCTCCCGTGTCCTCCTCCAAGTTCACGTTGAGCTCCGAGTTGTGCAGTTGCCCAACGGGGTCCTCGAGGGGAAACGTGACCCTTGGGTCTCGCCTCTTCACCCTGCTGTTCAAACACATTTAAAAATGGTGTGACACACCACAGTCTCAAATGCCGCATAAAATGACAACGTGCACTGGCATTTAATAGCACTTGGTTTCTAATAATGTGGAATTGTCCATTCCTTCTTGACCTCATTTCTGGTTAAAACCTTGAATAGCATTTGGCTAATTGGATGAGTAGTAAAGATACTGCAATCTAGGTCAAGTCCTTCCGTCCCCCTCTTCACTCCTCTCGTCCCTGCCAGCGCGAGCCGGTGTTCTGCACGCTGCCTCTGCCCAGCCCTGCTCCGCACTGACGGACTGAAAAGGAATTTCACATACACGTTGGGTTTTTTTATAGCTGACCCACTTCTCGGTCAAAGGTTTGCATTGCATAAAGATTCTTTCTTGCTGAAGGAGTGTATAAGGAAATTTGCAGCTCTCGCTGGCTTCTGTAGCTGCAGCTGGAATTCTCCTCCTAGAAGGGCACGGCCAGGAGGTAGGAGGTCCATGTTAGAGGCGAGGCTGAGGCGTAACCTAATGAGCAGGTCCTGCTGCCTGGCCCTCCAGAGCACGCAGGGGGTTGAGCCAAGAGCTCTTCAAGTTGCTGTGGATTCACGGCTTTCACGAAGTTCAAATTCTATTTCCAGGAAGAAGCCCAGTGTAAGTGATGATGACGTTTACAGCATTAGGTTGCCCAATTTTAATTCCCCCTTTCTATCAGGGAGTAATCAATAGCAAGAATTCCAAAGTGCATTTTTACCAAAGCTTGCTGAAAACTTGAATGGATTAAGGTGCTCTTTCATATCCAGTCTTGGAGAATCTCTCGCTTAAACCTCGGTGGACAGATGCTGTAAAAAAACCAACCAACCAACCGGAAAAAAAAAACAAACCACAACAAAAAAAAACCCCCAACAAACCCCAGCCACTTCAAACACAAGTTTCCGTGAGGCTTTTATCCTACATAATTTTGAATAGTGGCATGTTACACGGCCATAGTTACATGGGCAGAACTGATCGCTTAAAACTTTCTTAAATTGTGAAGTACGGCCAACTCCTACTGCTGGCAAAGGGGGAGCTAGAAAAGAAAACTTAACAGTACCACCCCGAAAGAGTCGTTCTGTGCTGGATGGATCTGGGGGAGGGGATGTCTTTTTTTAATTCCCTTAACAAGAGTTTCAGCTCCTGTATTCATGAATGATTCATGGCAGCCTTCTAAGGCGCTGCTTGCCTGCGCTGTCGCTGCATTTCGGTGAGGTGCATGCTAATTTGCTGCCCTGAGAACACTCGGGAGCTCTTAACTAACCTTGAACCTTGGTACGTAGGAATGGAGGTGTTGATTAATTTGAGTTGATAAATGGAGTGGGTTCCCTGTCACGATCCTCATCCTTCTTTGCCCAGCAGTCATCACTAAACCTTTGGTTTTGTTCAGCGATTGCTGTGTTTCCTGAAGACCTGGCGTGGAGACTAACTGGAAGGAGCTGGTTCCTGACGTAATCTGCTGGAAAGGACGCAGCAGTGGAAGCGTTGAAGCTGCCTTTCCAGCTTGTAGTTTCTAACAGTATGGTTTTCTATTAGCTTTTTTCATTTTGGTACTTAAAGATGGAAAGATAGGGGTGCACTGGAGACATGTGGATAATTTGGTGGTGTGGCACGTTTGGGGTGGGGGAAGTGGTCATGCGCTGCTTCAACAAAACTTAATATGGATGCTGTTAGTCCTTCTGAAATGTAATGTTTCTATTTTGTAAGTAAAATACCAGACCATAATGAGAACTGTAGAAATTCTTTGTACAGAAGAGTGTTGAAAGCTGAGCTGAATTGAGAAAATCCTTTTCTTCCAACTTTCGAGAGCCACAAATAACTAGGCAGGGCAGCGAGGGTACGAAAAGGCAGGGGGAGGATTGCTGACAGACGAGACTGAAACGGCTGTGCCAGAATTGTTTGGTTTTTTTTGCTCCGCTGTTCCTGCTAGTGTGAATGGTCACATTCCCAGATGCTACAGTTTTATTCTCAGTAAAATTCTAGGGGCTTGCAATGTGAAATGTGGAACGGGTAATTAGGAATCATAGATTGCTTCTGCATCAGGTTCAGCCTAATTACGATCCGGTGGCTTTAGAGAGGCGTGAACGGGCAGTTGGCATCAGGAAAGCTTGACCTCTGGCGAGTTCCCCGTGCCTGGCAGCGAAGCTGTGGTGTGATGGCGCTTTGCTGGAGCACTGACTGGCGTGGAGTTGAGTGATACAGACACCTATTTTAGAAAGCTTCGCTGAACTGTTGGAAATACTAGTAATGAAGAGCATTGATACGGGAATAGGGCTACTCGACAGAGCTTTCTGCAAGTGACGCAGCACAATGAGATGGGCCTAAACGTTGGCTGACGTGTCGTAAGATGCAAGGCTTCCCACGTGGACATCCCGAAGGTCCCCTCTGCTTTTGTTGAGCTTTCCCTTATGCAGATAAGAGGTGAGATGAATATGGGTGGGGTGTACCCAGAAACAGCATTTTCTGCCCTTTGGTGCCCATCAGGTGCACTGGTAGGATGAAAAGCAAATAGTATTGCGTTGTCTGCATCTGCATTTGTGGAATGGAGTAAGCCATGAAGTGTCGCGTGTGCCTGGCAAAGGAGCAGGAGAAGCTCCTTGTGTCACGAAGGCACCAAACCTTCACTTGGGTGTTGGGCAAGCTTGTCAAACACAGGCTTGGTGCAGCAGGAACACCGTCTCTGATCGGCTCACGGCTACGTGCAGGACGCTCAAGACCTGCACTTCAGCTACAGAAGCAAGAACTGGGCTCAAAACAAGTAGAAGAGCTTCAGGGGTCCCCAGGGTGATGGCCACAGAGTGGAGGAGGGAGGAAGATGCAGCCCTTCCTGGATTCATGATCCGGCGCAGAGACCACTGCTGGTGCCAAGACTCTGAAATCTTTTCAGCTAAAGAAAAACCTGTTTGTTCCAGAGCTACTTAGGAGATGGAGATCCTGCCTCACCTCCTGTCTCAAGCAGACGTGCTTGCCTGTGTGCTTTCACACACATTCATTTAAATTAGTTTTGCAGCTTTTACCATCTAAAAGTCCCACTGCCTCTGCATAATCAATTCTTCATCTTTGAGTTACAAAGCTGTCACGCAGTAGCTTGTCCTCCCTAGAAATGTAACTGCAGAAGATGCTCAGGATAATATATTCTGTTGAACAGTGTGAGCTTTGATAAGCTGGTAACTTTATCACAGCCGAGTTGGTTTGTTTTTTTTTTTACTTCTGTCCTTCCCTGCCCGCTATTCCTGCTTCGGGAAGAGGAAGGCCATACTCCATGGATTTGCTTTTAGTCGCTCAGGCTTGCTTGCACTTTCCCTGGAAGCAGATATCTGTTTGGTGGTGGGCTTTCTTTTGATAGTCCTACTGGAGATAAATGTTTGACAAGCGCCAAGTTAACACCTTGCTCTTACTGACAAGTGTAGGCTAAACACAAAGGTGTAAGTTGAGGCTCTGTTGCTTACTTTCTAAGCTGTTTTCAGCTAATCATCAGCCAACCGATACAATCCCAGCCCTTTGTCTTGCTCTTGTGCTTTAAGATTATCTTCCTGTGGTTTCCCTCCTCTTCTGTCAAAGGATTGAAGAAAGGAATAGAACCCAAAATGGGGAGATTATCTGCTCTGTCTCGTATTGTATGAGAAGATAACAGTTTTAACTCTGTTAAACCGAAGATATAACTCTGTGTAACCAAAGATTTCTACTCACTTGGGGTGCCGTTCAGAGGAGATAAATGTCCCTCTTTTTGCGGGACATTTTGCCCAGGACACATGTCTCTTCACTGCGTTGATTTAAAAATAGCACTGGTAACACTGGTTGGTTTGATTCTGTGATGTGTGGGTCAGTGTTTGGTGGATTTCCAGAGCAAACCTCGGCTGTACCTATGTCCGGTACCACAGATTTAATTGTGGGGAGGGTCATCCCCCTCGATCAGTCTGTGTCTCTCCTTTAGAGTGTGTTGTCCGGCGGCTCGGCTGTGCAGCACCAGGGAATTGCCGTGGCGCTGGGGAGTTCCCCGTGAGGACAGACTGCCGTTACCTGGGGCTCAGAGCGAGAACGGTTGTTGACTTCATTCTAAAAGATTTCTAAAAGCCAGGTGAAAGCTTTGATGTAGAGATGAGATTGTTTTGGTTTTGGGGGCAACAATGCTGGAAAACACATGCCAAACTACTCCCAAAGCAGCCAACCCCGGATAATCATGCTTAGAGGCTGGTTGGTTTCTTTTTCCCTTTTAAACCCCTCCTATTTGCACTTAACACGGATACCTCAGCGTGCTGATTCTTGTAAACTTTTATTATGCGAGCTCTTTGATTCTGATGGTTCCTGTCCCCCATGCTGGGGCCACCAGTCTTAACGAAGGCATCGCTGATGGTCGCCGTGGGTCCTCTCTGAGGTCCAGCACTGGGGTGGAAGCTGCTCCCAACTGGACTGGGCCACCCATGAGAAGATGCATGCTGGCACTGCACTTCCAACCCCATCCTCCTCCTCACCCTTGTCCTTCCTCCTCCTCTGTCCTGCTGGTTGGGACCTGGTTGTCCTCGTCATTGACTTGACCAGCAAGTTCGGATTTGTAGTAGAAATATTTTTCTTGACGATTAAGAGGGCACTTGCCTATAGGCAAATCCTCACTGTATAGGGAGGTGCTGGAAATGCTTTGGGAATCCTTGAGTCTGCATTTTATTCTGAAAGTGAGGAACGCTGGTAGGCAGCATGGCCGGAGCTGAGGGTTCCTCTGGATCGTGTTGCAGTAGCTCGACCTGGGACCTGGAAGCAGAATATGGACTTTGAGCTTGAGTTCAGCAAAATGATAATAAGACAAATGAGCCTTGAAGTAATTTCTATTGTCAAATTTGCTTTCCTTTTATAGTTATCTCTTGCCTTGAAACATCTTCCGCTCGGGTGTTTCCCTGTTTTTATCACACACTGCAGAACTACCTCTGTTTTAAAGGGACACTGTAGTGATGAGGACTTCATGCAGCGGTGAGAGCCCCGACTCCTGTTATTCCCTTGCGTATGTTTGGTCTCTGGTACACCTAAACCGCCCTGCGCATCTCTCCCATTAGCTAAAGAATAAAGAAACGTGTCCCATACCCGCTTGCGTCTGGATGCAATTGGAGCTTATGTTTTTGTTCTGTAACAGCCTGGGTAAAATGTGGCTTTGCCTATTCTGCTGCAGATTTGAGGCGTGACACCTTCTTCCCCTCTTGCCAGTGCTTGTAAATGAGTGATATCTGGGAAACGTGGGAGAAGTGAGCTGCTTGGAAGAGCAGAGGTTTGTAACTGTGTTGTTGGAGACTTTGTTGTGGCATGGGAGGCTGGTGCTCGTAGGGGACTCATTTGTCTGGGCCCACTTGATGTAGCTGCCTACCTCGCTTCGGGAACGTAATGCTTTCCATTTAATGGCAGCATAAAGGGTGTAAGGGTAAGAAAGCCGCCTTTTTTCCAAGATGTGAAATTAGGAAATATCTTTTCTTCTGATGATCCTGTTTTCTTGGAAACGTTTGCAGAAACCAGGACAGCTTCAGGGTGCAAAGCAACACATATCATAAGATATGTATATAGAACTACAAAATGGTTTTTGTTAACAATGAGCCAACTAGAATATTTCAACACCTAAGGCGGCATAATTGGAGCATCAGTGACACCACCTCAAGTATACGGCTTCCCCTATAGTGAACACTGACACGTTTCTGTAGTTATAGCTAGGTTCCAGTAATGAGGTTTTTTCAGTAATGCGCTTGGCACTTGCTGCTTTGTTCTTTGGATTCATCTTGGCTGATGCTGAGCATAGTATGAACGTAGCTTATACATCCTGACTTGATTTCAAAATGCCGCTCAGATTCAGTTCTGTGCAGATAGCAGTAGTAGTTTTTATTTATTTACACACGGTAACTAAAAAAAGGACTTGGGTGAAGATCTGATACAGGATTAAAAGGGCAGGAGAGAGAGGAGAAGGTAATTAAAGTGTATCTGTTTTTTTAAGAGTCTCTTTAATCCTTGTACCTGGTTCTTCTGGATCAGCTTGTAAAGCAGCACGGGGTTATTACTGCGTCTGAAGGTGTGAACTGCTTTGCTTATCTAAGTAGGCTGAGAGTGAGTATTAAACAAGTTTCTTAAAGAACATGAGATGACAACTGATATCAGGTTAGTGCACATTAATCTTGGTCCTGGGTAGCCAAAGCTAGTCATTTTATCGGTTTCACCTCTGGCGCTGGTGGCCCAACACAAGAAACTTTGATCCTACAGTGCAGGATTAGCTAAAGTTAACGAAACCACAAGGAGCCACAATGGCCATGGAGCAGCGCTGGGGTTAAGGCCACTGGGCTATCATTGGCCTCTGCGCCTCTTCCTTAAAGGCAGTTGTGGATAAAAGCATGCCAGTCGGGTTGTGATGGGCGGGAAGCAGCCCCGCAGTGGGTGGCTCCTGCAGATTTAGATGTTCGTGACCCCTGTTCGGGGTATGTGCGGATCTTGGCATGCTGCTTAAAGTTATTTGGTGGGGGGCTGCGTGCCTTTGGAACAGACGGGACTGGTGACTTGGAGCCCCCTGACCACTTTGGGGGCTGGGTTGTCCAACCTCTTCATTTCTGGTTTGTCCTTGAGTCTGGTCGGGGATCAGCCGCACAGGAGACGTGTGTGCTTTGAGGTTCTGGGAAGCATCTGACCACTGTAAACAAGTCTCTCGGTTCTCGTGCAAACTTTCTGCTGTTGGAAGAAGCCGTGGCCGCTCAGCCAGAAAAGTTGTTTTTCCAGATGAGCTTGTCTAGACTGAGCTTAAGTGTCAGTCATGTTTCCCAAATCTTGGACCATTCTCATGATTTTGTTTTATTTAAGCCGTACCTAATTGCTTGATATTCACAAGATAAAATGTTTTCAGTGATCCAAAAGCCTTTTGACAACGACCTGTTCCTGTTCATGGTTTTGCAATAGTGGCGGTGTTTTATCTTTCCTCGTATGATGTCTTCTTGAACTTGCAGATGATGAAAGGGTTTTCGATGCCTATTTTATGGGCTAGGAATAGTGAATGTGAGCACCCTTTCCTGCAGGTATGCCTCACGTGTCAAAGTTAGATAGCCATTCAGATCAAAACCCATACAACTTTGAATCTGTACTTCTCTTCCTGACCATAACTTGCTATATTTTGTTAGGCTTGCAACTTCATGAGCTAGTTTTTCCATTATTTTGAGAAGAAGAAGGACAATGGTAAGCTTTTTGAATATTTTTCCCCTCCTGCGTGCTTCTGCAACCTTCTCTCTCTCCTTCCCATGTTTCCCGTTACCGTAAGTGAAAGTCTGAAATCCCTTCTTGCTGTGTAGCAGGTTGGGTTACATGGATCACTACTTCCATAGGTACTTTCTGAAGGCTGTTTCTATCATTTTAAGAGTGTCTGTATTATTTAATCAAATTAATCTATCACAATAATGTCTTAACAGTAGTCCATAACAGATGGCTAAGGAAAATTCTTAAAAAGGGCCAGTGTTGAATGATTCTTGGTTTGTTTTATTTTCCTCAAAATATTCTCCCAGTTTTCTGTGAGTGAAGTTCCTAAACCGAAGGTGTTGACTTTGTATTCATGGCTTCTGCAAGTTTCCCTTCCTCGCCGTGCATTGGTTCGCACTCACAGTAGCCTGTGGAAGGTTGTTCAGGGCTTGGCTTGGGAAATACCTCCGGTGGATTTAACCTGGTCAGCTAGAAAGCGCGGGGAACATAAAATTATGTGGTGATACTTTAACCTCAGTCCTTCAGCGACTAAATCAGCTTCTTTTGGTCACTTGAGGAAGATCTATATCATAGAATCGCAGCATAATTGAGGTTGAAAGGGACCTCTGGAGACTGTCTAGTCCAACCCCTCTGCTAACAGTGGGCTTCCTAGGACATTGGCCAGTCCAAGGGTGGACACTACCGCTACCCTAGGCAGCCTTGTCCAGTGTTTGACCACTGTCAGAATAACAATTAAAAAAAACCAAAAACCAAACAACAACCCAACAGAAAAACCCCAAGCACGACCACACTCAACCTGTGCCCGTTACCTCCTGTCCTTCCAGTGCACACCACTGAAGAGTCTGGCTTGGTTTTTGTTACGGCCTCCTGTCAGGTGCTTATACACAATGATAAGATGCCCCTGGGCCTTGTCTTCTCCAGGGTAAACAATCCCAACTCTCAGCCCCCCTCATATAAAAGATGCTCCAGACCCTTAAAATGATCTTTGTGGCCATTTGCTGGACTTTCTCCAGTCCGTCTGTCTTGAATTGGGGAGCCCAGGGCTGGACACAGCACTTCAGATACTGTCTCACCAGTGCTGAGCGGAGGAGAAGGGTCACCTCTGTCAACCTGCTGTCAGCGTCCTGCAGCCCAGGGTGCCGGTGGCCCATTCTGCCTCAAGGGTACACTGCTGGCTCATGGTCAACGAGGGGTTGTTCCTCTCCGGTTGCAGGACTTGGCATTTCCCTGTGCACTTGAGAGGAGGTTCCGTCTGCCTGTTTCTCCAGCCTGTCAAGGTCCCTCTCAACAGGCGCAACCATCTTCTGCGTCAGCTGTTCCTCCTGGTTTTGTGCTGTTTGGGAACTTGTTGAGGGTGTGCTTTGTGCTGTCGTCTGGTCACTAATGGAAAACAATCTTAGACCCAGTACAACCCCGATGTTTTGAAGGTTTTGTTGCTACTTATTGCCAAATAGCAGATAATCATTTCTATAGAGACTATTTAAAAAATCTTTCCTCAGTAGAGATGGCCAGTCTTGTTTGGTTTTGCTAAGCAAAGTGACACCTTAGAAGTCTTAAGCTACATTGTTAGCAGTGTTAATTTCGTGCAGTTTGTCTTTAGTGGTGTATTGTGGGTGGGGAGAGGGGCAAAGTAAAGTTTCTCATCCATCTGTTGCCCATCTGGGTCAAGAGTCAATGAAAGGTCTAGATGTTGGGAGGTCAGTCTTCTCTCCCAGCAGACAGGCAGCCTTTTTGGCTACTTGTGTGTTCCAGAGTAGGTGTCTTTGATGTACTTTAGGTCTTGAGGAACAGAATTTGCATTGTTCTGAAGTCAGCATTAATGGTTAACCTGGAGTTACAAACACTTTTCTTGTGCGTTTGAGAACAGGCCATCCCGTATCGATCTGTTTGTGCAGTACCCAGCCTTGGGCACTACATTAGTGGCTCTAGCAAAATGCCGCAGTCTATACTTAGAAGCCACCTGAGAGTTATGTCCTCAGATGAATATTTTTCTACATCCAGACCAATAGAAAATAAATTGGAGTTTGCACTGTGATCTGGCAGGTAAAAACTGTCATCTTCCAAGGATGCTGATGGATAAGGATTTCTAAGGCATCTCTGAGAGGAATGTCAGATGAATTAAGTCAATAAAATCTGTGTTGGATGCATGGTGCCGTTCTGTAGTTACCCCTGCAAAGCTACAGGCTTCCTCTGCAAGACCAACAACACGTGATTCCCAGTTGCCTTTTGATAATTCTGTTGGTGTGTTCTTTGCTCTTCCAGGCTTTCTGTTCAGAAACAGCACGTTCAAGCTGGGGAGGGAAAACAAGCAGCCCAAATGGCACCGTTAGCTTGCTTCAAGGGTGCTTGCAGTGGTGTCACCCCTTGAATCACTCATCTTTCATTCAGTGCTGCATTCGTTATAGCCTCGTGTTACTTGTGTATTATCGAAGATGGATAACTGTAGGCAAGAAGAAAAAATCATGTGCGTTTCCTTACTACTGGGGCACCTCTAATCAGTTTTATTTCTAATCCATCTTCTTACTCCTCTATCTTGTGTGCTTTGGTTGTATTCTCAAAGAAAGTTCACCTTGACACAAGGACCATCAAGCTGAACTAGCAAAAAAAGTCTGGTACTCGTAGCAGACCACTTCACTTCGTTGGTTGGCACAACGCTGGTGGTGACACCACAGGGTGTCGGTGCCTGCACCAGCTGAATGCCCCTGTGTGAAAAGCCTTGTTCCAGATGCCATGCAGGAGGTCCAAGGCTGCAGGGAGTGCCTGGTGCTCCTCCTGGAGGCCAGGGTTGGAGATTATGGCAGCTTCACCAGTGGAGCATGGGCTCTGCTTCAGTTTCTGGGTGAACCACCTGTGGGAGGAGGTGAGCAGACAAGGGAGGACAAGTGGGAGATTAAGTGGTGATTTGCAGAGATGCTGCAGGGCAGCAGCCCAAGCCCCACACTGCTCAGGAGATGATAAAAAAGCTGCATTCCAGGGTCAGGGGCAGCGTTGAAGATGGGAGCGTTGGTTACTTTCAGCAGCAAAAAGACTTCCTCTGCCTGCAGATGTTTGGATGGAGAACAAATACAGAGTTCTGGCAGCACAAGAGGAGCACTCTGTTCTGACAGACTGGCAAATCTGGGGCTGGTTGTGCCTGGAGCAAGCTCGCTGTCTTGGGAAGTTTGCCTGCTAAGAGGTTGGATCCAGGATGTTGTGGAGAGGTTGGCAGAGTTCTGGTTTGTGGACTACTACCCCTAATCCTACGTGTTTACGGGCACCTGTAGGATCAAGGGATAATTTGGCTGGAAGAGACCTCAGGAGGCTGTAGTCCAGTCTTCTGCTCAAAGAAGGGTCAGCTTAAGGTCAGACCACGTTGCCTGGGGCTTTATCCAGTCAGGTCTTGATGAAAACCTCCAAGGGTGGAAATAGCACAACCTATTCCATTTCTTGACTGGCCTCATCATGAAGATGTTACTCCTTATACTCACTTGGCATCTCTCTTGTTTCAGCTTTTACCCAGTGTCTCTTATCCTTCCACCACGCACCGCAGTGAAGAGTCTGGCTCCATTTTTATAGCCTTCTCATAGGTACGGGAAGGCTGTTATCATGTCTTACCCTCAGCCTTTTTTTTTCTTTCAGCTCTCTTCAGCGTCCAGGCAGAAGAAGTCCTCTATCCCATAGCTTTGACTTACAGGGGAAATGACCTAGGCCCCTTGAGCATTTTGGGGGGCCTACTTCTAAAACTCCCCTGCCTTTATCCCTCTCCCCACAGTTTATCAGCATTGTCCCTATGTTAGAAAAGGAAAAAGATCTCCTGCAGGAGACCTTGAGCAGATCAAAGGTCGTCACCAGGCCTTTGGGAGCAAGCGTGAGAGATCTGGGGGCCCAGGTGGTCTCCTAGATCCTGCTGGTGAATGGGAGAGCCTTGGGCAGGAAGATGTTCACTGAGCAGCAGTTTCTGCCTGCACAGTGAGTGCTTATAGGCAGGTTGGTTGTTTTTATGATCAGGGGACTCTAAGGAATGAGAACTGATGGTGGGAGGTAGGATCCATCTGATGAAGAAGGGCAAGGACATCTTTGCCAATGTGGTTGCTGACAGCGTGGGGGTGCTTTAGACTGTTGTGGAGACTGAATCCAGGAGACAAATGTAGGATGAAGGGAGGCACCTGGGGGGTCTCTGGCAAGGAAGCTTCTTCCACTTCTCCAGAGAAACTCTTGTCACCTCCCCAGGACACCCATGGGCCAGTCTGAAAGGCTTGTTTGGAATGGGACATAGGGGATCGAGGTCTGCATGCAGTTTTGATATGAATAATTTAGTTCCTTCTTGATCAGCTCTTATTACATGCAGAGCCACAAAGTTGGTGAGATTAAACTCATGGAGGGATGGATGATGGGAGTGGTTTGTGTGGAAGGAGAGATGGAAAATGAAGGATTTGCCTTCCGTGCTAAAAAGCAGCTTTAGGAATGCGCAGAGCTGTGCTGTAGAACTGGTGATGACTCAATTGCAAGCTTTTCAGTCAAGTCTAGAGGGGAGAGTGACAAAGAGGACACCATGGTGGGTGTTTGCTGCAGGCCAGCTCATCAGGAAGAGGACGTGGGTGAACCCTCTTTAGACAGCTGGAAAAAGCCTTGTGAATGGAGGGTTGGTTCTGGCTCTGCCCTGGAATCTGCTGGAAGCAGGTGCTTCCAGAAGGTGATGCAGGGCACAACCAGTCTTGGAGACCTCTGGAATTGCTTGAGGATAACTTGTTGAGCCAGATGCTGGACTAACTGGCTGGAGGAGATCTAGCAGAGTGAAGAGAGCTGATGGGGGAATATGAAGAGTGGTGCACTAGTGGCAGCTTTGGTTTCAGTGACTGTGAAATGAGAGTTTAGGATATTGTGGGAAATGAAGAAGAGAGTAGAAGGATAAAAATGCCTGGCCAGGAGAGCTGCTTGATCTTCAAGAGCAACTCTCTAAAAGCTCAGGAGTGGTCCATCACGATTTGCAGGAAGCCAGGCAGGTGTGGCAGGAGGCCAAGCTGATCATCTTGCTGAGCTCAACTTCTGGAAAACGTCCTGAGGAAAGAAGACGTGGGAACAGGTTACCTGGGAGAAATACTTAGAAGCATCCTGTGGGCATGCAGGGATATAATTAGAAAAGCTTTTCTTCTGTTCTGCTCTTAATGAGGAGATTCTCTGGTCGAACGCAGTATTAGCTTTGCATTGTGGTTCTGCCTAGTGAAAAATTAATGAAATGTGGTTGTTGCCACTCTAGGTATGAGTGAGATGGGACTTGCCAAGAGTGCGTCTGCGTAGTGAAAGTCAAGAGGAGAACGCAGTGCCCAAGAAAAAAAACACACATAAAATCGTGAGAAACGGCAAATGCCTTAAAGGTCCTTGTTAGTGGAATCATCGCACTACTTCATTTTCCTCCTGATTTGTTTTGCTAGCGCAGTGAAAAGGCTGACACCACAGTGGGAACTGAGATAGCCTTGGCCCTTCTTGCCCTCCGTGGGGTTCAGCACACTGTGCAGAACAAGCTTTCAGGATTTGTACCAAGTTAATGGTATAGAAGTATACTGACTCTTTGGCAACGCGGAGTGAACGTGAGTTGGGAGCTGATATAAATCTGTAAACTGCCTGACTTAAAGCACTCTTCAACCACCTTCATTTGGTATCCCTTTGCTGCGGCCATCCTTACTTACAGCTAGAAATGAGGTGGAATGAGTCACTGAGGCTGGTCCTAGAGTAAGGGTAAAAAAAAAAAAAAAAATCCGACCTAAATCTGGTTTAAACTCCCTTTTATACACGTTACTCAGCTACTCCAGAAGTCCCTGAAGGCGGAACGCTGCTGTGCTGGTGTCAGTGCTGTGCCTCCGTGTGTCTCCCTGCAGTCCGCAGCCTTGGCAAAAGCCAGGTACCAGCTTCGGGAACGAAGTGGCCGTGGAAGTCAGGCTTTAACGTCACTTAAGAGAGACTTTCAGGTGCCGTTAGGTAGGGCTTGCAAAGCTAAAGCTGGCGCTAACGGTGGGTCTTTGTTCGGAGCAGAGGGATGCTGCAGTCCAACGGGTCTTTCCAAAGTCCCTCCCAGAGAGAGCTGTGGGTCCGCGGCCGTCAGGGTAACCTGGGTCTTCCTGGAGGGAGTAAGGTGGGGCTTTAGGAGAAGCCATGTATTCCGCAGAGCTGCAGAACAGAGAAACTAAAACGGGTCATTTCCTTCTGCAAAGTCACTTGTAGGTTTCTATGCTTGACATACTGAGGGTTTGTTTTCTGGCTAAAGATGGAAGGCAGCGCTCAAGGGTTGATGTGCTGGGCATGGGTCACAGGCGGATGATTAGGGAGGAAATGAGGCATTTCCTGCCCAGCCCCCCAGCACGAATAGTGCTTAAAATATCCAAATGACGCGTAGTCACTGGCAGCTTCCTTCAGAAGCCTTCAGCAACTCTCTGGCTGCGGTTGTGGAGTAGACTTTTGCATCTTAGCCCTCTTGGAAGGGAAGCGAGCGATGGTTGGCACTTGCTGCGCAGTGTGGGCTGGGGAAGGGCCCCGAGTGTTTTTGACAATTTAACACTTTTCATAGACCATAGTTATGAACTTTAAGCCTGAATTGCGTTCAAACAGATTTTTTTAAACAACCCTGGCAGTATTAAACACCAGACCTCCTTAAACTTCTTTAATACTTAGAACCAAACTGATCAGTAGTTGTTTCAACTCTGCAAACGTTAAGGATTTGGGTTTTGGAAGTTTTGTATCTGAGGTACCTCAGCAGTTCCTGCAGCGTTCCCAAGTGACGCTGATGGTTGTGAAGCCACCCTGTTGCTGTGGAGCATTTCATTCTCCCGAAGAAGTGATACCTAGGGGCAGTGCTTTTGAAATGAAGCTTGGGAATTGCGCTGAAGTCAGCCCTTCAGCCCGTCTCCCGGAGTCTCTTTGCATTCTTCAGGTGGAAGGGGTGGTGGTGAGATGAGAAGGCCAGTAGTTCCTCCTCGCCTGTATCCTTGGAGATGTCCAAACCATTTAATGTAGCTTTCTGTGCAGTTGAACATTAAAGTGAAAATGCAAATGAGTAACTTCCTCTCAATCTCCTTCTGCTTGCCAGGTCCTGGAGAAATACCCTAATACACCTATGAGCCATAAAGAGATCCTTCAGGTTATCCAGAAGGAAGGACTGAAAGAAATCAGGTGAGTTAAGTACCCGTACCAGTAAAACACATTCATACTTTGGTTCCAATTTAGTTTAGTTTACTGTTAACCCCTATCTCATGAGTATTTTGGGGACTGAAATGATAAATACCTGCAAACGGGACCTAGAGCCCAGTTCTGCAGACCAGCTCTCGAGCCACCAGTACTTTTCACCAGGGAAACTAGATGGGGTCACACGTGATTTCCAGGTACGAGCTGTGTGCCATGGCTGCAGCTCTGGTCTAAGGTAAGCTAGAGCTCATCAGGTAGTTCCGACTCCGAGTTCTGAAGTAAACTTAACTACTATTTATTGCACCTTTAAAAAAAAACAAAACAAAAAAATCTCCAGTCAGTTTAATAGAAATGACCTAAACCAAAACTTAAAGCTGTTCGGGAAGCAAAAAAGCAGCCTCACGTACAAATCCTTATTTTGAAAACTTTATGCCTCATGCTGTTTTCTTAGTGTTGTCTGGAGTAGTGTGCGGTTGCGCTTTAGCCGTCTCCCTGTCCCCCTGGGGAGCAGAGGGAGCGTTTGGTGTGCTGGGCGAAGGAGGGCACCGACTCCCTGATTCTCGTCTGCTTTAGAAAACCAGAGCAACTTGGGAACTGCTGTTCCCGTAGCTCAGTTCTTGAGCTGTGTGTTTCCCAGAGGTGGACAGGTCTATTTGAGGTAGGGAACAGCTCTCCATATGAAGCAGCAAGTACTTTTATGTCTCTTTTCTAAGAGCAAAGAAAAGGCAGGGAGAGGGGAGATAGTTGGATGTGCCAGTTCATCTGTGTGGAATGAAATAACTGTCCTAAATTTGCCTTAATTATGTTCTCCACTCCGTTTTGCCAGTTTAATAACAGCAATCCATCTGCTTTGACGGAAATAGTCAAGGGCCCAAGTGCAGAAATTCTGCTATTGATAACAAAATCTTTCACCCAAGTTGTGGACAGCACAGCAGTGGTTTGCTTTTGGGGAAAGGCAATTTATCTAAAAGGAAGGAAACCAAATAGCCTCATTTATACTCTTAGGGAGGTGACAAAAGTGGCACTTAGTCCCTGCCCTGAGGATGCACTTTGCCTTGGGGCAGTACTATGGTCTGACAGCCCTAGGGCAGGTTCAGTATTGTGTTAAATGCTGTTAATCTGTCAAGGCCATATCCACAAGCAGCAACCGCCTTTGTCAGCACCTTGTGAGCTCCTCAGGGTAGAAATGCAGCCGTCTGTGCTGGTGGGCTCGCCGATGGCAAGGCACAAGTCCAGCAAGTGTCCGGGCCCTTAGACGCGGGGAACCCTTTTAGCCATTACGAGTGCTCTTTTGGGGGCAGAGCCTTAGGCAGGAGCTCACATGTGGTGTGAAAGATCCAGTCTCTGGCTGGTCAGGCCAGGTTTTGGACTGAACAGCCAAAAAAAAAAAAAGCAGAACAGAAATCCATGGTGCCATGTAGTCCTTCTCAACCTCAAGTTCTCATTTTAGAGCTGGTGTGGGGGTTTAGCCTGAGCTGGTAGTAAGTTGTTTTCCTCTCTAAAAGAGCTGCGGCTGAGCATCAGGACAGCGCAGGCTCCTCAGTACCTTAAATCCCAAAAGGCGTTGGTGGGAGCAGTCAGGTGTGAAACTCAGGTTCTCGAGTTCAGCTGCCCACCCTCCTGACTTAGCTGCATTTGTGTGCTGTGGAGCGGTCTTCACCCTTAAATGTCAGATAGATGTAACAGAGCTTTAGATGAGTTAAGGCCTAAAAGGTTGTCAGTTCTTAGCAATTTGATTCCAGTCAGTGCCAGTAACATGTTTGTGGCTGGACTGGGCTTCTCGTAAGTCACGGCCTGTGATAAGATGGCCTTAACACAAGTCAGCATTTATTAGAGAAAAAATCATGTTAGAGAAGGTATAAAAGCTGTCAAACGAGCATTTTGAGCTCACCAGATTGAGTCCTCTTCTGTGGAGGTTCTGGCAGGAAACCACCGTCTGACGGATTACGGCCGTTCCCCTGTACTCGGTTGCCTTGAGGCAGCAGGTGGCTGCCAGGCTCTCGCTGGTGTCGAGGTTTGCAGGCAGGGCACAGGCTTTTCTTTTAGCGTGTGTATCAAGGTGTTTGAGTTCTGAATTGTTTCTCAGTGTAGTTTGCTTTTGATAACCAACATCGTGATTTATTTTTTTTTGGTAGTAAACTCTTTACACAAACCACATAATCTTTCAACTCTCAATTTTGACTGCAGTGCTTTTTTTTAATTCAGCATCTATTGCCTCACATCCTTAGATATAGAATCATAGAACCATAGGGTTGGCAGGGCCCTCTGGAGATCATCCCGTCCAACCCCCGGCCAGAGCAGGGTCACCCAGAGCAGGTGGCACAGGAACGCGTCCAGGCGGGGTTGGAATGTCTCCAGAGACGGAGACTCCCCCACCTCTCTGGGCAGCCTGTGCCAGGGCTCTGCCACCCTCACAGCAAAGAAGTTCCTCCTCATGTTTAGGTGGAACTTCCCATGGTCAAGTTTGTGCCCATTACCCCTTGTCCTGTCCCCGGGCACCACTGAGAAGAGCCTGGCCCCATCCTCCTGACACCCACCCTTTCAGTATTTACAAGTGTTGATATCTAACTTCTTTTTAATCTCTGATTTCCAGATAGAGAATAGTTTTAGAAGAAGCGACAGATGACTTTCCTGAGGATGTGCTGAGACAAGGCAGAGAAAACAGGGAGCCCAGCCAGTGTCCAGAATGGTTTTTGTGTTTGGCCGTGCAGCCGGTCCACCTCCCTCGTGCTCTGATGACCCCTGGCGTGTGCTGCCCTTGGCCAGCTGCTTGGCAGGAGGCTTGAGGGCATGTTGAAAGGGTCGAGGGGACTCGCTGGTGGTGTTGTAGAGCATTTGGAATTGCAGGGAAGAAGGATGACAGTTGAGATGAGAGTGGAAAAACCAGCAACAGCGATTTCTGCTATCTGCAGGAGAATTTGACTATTTTTTGGACAAGGCTAGGCCTTTCCATAAGATGGTTTTTGTAGCAATACAGAGACCTGGGGTGACACTGGCTGATTATCTTACCCGTATGTATAATTTTATCCGAGTAATTTTAACCGTGAGATTTTTAGAGGTCAGACCAGTGCTCTGAGATGTCAGTCTTGGAGACCTAAGGCATCCTGAAGCTAGAACTATACTTTTCGCGTGATCTGTCATCTTAATTTTCTCAATTTGCCTGTTTTGGCAGGCTGCCCCCATCCTGTGAGATCCTTTCCTACCTACAGGTCACTGCGTGCAAACTGTGGAAATAAAATACACATGGATAAACACTCAAATTAGCAGCATAACTGTATCTGGCTCCATGGTTTGTCCGGTGTCCTGTGTTGCCTTCTCTCTGATGGCAACTCGCATGGGGAGGTCTGAGCGTGTTGTAACACTTAATCTTTCAAATGAGGCTTTGACGGTGCATGGAGTAACGATGCTAACCCAAGCAACACCAGCTGTGAGAGGTCCCTGAACTTGAATGCATGGGATGGATGGGCACCAAGAGCTAGCAACAGAGAACAACATTTTTTTGACGATAACTAGCTTTTTAAATCAAAACTATTAATTTGTAACTGGATTTCTCTAATCTCCTTGGGTGTGTTAAAATCAGTGTAAGAGTATCTGAAGAGTTACCATCTTTGAAAGATATCTTGCATAGCCTTTTCTCTTGATAGCCATGAATGTTCTCTTTTTCTTGGATTTTATAGGGGACACTGTAAAATACCAGCTTGTGAACCTCTGCCCAAACACGCTAACTTTTTTGCCCAAATACTAATTAAATACATCTAAACGCTACCTCAGTCTCGGTGAAAATGACAACAGACGTGGTGCTCTGGTTACTTTTATTTCAAGCATTTATGGAATTTCTAACATAAACCAAAACAAACTCTTAAACCGCTTTGGGAGGAGGGGAAAAAAAAAAGTATAGAAGCCAAAGTCCCCTTTTCACTAGTCGTGTTTGGAGTAGGGATAAGTGTCTCGTGAACAGTCTGGTTTCAAGTTTTAGCTGCCCTTCAGGCAGTGGCTAATTTATCTTTTTCATTGGCAAGTTGGTCCTTCCAAATTCCTTGCAAGATGCTCGGAGCATCCCGGAGGAGGTGACTTGCTTCCCGACAAGGAGATGGTTACGTGAAGGGGGCTGACGCTGCCAGCGCTGTAATTTTAGACTTCCATAAGGCTTCTTAACCGGTTTCCTGTATTTCTCCCCTCTAGCTAGCTGAAGCTCAGAAGCCTGCTGTATTTCTGTGGTTAGCTTGCCCTCTGAGCCTGGTAATATGAAGAGTCTGTCTTCCTGAGCCATGAGAACTCCAGTGATACCGATTGCCCTTGTCTGGAAAGAAAACGCGGGGCTTTGGGCTTCCGCGTAGCTCAGAGCGGCGGCACGTTTGTGCATTCTGAAATGAGGATCTTGCCTGAGTGGGGAAAAATCTCTCTGCTTAGTCACGCTCCTGCAGGAGGACAGAGGATGAACTTAAAAGGCAAACAGTGTCCCGTTGACTTGTCTGAGAAACACGAGCAGAGGTCAGGCTGGAGCCTGGCCTAGGTGATGCTGTCTGAAGGAAGAGGGAAGCTGCTCACTGCTCCAGGGTGTTCTTGCAGCTCAGGTTGGGTTAAGGACCAACAAAGCGATCTCTCCTCGCTCTTGGCAGGCAGCTTTGCCACTGCAGTATTCCCCAGCTGCTCTTCAGCACTTTGATTTCCCTGTCTGGCGTTTGGGGAGCTAAGTTGCGTGTTCCTCCATGCCGTGATTCTCGGAGCAGTTGTTCCTTCAACACTTCACCAGCTTGACACTAGGAAATTCATCCCCCAACGTAACTCCCCTCCAAAACATAACAAACCCAGCATCCCCCAGGTAGGGATAAAAGGGGGGAGGGTCGGGGGGCTTTCAAAAGGATGCGGGGTTCTTTAATTCTTTTGGAAAGGATAAAGTTGATACTGGATCCCCCTGATGCTGGGTGTGAGGACAGATTATCTCTTGCAATGAGGTCCCTCTCCCTGATGAAAGCTCGCTCTATCAAGACAGCTTTCTTTTTTTTCTTCTTTGTAAAAGCTGTTCTTTAAAGCCACGATGGGTGTACAATAAAAGGCTCTCCCAGGGGGAAAAAAAAATCTCATTTAGGTGAAAAGAATTAGATGATAGCCAGTGAAAAATATATTTTCCTATCTTAAAAAAAAATAAATAGGAAAATGGGGAAACTGAACCCATCCAACAATGGAAGAGATGAGCATCCTGCATCTGGCAGAGAGCAGACAAGGCTCTTGCGCTACAAAACTCAGCGTGAAGATTTGCTGGTCTGAGTCTGCTGTGAGAGTTCGAGCCGAGGGTTTGAGCCTACTAATGTTGTTTTACCTCCCAAAAAGCAGGTCTTGCGAAAACTCATTTCCTCTGTAGATTCTCCAGTTCTTCAGTATTTTCGCAAGTCCAGAGAACATTAAGTGTAGGCTGAATCCTTCAGCAAACTCCAGAATGGCTCTGGACACTTGTATTTGCTTTCAAGGAATGAAGCATTTTCATCAGCTCAGTCAGGTTCTGGTCATGACCTCACAGCAGAAGAACATATATAGGCCATTGTCCACCTTTTGGACATACTTGACTAATACAAAGGATTGTCTTGGTAGGATATTTATAATCCGTTTGCTAATTTCTTGTGGAGTCAGCTTGTGCAGAGTTTTGCCTTCATCCCTGATTTCTGTAGCCAACATGCTAAAGAGACAACTTCTTGCTATGTGGTCTGCTTGCTGCCTGCTTTTAACGAATTTTCTGTGCCTTGGCAACTTGAAATTGTCTCTGTATTGCAGACGATATATTTTTACCGAGGAGTTAGCTATTCCACAGAACTCAAATTTTGATGAAGGAAACGAGCACGGGTCAGAGCAGCCTTCACGGTGTCACTCTTAAAATGGCTTCAGGCCACTTGACGTGCTGATGAGCTCAGCTTTAGTCTTTCCTCAGCGTCCTCTCATCATCTGAGCTGCTGGCTGAAAAAGGACCCAGGAGGGGAAGGTTCCTGAGGTGTTGATGGGCCACGCTGCAGGCTTGAGTTTTCCGCTCGCTTGTGCTGCCTCCTGCGTCCTCGCCACGGCAGGGAGCTGGGAAATAATGTGCTGAAGTGCAAAAGCTAATTTAAAGCTTATTTTCCTGCCACTGCTGTGTAGGGAGCCAGGCGGGAGCCAGGTGGAGGAGATGGGAAGAGTTTGGGTGGGAGGACCTGCCAGAAGTGCTTCAGGATGGCCTCCAGCAAAGCATCCTCCAGAGGACACTTGTGTTCCCACAGCGTCTGCTGACCTTGGCTAACCACGTAGCTGCTCGAATACAAATTACGCACGCCAGTACATGTTTTTTTTCTACTGGCAAAGACTGTAATATACAGCATCTTCATGTCGTATGAGCAGGCTTTTCTGTGCATGCCTTGCGTTGACCAGCCAGCGCTCAAAACAGGAGGTGTTTGGAGACGTGAGCAGGAAGCTCTACACTGGGACTTGTCCTCAAGGGAATGCAGGGAAAAATCCACCAGGCAGCTCCTTCCAGTTTATACCACCCATGCCCGTTTAGCCTTCCCTAAAGGCTTCTGTTTGCCTCTGAGGACAAGGCGAAATATTTTGGTGACAGCAGCTGACACCTAGGTGTCATGGCCCCTCACCTCCCGGTGCTGCAGGAGCCTGTCGGGAGGGGATGCTGGAAGTTGTCGTCCTTGGTTTGGTTGCAGTGTTAATTTATTCGGGTAAAGCTTTTCACAACTTCCTAAAATAATGTGTGTGATCAGATTTACCTGGTGGTAGCTGTGGCGTCACACAGGGAGGAGGTCAGGTAACACAGTGTTTGCCAAAAACCCACTTTTCGGTGTAGGCTGGTCTAGAGTATTTGAAACTCCTCGTTGTTTGGCAAACACCAGGGAGGGTTGTGTGACCTCCACTTCTGGAGGTATTTAGGATTGGACTGATCAAAGCCCTGAGGTGCCTGATGTAGCTGCTCCTGCTTTGAGCTGGAGGTTGGCCTGGTGACCTCCAGAGGTTCCTCCCCATCTAAATGACTCCAGGTCATGGTTCCCAGCCTCATGTTCCTTAGCAAAGTGGCTTCAGCACCTCTTGTAAGGTTGTGAGTTGCTGCAATACCTCGAAGCCTTAATAGACTTACCTGTGGACAGGGAGTAGAGTTAAAAGGGCTGCTTCTGGCGCGTGCCGCTGGGGTGCGGTATGTCAAACAGGTCCTACTCCGAGAGCACAAAACACCTTTGGTTTTCCCAACTCTTGGGGAGTGAAGTTGCAAATTATGAGCTGGCTTGGAAGGTGCTGTAGCTAGTTGAAGCCATCAGCTGACAAACATTTCAGTTACTTTACACATTCTTTAATCCACAGCTGCTTTAAATGTAACCTTCAAATGAGCTGCAGGAGCTGGAACACCTTCAGTTTGTGTCTTATGGAGTTGATGATGCTGAGTGTGTTGGGGGTGGATAGGACAGGGGCATCCACGCTTCTATTTAAGAACTGCCAGGGTTAGGTCACCTCAGATCTCGGCTCTTTCTAGTTAGATTGTCTTGGTTCCACTGGAAGATGGGAATGAAAATGTCAATGAAGTTGTTACTAACCTCTTGGTGTTGTCACGTGCAGGACGTCTTACTCACAGATGGGGTTCTGGGGCTCTTTCCTGATGTTTTGCTGATGGGAAAGGGGCATTTGTTGGAAGCAGGTGCCTTAGGGCCAGCCTCACAGATAATGCATATCTTAATTGCTCTGTTAATTACTGTAAGCCTTCAGGAGAAGAGGCTGGCAGCAGAAGAGGCCAACAAATGCTGGTGCAGTAAATTCTTTTCCCTTTAGTCAGCTGAAAGTTGGATTTGACTTTTTCTGGAGAAAATAGAACAGTTATCAGCTTAACAGTTTTAATAGAAGACCACCAGAACATGGTATTCTCTTTGAGACCTTCATGATGTCTTTATGTCTAGAGTGGAATTTGTGTGTGAAGTCTCTGGTGTAAAGTACGAGTTAAAGCTGGTTTTGGTCAAACGGCTGTGAAGTGTTAGTCACAGTGACAGTTACAGATTAACATTTCACGAGGTTAGCGGTATGTTTGGCGAGTGTCCAGAAGGGACACTCAGGACTGTCCTGTTAAGGAGTTTCTACTCTGAACCAGGCAGGGGTTCCCCACCAGGGCTTTTTCTGAAGCAAGGAAAAACTGGAAGTGCCCGGAGTACTGTGTCTGGCTTTGGAGTCCTCGGCACAGGAGAGACACGGAGCTGTTGGAGCGGGGCCAGAGGAGGCCCCGGAGATGCTGGGAGGGCTGGAGCCCCTCTGCTGGGAGGACAGGCTGAGAGAGCTGGGGGGGTTCAGCCTGGAGAAGAGAAGGCTCCGCGGAGACCTTCTAGCCCCTGCCAGTCCCTCAAGGGGCTCCAGGAAAGCTGGGGAGGGACTCTGGAGCAGGGAGGGGAGCCATGGGACGAGGGGGAAGGGTTTTACACTGGAAGAGGGGAGATTTGGATGAGCTATTGGGAAGAAATTCTTTGGTGTGAGGGGGGTGAGCCCCTGGCCCAGGTTGCCCAGAGAAGCTGTGGCTGCCCCATCCCTGGAGGGGTTCAAGGCCAGGTTGGCCGGGGCTTGGAGCAACCTGGGCTGGTGGGAGGTGTCCCTGCCCAGGGCAGGGGGTGCCACTGGGTGGCCTTTAAGGTCCCTTCCCACCCAAACCAGTCTGTGATTCTGCCCCTTGAGCACCACCAGCTCCAGGCCACCTTGTCTTCGGGTTCTGTATCACAAGCCTTTGCCTGCAGATAGTGCCCGTACCTCACGGGGAGCCTGGTTTGTGCCTGGAGACCACCGAAGGAGAAGCTGAGCTTCTTGCAGGACACCGTGGGCCTTCTTTGCTTCCTTAGCATTGACTCAGCTGAAAGTTGAAGTAGCCTCATGTTTCTGTACCGCTCGGTGTCTGTACAAAGGCATGGAGATAGGTTCAGTGGATGCCATAAATAATACATGCAGGGGAAAACGTTGGTTTGAGAAAATTATAGTTACCATTGGGAGTGTTAAATGCATTTGTTGTATGTAGGAGAAACTGAGTAGGTGCCTCTTCCCATATCCCTTATATAAAGGTATCGAATCTATAACTAACAAAATATTCCTCTTCTCTAATCCCGAGACTGCAGTACTAGCAGTTCTTGCTCTCTCCTGGAAAAAAAATTACACACTGGTTTTCATCACGTGAAAGAATATATTAGCTGTTGCAAGGAGAACGTGGGGTGCAGTCAGCACTGCAGGAATCTACAGGTTGACTCTGTTCTAAAAAACTCTAGAGCTGAGGTCTCAAAAAATACCTAGATCTAGGATTTATCTTCAGTATGAGCTGGCTTTTGGTTCTGTAGCAGAAATACAAAGGGAGGGAACCCAAAAACTTTGCAAGTTTTAACTCTGTGCCCCCAAAGCTTCAAAGGAAGGTACTTCTATCTGGATTCCTTCTTTCAAATCAGAAAATGCCGACTCCTGTGTAGTCCCCCAGGGATGCGAACAGCACGTCAACGAGCATCTTCTCTGTGGGCGCTGCGGAGCTGGTCAAGTGCTGGCAACCTGGAGGTGTTGCTTGCACCTGTATCCGTGTCTAGAAGTCAGACGACTTCTCCAAGGGGTTTTACTCTCATCCAGGGCTCAGCGTACGGTGTCAGAGTCTGCTGATGTCCCCGCAGGTCAGATTCAGTTGTCAGGATAGACCAGACGGGTAATTAGAGCTGGAAGTAAAGCCCAGCTTCAGCGTGTGCCCAGGAGCTTTGTGGTGTCCTCCAGGCTGCTGATCACCCGCAGGTACCACCTGGGCCCTCGCACACTGTGGTCCCACTGCGGCTCCATCGGAACCCGCGGTCTTCGTCAGCTGCACTCGTGGCGTTTTCAGCTCTCACAAATTCCCAGGAACTTTGAGTGCTGTGAGGGTGTGAAAGAACAAGAGCAGTAAACCCCTGTAGCGCTGCCTGGCTGCGTGGGAGGTTTCCAGAGGGTCCACCTGCCTTCTCTAAAAGTTCATTAACTGGTGAAGGTTGAAACGAAGGCATCTGGGAGGTGCCTGGGGTTGGCAGCTTCTCTGCAAATAGACTGCAAAAATCTGACAGGTCTATGTCTTCCTCCCCCGTGTTTGATATAACCTGGGCTTCGTTTTACTGCAGATCTGCCCGAAACGTTTTCAGTTTGGTTCTGGTGGATGGGGGGGAGGGTTCATATTAATGGTTAGACAATTGTCTTGCTCAAGTTTTTAAAGGGGTATTTCTCTCCTTTTTTTGGGTTGCACTCCAACTCCAGAAGGTAAGAACCACTGCTGATTGTTCTAAAGCTACTCTCCTCTATTAACGCAAGCTGCAAAAGCCTTAATTAAGAGCAACCGCTTGTTTCACGCAGACTTAAGTAATGGTAGTATAGCTAGCGTTAGTGCTTCTCTTGCCTCAGTCTGCCTTTCCTGCATGCTGTTTGCATTGGCGCGTCCCTGCGATGCAAACCCCGCATCCCCGGCTCGGTGGCGGCGGTGGAAGAGGCTGCCGGCATGCGCTGCTCCGCGTCGCGCCGCTCACCCCGCTCTGCCCCAGCCCCCGCTCGGGGGGTGCCGCGCTTGCATGATGTGGGGTTTGTGCATCCTTTTTGTTCTTGGGGGGGGGGGGGGGGCATTCGGCACTGCATATTGGGTGAAGTGAAATTTAACACCTAAAATGAGCTGCTTTTTCTAAATCAAAAATTTGTTTAACAAGCTTGAAGTTGGTGTAGTGGTGTCTGCTTACAGTATCTCTCTGCTCTGACACTTCCATAGATCTGTTTTTTTAAAACCACCATATTTTAATACACTAATAAACGAAAAGCTATGTGTGTGAACGTCTGATTCAAGTGGAGAGTGGGGAAGAAGGGGATGCTCAAAAAAACAAAATGGGAAAACCCCTCACCCTTGAACCCGGTTGAGTTCATTTGGGCCTTTTTATCTGGTTCCATCAGCGTGCGGTGGCCTCGGGAAATGAAGACACTCGCCGGTGGATGCACTTTGTATTAAGCTTCTGTTTAGAGCAGAAGGCGATAATTAACTCATCTCTGGTGTCGAGGTTGCTGGGTGCTTCCCTGGTGTGGAACCAGGGCATTCCAAGCGGTGTTTGTGCCCAGCAGCAGGAGATGCCCCTCTGTCTGCGCAACGCCCCCCCCAGCCCTGGGGGGGTGTCCTGCTCTGCTGGGGGCTCTGTGCTGTGGAGACATCCCGTGAAGTCTGCTAACCAAATTAAAAATGGAGCTCTAATATAATGTCACCTTTTGATAGCCGAATACACCTTGTGTGGTGCTCTGAGGGCAGGGGGTTTCAGTTCAAATACTGCACGACGGAAGAACGTCCCTGCAGGGTTCTATCCGTTTGTGACCCAACAGAAGTGGTGGGGTCGGGCTTTGTTTCCAGCGCAGAGCAAGTCGTCTGGGTCGCCAGGCTGCTGGGAAGGGTGCTGCGCTGGGACTGGAGGCGTGGGGAGAAACGCTCCGTCCACCTCCGTCCTCCCCGTCCAGGGGCAGCTGCTGGGGGGAGAGTCCCGGCCCTAACCCCCTGTGCCTCTCCCTGCTTGCCTTTGAGTTTAATTTTTTTAAAATGCCGTGATTTAAGGATGGCTTAAACTTGGCAATTCTCAGAAGGAGAATTCAGTACGTACGTGTCTGAAACGTCAGGTAGCTTAGAGAAATTCTTGGAGGGGCGAGAGCTCAGAGTATGTATTTCTTGTGCCATTGACTGGCCTTACGACTACTGCTTAACTGCAGAAGTTGCTGTTACGCTGCTATAGCCCTTCAGGAATCGAACAAAATAGGTAAAGAACGTGCCTGTTCTGCAGGCAGAGGGACTGTCACTTGCTCTTCATCACTTTGAGATCAGTTTTCTGATCTATTAATGAGATGGAAGTGGAAGCATGAAAACTTTTAACTTTCAAAATAGAATATTTAGAAGTAACCAAACCCCCTTGTTTAGTCAAGAATGTAAAAAAAGTATAGTTTATGTAGCAGTCATAGGTTTGTAAGTATAAACAGGTTTTTAGGCTCCAGTAAATCTGTTAAATTGGCTGTTTTAGAAGGGAATAACTACCAAAACACCATTTTCAGCGGCGAGCAGCGCTGCTGAGCGTGACAATGGCAGCGGAACCGTGGGGAACTGAGTTTGTAACCAAAATAAGCCGCTTCACGGGCGCTCCAGAATGCTGCGCGGGGGCAAGGGTTGAAATGGTTCAGTCAGAGGCTCGTAAAGTACCGCATTTGGCTGACAAAATAAGTGTATTTAGACCCTGCTGTCAAAGGTGCCGAGCAGCTAAAAAGTCAGTGCCTGCTCCGATAATACCAGGGTCGAAGAGCGTGTATTTCTCAGGGTCTGCTCTGGGTGTCGCCTGGCGGGTACTGACGGGTGCTCGCTGCTGCGGACCTCTCCTGCACGGCATCTGCAAGTGGACGTGTTCTCGATGCTGTGCTCGAAAGCCTGTGTCAGCACTTAACGACTCCTGCTTTTGACAGCAGCGGCTTTGGATGGGGGGATGCGGTACTCCCGGGTTGTTCTCAAGGTGAAACACACGTGAGTGAGGGTGCTGCTTAAGCTATGGGGAAGGAAAATGATTCGAAACTTCAGACAGCGAACAGATGGGCGTTTCCCGCTTTTCCTGAAGAAGATCCTAGCTCTGGGCATGAGAGCGGGGATTATGACCCTTGCACTGGCACCACCAGTCCCCTTTATGCTACGTTTGCTGCCCGGATTTTGGCAGATTTACAGAAAGGCCGTGCTATTTTTAGCTTTTGAGAAGCAAAAACTAGGAAGTTTCAGCGTGCGCTTGTAACGCCATGGAAACCAAATGAATCCTGGCAAATGTTATAGTTACCTTTGCGTCTTCTAAACTGTTGCAAATAGATTTTTATTTTTTTTTTTTATACTCTAATGCAAGCTCGTTTCAATGAGCGAAGCCTGTGTGCATCAGCTGCATTTGGCAGCCTAATGAACTGGGTTCTGACCTGAACCATTCCAGGAGGCGTTACTCCGGCTGGGATGCGAACCAGTATAAACAAAGGGCCCTTTTTCTTGATTTTTCCCAAGGGTGCCGTTTGTTTGTGGGCTGGCACTGAGCACTGGGTAGTTGATAAAGGTGAGCATCCCATTTATTATCACGGTAGTTAAAACAAGTTTGCTTTTGTGCTGTAGCTGTCAGCTGATGTGCCGTTCCCTGTTGGAATAAAAAAGTTTAAATACTAAACTGCTCTGAGTGCATAAATGAAAATACAACTAAAAATCATGTGCACTCGCAGAAGGACAAACACAGCTCGTGTATGCACCTAAAATGTAAAATTCTGAAAGACACTTGGCTAGAAGAAGCCGCAGCACGCTGCTGCCGTCAGAGCCTGAACGCCTTAGCCCCGGTTTGTCCCCCAGCTGTATTCTTGCAGTCACGGTGAGCTGCAGTAGGGCTGCTTCTGCTGGAGTTTTGGTCAAAAACGACTTAGAAGCATTAGATGAGATACCAGTAACCTTCTGGAGGTGGCAGATGTCTGAGCTAATGATTTTTTCTGTCAGGAATTTGGCCTGTTTTCATCAGGAAAGTGCTTTTGTTGCCAGGAAAGTGGCCCGATGAAGCAGAAGCGCGTTACCGAGGTGAACCAGTGAAATTCCTGAATACATTTGAGAAGGGCTCGCGTTACTTGGTGGCTGGATAAAGTTACAACCTCTTGATTGTGCGTGTAGTCCGTTTGCAGTGCAGAGGTGAGATTCAGGGTGCAACGGCAGATCGAGGTCCCTTTGGTGTTGGCAGAACCCGAGTCACAGGGGAGCGGGGTCTGGAGGACTTAGGTGTTGCTCTTGCCCCGCTGAACAAAGCGGGAGCTGGAAGCTTCTCCCCAGCTCACCGGCGGCGGGGGCACCGCCAGCACGACCCGGCTCCAGCTGCAGCTTTCCCTCGGCAGAGAGCGAGCTGGGAACCCCCCACTGGAACTCTGCTGAATCAGCTGTAAAAATACAGGGTGCGACATAACGTTTTAATAAAACCTCGCGTCTGACTCTGTCTACAGTAGCTGGTTCTTGGGGCAAACCCCAGCAGTTCGGTAAAATCCGAAGCGTGCCCTGTCTAGATGAAGCATCTTCATTCAAGTGCGTTAGTTTATGTAAAAAACTTCTAGCCATAAAACTGAGTTTGGAGTTGTATCTACTGGTTATCCCAGATAAAAACATCACAAACTGAATTAGTAGAAGAAAATAAGAAAATACAATTTTGATTTGGAAGCCTTCCCTTGTTTCCAAAAACAAACCACCCCCCCAAGACCTGCACCCTTCATGTAGGATGGAGGGAAGCCCTGGAGGCGCTGAGGGGGCTGTTCAGTCTCTGTGCTTTTAGTGGTCATTTGCACCAAATTCCCAACTTCTGGCCAAATATTTTGACCTTGCATTTAACTGAGAGCGAGATCCCTTTGCTGCCCACGGCCTCTCAGTAGCGGTTAATACTGGGTGAAAACAGGGCCGTCTGCGAGAACAGGGGAATGTGGAAATTTAACACATTTGAAAAAGTAATAGTTGGTCTTGGCTCGTTTTGGAAGACTCTTAAATAATTCAAGGAAAACAGCCCTGGGGGGGTGAAGCGGCCTCTGAGCGTTAGCTGTGGGAAGGCGGTGCAGGGGAGCTGGTAGGAGGGACAGTATTTGTTTAGGTCCCTTTGGGAGAATTTGATGTTAATGGACTGGGGTGTCCCGGTACAACCGCAGAGCTCCCACCGATGTCTGAGTCTTCCTCCCTCCCCCATCGCTGTGCGCGTGGTGCCTGTCCACGCTGCAGTGAGCTGGGAGCCAGTTTGCTGTAGGTAACTGGTGGAACAGGCGCCTGCGGCAAGACTGTCCTCAAAAGCAGTGGGGTGGTTCCTGCCTCTAAAACTGAGAAGGTTTGTGCTTCTGCATCTCAAACCCTTCATCTTCATGCGAGAAGCACAGCTTGAGCGTGCTTAGAGCCCACTGATGACCACGATCACAAAGTTGGAGAACATTCCAGTTCAGAAGCTTCAGAAGTCAAGTTCAGGGCTTGAGCTCCAACAGATCTGATACAGCTTCCCCAAAGGGGCCGTGGAGGAGCGCAGCAGTTGCAAACTGGCCATGGCGTAGTCTTGCTGAGCTCCGCTTCATCTTCTCTGAAGGATGAATCCTGTTTTGAGAGCTCCAGAAGGGCTGGTCCCTTAGGAACCGCCTCCGTAGAGCTGGTGCTCAGCAGTGTGGGAGGCTGACGGTGGCTCTGCATGCGGAGCAGTGTGGAATTGGGTGGGAAGGAAGGGGTTGAAGTGGAACAGTGGGTAGCGATGAATCTGGAGTGGGCAGCAACTGGCCTTTCGCTTCACCTGCTTCCTGAACTGCTGGTTTTGAGGTGGAATGACAGGAACTGTCGGACGCGGCCGATGGTCCGCTGTGTGTTCCTGGCAAACGGAGATGGCCTTCATTATTTAAAAAAAAAAAAAGCAGCGATAAAATAAATGGTGTAATAACATCTGGTTCCTAAGGCTGTTTTTAGCAGCTGTTGCATTTAAAATAACAAAAGGTAGGCTGGGTGCAAAACACAGGTAGCTGGAAAACGAATTAAGTGAGTAATGGGGGATTCTGGGCAAAGCGCAGCACGGAACAAGGGAAGGGGGAGATCTTTCCAGTCCAACAAGAACAAGTTTCATCGCCGAGAATAACCGTAACCGCAGTCTCTCCGCCCGTTTATTTGTTAGCGAGCCGAGAGCTGCGGGCCAGGGGCTGGAGTAGCGCAGCAACAGCTTTTATTGAAGAGAAATGCCCAGGGTGCTTTCCCGAGGGATGCAGGTCCTGTCCAGCCCCGTGGCTGCGGCTTCATCCGAGTCCTGGGGTGAGACTCTCACTTGCTTTCAGATATCTTCTTGGGGATCCTTGTTTTTTGTTTTTTTTCATTTCGGAGGTTTGTGTGTCAAACCAGGGTCTTGATCAGTCGCTCACAGAGGCAGAAAGGATGTAAGGCGATGTGAAGACCACACATGTTAAACCCAAATCAATAACACCCACACTCCCCCTTTTTCTTTTTTAAAATTCAGTGGGACTTGTCCACTGATTTTTAGCTTCTAAAATTTTCCCAGTAAGCTTTATGAAAGGCTGGAACAGCATTAACGTTTGTGCCAGCTTTCTTAGAAGAGCCTAGAGAGGAAGACACCTAACTACAGATGGATAAACACGAGAAAAAAAGAAAGCAAAACTAGCGGGTCAGCTGTTAACAATGGAGCGGGTTCAGTAGGAGCCATGGAGATGCCAGACCGGTATGGCTTTTGTAAAGACAGGTCCTGCCCAGGCTTCATTCCTTGGTGAGCTTCCAAAGCGCAGCTCTGCCAAGGCCTTTGTGAAATGCTTGGCTTAACGTTGATGTTCTGCTCTCATACAGTTTTTAAAAAGAATGTGCTCCACAAGCTAAAGGTCAGGTACGTGGCAGAGCTTCCTCCTGCCCCTGCGCTGCCTGCACAGGAACGCTTCGGTGCCTCCAGTGCTATTCAGCGCACGATTAGTGATCTGGAAAGCAGCATAAACCGATAATTTTCTAGGTGCAGTGACAGGGGGGATGACGATGAACTGGTGGGAGGAGGACAGGTGTATCCTTTATACTGCCAGGTACAGCTGGGCCTGTATAAAATATGCTCGTGTGCAGTTCGTGCATAGTGCTCGCCTGCAGAAATCCCACCCAGGAGCGAGGAGGAGAAGAGGGGAAGGGCGTACCCTGGGGAGCAGTGCCTTTGGAAAGGATTTGGGGTTGCTGTAGGAAATCACACTGAATCGTAGCTCCAGGGAGACCCCGTGACTTTCTGGAGAAGAGGATTAGCCTCGTGAAGTGAACGCGTGGCCGTGGTGAAGCTGGCCTGAGAAGAGTGGCTTCCAGTTGTGGTGTTCACGTTTGCGGGAGCTGCCGCAGCACTGAGGAACGTGGACGGAAAAGCCATGGGAGCAGCAGGGAGCGATGAAGCTGAGAGCTGGTTTCGGTGGGGTCAGGCAAGGAGGTGATGAGGAGAGGTTGTCTACAGCATACAAATGTATTTAGCAGGAGCTTTTATTCAGCAGTAGGGATTCTGGCTGGATTCTCAACCTAGGTATGCCGAGCCTGAAGACAGGCACGAACTCTCGGCAGGGATCAAAGCGAGGTGCTGACGTTACTGGTTTCTCGGTCGTATCATGGTTGCCTGTCTCTCCAAAAGACATCTGTTAGCCAGAGGAGTCGCTGGGTCAGTGTACGAGTACCTGAATGACACTGAGTTTTGCCACGTAAGAACCAGAAGGGGAGGAGTGGGTGGTCCCTGGCACCCCTGAGCCTCAGCTGCTTCCTCCGGCGCCGCTGGCTTTTGCTTGAGCATCAGGCTGAGCCGTCTGCCAAGGCGGTCAGGTGAGCGCTGGGCTGGGATTTAGAAAATACCTTCCTCATCACCATTTTCACTAGTATTTGTTAACAAATGTCGCTGGCAAAAACTCGTAAAGCACAAGATCCCGCAGAGCAGGGATGCTGTACAGGCTGTTTTCTGTCCCTTTGTGTGGAATAACGTAGGTTTGAAGGAGATCATCTGCTCTGACTGTGGGCTGCAACCCCACGGGGATCTCTGCTGGTGGGGGACGACTGCATGCCCCTGCCCAGGCTCATGCCCGAGCCCTGGGGTGTCCCAGCCCGACCAGAGCTCCCCCAGAACTCCGAGGACTTCTCCAAGCCCGTTTCTCAACCGGAGGAGCGAGCAGCCCGCAGGATCCCGCTCTGCAGTGCTGCGGGCAGGGGGACCGGGACGGTGCCCTGCCGGCTCCCCACCAGCAGCAGTCCCTCCGATGGGGACCGGGGTCTCGCTGTACGCTTGTGTAATGGTCAGCAGAGCTGGGAGCGGGTCTAGCGACATAAATACTAGCCCTCCTCTGGTAATGGGATTTCTCCTGTGGTTCCGGAGCCGCCCTGTCTGGCTGGCGTTCCTTATAGGGTCTCCAGCCTGTTAGCTCAGCCGCGCTGGGGCGGAGGGGACCAGACCTGCTTCAGGACGTTGGCTTCTCCTCGTACCAGGCATCAGAAGTTCAGCTGAACGGTTTTGCTGCTCTCGGGCAGAACTTGGAGCGCGTGTGCCCTGCCGGCAGCGCCAGAGGGCTGGGCTCCTCCTCGCCTTTACTTCCCTTCCCTCCCAGGGTTGTTTCACTGCTGTTGATGGGACTTGTTTGAACGTTCATAGAAAAATTTAGTACAGACAAACAGCTGCATCTCCTGCTCGGGGATTTCAGTCAATCAGTCGCAAATTTAGGTTTTTTGTCAATTTGATGGTTCTGGTTCCAGCCTTTGTGGCAGGGCGTTGGGAGACCAAAGCTCACTTAATCTCACAGCTGCCGTCTAGGGGTCGAGCTCGATACCGATACGCTTTATGAGCAAAGACACCTATTTCCTAGAGGGCATGATCAGCCTGACCCTGCAGTGGGAACAAAAGCCACCTGCCTTGCCGTGTCCACCTGATTTTGCTTCTGTCCACAGTGGGCTGGGTTTAAAAAAAACCAAACAAAGAAACCCCCACCAGCACCGGTGAAAAGATGGATCTTCTCTCTCGGTTCTCTGGCTGGGATCAAAGATCTCCATTCTTTCCGGGGAAAGTTGCTTAATTGGTTTCTATTATTTATCCCACAACTCCCATTTCAGTATGCTGTGGGTTTTCTTAAAAAAAAAACCCAATTTTCAGTAGCTCCATGGTCAGTCGTTAGCTCACAACAAATCTGCTCTGAGTTTCAGATGAGCAGCGTTGAATATCTAGAGCTTTGAAAACGTGTGGCCACTTTGATGTTCTGCAAAAAAGTATTGGAGAGCCTGAATTGGGGGTTTTTCTGTTTGATTTTTTTTTTTCTGGGACTGGAGTGCGGGTACGTGGACTGGTTTCACTGGTGCTTATTACGGCAGCTTCAACTTGTATTCTCCTGGAGAGTAGAAGTTGGATCTGGGATCTTTCCGCCTCTGCATGCGTGATGGTCGGGCGAGGGACCGTGATTGTCTGCTGGCAGAAGACGAACGCGACCGGATCCATTCAGACATGATTGACCTTGTGCTTTTGGTTGCAGTGGGACTTCTCCTCTGGCATGCCTGAATGCCATGTTACACACCAACTCCCGAGGGGAAGAGGGCATTTTCTATAAGGTGCCGGGCCGCATGGGAGTCTACACTCTGAAGGTAAGTCTCGGCTGGGGGATTCCGTTTGAATGCTCAGGTGACTTTAATCCCGTTAAAAATCCACGGGATTAGGATAATCCTGCAGAGGGAACTGTTCCTCAGTAGCATGAATGGTAGCGTAAGCTTTCCCTCCAACGCGAACACCGAGTCTTCGTGCTTCTGCTGGTGAGCACCTGGCTGCTGAAATGCAACTGAAGGCGCTGGGTTTGTCCACCGTGGTGTAGTTTGCTAATATTAATTACTATCCCAGAAATAAAAGAGGAGTTAAAATGGTAGTGAAATTTTAGCCCTAAAAGGGTAACTTCATCTTCAGTGATCTCAACTCATATCTAGAAATGAAAAATTCCCTCCTGCTCAGCCAATTTAGTAGGCAGAGAACATTTGTAGGGGACAAGTGTGCATTCCTTGGTTTAGCTGGTTAACATCTTCAAAAGTCATCTTCCTGTGAAACCCTTTTCCCCAGTTAGACTACTAGAAGGAAGCCAGCTCACACGGTTCTTGATTCCTCTGTAAGTCTGAATCCGAAGACCGTGCCGTAAGGTAGGATTCCTCTCCCTGCACATAGACTGCTCCGGTGTAGGTGTCGCCGCTGGAACCACTTTCCATGCTCGACAGAGAGAAACAAGAGTTTCTAACAGGAGATTCATCTCATCCTAAAATATTCAAAATATCTGAGAAAGTGCTTTACAGGTGCCAGTTAGTTTACCAAGGAAATCAACTAAGAATTGCCCAGAAAAAGCCATCCTCGTTGTCGTCAAAATTTTAGCTAAACTGAATCCCGTTCTCACCGTCTCCTCCCTCCACCCTGTAAGCTGGAACAGCACATTATTCCTTGAGTATTTGTATACAACACGACAACAGAGGACGTCCCGTTGGGTGCCGTGCATTGGTGCTGATGGGCCATTAGAGTGAAACATCTCCAGAGCTTCCAAAAACGCCACTGCAAGACATCCGGCAGCCTTCTCGCATCGTCGTGCCGAGCAGAGGTTGAGCTGATCTCAGCGCAGCGACGTGGAAGTCCATAAGACAGTGGGCTGATCAGGTGTGCTTAGGGCAAGGGCTGTCAGGGGTAGAAGGGAAGGTGGTTATCTGCGTGCTAATAAACCAGACTAATTCTTGCATCATTTGTTTCACTACAGGAAAGTATGAAGTTGTACATTTTAGGAATAAAGAATGCAGGCCCTAAATCCGGAGTGGGAGAGCAGAGTTTTGTCAGGAGGTGATGACTCAGAAAAAGATTTTGATCCGGTGGTAGACAAGTAACTGAGGCATTGTCCGTGCTTTCGGTGTCGCGTGTGGCAAAGCTTTGCTGAAAAGTGTCAGAGAAGAACAAAATAATTAGGAAGAAATGTCCCTTTTGAAAGATTGCGAGCGCATTGCTAGCGGAGTAGATCATAGGCAAAGTCAGTGCCTAGAGATTAAACCTACGCAAAGTCGAGTTTAAGCGTGCGTTTGAGCAGCAGAACACACCGAGTTACTGGGGTAGTTCGGTTTGTTTTGCCCATGAGATCTGCACATTGAGACCGATTGTATTTCCTAATGTTAAGCTTCAGCAAAACTCCAATAGTATTTAACTCAGCGTAGGAGTAAGTTGATTAAATGTAATGATTTGTGTTAATTAGGAGGCTAAACTAGCTGCTGAGCTATTCCAAAGGCATATTGTGTCCTGCATGTCTAAAGGCACCGCGGTTTTGTTGTCATCTTTCCTCTCTGGGGGCTGTGTAGTCTGGAGGTGGCAACTTAGGGAGCAGCGAGAACCCCGGAATGCCGGGGAGGAGGGAATCTCAAGTCCCCTCTGCCGTGGCCCGTCCCAGCAGAGCCGGGAGGGGCCTGGGACCTGTGGAGACCGTGCGTGGAATGGGGAATCCTTCTGAGGATCCGTGATTAACAAAGCACGATGGCTTAGGCAGCAATTAGAAGGCTTTGAAGAGCAGGGCTGACCGTTCCCCGAGGAACGCGTTGTTACACCGCAGAGGGGTGAGGGAGAGCCGGGGGTCCAGTAAATCTCACATCCCAAAAGAGAAAGTTTATGGTAAAGTCCCTGGGGGTGAAGCAAAGTTGCACTTCCATCTCTGCTGGCTCACCAAACGGGTCCTTACTCTGAGCGGGGTGAGCCCCTGGCCCAGGCTGCCCAGAGAAGCTGTGGCTGCCCCATCCCTGGAGGGGTTCAAGGCCAGGTTGGCCGGGGCTTGGAGCAACCTGGGCTGGTGGGAGGTGTCCCTGCCCAGGGCAGGGGGTGGACTAGAGGATCTTTAAAAGGTCCCTTCCCACCCAAGCCACTCTGTGATTCCATGCTATCATTGAACTGACTGGATAATGTTAGTAGGGCTGGTGCTCTCACTGTCCATGTCGCTGGTAGGGTTTAGACTGGAAATTGATGTGCTGACACGGAGAAACTGGAGTCATTTTGGCAGGAGGTTAAGAGAAAAAAGATCAGAGTAGTAAAAAGTAAAACAGAAAAGTCAAAACAAAAGCGAGGTACGAGGCGCGCACACACTGTGTATATTGTCTTAGACTTTTTTCGCTTCTGGATGCCTTTGTTTCTCTCTTGGATTCCTCTGCATCGCTGCCATTGAGGTGGGAACATTGGGGTGTCTTTGCGCGAGGAGGGACGTGGGGCACCTGCAGATGCTCCCTGCCCCCTTCCTTCAGCGCTTCCCCTCGGTGCAGCCAGGAGCTCCCCGTCCCGTGGCACGGCAGCACCCACGCGGCCCCCGCTCGCACCACGTCCCAGCGCCCACCCGCCGAGATGAGCTGCTGCAAGGCATGTTATTTGGAAGCCCAGTACATCGGGTTGTTGACCTTCGCATAGACCTCTCACCCCCACTCTGTTTTTATGCTTGATGATTTCCAAGTGTGTTTCCCTCTGCCATCTTCAGGGTTGTTGGTCCCAAGTTCATTGCTAACGCTGAGTACGAAACAGCATCTGTCCCTGTTTGGATGATCGTGTTGTAGCTCTGCCCTTGTGCCCTTTGGATTTTTCCCCGTGGTGCGGTGGATTTGCTGTTCACCAGCAGCCTGCAAGATTCCAGGCTGGAGGGATATTTTTAACGTGATATTTGGAGAAGTCTGACTAGATCAGCTTTTACCACAGGTACTAAAACCAATGCGCACCATCTTACCAGCTGCGTTTATAGGACTGATAGGTAAGAGACCAAATTTTATTTGATTATAGAGTATAGTTCATTAAAAGGAGTAAGTTCACTTGTTGAAAGAAGTGTAGTGCAGGGAAGACGGTTCTGCAGTTGAGAGTTCGCTTCTGCTTCGAAAGCAGAACTTGCAGTAGGGTGAGCTGCAGGTGCATGCCGGAGTTGGCGTGAGTGGAGATCTCATACTCACGCCTTGCATGGAAATTTCGAGAGAATGCAGGAGCCACAGTGCAGACTGGACACCACATCAGAAGGTACTGGTGAAGACCGTTCACTCCCAGCTGGAAGGAGAGCCATTGACATTGTACGGGCTTTGTGAGCTCCTGGGGCTGCTGTCTGTAGAAGCAAGGGGAGGTTGGAGTCACAGTTGTTGGTGGTGGGAAGGGACCTCTGGAGATCATCTCGTCCCACCCACTGCTTAATGCAGGGTCAACTGGAGCACGTAGCTCAGGACCGTGTTCAGTCATGGTCTAGTTTCGAATTCCTACAAGGATTGGAGACCTCAGCTTCTCTGGGAACCTGATCCAGTGTTTCATCATTCTTGCAGTAAAGAAGTTTTTCCTTGTGTGGAGGTGGAATTTATGTGTTTCAGTTTGTGCCTGTTGCCTCTTGCCCTTCCTCTGGGCACCACTGAGAAGAATCTGGCACCGTCGTCTTTACCCCCTCCTGCCAGAAATGCCAAGTCAGGAAAAGGCAAGAAGCCGAGGTTTTCCAGCTGCTCCTGTGTTCCTCCCTGCCTGCCGGGAGGTGAAGGCACCTCGCACCGAGGCTTCCTCTCCTCTCAGCAGAAGACTTTGAAAGAGACATCTTGAAAAAACTGCAATAGATAAACGTGTAATTGCTGCATCTCAGGTGCCTAAATTTTCTTTCCAAAGGTTAAGCTATAAAGGAGGGTTAGTGAAGGGAGTGTCAGCACTAGGAATACACAAGTTTAATCTTGGTCAACTTTGGTGACACTTGATATGAGTAGAAAGACTTTTTTCCTGCTTTTGGTGACAGCTTCTCTTCCATTGCAGTTTACAAGTAACTTCTAATGTGCACTTGGAAGAACTTTATTTGTGAAGTGCAAGATGTGGATGCAATTGAGTATCTGATCCTATTAGTTCACCTTGCTGATGGAAGAGGTCTGGAATTAATTAAATTGATAACACTTGTGTTGTCTTCAATACTTTTTGCCATTACACGTGGAAATTAGCCATCGCTCTAATTTCAGAGAAAGGACAAGAAATCAATTGTCTCCAGTTAAAGGGAGAGGTTTTTAATTCTACTCTTTCCAGTGGGTGTTAACAGGAGGATGTTTTGCTCTCTGGTGCACGCAGGCCGATTCGTTTCTCCAGCTGGTATGAGCACTGTCCTGTTTGCCTTGGACAGTAAACGTGTCAAGTTCTGGTTACATTACTAATGAGGAATTCAGGATGATAGCATAATTTCAGGAATGCCGTATGACTCGGCCGAGGTGATGAGGCAGAAAAGAGGAGCAGTGATAGAATCGCAGAATCCTCTGGGTTGGAAGGGACCTTTCAGACCGTCGAGTCCAACCATCGACCCAACCCTGCCAAGGCCACCACTACCCCATGGCCCTCAGCACCACGTCTGCCTGGCTTTTCAATCCCTCCAGGGATGGCGACTCCACCACTGCCCTGGGCAGCCTCTTCCAATATTTGGAGCGTGGCCGGTCTCAGGTGGGGACGGGCTGGTGCCTGCGGTCGCTGTCCTGCCCTTCGTGGCTCAGCGCCTCTGCAAGGTGTGCCCAGCGGTTTTGGGTGGTCGGACAGTGGTGACGTTAAGGACCACAAGTGGAGCAGAGAACAGCTGTCACTAATGAGCGCTGATCTGCAGCGGAGGTTGAGATCTGACTCCGGCAGGATAATCACTAGAGGGCAGTCTGGGTTTAGGTGTGGACAGGGCCACCACCGCCGCCGGTCTCTCTGCTGGCCCTTACCGGGCTGGCCCGGGGCGAGTGCGGTGAACCCAGCGCCCAGCCCTGGGGCAGAAACGCCCCTTGCGCCCGGTTGCGCGAGCAGCTGTGCCGGGGCCCTGTGCCGGCAGGCCAGGCGCTGCCGAGGACCCGCTTGGAAAAACAACGCTACCAGGGACGGGGGGACACTGAGCCGTCGAGCTGGTTTGCTTGCGTTGTAAAGTTCAAAAATGGAGTGGATTTTTGTGAAGCGAGAGTGTGCTGGAGTTGGTGATTGGGGGTGGCGAGGACAGGTACAGCGGGTGCGTGAGGGCGGGCGAGCGTGCCGAGCGAGGGCGGTGTAAAAGACGGTAAATATTTTACGGGAACTGGCAGAAGACAGCATGAGTATTTAAGAGGCCAGAGGCTAAGCAGTTCTGACATTGCAGCATAAAAAAATCCCCACTCAGTGCTTGCTAAATAAACCCGCTAATTTTAAGTATTTTGTTAATTGGAAGAGTTTGTTGTGGAGTGGGTAACTGCATCTGTTCCGTCCCTTTGCAGAAGGACGTTCCGGACGGGTTGAAGGAGCTCTCTGATGGCTCGGAGGAGAGCAGCGATGCCCAGTCCGACTCCCAGAGCTCCGAGAACTGCAGCAGCAGCAGCAGCAGCAGCGACGGGTGCAGTAACAAAGACGGGAAGAAAAGCAGATGGAAAAGGAAAGGTAATTTTCCTTTTCAGGAGCGATGATTTTAACGTGGTCTGTCTCTGTGAAGAACTTTGGGGTTTTTTCCTTATATATAAAGACAGTGTTACAGTGGCCGTTTCCATTGTGCGTATGGATTGAACTCATGACACCCGTTCTGTTCCACTGCCGTGGGCACCGAAGGGGGAAGGTGCCTGTAATTAAGTGTATTTGAGGCCTTTACGCCCGTCACAGGCCAGCATGCTGTGCTGCACGCCCAGGAACAGTCCGTCTAATTCTTCCAGGTTTTTCCGCCACCCCCTGCTCCCCCAGGAAGCTTCCACCTCTTACCCCCGGCCTCTTCTGATGCTTTTGGATGCAGCGCTGACTAGGAACGAGCACGGGATCTCCGAGGTTGAAGCCTGTTGTGTGAACTGATGGATCCCGTAGGGTTTGGTCTGAGCCACTGCGCTCTTTTCTGTGCTGCTGTGGACTCCTTTCCCTCATAAACCAGGCACTGTTTAGGTGTGCGACTGTTGAACACTGAATCGTTTACAGCCTTAGCTACCACTCTGAAGTGCTGGGTTTTGCCCCACTCCCGTACCTGGGTGGTTGCTGAAGCTGGATGGCTCAGCCATGTTTCGAGGATAGCCAGATTCTGGCTTTCCTACAGAAGAATGCTCTTGGTAGAGCAAGAGTACCAAGCAGAGGAAATAGTGGATTTCATTTTGTTTTGAATCCTGATGTCTTGGCCACTCAGAGGAGGCGATGTATCTCTTCAGACACTGCCGTATCATGCTGTCGTACTGTTTCAGGACAGTGGAAATCAGCACCTCTCAGCCATTACAATATTTACATCCTGCATTAGTAATAAACTGAAGTTTCTGTCTTGCCCGCCTCCACGTGACACCTATTCATTTGACCAGTGTTGTCTGATTTCTTTCCTCCTTCAAAATTCTGCTCAGAAGTCTGCTTGTCTGCTGAGATGCCATGAGCTGAATTAATACAGAAGCCATAATAAAACGTGAGGATGCACCAGACATTGTTCTCTGAGCAGGGAGAGTCTTTGCACCCCAGTGTTGTTGTTCTCTGTTAGCAGTACGTGTGCTTCGGAACTCCCAGCCCTGTGAAGCAGCTCCGGGTGCTCCTGGCGAGCTGTTGGTGCAGCTACTGATGCTGTAACTTCACCCTTCGCTCCCATCCTTTCCTTTTGCCTTGTCTCCTCAGTCATGCACAGAATTCCTTGGCAGAAACGAAACGTTATTTAGGAAGTTATTTCCAGTGCAATAGGACACCTGAGTGGAAGCAGATGAGAGGTTTTCTGAAGCGGTGGCAGACTCGCGATAGCCGGTGGGGTCTGCTCAGGCCCTCCCGTGGGTGGGGAGGGAGTCACTGGGTGAGAATGTGCTCGTCCCTGTGGCTCACCTGGACCAGACCCTGCCCGGAGCTTTCCCTGCAGTCACAATGCAAATCACAAAAATAGAAGTATTATGCAGAATGTTAAGCATTTAAAGCACCACGAAAGTATGAAACGTTAAAAAAAACTTAGAAGAAAGACGCCAGGGCATATACAGGACCTTGTTTTACTGTCCCAGGCCCGAACTCTCCTCTCACCTGTATCTTCCACCTTTGCTGCTGCTGGCAGACGGGAGCTGGAGGTGAGTTAGGGGTTACCCCATAGCCCGGGGGAGGTGAGTTAGGGGTTATCCCGTAGCCCGGGGGAGCTGGAGGTGAGTTAGGGGTTACCCCGTAGCCCGGGGGAGCTGGAGGCGAGTTACCAGACGGGTTTGGGGCAGCCTGGCTGTACACGGGCAGAGGACAGGACTGCTCGTCTCGCGGCCTGCCGGAGTGCCGTCCTTCAGCTGTCAGGGTAAGGCATAAAGGTCTCTAAATTGGAGGGGCATGGATTTGATGGATGGACCACTCGGTGGATAAGGAACTGGCTGGATGGCCACACTTAGAGGGTTGTGGCCATCGGCTCAATGTCCACGTGGAAACCAGTGACAAGTGGCTTTATGCTGCTCCTAAACCGGGCAAGTTTATTTCTAACTCTTGAGTCATTGTTGATACGTGATAACCACTTTCTCTAGCAATCTGTTACGGTTTATTTAAATGATGTCTGTGCTGCTGGCATGTGTTTACTCTTTTATGTGCTCCTTTTAATTTCTTTTTAATTTGTTCCTGTGTTTCAGTGTGGCTCTCCTTTTTATGAAGTTGAGACACCGCCTGTGGTATTTTTAGAAACTTCCTTGTAGATAAAAATGTTTTCTTTATTAAAATAAATCAAACTAAACCAAAAAAACAAAATGCCAAAACTTGTTAGTTCATCTAGAAATCAGAAGCTTCATGCAAGAACAAAATTTTCTGCCCTTTATGACACAAAAGAACATTCAAAGGCATAAGTCAGTCATCTGGTACTGTGCTCTTTAAAAGGTTTTGGTAGGGGGAGTTTGGGTTTTTTAAGCAATTTGAGCAACACTGAAGTTATAAGTACATTGTACTATTACGTTGCGAAGGAGGTGAGCAACCTCTTGCCTTTATGGGGTGTTGCAGGACAATGGTGATACACCGTCCTGCTGGAATCGGTGCTCGTGGCTTCTGGCGTGACCTTCAAGTGCGAGTGAATATTGAGGTTTTGCTTTGTGGCCGGGAGGACGGAAATACCTACCTGTGTTTCCTTGCGTAGATCCTGGCTGAATGAGCTGCTCTCATCTAAAATACAATCTCTTGGTTCTCTTAACCGGTGGGCGGATGGCTGGTTTTTGCACTACATGCGTGCAGAGCTTGGATTTTGGCCTGCGATATCAGGTGAATTTCTCCCAGAACAGGTCCAGTCCTGCCAGTTCTGGGCACTCCCCGTCCTGGTGCGGGTCAGAGCTCTCCCCGAGCCTGCTGCAGCGGGCAGGGGGCTGTGGCACGGGCAGGAGCACGGCTGGCAGTGCCCCCCGAAGCTGCCAGGGTTAGCTCGGGTCGGGAAACGTGTGCCGTTGGGACTTTGCTGGTACCTTCCTGGTGAGCTCTGTCTTATGGCAAGATGAGACAACGGGCTTGTGCAGCGTGGCCGCGCGTTGGCCCTCTGTACACGGCGAATCGGCCCCGCTCGGTGGCTGCCGACGCTGCTGTGTCAGTGATGGCTGGAGGAAGGGAGCGACCGCGCCGGGGGCTTTCCCTGAGGACTCTTCGCAGTGCCGGCTGTTCTCAAGTTCTTGCTTTGCAGCGCGTGTTTCCTTCCTCTCTTGTTGTCCCTTTCCTCTTTCTCCTCTTTCTCTGTGGCCGTGGGGCTGGAGAGCAGCGGTGCTCTGCCCCTTCCACTGTCCCCATGTGCCACCTCTGCCACCCCGCTCGCGGTGCGTTATTGATCCATGGGGACTCCTGCGGTGCTGCTCACCAGTGAGCACATCCTGGTGGTATCCAAGAAGAGAGCAGGGGTTTTTGGGGGTTTTTTTTTGAGCTAATTTAGACTTGCTGCCACTCATGTGCCCGTTAAGCTCCAGCACTTGGAAGCATGTCTGAGGAGCACCTTTGCAAACGCAAAGCAGAAACAGTAGGAATGTCCTACTCCAGAAGCAGCAGTAGGAATGTCTTCTCGATCTTTTTTTTTTTTTTCCTGCAGCACAGGTTTTGTTCTGAGATTTAAAATGAAATCACAAAAGCTGAAAGAATTATGCACGTTTGGTGTGCTCTAATAAATAAATGCCATCAGATGTCTGATGTTCACCTAGAGTGAATGGTATCCTGACCACTTGGTATGAGGCACTTGTTGGATGTGTCCACCGGTGAGGCCCCACCTCGAGGGCTGTGTCCAGGTTTGGGCCCCTCACGCCAAGAAAGACCTTGAGGGGCTGGAGCGTGTCCAGAGAAGGGCAACGGAGCTGGTGAGGGGTCTGGAGCACAAGTCTGGTGAGGAGCGGCTGAGGGAGCTGGGGGTGTTCAGCCTGGAGAAGAGGGGGCTGAGGGGAGACCTTCTGGCTCTCTACAGCTCCCTGAAAGGAGGGGGTAGCCAGGGGGGGTCGGGCTCTTCTCCCAAGGAACAGGCCATGGCACAAGAGGAAACGGCCTCAAGTTGTGCCAGGGGAGGTTTAGGATGGATATTGGGAACAATTTCCTCCTGGAAAGGGTTGTGAAGCATTGGAAGAGGCTGCCCAGGGCAGTGGTGGAGTCGCCATCCCTGGAGGGATTGAAAAGCCGGGCAGACGTGGTGCTGAGGGACATGGGGTAGTGGTGGTTTTCATCGGTGTTGGGTTGATGGTTGGACTCGATGATCTGAAAGGTCTCTTCTAACGGTAACAATTCTGTGATTCTATGAAGTGCGGCAGAGAGCCTTGTTAGGGATTCTCAGTAAGAGCCATCCTTGACCAGGCAGCAAATGGGAACCTGCTCGTTTGTTCTGGGCGATTCAAGGTGGCCAAACGTGAGGCCGATGGCATCATCTTCTGTCGGTGGCTGCAGAAACCCACATGCTCCCACCAAGCTGGTCCTGTAGCATGTCCAGAGTTGGGTGCACCCATGACGTTATCTTTTTTTAGGTTTGGAAACAAGGCTTGGCGCTTGATTTTGGTCTGGTTTGGAACAGTAGCTTCTAAAACGAATTTCATCCAGACTCAAATGAGTAGCTGGGGGGTTACAAAGATCTTTCTGTCCCTGCTTTTCACAATGGTCGGTGGCTGGGACAGGAGAAGAGGCGCCGGAGCTGCTCCGATGGTGCCAAAGGCTGTGGCTTGAACTCGTGCTTTGGCAGACGCGTGGGAACACGCGCGGGCGATGCAGCTGCCCCAGCTGCGGGAGAAGCTTCTGAAGCTCGCCTCTTTGCAGACATTCAAATCGGTCGATGCCAGGACATAAACATACCGCAGATTGGACTTTGCTAGTTCTAGGTCTCATGACTTCATTTTCCTGTGACAGCTCTCACTCTTCTGTCACTAAATAACATGCCTGGTTTATCTTCCCAGGGCCGTTTCTTGGCTGTAACATCACTTTGCACCAAAATTAAATGATCCAGAACTGTTAAATGAGATAAAATAAGGTACTGTGATGGCAAATGCTTAGAAAAATCTTTGCATGAAGCATTTTCAAATTCTAACATTTGTAAGGCATCTCTTAGGTCACGCTCTGTCATTTCAGAGGCAGTAATTTTCCCTGCGTGGATCCCACACCTCTCCGTTTGTTTCTCAAGGTGCAGCGCAGCTGTACTGGGAGCAGGCGCAGGCACGTAGGGAAGAGCTGTGCTGCGAAGGCCACGGGGAAGAAAGCTTTCTTTCATTTTTAGTATTTCACTCACTTTATGCATCTGCAAAGATTCTTTTGGTTTCCCCCAGCAAAACCTGAAGTTTCGTAACCTTGCTATCTATAAAAACGAGCTTGCATTTAACATCCCAGGAGGTGCCGCGAGAAGCAGAATGAAAGTAGAAAGTGCGAAGGGCTTGAGCTCCCTCCCTGACGCGGTTCATCTCGGCGTTCTGCGACCTGGGGCTGGTCACCTGGGTACCGGGCAACCGGGTGCCGGTTCCTGCCCCTTGTGGCACCTCCTGGCAGGGACGGTCCTGGCCGCGGGGGACACGGGGACACGGCGATGCTGCTGGCCGCTCTCCTCCTTGGTGCCTCTGTGCCCTTTGCTGCTGATTTCTCCTACAAGAGTAGAAGAGTTTCTACATCGAAAGAGGTTTTATTCTTAGTCGGTACGTTTGTTTGCTCTGCTTTAAAGTAACCAAAAAAGCATTAATTTCCAATTGGAAAGATGCCTTCGGTGTTGAGCTGTGTAGCGTCAACTCTGGAATGCAGCACTCCTACACGGCCGCTTCCTGGGCTGGCTCTGCTTGCATGAAACACACAAAAGCCTCCTTCCTTGTTAAAAAAAAAATAACAAAAACCTCTAGTCGCTTAAATTCAAGAATAGCCCGGTTTCAGCCGGAATTGTGGTGTGGCATTGCTCGGCTGCTGGCCATGTTTTCACCTGTGGGATGTTTGGGATGGGGTTGTCAGCATCCACCGAGCCCTCTGGAATTCAGCCGATCCCGAGAGCCTCAGTGGGAAGCAACATTAGTCCAGCTTCTTTTTTTGGCAAGGACTGGGAGGATAGTTTTTATCATGAGAATACGGAATTCTGATAAAAATCAAGGGAGTGAATGCAAACCGGGGTCGACAGCGAACAGATGAGCTGTGCTCATATTATTTTGCTGAGAGGCTTTGACTTGGGCTCTTTGAGACTGCAATTCAGCTTAACGTGACATTATTTTTGCTCATATACATATAAAACAGGAAGCGCATTCAGATAACATCAACACTCATTTCCTTATATGTACAAAGTGCCCTGACAGCAGCAAAACTGACACTTTGATTTTAGAAAGGATAGAAACCTTTGTGCATTTGCAGACCCACATGGGCCGTACACGGCACCAATCAGGAGCACGGGGGGAGAAGTTTAAAAACAAGCCCCGTGCGTGGTGTCCTGCACCTCTGTGCCGCAGGGAGCCGGGAGCAGCCCCGACTGCGGAGCTCCAGCAGCAGCAGCAGCAGCGATGTTCATGGAGCAGCTCCGTGCCCTTCCCCTGGGAGGTAAGATGCGGTTGTTCCCCTGGGCACCTGCGGCGGGTTCTTGCTTTGGGGGATGAAGCGGGTGCGTTTCTGGCGGGGTCCCTCTGTGCCCAGCAGAGGTGACAGACACCTTCTCTTCAGCCTTGAAGCAGCTGCTCGGCTCTCGTCTTTGGAGTTTGATGATAAAAACAAAGCTTTGTTTGGATACAGCGCTTGTAAAAGGGTATTGCCAAGCCTCCGTGCGTTCTGTGTTGGTTTAAATCATCCTGAAACTTAGTGGGAATGCCTCATTCCAGATGCTTTTATCACCGTTTCGCCAGCACGCTTTGTAGGACAACTTGCAAGTAGTTTGTTGTAATGCAGTCCGTGAACGTGCAATACAGCTGCTCAGCCTCGTCGTCTGTGTGCGCGCCTCGTTGGTACCCCTGGGGCTGTCTCTGAGCTCGAGGTTACTGATGTCGTCTGTCCTTACGGCATCTGGCCATAAAACACGTATAACTCAGTCCTGTTTCTGCAGTCAGCCGCAAAGCGTCAGTTGACTGGAGTGGAACCACAGTCGGTGCCTACACCTGGCTTTGCAAGCTGGTACGAGGAAATGAAAGGCAATGGGTTCCAGCGTAGAGCTGCCAGGACTTTCATGGCTTCTGACAACGAAAGGCTGTCAAAATTGGATTCTCCTTTAATTTCTGCCATGCCCCTGGTGTACCCTTTCTAAAACGAGTCACCCTGAAAGAGAAGGACCTTGTTTCGCTTCTAGAACTGACACCTTCTGCGAGAGCCATTGCAGTAGCAGGTCTCTCCTCTAGCACAACCCAGCCTGAGTCTGCTGTCTTAAAAACAGGGGGAAAAGGGACAAAAAGTCAGATGGTAAAGTGAACGTTAAAGGAAAAGGGGAAACAAACTGGGCAAGATCATCGATAATCCTTCTCGATTAGCCAGCGACCAGCTTGTCTTTTATGTCAGACGGGTGCTGGTGGGTCCCTCGTGGCAGTCCGAATTTTGTCTGACCAGGTCAGTGTTCCAAGTGAAAGGTAACTCTGTTTGGCAAAATGTCATTTGCTGAAAATAGGTTAGAAGGTTTTAGTAAGGTTAAAATAGGCTATCGGCATAAACTCTTCTGAAATAGGACAGCGAAGGAAAATATCTGGAGTAATTAAACTTCCACACTGTCTTCACTGCCAATGGCCCGTGCTTAGGAAAACAGGAATAAGAAATAAAACACTGTTCTATACCTGAAATTTTGTGCGCTGTCTCTTAGTATAGAGGAAACCTTGGGAGTCCGGCCGCACGGAAATGCCCCTTCGCAGTTGGAGGGCGAGACCTGCTGGACTGGAAGAGCTTCGCTGTGACGGTGGCTCTCAGCTCCCTTAATGACCAGCCGTGGCCTGGTCACCGCACTGCCTGCGGAAAGCGCTTTGCTGCTGCCCGCCCATAACAGCTGCCAAAAACAAAATTTAAAAAAAAGAATTCTGTTTGGGTTATGTCATTTTGTTTCTTCCTGCTAAAGATTTGGTAGAAATATCAGCTTTTCTAAATACAGCCAATTCCTGCTTGTGCTCGTGACTCATGGGGAAGCTGTTTCCCGAGTATCACATTATGCAATTTACCAAGGAATCTGCAGACATGAAGACAAAAATGTTCCTTTTTCCTTTATTTAGGTTGGTGTATCTGCTATTTAGGATGGTATATCGTAGTATCCAGATTTGGAGTGAGCTGTAGTTTTTCCTAGCGAGCTGTACAGCCTCCGAGGGCTTACCCTCTAGCAGTCACAAAGTTGTGTTTCCATTAGACTTCACAGCAGTTTATTATTTTTTTTAATGTTGCGTGAGCCACAGTCATTAAGCTGTGGTCACAGGCACTTACACGTGGCTCTGCCTTTGGGAGGCATTTTAGACATGTAGAAAAATGGGTTATAAAGTTGAAATCTACAGTACAAGATTTTTTGCATGACTTCCCATGCATGAGTTTTCCACAGCAGCTAAAACTCCTCAGAAGTCCTGAGAAATGACTGATCGGTTTTCTACAGGACCTTCAGTCTCTGCTTTTACCGAGTGAACTTTGGGGATCCTTCCCCAGCATTTTACCAACCCCTCAGCTTTACGGGCCGCGGCCGCTCCCGCCCCTCCTCTGCAGGGACAGGAGCCAGCCAGAAGCTGCGGTGGCTGCGGCGGTGCCGGAGTGGTGGCATCGTCCCGCCGTCCGGTGCGGGAACTGGAGAAGCTTTGGGCATCGTTCCTGCCCTCTGTCCCTGACCGACGTGGGGAGGGCAACCGCTTCGGGGTGGTTATTCCCATAAGCAGAGTATTTCTAAGGTGCTGTATGGCCCCAAAATATTTCCACTGAAATGTCAGGAAATGGGATTTAGAAGTCCCTGATTTAGTCTGCAGAAAACTGAAGAGTGGCTCAGCCACTTCGTAGGAGAGGGAACACCTCTGCTGGGAGGACAGGCTGAGAGAGCTGGGGGGGTTCAGCCTGGAGAAGAGAAGGCTCCGCGGAGACCTTCCAGCCCCTGCCAGTCCCTCAAGGGGCTCCAGGAAAGCTGGGGAGGGACTCTGGAGCAGGGAGGGGAGCCGTGGGACGAGGGGGAAGGGTTTTACACTGGAAGAGGGGAGATTTGGATGAGATATTGGGAAGAAATTCTTTGGTGTGAGGGGGGTGAGCCCCTGGCCCAGGTTGCCCAGAGAAGCTGTGGCTGCCCCATCCCTGGAGGGGTTCAAGGCCAGGTTGGCCGGGGCTTGGAGCAACCTGGGCTGGTGGGAGGTGTCCCTGCCCAGGGCAGGGGGTGGCACTGGGTGGCCTTTAAGGTCCTTCCAACCCAAACCATTCTATGACTCTCTAATTTAATACGGCGAGCACTTTTCAGAAAAAACCGGTTTTCTCAGGGGTCCTCATCCCCCCAGCAGGTGCTGTTTGGCCCCAGAGGTGCCCGTTTGGGAGGGCAGCGTCAGCCCTGTGGGAGCTCGGTCGCTTGTGTGTGTAGCTGGGGGGGGGTGCCTGGTCCTCTGACAGTGGTCCCCCACGCTCAGCACCATCCCTGTGTCCTCAGGGACATCCAGTGCGCTGGAGGCACGATGAACTGGAAGGATTCAGGCAAAGAGCTGGAGTTTGAGAGCAAAGAGGAACTGAAAGCTGTCGCGTGTGTCTGCAGCTGCGCGGGGCGGGCAGAGGAGCAGCAAAACCACTTCTGTCTCAGTGCTGAGCTTTGCTGTCCCGATGCTTTCTGGGTGCATTCCACAGGGTTCTCAGGAGCTTCTCTGAGCGAGAGGCTTAGGAAAATCCAGCACGTGCATGTTTGTTAAGAGTTGCTGAGTATTGATACATTCCTTCAACCGGACTTTCCAAATATATTGCATTACAATTAGCAATACCTTTGCTGCCAGGGCTGACAGCAGGCTCTGCGCTGAGGCACAGGGCAGGGACACCTCCAAGCGTTTCTCTGTGCCCAGGAGGTCTCCAGCAGATAGGAGGTGAACACTGGCGGGCTTTGAGGGGCAGCCCGCTCCGACCTCAGGAGCCCCAGGGTGATGGAAATGCTCTTGTTCAAAGCGACCAAGTCTCCTCTCGGTGACAGTCTGTGAGGACGTTCGGGAGTTGGCGGCAGAAGCTTTCCCGTGGAGCAGGGCTCATGTAGCAAGTGATTGGACAAGAGGAAACGGCCTCAAGTTGCGCCAGGGGAGGTTTAGGATGGATATTAGGGAAAATTTCTTCCCTGAAAGGGTTGTGAAGCATTGGAAGAGGCTGCCCAGGGCAGTGGTGGAGTCGCCATCCCTGGAGGGATTTCCAAGCTGGGCAGACGCGGTGCTGAGGGCCATGGGGTAGTGGTGGCCTTGGCAGTGTTGGGTTAACGGTTGGATTTGATGATTTTAAGGGTATTTTCCAACCTAAATGATTCTGTGATTCTGTGTCCCACCTCCTGTCACCGAAGGGAAGCATGTGCAGCCCTGTCTGGGCAGGGGCAGCTCCATGAATGAGCTTCCTCATCTGGGTTTGTGTCTTCATTGCTTCAACTTCTCTGGCCTGCTTTTGAGATTTTTGCAGCTCATTCCATCATTCCATGTCAAACAACATCTGAGTGACTTTGCCTTTTTGCCTCATGTACAGTGTCATGTTCATTTTTTTCCCACAAAAACGTATGCCGAGTGCCTTTCCTCTCTAGAAAAAAAGGTGTCCTGTGACCTGCTGCTCTTCCAAGCTCTGTATTGTAGGACAAAGAGAACACAAACTTGGAAATAACAAACTTCCCTTCACAGGGAGCCGCATGGAGAAGACAAGGGGCAATGAGTACAAGTTGGACCAGGGAAGGTTTCATTGCAACGTAAGAAAGACATTTTTTACAGTAAGAACAATCATTCACTGGAACCACCACCCCGGGGAGGTGGTGGAGTCTCCGTTGCTGGAGACGTTCAAAATGCAGTTGGACGAGGTGCGGGGTAATCCCATCTGGCCTGCCTTTCCCACCGAGCTTGGACCGGGTGATCTTTCGAGGTCTCTGCCCACCTGGGCGTTCCTGTGGGTCTCTGGAAAGCTGCCGGGGAGCTGGGCATCTTCACTGCCAGGGCATCGGAGAGGCTCGAGGGCTGTTCGCTGGGAAAACGCAGCGGGAATTGCTGCTTTGAGAGGGACGAGCTGAAGGGCTCCCAGCCCGTGGCACTTGTGTGCTTGGCACCTCGGTGCCTGTTCTACCAGCTGAGGACCTGCTTCGTTCTTCAAAGCAAAATGCACGTTCAGGAGATGTTTGAGCTCTCAGCATGCAAAGCCTGAATTTCTCGTTTCACCGGCATGACAGGATCCTCCTCTAACCTCTCTACATCTATTTTTTTCCTTATTCCCTTTAATCTTGAACTTGTTCTGTACTGAATCAGTACTGTTGGGTTTTTTTAACCATGTGTACTGTGATACTGAGGTTGTGTGTCTTCCATCTCTGCATGCAGAAGAAACCTTGCCAGGATGGGTTGGTGGTCTTTCTGCGGGCAGGAATCGCGATCCTCAGCGCTGGCAATCTGGCAGCTCAAGGTCTTGGGAATGAAGAGTGCAGCTCAGTCTCAGGTGTGCTCACTGAAGCTCGCTGTGCTCCAGAACAGCAATAGTGGGTCAGATCGCAGGCCCGTGTAGCCCGGTGGTCTGCTCCGGCGTTGGTCGGCAGCAGTAGCCCAGAGAAGGTGCAGAAAGAGCACAAGAACATGACAGGCGCAGAGGCTGGCTCTCACTTGCTGCCTGTGGGTCCGGTCCCTCTGAGCTGTTGTACAGCTTTAGCACTGCCCTGCAGTAAGGATCTCCCCTGCTCCACGTGCCATGCAAAGAAGTATCTCCTTTTGCTTGCTCTGGTTTTTAAAACCTGGCATTGTGTAAATTCATGTCATGCCCCTCAGCGCTTGTATTTGAGTCTGCACTGTTGCTCTGCTCGCTTTACCATGCCACTCAGGATTTTACAGGTGACTTACACTGCTAGTCACTTATCTTTTCCAGGCTGAATGACCCCTCTCGTTCCTCATGCAAGGGCCGTTCCGTCCTTGTTGGGCTTTTCTAGCTCACCTAGACGCACTTAGAGCCGGTATCAAAATGGCACACAGGCTTCAAGAAGTGGGTGCCTGAATGTTTTGTTTCTGTTCTGTATTTCTTTCCTGGTAGTTCCTGTCATTCTGCTTGCTTTGACCACTGTTGACCTGAGGCTTTTGTAGGAGCATTTGTTATAATACTAAGATAACGTTCCTCTGTGATCATTGTCCAAGTTGTCCATCAGCCCACGTGTTTTTCCCCGAAATACTTGGTGTCATCGGCAAACTTCACCGTTTGCGTATTTTCCAGACAATTTAGGAATACAATGCTTGGATATCTTGACAACCTCCCAGTGTTCTCTGCTGTCAGATACGTTTTTGCTCTACACACGTGGTACCTGGGTGCTGAACAGGCCCAGTGAGGAGCAGCTGGGCAGGCTGACCGTGACGAATTCAGGCTCTGCTTCCTTCTTTCGCGATTGCAGAAACCGTGTAAAAAAAAAAAAAAGAGTTTCCAGAGAGATGTGCTTAAGGAGATGTGCCACTCTGTAACTCAGAACTGCTGGAGGGAAACCAGGTTAAAGTACGTGTTAGCGGTTGGAGGACCGAGTAGAGCCGTGTTTCTGTCAGGTCAGTCCTTCCAGGAGATGAACCGTCTCATGCAATAAAATCTCTTGTGCCCGTGAAAACCACCTTGGCAGAGTAATTGCTCTGCCTCGTTTGGGGCGGAACCTGCCGCCCCTGAGAGCTCTGGTTACGTACGTAGAGCGCGCTGTATTTCGGGCAGCGGCGTGTTTGTATTTCATGCTGCTGCCAACACGTCAGGCTGCAGCAGCAGCGCCGGCTCCATGCAAACGATGTGTCTCTAGTGGGCTTTGACCACGCTGTGGTGTTTGTCATAAGTACGCTGAATTTGCTTGAATTTCCTGTCCAACCGTGTATAAACTATTTATGTACACGCACACACACACTACTGAGGTGCAGGGCTGTGAGGAGGCTTCCTAACCGTTGGTGGGTATTGTACAGTGTTTGCCCTGCGTGACCAAAAACATCCAATAGAGGATAAAAACGTTTTTAGGTGGACTGAAATTTAGTTTTTAAGAAATGGATAACGCGTATTCTGGAAGCGCTGGCTCGGCAGCCCTGCCCGGTGCTTACCACACAGGAACTGGCGTTTCTCCTGCGCTTTGCTTTTCAAATAAGCACTGGCCCCGTAACTGCCTCTTCGTATTTTCAGCATCGACAGTAGCAAAGTTCCAACTTGCAGTGATTGCTACCAGCTTGGTAGTCATCCTCAGCGGTGGAGGACTCATAGTAATATATAGTACATTTTTGATTTTAGTAGCTTCCTTTGCTGCTCCTCTAGGAGCAGAATTTTCCTGTTCCGTATTTCCGATGGGTGATGCGATTACCTGGGAGTTACTGGTGGTCTAATGGATGGCTCTGTAACGACCTGCAGGTTTCAGTTGTGCTTTCTTGGCAGCGTTTCTCTTACCAGTCAGATTTGCTCGTGTTTCCATCACTTGTGGGAAATTAGACCTTTGAAAATGAAGTAGGTGTATCAGTGCTTCCGACCGTCTCTGCCCGTACCAACGGCAATACGGCCGCGCTCCCTGTGCCCTCAGCAGTTTCCCATCTTCTCGTTCAGTCGTTAATTCTTTCCCCTCAAAACATGGTCTGCAGTAATTTCCTAATTTTTGAAAGCACTACAGCTTTTGCTGACGGTCTTTTAAGACTTTGCAGTTTCTTTCCATACTTTGTATATTTTATTTATTATTTATTATTTCCATATATTGTGAGACTTACCCGCTGGTTACCACCTTGATTCACAAGATCACTCAGAATGAAGGGATCTGGGTAGGTGTGAAGCAGATGGCGGTGTGCGGTGAGGATCCCGTCCCTGCCTCCGTCCTGTCCCCGGGCTGGTCCCCGTGGTGCTGGCGGCAGTCGGAGGGGCGCGGGGGACCTGCCCGTTCCTCCTGCGAGCAGCACCTCCTCCGGGGTGCCATGGGCGGCAATGGGAGGGGGGGCTGTAGCGAAGGCCGCTCAGCAGCCTTCTTTCAAAGACCCTTTTCACTTGCCAAACTTTCATTTTGGAGCTTGGTTGTCTGTCTGTCTGTCTGTCTGTCTGTCTGGGGAAGGAGGAGTGTCTTCGTACAGCAGCAGGATCTCTTCAGCTGCCGCTGAGAATAAAGTGTAGCGGAATTGATTATTTTTTTTGGTCCACTTAAAAGCCTTATTTTGCCAGTGTAGTACACAGCCATGGCGGTGCCTCAGCCCAGGACTTTAAATTTGACTGCGTAGTTTCTCGCTGGGGAAAAAAAAAAAAAAAAAAGACCAACAATTTTTTGTTTCCACGACATCGCGCCTGCATTTCTGAGCGTCGGGGCCGCTTGGTTGAGCCGGTTTGCAGCGAGGGCACAGGGCAGAGCAACAGGAACAGTCGACAGAGAGGCAAGTTTTTAAGCGCTGTTTGTTTTTCACCGGAACTGTGAGTATCTCAGCTTGGCTCTTTCCCTGGTTTCAGTTCGAAGCTGTGGGATCCGTCGGGAGCCGCAGTTCGGGCTGCACCGCTGCGGCCCCTGCTCCCGCAGCCCATGCGCCCCACGCGCTCGCGGCTATTCTTAATGTACGTTTGCCAATTAATGAAAATTGGTTCGGGGGGTGAGTTGGCAGCGCTGTTGACAATTAGTTCCACATGTGGACCTTGCTGTTCCTGAGCGATCGTTCCCACAGGGCGTGAATCAGGAAGAGTTAATCACAAACAACTGTGTGAGGAAGAGTGGCGATACCTTCATTTGGATATTTTTTGACAGCGGTCTCTAGAAACCGGTCTCTCAACAGCAGACAAGAAACTGAGTTTAATCTTTGCGAAGTTTCCTGCTCTCCGATGGCGCGGCTGGGCACGTTACCCCCCTGTTTTAGCATGGCTCCCTCTCAGAGGGCGTTGTGCTGCATGCTGGACGCAGGATTCCTGCCCCAGGGAGGTTGCAGTCGTGTCACTTGGGTGCCAGTAGGTAAAAGCAGAGAAGGGAATACGGGGAAACAGTTTAAGGTGATCTGTACTGGCTGGACTTTGAGCCCTAATTTAGGACTCTGAGCCACAGGCCTGTATTTCAGTTTACGTAGCTGAAATACACCCTTGAGCTGGTGTTAAATGGGATCATCGGCGTCGTATTATCTTCAGTGGTTTCTCTGCATAAAAGTTATTTATCGAATTCCTAAATTGTCTAAATGAACTGTTTGCAGGTCAACTGTGTGGTTTCACCAATGAAGAAAAACGCTACTTCACAGGGTGAAAATCAGGAAGCTCCAGTTTAGTGGGTAATTGTTCGTGGTTCTCCTCCAAAAAATTACAGCCTTGTGCTAGTGCCATCTCAGCAGTAAATGCTGCGACAGTCCGGGCATAACGGTTTCACTCTCGAGCGCTCGTGAAACACACAATAACCAAATAATCCTCTCGCAGGCACTTGTGCTGTCCTTGGAGCTCGTTTTCCGGCGTGTGTATCTTGGCAAGAAGCCCCGGTGAGGTGGACGAGCCGGTGAGACACCTCGCAGGCGCAGGGTGGGTGGTAGCTGGGAGAGCGACGTGCAAACCTTGGCCGGTTCCAGGTTGTGCCGCCGGGTCGGAGATCCTCTGCTATCAGGAGACGAGATATTTAAGCCGCTTATTTTCTTTTATTAAAATGTATGTTGGCAGAGACAAGCTGCAGTAACGACGATCAAAGAGACCCAAGAGCTAATGAGTTAGTTGTACCCAGACCGGAGGGGAGCAGCCGCGCTGCCCCCGATGCACTCACACCGAGGTGATACGTGATGCCGGAGCCCAGGGGGAGTTCAAAGAAACGTGACCACATCTTCCCTTCTTCAAACGCCTACGTTAGCTTCCTACACGGTTCGTGTTTGGCCACCTCTAATCTGCTCTGTGTTTGAGTCAGCGACTTAGAAACGTGTTCGGTTACCCCAAAACAAAGCGCCCGAAGCATATGGTCCCGCTTACGTTGGCTCTAAGTGTCTGCGGGAGAGAGATGCTGAGGGTCAGCTGCGCTGCTCAGAGGACTCTCTCTGCCCAGGACTCCGGTCCCTGCCCTCCCTTTGCTGACCCCGGGTAGAGGTGGGCATCTGTGGGACCCCACTGCGAGCCAGCACGCCTGGGCAGCCCTACAAAAAAGAACGTAGCCATAAAAAGAGTGGCAGCCTTGTGCCTGACTAGCAGTTTGAATCAGGTCGTGGAGGGACCTGATGCATGCCAGGACGGGCCAAGGGAGGGGACGGGTGTAAGACCTCCTTCTGATGACAGCAAACCATTAGAGCGGTTGCTCGCGTACCTTAAACTTGCTGTGCTCCAGATAGATTGTTCCGGCTCCGGAGCACACGTGTCTTCAGTGTGCTGTGGTCTCAGTAGGCGCTCACGGGTGATACTCAGAAAATATTTTAGTGAGGAATTCTGTGAGGCAGCACAAGAAGAAGCCTCACTGTAACTTACTTACGGGGGTTTCTTCACAACCACACGCTGCCCGAAGGGGGCTGCTTTACAAGGAACACGTTGTATGGGGGTGTATTCCGGTTGCAGGTGTGTTACTGCTTCAGAGGAAATACTCCCATACAGAAGGAGTGATATAGCAAGTGGATTCTCTTAAAAAGAAATTGTTATTAAAAATACAATGATGGCAGTCACGACAGTCAATAGAAGCTCCCTTGAGCTTTGTGGGCACCTCGCGCTTGACACCATGAGGCAGAGCTTTGGGTTCTGACAAGCTCTTCAGGGCAGTGGCACTGCTTGAAAAGGTGCTCGGCAGCGAGTGCCGTTGGTGCCTGTTGTATGTGCTGCAATTTCTGGTGTGTTTTTTAAACCCGTGCGCTCCCAGGAACGCAGTGACTAACGCACACAAATGCACTGGAACAGTCATATGAGCAAACGAGCCTCTGTTTTCTCTCGCTGTTTGTTCGGTGTTGCTGTCGCCGAGCCAGACGGTTGAGCCGTGTTGCAAGGTGAACCGTCCGCACAACAAGACTTTCCTTGGGGGGCGATGCATCCTCTTCACCCTCCGTTTCAAGAGACGGGACAGAGAGAAAAGCGCTGTTTGTGCTGCTTCTTGCTTCTCAGTAGATCTGCCTCCGTTTCTGTTTCCATGGTCCCTTATTGATGCCGTGCTTCAGCTCACATCCTTGCTTGTGAGTACGATGAGATGAAGCCTTACTGAAGCCCGTCTCTCACGTGCACAGGATGCCGGGGTTTGAGTGACCGTGTCTGTAGAGCTGCCAAATGCTCGGTGTGCCGGAGGTGGCTGTGACCTGCCCGCGTTTCCTCTCGCAGGCCCTGACGGGCAGAGCGAACCCGCTGAGTGGGCGTACTGTCGCACAGTTAGTCTCTCTCCTTCTTCACACGTCTGATACAGAAATACCTTTCATGCTCCTTTTTTGATTGGGATGGCTGAAAAGTGAGGGAGCAGAGATGTGCTGCTGCTTCTGCCCTTGTATGTGTGCCTGTGTGACGGCCCCAGGTGCTGGCACAGCAGTGTCCGCGTCCTGCCTGACCTGCAGTTACTCACCTCGATGCCTGTTCTGTAGGCTCCAAATTTTCTCCTAAAGGACTCAGAACTGAAGGAGCACCTATTGAGATGACAGCTGTTCTTGGGCTATTGCACATCATCCAGAGAGAGAATTCCTGCAAGGAACGACAAGGGTCACTTCAGAGGCTCCTCAGAGCAGGTGCCGTGTTCAAACTGAGCAGCAGGACACCAGGAGCATGAGCACTGTCAGCTGGGTCTCGCTCACGTCAAAACTGGCTGCTTTAGTAGCTGAATGTTAGTGCTAGAAGCTTTTTTGGTGTAAGAGCATAAAATATTGGCCTTTTTCAAAATAATTCTTACACTGGTGTGCTCAGAGGAAAATTTTCCTGTCTTCCCTCACTTTAACGTAGAGGTTTCTCCCCACTTTTATATCGTCATATAAAACCACCCCCATAACAAGGTATTTTCCCTGTGGGGCAACGCATCCTCCTCGCTCTCCCTTTCAAGGCTGTCATCAGCCGCCGGTGTCCAGCGCGCTCGTGGAGTGCGGAAGTCTCGCTGTGATCCCCCTTGGCACCGACCTCACAGCAGAGTCACCTGGCTGCCTTTGGTCATCGGACGGGTGGCTGTGAAGAAGACAACTCCCACTGCGCCAGGGTAGCTGTCTTCTTCATCAGTGCCATGATTCACAGCCCGCGTTTCTCTCTTTCGCTCTTATCGTGAATTGTACAGTTACGGTTTATGAATTTGGGATGGGTTTTCTCCACTGCCTTTGTGGTGACCTGCAGGGACGCACCTGAGGTACACGTGTGCTGTCACCAGAAACACCAGCGCCTCCATTGCCTGTGGCAGTAAGTGCTGGCGGGACGGGCTGCGAGATTCGGTTCTTGGGTTTACACAACTAGCTTTGACCTGTATAATTTCACTTCTGCTTCTCAGCGCCCAAGAGGAGAGACATTCAGGTGAACTGCTAAGGTCTTTGGGCTCTAAAAGTGGCTTTTTTAGGGAAGAGGGAAGTATTCTTGACACGGAAACTTGTATTTTAGGTACAGTAAAAAGCAAACACTGAAATCTGTGCAGTAACGCACTGAGACCAGGCGGGGCGGCTGCCGAGGTCTGATGTGAGATGATGTTCCGCGAGCGTTGGATGTTTGTCAGTGGGGTCAGTGAACAATTGCTGCGGTCAGCTGCCTGGGCTACCTGGTGCACCTTGTGAATAGCTCAGGTTTATCTCTCGCCCTTGTCTTGACCTTCTCCTAAAGGCGCTCATCTGCTGTAATGTTTGGTTTTTAACAAAAAACCCCCAAACAACAGAACAGCTCATTGATGTTGGCTAATTTGACATCAGCTGAGGTAATTGGCACTTGTAGCTGTAACTTTTAAATGAGTTTATGTAAAACGCTTTATTTCTCTTCCTCCCTCCAGTGCAACAGCTGAAAAAATGTTGTTTGGATCAGTAAAATATCTCTAAATTGAGAATATTTTGATGATCGTGATTTGACTTCTTGAACACCCAGGGAGCTGTGCCTTTGTCTGCCTTTGTCATTGCCACGTGTCCTCCAGAGCTTTTTACTGTTTCTTTTAGTCTCCTTTGTTTTACGGTTAGGTTCTGCGCCTGCTGGGCTGGGGACCACTCGCTCCTTTTGCACGTACGCTCCCTGCAGCAGGGTCTGCCAGCCTGTGCCTGGGCTTCCTAGACGTGCTGCGAGTAATAAACCCGGTCGTGTGCGCTCCCCGAGCCTGGGCTGAAACCAGAACGACTTCTCTGTCATTTGGGTAAGCCTGGGGTTTGTGAGCTGGGAGATCTCCGTCGCTGATAAGGTTTTATGGCAGAGATGGTGTCTGAAGCGTTTACGATGCTGATGATGTTCCCGCGCCCAGGCTGGAGAGTACCGCAGCCAGTCTGATGCTTGGGCCCACGTCCCACAGAGCTCCGCACGGAGCCGTCCCTGCCATGAGGGGCCACCCTGGACACGCAGAGCAGGTTTTGGTGGCAGCGTCTCCAGTATTAGCTGTAGAGGATTCGGCTGCTATTGGCGGCTCGGGTTGTCAGACCTTTCTCTGAGGGATCCGGTACTAAACTCTTTGTGGTGTTAAGCTGCTTGGTGCCAACTTCATTTCTTCCCTAGAGCAGAGAGCTGCAGAGCTGTGTCCTCCCTTTTCTCTTTTCTCCTCCTTCTTAAGGTGTTCATTAGTATTTAATTGATGTCCTTTCCTAGAGTGGAGGAACTACCCAGCTCCCAGTAACCAAGTAACTACCCAGTAACCAAGAAGCATGTATGAATAAATTTACTCTAAGAAAGCTTTAAATTGGGAGAGAAAGAGGGGAGAGAGCGAGCTTAGGTGGGATCATGGCAGCATGGGGACGTGTGAGCTGTCGGACACAGCCTTGTTGAGTACTTCGGTTTGTTTTCTCAGAGCTGCCAGTGCAAGATACACGCCAGTCTCTATAAGAAGCGAGCAGTGGATTTTTTTTTATGTTTGTAAAAATGCGATTGGATAACAGGAGTGCGTAACGCGCGTCGGAGCAGTACGAGTTTCAGCTTTACCCAGGGTAAGTGCAGGAGGGGGAGTTCTGGGAAGTTGCAATTGGACAGTATTTTTGGGCATTATTTCTTCCTTCATTTTAGCAAGGAGCAGTCATGTGAGGGAGAACTTTTTTTGAAATGGTTGTCTCACTTGGATGTTGTTTTGATATGAATTCAAGGTCGAGTTCTCATTCTGGCAAAGGGCATACCTGTAGGAAAGAAGGGCATTGGATTAACAGGAAACATTTCTGTGCTTCTCAAAATGTGTTTTAATGGCTTTCACTAGAAGTTTTTCATGTAATACATCTGGATCCCATTAGCTGTTTAAAATTGGGTTATTTTAAGCTTATGACTGCACGAAGTTGAAGGGGGGGATACTGTATTTTTAGTTCAGCTTGACTGTACTTTTTTTCCAAGTGAGTAAAGTGCAGCCTTTTCTTTCTGAATGTGTAGATCTCAGGGCAGACAACCCCATGGAAATGCACGCAACCCCTTCAGCAGGAGCTCTGGGTCCGCTATAGTCATTTCTTTTCATATTATACTCTCCCAAGCCCAAACAAACTCAGAGCCAACCCCCCCGCAGAGCTCCTACCGCTGAGCCCCAGCTGGGACGCAGAGGTGAGTACCGGGTCGGTGAGCCCACATGGCTTCGCACCGAGCTCTGCCGCAGGAGTGACGAGAGCAGCGCAGGGCTGGCGGCAGCGCCTGCCCGTGGGACGTGTCTTGGGTCTAGATCATGCTGCATTTTGGTCTTTTTAAAGGCAAAGAGTAAACATCTCCTGCCTGAAGACTGTATGGAAGAGCGCTGCTTCTCTGCCAAATAATAACTCAAATTTACGTTGGCAGCGGGATTTCAGATTCCAGACTGCTAATGGGTGGAGTGAATTACCAGGACGCGTTACCCATTCATAAGATGGCATGGATTTCTGCAGCGCTGCAGCCAGAGCAGTTTGTTAGGTGACGCTCATGCAGCAGTTACCCAGCAAAAGGCTTTTTATCCCCAGGAGATTATTTTTTTTTATCTAATGCTCTGAGTATAAATTTAGCAGAACAATTTCATTGCTCCAAAATAGTTTGATTCCACTTAGCCAAAGATGAGAGCTTCTTTTATTGCAAAGTATACTTGAAACTATAATTAGCTCTGATCCCTAAAAGATAAAGGATGAGAGATCGAGTAAACCCCCAGTTCCAGGAACCGTCGTGCGAGCGGTTCAGGGGGCTGCGCCCTTTGCTGCATCTCGGAGCCTGTTGTAGTGGCAGACCCCAGGGGCCGCACGTCCCTCTTGTGACGCTGGTATTTGGTGGGTTGGGTTTGGTTGTCTTCAGCCACAGCTCCAGCAAAAGACTCTTGTCAGATTAGTTTTAGTTTCTCAAACTGTTTTATCTTTTTTTTTTCTTTCTGATTTGGAAGTATTTTGACTCCCAAATTCTCACAACGATTGCAGATGTATTTTTCCTTTACTTCTAGCACATTTTTAATGGTTTTGTTTTGTTTCATGCTGTTAAACAGTTAGTTTATTAGCCAAGATACCCACATGCCAGTATTCTGTAAGGTGAACTGCCAAGGCTGACCTTAAGCCGAGTGACTCTAAGAGTAATGTTCTTTTGGAGCCACCGACATAAAACTGTTGTATAAATGCCAGGTCACTCTTCATGCTCGCTTTCTTCCGCGGCACCCGCCGCATCTCTTCGGAAATAAGCCTGAGAAACCCAGCGGTCATTTCTGCTACATCAGTTTAAGAAAATCTTCATCTTGATTTAGGAATTGCCTGAGTGCCTGCCAAGAAAGTATGAGCTCTGTCATCATCCCCATTGTTTCGCTGTTAGACCTCCCTCTGCTTTCCCGTTCCCTCCTCTCTGGCTCGGTGCTGCTCCAGGTGTTCTCCTGCGCTGGCTCACACCGCTGGGCTCTGAATAGCCCGGTCCTGCAGCGGGGAGGAGGAGGCAATCAATCAGAAAGTAAATTAGTGGCTGAGTGAGCAAAGATGTCTGTAGTTCTGTGTAATAGACGTGTTGAGCTTAAAGGGACAGTACAGTCGGACAGTCGGTTTTGCCGCCCCAGAGCAGGATCAGCCATGTCTGTCTGTGTTCTCAGTGTTGTTTACCTGACACCGCTTGAGAAAGACAGACGTTAGCCAGAATATTATTATTAAATATCATCTTTGGCAAGCAAGCAGATGTATAGTGGAAACCAGTGGGATTTCAAACAAATATCCCACCACTTTCACACCCTAAAAGGTAAATAACCTGTGCAAGATGAGACATCCAAGGGAAAAAAAGGGTAAAAATATTTTGGGCGTCTTCAACTCTCCGTTATTTTCAGTCTCATGCAGTGTGCAGAGCTGTGCTGTACCTGACACAGGATGAGAATTACAGGTCTTGGTGCTTCTTCTTTGGCGGTGGGATGGAATTTAGCTGGGGACTGGCTAAAGTCCGGTTTCAGCGGGCCAGTGGTGTGCTGGGCAGTGACAGCAGAGAGTGCGTGGGGGGGTCGAAGTCCTGGGGTGTTCCAACACTGGGAAAACACGTGGTGTTGTACGCTGTTAAAATGGATGTGTGGTCAAATCCTACTTCGGTCGCCTGGTTTGAGGCTGTGGTTGATCAGTACGTTCCTTTATCCGAGAGGATCAAACAGAAAGTCCGTAGCGTTTAACTTAATCGGGAGTCCAGAAGGAAAGACAGGAGGCAGCCTCCCGATGAAACTGCAGTCTACTATTCCTATTAGAAGGGATCCCTGGACTACATCCGGCATTTAATATTTGCAGCAATTTACTGCAATTTTTCTAAAAGAATTAACCACTCATCATCTTCAGTAAGTTATCGTTAAATAAATCTTACTACTTCACTTTGCTGCTGTTAGCACAGTTCCTTTATAAACGTACGAAGAGAATTGATTGACCAATGGTTTAGGGATTGCAAATCTTAAGGGAACCCAGTACCTTGTAAAATGTCGATCAGATCTTACCAGACTGAAATTTCTAATGTAATTGACCTTTAACATAATTAAAGTTCTGTGGTAATTTCATTTCTCAGAAGAAATGCTCTTGCATCAGTGACACGCCAGGTAAGAAGTGTAAAGGGGTCTCTGTCCCACAAATTACAGCTGTAATTGGCTGCAGACGGATCTTCCTCCAGTATTTATTCTTGCAGCTGGGACATGGGACTGTATTGGATCCAGTCGTAGTTTATCTACCAGATCGGGGCTCGTGAGGTTTGGCTGACACATGTTCGCTTTATCTCATCTACATTAGTCTTAGCGAAGTGTTAGGGTTTCACCTGGCAGACTTGTCTCCCAGCCAAAGCCCCAGCAGGAAGCAATGAACTGGCGCCGTGACCTGGGGCCAAGTGTGCAGAGTTGCGCGTTTTGGAGCCGTCCTGGCTGTGGATGCGTATATTCAATTGTGTCTCCGGGCCAGCGCTCTCAAATACAGGAGGTTTTTTTGTCACTGCCCTTTAGCCACATTTCTGTCCTTACCACCTATTATCAAGGTGACGTCTCCATCCCATCCTCCTGTGCCTCTTTGGGATCAGGGGATTCTGTTTGCTGTTTCTAGTTCACAAAATCTACTGAATTTTGGTTCTGTCACATACTGGCCCACGGCCTTCCCTAATCTTTAGCAGATTGAGGAAATCCTTATTTACATAGAAACAGCGCAAAGCAGCTCATCGAATATTTTAAAACCGGGGTGTCTTACCGGATGCGCTGCTTTCCAGGATGTTGCTTTACATTCTGTAATTATTTCTGCAGCTTCCCTCCAAAATTGCACTGAGGATCTAAGGGAGTCAAGAGGTGTAATCTCAGCTCCACACATGTTTCAAATTATAAGAAGGCCTGAAGTGAAGGGTTTAAGGAGGGTTTAAGGAGGACGGAGCCAGGCTCTTTTCAATGGTTCCCAGCGACAGGACAAGGGGCAATGGGCACAAGCTGGAACATAGGAAGTTCCGTTCAAATACACGGAAAAACTTCTTTACGGTGAGGGTGACAGAGCCCTGGAACAGGCTGCCCAGGGAGGGTGTGGAGTCCCCTTCTCTGGAGATTTTCAAGACCCGCCTGGATGCAGCCCTGAGGGATGTGCTTTAGGCGATCCTGCTCTGGCAGGGGAGTTGGACTGGATGATCTCTAGAGGTCCCTTCCAACTCTGAAGATTCCGTGATTCCGTGAAGACAGAACTAACTTTACGGGAATTCTGTTTAAAGGAAACAAACTCAGCTTGTCAAGCCTCGTCCTTGTGGGAGTCTGAATGTTTCTCTACACGTGCAGCCTTTGTGTCGTACCTCCGCTTGGCTGCCTGCACCGTTCTCGGCAGGATGGAGCCTTCGTGAGAGCTTTTGGGTCCAAGGACCCAGGGGTGTATTCGCACAGGTTTATCCTCCCATCCACCCCCCGCTTCGCTTTGGGGGCCCGCAGCTGTGACTTGGTTGCCTTTCTCAAGTTCTCCTGTTTGTTCTTGAGAATGTATTGTGGTTACAGCTGTCAGTCCAGCGCAGCAGCCGTTGTGGCACCGAGGGCTTTTGCACCATCAGGGGATGCACAAAATATCTTAATGCAGCTTTATTGTATCATCTGCTCCAGGGCTGAGGTGTCTTCCCAGGTGTGGGGTTCAGCCTGCGCTGCCTTCCTGGTTTTGAAATACTAGTTTTCTTTATTTAAAGACAGCATAAAAATTACAATGTGAATAGAATGTGCGCCTGGAGAAGAATAGCCTGCATTTGGCTTAATGTTTCTATTTCACGCAGAACTTGCAGTTTCAGCAGTGATAGGCTTCAAAGAGGATGTGGTTTATGTTCCTGCTATTCAAATGTCTCAGAACCAGTAACAGGCTGCCTGTTTCTCTGCCCGGGTTTTAAATGTTAAACCAAACTTGTGTTTTCTCCACGTTTAACGCTTACAAGCAAGGATGAGTTTTAGAAGGGCGGCGGGGGAGAGCGTTTGCCCGGCTGAGGGCTGTGAATGTCCCCAGCTCAGGTGGGAGCAAGGGCTGGGCCCGGGCTCGCTGGGTGCTGACAGCGCCCGAGGGCTGCGAGCACGGTGCTTTCCCGCAGAAACGGGGCACCCAGGCACGAAGCTACATCATTTCATCACGTATGTGGTCCTTCCTTTGAGAATAATGTAAAATCCCTCAATATCCCTCATTTTTATTATGTCCTTAACCGTTTTCCTTACTTTCCTGAATCCCACCAAATTTCATTGCTGTCGTGTGACCAGCACTACAGCATGTGAGACAGTCAGTGTCAATACGCCGTGAGAATTTTACATACATCAGTCATTTTGCCATCTTTGCACATCGCATCATCTTGCTGGCCATTCTCGTCTGCTTGTCAGCCGTAATGGATCCCTTTCCTGAGATGCCACAGTTCATTTAGATTACTGCAGGTTCTATGAGTATCTTGGGGGCTTTTTCCTCTAAAAATTTGCTTATTTTTTGATGTTTTACTTCGTACTTTTGGTCTTTCGTTCTCTGTATTATGTTTCTCTGAATTTCCACACAATTTGCTCTGATGTTAGCTAAACTAAATATTTAATATTTTACTGGTTTTGCATTCCGGACTATCACTAAGCACTAAGCTGCTCCCTGGTTAGTACGTGACCTTGCAGAATTTTTGCCTTGTTCTTGGCTGATTGACATTTGATTCTGTTCTTCGCCTTCTGTCCCATCCAGCATCGGAGTTCTGCCAGTTCTTTGTTTTTTAAACAATAGCCAAATAATTTTTAGAAGCCTTTTGTTGAAAATCTCTGGAAGTGTGAGTGAATTCTTAACAACAAACTGTCTTTTCTTCCAGTTCTCTTCATCGTTGCACTCAGACAATTCCACTGAGTTTGTGAGATCTGCTTTTCCTCTCCAGGTGCTGATCACACTTGACCTTTCCAGCTTCTTCTTCTTCTTCATCTTGAACTGCAGTTTCAACCAAACCGAGACACAAATGCAAGTTTACAAACATTCTTACTGCTCTTTCAAAGTACGGATATAACCTTTGCTTTCCAGATCTTTGTGTAACATCAGGGTTCTTTTTTTGCCTTTTAAGTGGTTGATCCGCTTGCTGTGTGACACCGTCACCTTTCTCATGTGCGTGCATCACCCGGTATGGTAATCTGGTCAGTGACTTTTAAATTACCGATTTCTTACCATGCCTTTTTGTTGTTGTTGATGTTTTTAATGACATTTCAGAGTCTGATATTGCCTCATCTCTGTGGTGTATGCCTTCTAAAAAACTTGCTCTTTTCATTTAACAGCCATGCCACACGTGAGAATTTTATTTTTCATAATTTGTTGTTCTGTGCATTTTATTGAAATGTTGCTTTCTGATGCCTGCTGTCACTGCATTATTTTTGGGATCCCTTCTCTGTGGATACAGAGTGGGATCACACTGTGGCTGTTGTTAACGAAGAGCTGTTGTCGTTATCTCTTAACTCCTTTCTGTTGCAGGACACTAGTTTAGCCTCATGCGTTCTGGAACTAATAGCTTCAGGAAGCAATAATTTAAATAGTTACATGTGAATCTGTTTATTACGCTTTATAGTAGGGGCTCTCCCCGCCCTGGGATCAAACATTCTTTGACTCTTCATTTTGTTTCCTTGATCTTACAGTGGGCAGCATTATCTATACAAATTCACGTGTGGATATATAGAGAGACCACGAATTTGCTGACTTAAATTGTTTTCTTTTTGACTGGCTGCCTCATCCCAGTCTCGCAGATTTGCCTTTAGAGCCCGTTGCAGGTGGAGCCGTGTCTCACTGATGCTCTTGGCTGTGCCTACGTGGTGTTTGTTCTGTTACGGCCATCGCGCAACGTAAGGTGCTCCAATGAATGTCATTTTGCTTTTGGCCTTTTTTGTGGTCCGATTTCAGTGTCAGCAGCTAAGCAGCAGTGATTAGCCCTAGGGTGCCGATACCGGGCTTTGTGTGTAGGTACCTGTGGCGGGTTAGCCTTGGCTGCTGCCCAGCACAGCACCTATTTGCCAAGACAACTGAGGCAAAACCACGATGATGAGAGACTGGGGTGGACTGGCGTCCCATCACCCCGCTGCTGCCGGAGCAGAGCATTTTGAGTATCCTGTGCCAAACAGGTATATTCAAGCCACGTGAGCAGCTGGTCTTTACCTCCCCTCCTCGATTTGTTGGTTGTAATGAGAACATTTAAAACTCTAAATCGCTTGAAACTAGAAGCCTTGCTTTAGGACTCTGCTTGGCTACGACTAGATTTCTTTAAGCATCCAGGCTCATCCACTGAGAATATACATTCATTTACTGGGATATCCTGTGTATTCCCATATTTCTTTTTAAAAAGGAGCAAGTGATAGTCAAGTTCAACTTCCTTTGCATGTCATTTGTCTTCTTGCTCTTGTGTGGGATTTGGATTTATTCTGATCAGAAACTGCTCTCGATTAGGTGTCTGACCACCGGTCGTTCCAGATGAAGACAACCATTGCCTGTGTCTGTATTTCCAGTTAAATTTCCTGCATGAACCTGAAGCTTTTTCTCAAGCTGCAGTGTTGTTTGATAGCAGCTATTTACAAGATGAATAAAAAAAGAGACGGACAAGAGATGAAAAATCTGAAGTTGGTCATAGGAATTGCTGTTGGCTTTCAGAGGAAAACAGCTGCCTTGGTGGTGGGGAGGAAACAGAATTGATTCTTCATGCAAAAAGTAGCATTTGCTAGAGGTGCGGTTTTCACGAGCCTCATGAGATGATGTGAAATGGTGAGGACTGGCTAACGTGCTGCAGGCAAATGGATAAAGGTCGGATTATGGGTTTTGTTTCTTCTTCTTTTCGCAGTGTCATCTAGACTGTCACAGACATCCTCCCCGCAGTCAGGCTGCCCGTCACCTTCCATCCAGACAGGCAAAGTCATCTCCTCGTCCCAGAAGCACAGCAAGAAGGCGCTCAAGCAGGTAAGTAGCCTGGTCTGCAGCCTGGTTTGAGCGTCGTTGCAGTCATTTTATTTCTCTGGTGAATCGTCTTTCTCAGTGAAACTGCACCCTGCAGGGAGGGAAGTCAGGACTTCCTGGCTGTCTCATAGTAACAGAGTTTCGCTAAAACATCCCTCTCTCTCAAAGGCTGTTCAAAATACTGTGCTATTTAGTTCTTTGCTTTTTCCCTAAGTAAGCATCTAGAATTTATTTTTTTATTATTATGATTAGAGACCAGATATGAGGTGTTATTTCTTTTCTCCCAACCTTTTGATAAGTGTGCTTAACTCTCTACAGTCTGCTTTAGTAAATGGAAGGTTTTTTGGGAAAAAACTGAAATCCGCTGACTTCTTACCCTAATTAGTGGCATACTTTGCCTTCAGAGGAATTCTGTGGGTGCAGAGTGTGTGTGTTTACAGAGGGAATAAGGGGAAGGAGAACATGCTGACTTTGTGTTGCACCTCTGCTGGGTGTTACAAGAAAAAGAGGATGGATTATTTTCCAGGCCTGGGGAATGACTGTTGTGTAGATGGTGTTAATTGTATGCATGCAGGATGGAATGGGTGAGGGTTTGTACTTCAAATGATTCGTTCCTCCTAATGAAAAACACAAGACAAATTGGTCCCCTGAGTGTTTTATTTGCAGGTGTTTCCCCAACGGCATTGTTTAGTTTTCCATGATCCTTAGAAAGGAAATGCTTTATCAGGGTTAGATTTACTCCTTAGTAAAGTAAAAATCTTAAGGATTTAGGAATCGAGTTGCAGAGGAGGTGCTAGTCCAGGGATTGTGGAAGCTTGTCACAGACAGATGGAATCGTGATGTGTTCCAGATAGGATTTACCTTTTCCAGCCCAGCCTGTTTTCCGGACTTCTTCCAGCTGAGAAGCAACACTTGGGATGGCGTTCAGCTAACAGAGATGCCTGCGGCCCTGGGAAAAGGATCTGCAGTGAGAGAGAAGGATCTCATTAGGGCATATTTAAAGGACACCTTTAAAGGTCCCTTCCAACCTGACGCATTCTGAGATTCTATATCATTAAGGAGAATATTACAGGGGAAGATAAGGCAACTGGACAAACGGGAGCTTTGTTTCCAGCAAGAGAGAGTTGAGCTGGTGTCAAAACAAGGGCCAGCTTCAAGGACTCTTCTCATTTCTTTCTTTTCCCACTTGGCTGTTTCTCGACAGCAGCATTGGTGTTCTGTGATGTTGCTTGCTGCTCATAGCCGCAATAAAGCAGCGAGATTGTGTTGTCACTTTAGGCAGATTTCCTTCTGAAGTTCAGAGTCAAGCTTCCGCTTTCATTTGAATCCTCAGAAAATTGCTTCTCACTAATTCAGCAAAGGTATTAATTATACTCTTTGCTTTCCCTCCCTCATCCCTCTTTAAGCCTGGCTGGCAATCATTTCTCTCTAACATCCACAAAGACTTTTCTCTTTTAAGAGTGATCAAACAGACTCGGGGGTTGCTATAAGCAGTCCTCTTTCCCCTCGCGTGCTCCGCAGTTCCTCGTCGTTCTCTCTGGTCTCCAGGTCCCTGCTTCACAGAGTCACAGGTTGGAAGGGACCTCTGGGCAAAGCCACGCTCCATTTCCAAACCTACACTATATCCAAACCTGCGCTCCGTCTACTTTTCTTCTCTCCTCCCGGCCTCTGTCCTTATATGCCTAATAGTTTTCTGCTTTTCATCTCTGAATTCCCCATGATCCTGCTCCCACCAGCTTTTCCCCACATTTATATTCATTCCTCGCTGTCTCTGCTCTCTCCCTCCTCCACTCCCCAGCTTTCTTACTCTGAGATGTCTGCTTCCCGAGCATCCTTCTTCCAGCGCTGTCTCTGAATGCAATGAAATATGTCAGAGCCAGTGAGTTCCATAATTGAGACAGAGTTCTCAGTTTCACTGTTAATCTCATTGCTTTGGGGAGAAAAAAAATCAGAAATCCTGAAAGAGAAGCGGGGAACCCTATGGAGGCCTTGAGGTCTGCATAGCGTACCTGTTCATATTTAGCAGTTCTGCAGCTCTCTGCAAGGCAAAAAGCTGCTTCTGGTGGTCATCATCTTCCATCACAACAGCTCTTCTCCCTGAACTCAACTCCTCTGTCCCGGAGTAGGGCATCAAATTGTAGCACAGTGAATAACTTGCCTTCTAGGCAAACCAGAATAAAAAGAGTTGCCGCACAACACCATAACTGCTCAATCATTCCAACTTCCCTGTCTAAAGCTTGCTCTAGCTTTGGATCAAATTAAGAACATTGCGTGGCCAATCCTTTGCGTAATTTTAGTTGCAGTGTGATTCTGTCATTTTGACCAAATGCCACATCTTCACCTCTTCTTAAACATGGTTGCCACTGTGGTCAGAAAAAGTTTAAAAAGTAGATAAAATGAGCAAATATAGGCAGCAGGAAGGAGACAACAGTCTAGATGAACCTGCTTTGGCAGGAGGGGTGAACTAGATGGTCTCCAGAGGTCCCTTCCAACTCCTGTGATTCTGTGATGAGGAGAGTAGTAGGAAAAACATAAGATGTTGAGGCAATCAAGAAGAAAGCTTTCATATTTTTAATTATGCCTGCAACCCACATTATTTGCTCGCGTGCACTGGAGAAGGCAGCTGGCTGAATTCAGCCCTCCTGTCTTCCACACTAAGTAATTATAATATTACTGGAGGGAAGGGAGAGCAGATTTCTGAGTGAGAACTTTTGACCCTGGAACACAATGCTGCTGCTACACTGACAATAACTATCAGGTCCTTTAAGAAATACGGATCAGAATTTAGTTCGTAAACACATGAAAGTTAAAACTGTAAAATACAGCCAAATAATATGGTGTGTACCGGTGTGCCATCACCACACGGTATAGTAAGTAAGCAGCGTCTCTTACAATCAGTTGGAAAAATCCTGAGTTAGGGGTTTGCAATACCTGAATCTAAATGGGCAGAGACATGTCAGTGCTCATCCTGCTGGAAAGGTGAAACAGTCATGGGGAGAAACCCCCTTTGTTACAGTGAGTCTGTGCTGATACAAAAAACCACCACATTGAGACTCTGAAATTTATAATCCGGACCCAGGAAGCTTGGTGATTTCTCACCCATTGCTGGAAAATGCAAGTACATCCTTTCCTCTTATCCTCTCCAATCCACTGACCTCATCTCATCCTTACCTAGTTTGAGTAGCCACCCCAGTACCGTCAGGATTCACAGAACCCTAGAATCCTAGACTGGTTAGCGTTGGAAGGGGCCTCTAGGGTCCCTCTGGTCCAACCCCTGCTCAAGCAGGGTCACCCAGAGCCGGTTGTGCAGGACCGTGTCCAGACAGCTTCTGAACATCTCCAAGCAGGGAGGCTCCACAACTTCTCTAAGCAAGAATTCAGATGGAATGTCTTGTTTTGTGCCCACGGTCCCTGGTCCGGGCACTGGGCACCACTGGGAGAGCCTGGCTCCGTCGCTTTGGTACCCTCCCTGTAGGTGTTTATCCACATGGATTCAACCCCCTGAGCCTGCTCCAGGCTGAGCAGCCCCAGCTCCCTCAGCCTCCCCCCGCGGCAGAGACACTTCAGTCCCCCCACACCCTGGTGGCCCCTCGCTGGGCTCTCTCCAGTCTGTCCATGTCCCTTCTGGACTGGGGAGCCCAGCACTGGACCCAGCACTCCCAGTGTGGCTTCACCAGCGCTGAGCAAAGGGGAGGGATCCCTTCCCTCGATCCAGATCTCATCATGGTGTGTTAACATTAGAAATTACACCCTCTGCTCTAATAAGGTCTATACCGTTGGCTTTCATCATTATCCATTACACTTTTATTTGTTACCACGTACACAGAATGAATAAGGCCAGGGACTGGGTTGGGCTGCACCTTACAAAAGCTTTCCGGTCAGCAAATAGTCGCTTTGTCACCTTTCGTGTGAAGAAAGCAGCTGTACAATACAGATTTTTCCCCATTAAGTGCATCCCCACGGGTTTTAACCTTCATTACCGGAGACCGTCGGCAGGTGCAGAGCAAGAGGTGGGTGCTGAGGAGCAGCTCCTGGTCCTGCTGCCGTCGCCCTTGTCACCCACAGTGGAGCTGACATGGAGGAGCGTGCGGCTGACATAAGGTCTTTGTTTAAATTACAATTAAAGGAGGTGCTGATGATACTGACTGGATGGTGCCATTTTGAATTAGGCTCTTTTTCAGCACTATAAAGTGGTGGTTTCCGCCCTCAACAGCGGGGTTTACCTCAGAGCTGCCCTTTGTGCGAACGCACCTGCGCGCTGAGGAACATCTGCCCTCCGCGGAGGGCGGCACAGCACACCCGGTGAGAACAAAGGACAGCTTCAAGGCAAACAAAAGGAAAATAACGAGCCCCCGCGCACGGGCGCAGAGGGAGTACCCACCCAGGCAGGTCAGGGTTAGAGGAGAGTTGTGGGCCGGTGCTGGCGGAGGGTTTTGCCATGCTCTGGGGGCTCTGGAGAGACTGAGAGAGACTGACCCTCTGAGAGAGAGGGGCCCCCTGAGAGAGACCCCCTGAGAAAGAGAGACCCTCTTGAGAGAGAGAGACCCCCTGCAAGAGAGGGAGATGCCCAGAGAGACCCCCTGAGCGACCCTCTGAGAGAAAGTCCCTCTGAGAGACCCTCTGCTGAGGCTTCTGCAGCCGCGGCGCCTGGAAGCTGCTGCCTGATTGGTGGGTGCGGGGTAGTTAGCGTGTTCCTGATTGGCTCTTCCCTGACAGAGGCGGGCTGGCACAGTGGGGCCTGGCATGGCTGGAGCGGAGGGGAGCCGGGGCTGGTGGGGGGTCTCCTGGGGGAGCCGGGGCTGGTGTGGGGTCTCCTGGGGGAGCCGGGGCTGGTGTGGGTGTTATGGGGAGCTGCGTCTGGTGTGGGGTCTCATGGGGGAGCTGGGGCTGGTGTGGGTGTTATGGGGAGCTGGGCCTGATATGGGGTTCCATGGGGGAGCTGGGCCTGGTGTGGGTGTTACAGGGGACCTGGGCCTGGTACGGGAGAGCTGAGGGATGCTGGGCCTGATATGGGGTGTTATGGAGGAGCCAGACCTGTTGTAGAGTGTTATGGGGAAGCTGGGCCCTTTCCCGGTACTTAGAGGGAGGTTATTGAGAAGACAGAGCCAGACTCATCGCAATATTCCTCTCTACAACTCCCTGAAAGGAGGTTGTAGAGAGGTGGGGATCGGTTTCTTCTCCCAAGGAACAGGCGATAGGACAAGAGGAAACGGCCTCAAGTTGTGCCAGGGGAGTTTTAGATTAGATATTAGCAAAAATTTTTACACTGAAAGGGTTATCAAGCGTTGGAACAGGCTGCCCAGGGAAGCGGTGGAATTGTCATCTTTGGAGGTATTTAAAAGACAGGTAGATGTAGCGCTTAGCGATATGGTTCAGTGGTGGTTTTTGTCAGTGTTGGGTTGATGGTTGGACTCAATAATCTGAAAGGTCCTTTCCAACCCAGGCAATTCTATGTTTCTAATATGGTGAAGGAAGTGGGATGATGAGAAATGGTGGGCGTTAAGTTGGATGGTATAAGGGAAAACATGACATGAGGAAAAGCTTTTTGCCCGTGAGGACAGTCCGGCAGTAGAGCTGTGCCATCTCCAGCCTGGGAGGTTTTCAAGATTTGACTGGCCAGAGCCCTGAGCAGCCTGGTGCAGCCGAGCTGACCCTGCTGTGAGCTGGGGGTTGGACTGGAGACCTCCTGAGGTCCTTTCCCACCTGAATTATTCTGTGATTATGACAAGACTCAATATAAATTAGATATATTAAAGAAGCCCCCACATATTTATAACAGAGAACATAAATTCGAAGCTGACAGTGAATTTAAAAGGCAGTATCTAATGAATAATTGTTTCCTCCTCTTCCCACACATGCCTCAGCCACCATTGGCGTGGGCACCTCAGGCACTGCATGACCGAGAACTGAGGTGACAAAATGAACAAACGCAGAATTCTTTTACCTAAGCTGAGAAAAATGCAGCAATTAAATGGCATATAGAATGGGTAAACAATACAGAAACCCTTAAATATTTGAAGTGATTTGCATAATGGAAGTATGGGATTCAGACAAGCCCCTGAACATACTAGTGGTCTTCATAGTCTAGTACTTTCTGGACATTCACTGTTGCCTGTGATTCATCTTCAAACCAAAAAAGAATTTGTAAAAGCTTTCTTGAACTTGTTTATGGATGTTTGTTACTCATGTGAATGCTGGGTCTCTCTTTTATCTTTCTGGTTTTTTAAAAGCTTTTGACCTCAATAACAGGAGGTTAATTGTGCGTTGCAGAGGATACTTCCTCTTACCGATTTTTGATTTTGCTGTGTTTCAGTTTGGCTGTATGTTTTTTTTAACGTGTGGTAGAAATGGCTAAATAAGAACTATTTAATAAATTGGAAAATGGGAAGCTAACATGTCCATTCATTATCTGTATCCTTTTGTGGTCAGTCTCCCTCATTTGTGTCCTACAAACTCTGAGTCTGTCTGTCTTCTGTTTTCCTCATATGGCAGATTCTGCAGGTATCTGCACATTTTTATTCTCTTTCCTAGTTCTCACTGTGTTGTTATTATTGTTGTTGTTATTATTTAAGATAGTGATGATCTCTAGTTAACAGTCCCACTTATTTGTATATATGCAGCATAATACTTCCCATTACTTCCTATTCTGAAATTGTACTATATATGTGATACTTCGTAACTTATTCTGCTGTGTTTATTTGGGTTTGGATTTCATTTTTTGAAAACAGACACTTTGGTTTGGGTAAACGCTGCAGTTTAACCAAATGCCTTCTTACTTCCTTGTCTTAGTCATTTGTGCCTTTTAGGCTCTACCATGGCTGCTTTAACCATCTTTTCTGAAACAAAGGATTTTATTTTCTTCGCTTCAGTGTTTTAATTGTTGTTACTCTCCTAATTAAAAAAATCCTTCCTAATGAGTAGCATCTCTGTTGAAGACTTTTTAGTAAGTTGCTACTTGCTTCGCCAGGAGACGGAAATGAATTATATTATGGTGCTTTGAAGTTATTTATATAATTACTTCGTGAACCAACTCCATATTTGGAATCCTTTCTCTTTGCATTCTCTAGAGATCATTTTTTTATGAAAAGACACAACTTAAGATATTCTGCAACCATTCACTTTTTGGTTTATATGCAAAGGTAGGCAATCTGTCTCCCTGTAGTAATGTATTTAAATAGACAGTATCAGTGTCCCATGCAAAGTGAATGTGTTTCAGAAGTTGTTTTGAACTTTTGATGTAGTTACAATGAGAATCCAGATATCGGTTGCTGTAAAACAAGTGGTTTGTACTGCATGCTAATAACTTCTAAGAATATTTTGAATTTCCCTTTGGTCATGTCTGTCCTCTTCCCCAGGCCTTGAAACAGCAGCAGCAGAAGCAGCAGCAGCAGCAATGCAGAGCCGGCATGCCCGTGTCCTCTAATCAGCACGTCCTTCTGAAGCACGTCAAGGCAGCCAGTGACTCCGCACCGGCAAAATCTAGTAGGTGGCAGTAACACTCCTATGTGTTCTTTTACTGTTTTATCTCTCTAACTTACCTTTTCTTATTCTTAGGGGACGAGAGAAGAAAGTGTTCTTTTCATATGGCATTCTTTTTGTTTCTGAAATAGTCTAGCTTCTCTTTTCCTGGCTTTGATTTTATTAGGAATGCATTCAGTTAAGAATAGATCTTGAATAGATCTTATTGTGCCATTGTCTGGTTAAAAAGCTTCTTTCTGTGATAAATGTCTTCCCCTATAGGTGCCTGTATGCTGTGGTCAGGTACTTCTCATGGCTACGCAAATTAAGGTGGTGTTTCTCTTAGTATTCATTTATTTCCAAAGTGGCTCCTCATTCTGTAGTGTGGCTTTCATGTCTTGTTCCGAAGAACGTTCTGATCTGAAAGATCCCACGTTGTTTCCAGCATTTACGCTGCAGTAGAAATTAATGAGATAACTGCTCTTCTCGTCTTCATTCAACAGTGCATTAGCTCCCTTACCAGCAGCAGCATTTCACTGGCTATCATAAATTCCTGGTAGTTACTTCTAGCTAGTTTTCTCTAAATTCTTTTCAGTGGAACTGATTTCCATTACAAGCTCCTGATTCTGTGAGCGTGACTCAAGTTGTTTTCTTTTCGATGCAAGAAATGCCTCTGTGTTTGTATAGATGGGTTTTCCTGTTGTACAAATAAATGACTTTGTAGACTAACGCCATCATTATTTTATCAATCCACAATTTCTCAAGTCATCTGTAAACGTTACCAGTAGTGGCTCAGTACCGTCTCCCACATCACTGAGCACCACTTTGCTTTTGTTCATACTTACGGCAGAAATCAAAACAGTGGGCCTATCAAATCAAATCAAATCAAATCAAACATATTTGGCCTGGTGACCTCTGTGCAACACTGCCGATGGCACACGCATGAAAGGTGTAAAAGCCAGGCTGGCATGTGTAGTGCTTTCCCAGAATGAAGCGTGTGGTGCTCAGGGAGCTCCAAAGCAAAAGGAGGTGTCTTTGGATTTCATGGACTTGGTGGGATTTTCTTCGGTGGATTTGCCTAACCTGAGGGGTGGGAATGTTGACTCTGTAAATGCCTTGCGGCAAACACCACACTGTAAAAACTACTCATTTTTGTTTGTTTTGGGCCAGGCTCCTTATACCTTTATTTGATTCCTTCTAATGATCAAACAGGCAATGAACAACTATTGTTTATTCAACAACTTCTTGCCACTCGTGACTTCTGTAGGCATGTCTTTTTCAATCTGAAGAGTCCTACTGTATTACCTTATTCCTCATACAGAAGGCTAGGTATGCTTTTTGCAATAGACAATGAAAACCGTACATAGTATTCAGGGTGCAAGATGCATTCTGAATTTGTATAGCATCATTTTGGTATTCTATATTTTGTTCATCTTTTCTTAACAATTCCTAGCATACAGTTTGCCTTTTTTTGACCCTGCCAAGAGCAGGCATTTTCCTAGAACCATTGAGATTCTGAGACCGTCTCCTGAGTTGTCATTTTCTATTTTAGGACCCAAGACTACATATGTAAGGTTAGGCGGGTTCTTTTTGTACATCACTTCATGCTTCCATACAGTGAACCATATCTGTTCTTTTATCACTGAACTATTCATCGTCATTAAGTCCAGCAGCTGTAATGGGGAGGGGAGGTGTTGGGACCTAAGAAATAAGCAGAATGTAGATACATGGTTAGTATATATGGTACGGGGCAGGGAGAGGCAGGAGCAGCAGGATTGTGTAAAAGAAGAAAAGAGGGATGGCTTTTTGAGGCTGAGATCTCTTCCAAAAAGCAACGGTCTCTTTCTCTGCTTCACTGTCCCGCTGATTCCAATCCTGCTTCACCATCTTCTGCAACACATACACAGTCCCTGTCTGTTTAAGCGGTGTGTGCTTCTGAAGTCCCTACCCTTACACCTGTTACACTGATTACCATGGGTAAAATGCTGTGCGGTCAAACTCAGGCACTTCTATGAGATGGAAATTCCTTCCCCCTCAGTAATTACCCTGTTGCTCCATCCTTCACCCTTGATTTACTTGACTGGTCCTGATTCGTCTCAGAAAGATGATGATGAAAATGTAACCGTCAAGGAAGGGCCAGCAAGAACACTCACTCAAAAGACTTCGGTCAGGTATTCTCTCACAGATGGAGTGGCTGGGACTGGCGGTCATGACGCTTGCCCAAAAAAGAGGAATGAAAGCAATCAGATTGCAACAAAATTAAATTTCCAACCCCAAATCCTAAGCTATTTTCAGTCTTCTTAAAAATGACTTTTTGTTAAAGCCTGATAACATGAGTAATACCAAACTGCTACCTTACCGAACAAAGGTGTGCCTTCTTTCTTCTTATAGTATCTATTAACAGCATTTATTTCCAGGCTCACAATTCTTTCCCCTTCCAAACAGTCCGTCCTTCAGGCAAGCCTGTGCTTAGGACAGCACGTGGAGAGAGAGCAGCTGCATCTCTGCTACGGAGTTAATCACTGCCGAAGTACTGGGCATAGGGACTGGAACTCAAGTCAATCCATTCTGCTAAATTTCCCTGGCGTAGCTGTGGCTCGGGACAAGCTAGTGGCCTCACAGCCCATCCGTGGCACAGCTCGATGTTCAGCACAGGCCAAACATCATTCCCTGCAGGCAGCTGGAACATGACCAACCCCACCTGAGGGACAGAGAAGGCATAAGGACGTAAACACAGCCGGTTGCTCCGAGGGCTAGGGGAACGCGCAACCTCACTGTCCTGTTTACTACTATAGAAGTAGCCAGAGAGGATTAGACAACAGCAATACGACAGTATTAGCATGAAAAACATTCTGCTCTTGGATATTCTTGGTGTAATTAAGTGAATGTTTAGCTGAAACCACTGGTCAGGTTAAGAAATTTCATAGAGCCATCAGAAGCAAGGCCTAGGAGTAGCCTTGAGAGCTCATGTAGTCCACACCCTTTCCTCAGGGCAGGAGCCGTGATGCATTCCTGACGGATGTTTTCTTCAGTCTGTTCTCAGAGATGCCATTGCTGCAAAGACCGATTGCGTCAAAAACTCCTAGCAAGTCTTGCCCTTCCTGCTTTGTGAACTTTATCCTTAAAATGTTTTTCTTAGCCTCTAATCAGAATCTTTTCTTGCTTCCTTGGGTTCAAACCCAAGATTTCCTGTCTACCGTGGACACTGAGTGCAGGTCATTTGATTTCTTCTCCCTACCACCTTTTACATAATTGGAGGTGTTTCCTCATCTCATGCTGATTTTCTTCAGTATAAAATTCTTTCTGTGTTTTAGTGCGTTTGTTTATTCTGCCTTTCCAAATAGCTCTAAACAAATCCAACCCAAAACTAGACCAGTCTGTCCTGGCTTGCTGGTTATATACTGCTGGAATGTTTCTTGTAACATCTGTTCAGACATATGCAAGGTTGCGGCTGTGCGCCATATATCCGATTGAAAGGAACAAGCATATTTATCAGCTGTACTTCATGCATCATTTCACAGCAGAGTGAGTGTTTAACAGTTGATGAGGTTGCCTGTTGTTCCCAGGCAGCTTTGTAGTTCAGACCCGTTCAAAAAGGTTAAGGGGAAAAAGGTTAATATCATCTTGCTTGTTTGAAATTCAGTCCTAAGCTGTTCTTGCGCCCTTTATACCTAGGCTGGTGTGGTCTGAGAAGGAAGCCAAAATTAATCCAGTAGAAAATTACACATTTCCCATGATGGTATTAAGAAAATGGCGTGCCAGGTGTATGAAGTCTTTAACATAAAATGATAGTTTAAAAGCCTTTTGTAGTTTCTCTGCTAACTAGGATTAAACCTGACTGGTTCATTAGCACAACAGGCAGATATCGTTCCTGGCAGACCCCATCTCCTGAGCCCCCTGCCCCAGGAGGAATCGCATCTGCACTTAGGGAAGTAGGAACAGGGAGACCCAGGAGGGACTGAAACAGGTAGGGTGTTTTATAAGATCGTTAGCTAACATAGAGTAATTATTAAAATAGCCTAATGGAGTAAGTAATCCAAACTCATGTTACTCAGAGTCCTTAAAGTATTGTTTGGTGTCTTTATTTTTTGTGATTCTAATGAGGCTTTTGCCTTTCCTGGGAACAACCAGAATCAGGCTGCTGGAGGCGTGCTCTCTGGCCCTTCCCAGGCGCTGCGTGTCAGGCCTCTGGGGCAGGAGGTCACAGCATATCAGTTTCTCTCCTTATTTTGGTTTCACACTTCCCAAACTATTGCCACATCCACTTTAATGATGGGTGAACTATTTTCTTCCAGCGTCTCTATTTAATTTTGGTTATTGATTTTTTTTTTTTTCTCTCTGACTTCCCCATACTTTGCTGCTACATTACCGTTGCAAGGTGTTGTACATTCTGCATGTCAACTTATCCAGCCTTTCTAGTGCTACTCTGAAAACATTAGAATGACAGGACCATTCATGCTGGTAGGGAGCTCAAGGAGGTCTCCAGTCCAGCCTCCAGCTCACAGCAGGGTCAGCTCGGCTCCACCAGGTTGCTCAGGGCTCTGGCCAGTCAGACCTTGGAAGACCTCCAAGGATGGAGATGGCACAACCTCTCTGGGCCCCACTGCTGGACTGTCCTCACGGGGAAAAAGCTTTTCCGTGTAGCCCATCTGACTTGCATCTGTTTTCTCTCGTCCTCCTGCCATGTCCTGCTGTGACAAGCCTGGCTCCATCTTCTGCTGGGCTCCCAGCAGGAGCGGGGTGGTGGCTATCAGGTCCCCGTCAGTCTCTTTCCTTCCCCAGCCTGAACAAGCCCTGATCCCTCAGCCTCTCCTCACAGGGCAAGCGCTGCAGTCCCCTGAGCATCTTGGTGGCCCTCAGCTGAGCTTGCTCCTGGTTTTGATGTCTTCCTTGTATTAGAGGCCCTGGGACAGGGCACAGAATCGAGGTGTGGTCTAACGAGTGCTGAGCAGAGGGGGATAATTGCCTCCCTTGATCTGCTGGCTGTGGTCCCGTGGTCCTACAGCCCAGGGTGCTGTTGGGCTTTGGTGCTGGGGCACAAGTTCAGCTTGTGTCTGCCAGGACTTTCATGTCCCTTCCAGCAGAGCTGCCCCCAGCCTGTATCGCTGCCAGGGGCTCTGCCTGCCCAGGGCAGGACTTCGCATTTATCCTCGGAACGTTCTCGCTGGCCTGTTCCTCCAGCCTGGCACGGTACCGCTGGTGGCAGCTCTGCCCTCAAGCAGAGCGACTGGTCCCCGCAAATTTGGCGTTACCTGCAAACTTGAGCAAGTGCTCCATTGCCTCCCCAAAGGAAAAATGTGAACCAGGACTGGTGCCCTGAGTCACTCCGTCGTTCCCAGCCTCCAGGCAGAGGATGGAGCATGACTCTCCAAGCCTGGCCACCTCACCCGCTGCTTACCCATCTGGTTGTCCACCCATCCAGACCCTAATGTCCCAGCTCACATACAGTGTTGTGGGACACAATGTCAAATGCCTTGCTAAAGTCAAGGTGAAAGGCATCGACGTCTCTTCGTTCATCCATAAATCTAGTAATTTGATCACAGAAGGCAATCAGGCTGGTCAGGCATGATTTACCCATGGTGAGTCCATGCTGACTGCCTCCAGTCGTCATTATCTCCTTCATGTGATCAGAAATGTGCTCCAAGAGGGGTCACTCCATGATTTTCCCAGGGAGAAAAGTGAGGATTAACCGATCTGTATTTTCTCAGGTTGTCTATTTGGCCCTTTTTCAAAGTGGGTGTCACATTTGCTTTTCTTAGTTGTGGGGAATCTCCCGCCATCTTCACTCCTTTTCAAAGATGGTAGAGAGGGGCCTTGTGAGGGCACTGGTGGGCTCCCCCAGGACCCTTGGGTTCAACTCGAGCTGTTCCGTAGGCTTGTATGGGTACAGACAACCTTCTTGACTTGTCTCCCTTGCCTGGCTTTCCTGAGGGCTGGTACCTGTCCATGTCAGCATCCAGCCGTATGAGCTTTCCTAACTTAAAGACTGTGAGGGACGCATCGCACTCATTTCACATGTGGTCTCAGGAAAGCCGTATTCCTCAGCTTTTGCTGTGGCGTTAGTCGACTCATTTGGGGTAGGAACAGTGTGTGTTTATGCAGCCCCCAATTAGACTGTAAATTGATTATTGTAAAAGCCTTTGAATGTTCCTGCAACATGAGTGGCATTTGTACATTTTTCGTCAGCATCCATGGAGTCCTTTTTTCCCCTCCTGTCCACATGATGGTACGTAGAAATAGCTCACAACTGGGACAACAGGATATATTGAGACGGAGAAGTAAATTAAGCATACAAGTAGAGAAAGAACAGTATTCTGATAGAAAGCGACACGCCAATTCCACAATTTCAGGGATGTATTTGGTCAGAACTGGAACAGCTAGCATAAGGAAGACAAGGAAGGGGAAAGGAACCGGGCAGAGCGGAGAGTAAGAGAAGCAGATGGGGAACAAATCTGGCACAGACTGGGTGAAGGAGTTGATTAGTGCAAGTCGTTAATCAGAGCCAGCAGGCGTTTCGTTTGTGAGTTGATGACGTGTGTTGTGGAGTCTCTCTTTCGAGGTATGGGACCTCAGGACCTTTCTGTACTTGAGTGAGTACCTGTTATTATGCACAAACCTAAAGGGAGCAGAGGGAAGACCAGCTCATGATCTTAATTCATCTCACTTAAGACGAGGAGGGAAAGGAAGGCAGGAGAATCTAGGGAAGAAGAGCTTCCCACCAGCATTAAAAATACTGCTGTACAGAAGAGAATGTGGGTGGCAGTGATTTGTAAGGAAACATAGTGGTGAAATCTGTCTAGTTTGGCTAAGGAGTGACTTTGGAGGAGGACATGAAAATACCTCTTGAGTATTTGGAAGAGGAGGAGGAACTACTGAGGGTGGTCTAAAAGAACAAGTGCTACAATAGTAGGTTAAAATTTAGAAAGTACACATAAAGTATGAAGAGATTTTTCTGAACAGTGAATTCTAACAGAAACTAAAGCTGTCTCCGAAAGGAAGTTTTAAAAAGATCATTATTGTATTTGGATATAGATGGGAAATAAGATAGAACTAACTGGGAAATAGACTCAAACCATAAATGAAACGGCTGTCGTCCCTTTATTTTGTGGTAGTCTGATAGCTACAAAGGGCTCTTCTACGTTCGGCCTCTTGGGAATTGAGTGCTACAAGAATAAAGGAATATAAGTCTCCTAGAAGTGCGTGTCCCAGAGCTGCTGGGATTAGGGTATGCACGCTAAGGGATCTTTATTTCAGTCCAGACAGATGTCTCGTGTAATATTTCTTTGTACATCCCGGTGTTTAAATGTTTCCATTTCCTGTGCAGCTTGGGAAGGCAAGCAGTCAGATGGACAGTCCAGCAGCCCTCAGAACTCCACCTCCAGTTCCTCTCCCTCTGTTAAGCTTGATAACTCCTTGCCAGGGCTGGGGAAGAAACCATTCCAGAGATCTGACAGGCTCCATGCAAGTAAGAGATTTATTTTTTTGCTTACAGAGATGTGGTTGCTCTGATGACAGAACAAAAGCCTAAATAGCAAAATTGAGTAAAACGTGTAATTAATTCCATTGCTAAAGTGACTTCTGGACAGCTCTAGTATGCTGCGTGAATTAGGGTAAATAATTCAAACCTTACATATGCAAATACGCCTCTTCTCATTTCTTATCATCAGGGGTTTCTACCTGTGAATTTGCAGCTTGCTGTTTGCAAAGCAGAAAAAGGACTTGCATTATTTATCAGGCTTTTTAACGTACTTAAGACACTTTGATAACATTAAAAAGAAAAAAGAAATTCCTTCCCGGATCTTTATACATCAGACCCTACTGTTATTTGTCTTACTTCCCACTCACTGAAGTTGGCTCTTTCTCAGCCCTCTTGACCTTTTGTGATTTCTTTGATATATACCAATGATGGGATTGACCTCGGTGAACTTCAGGATATTCTGAGGTCCCTATCTGTGCTAATCATCCTAGATTTCCTTTATCACTAAATAGGCACTTTCCAGGGTGTGTTTCATTTGTCCCCTGTAATTAGGGAATTCCGCAGCTTCAGTGGATGATAAACCTGCAGAGCCATTTTCTGAGTGACTTCTCATAGAGCAAACTGCCCCTAATGAAACAAACCTCCGTGGCAGTTATTTTGTTAGATGTTGTCACCTTAAAAGTAATTGCTGTCATCCCTGCAGTCAGGGCAAGCGAGGGTCTGTCTTAATATTACCTCTTTTGCTAACACTGCACTTTTAATCTGAGCTTCAAAACACACAGTGTTTTGCCAGTAATAGACAGTGATGAACCCAAAGAAAGAGAGTACACGGCACAAATGCTTTCTTCATGATTCATCTCTGAATTTGCAGCACACGCACACGAAGCTGGCTGTAGCATACGGGTTAATGCTGGACTTGCTTTCAAACACAGAAAAGGAAAGGGAATAGTTATTCATTTTTACTGCTTTGTCTAGTGTTGTGGTTTCTTCACAAGCACAATGAGCTGATGATTTTTTCTGAAATGCTTTTGCTGACAGCAAAGTAGGAAAGTCCAAGAAGAAATCCCGAGGAACAAACCGACCTTAACTAGAGGCTTAAAATAGAAAATTGATGTGGCTAAAAGCAGCTCTAGAAACACTCCTGAAAAAGACTCCTTGCAGCCCCCAGGTAGCCAGGATTCCTACAAAAATTAGGTGAACTGACACAGGCTGCAGTACATTAGGTGTGGAAATTTTCTCTGCTGGAAAGGACCTCGTGTTCTTTTCACTATATGTGCAAAGGTGAAATGTGTATTTCAAGTCACGGTATGAAATGGATTAATAAAGTGGCATTTTGAAAATCTGAGGAGCCTTTAAAACCCTCTCTTAGGTAAGGTGTTACTCACGTCTTTGTGTTTCATTGCAGGGCAGCTGAAGAGAACAAAGTGTGCTGAAATTGATGTGGAAACTCCCGACTCCATCCTGGTGAACACCAACCTGCGGGCACTGATCAACAAGCACACCTTCTCTGTTCTGCCTACGGAATGCCAGCAGCGCCTGCTGCTGCTGCTGCCCGAGGTGGACAGGCAGGTATGTCGTGGTTTCTGTGGTGCAGAGGAGACAGGCTATTGGGTGTCACAGGGAGCATCTCCAGAAATAATTGAGGCCGAACGTCCTGATACCATCCAAATACTGCGTTTATGTCTAACGGGGTAGACTTTTTCTTCTGTGCACTGTGTAAAAAAAATTGGAAGGTTCTTCAGTGATTCATTTGGTGTTTGTTGCTGCCAGAAAAAAAGAATTGAGGTTTGATAAAGCAGTGGCTTAATTCTGTTTAATCAACTCCATATTCCCAGGTACAGCAAGGGCAGTGTTTCTGATACGTTGGACTTGAAGAGGGCCAGGAGTGATGGGAGTGCAGTGATTTCAGCATCTTCCTCTCTCCTGCCCTCTCCCAGGCTCTTCGGTACAGGATTGACCCTGCAGCCTTTTAGTCTGGTGCCTTTCCCCACAATACCTAAATGGATGTGGCCATTTAGTTCCGCCATTCTCGTTTCTCGTTACCCGGTGTTACTGCTCTCAGATTCTGAATTTGGTAAAGTGAAAACTGAGTTTTCTATTGCACATTCACACTGTCCAGATGGCAGAGTAGACCTGGCCTGCACCAAAGAGCTTGTGTCCTGCCCTGAAACACGCACTAGCTTAGAGGTACCAGGCAGGCAGTGCGAGTCAGCCTTGAAGGCAGTTAATTTTTATATGCATTATCTGTCTAAGACCTCTTTGAGTGAACAGAGGGATGTGAAAAAGCAGAAGAGTTCCCAGTGGGGAGGAATGGGGTTCGTCTGCTCTGGGGGTGGCACAGAAGAAGCAGTGAAGGTTCGTTCTCACTGAGCTCTTTGGTAAATGGTTGGTGGTAACTGGAACAATGAACCTGAGTGAGAAGGGGGTAAGAACTCAGCCTTCAGCATTGAAGCAAGAGCTAAGAGACTCTTTTGATAAGACCGTTATTTTCAGCTCAGCTGGATCTGGTGAATTCCATCCTAAGGGGGACATAAAAGAACTGCCTGAAGCAACCTCACCCTTATAGCAGTTTTCTTCAGCAGCTTGTAGAAGGCAGGGATGGTACAAAGAGATGAGAAGAACAAATGTTGCTCTTGCATGTAAAAGGAGGAAAAAACACTGAGTTGAGGGAGTGAGGTTCAATCTGTTTATGCTCAATACCAGAAAAGTTGTAGATAGAACAAGGATGCTTCCTTCTTTTTACCGCATTCATACGTTATGTTTGTCTTCAGCATTCCTACCCCAAGTGGCTGGGAGCTTCAGAGCAAAGTGGGATTCTGTGCTGTGCTTCCACTTCAGATGTAGAGCTGTTAACTCAGATGCCTTCACATATGTGCCTGGAGCCGTTCTAAATGTTCTTTAGATATCAAAGCTGGCTTCAAGCTGCCACTCCAGATGGAAATCTTCTGTACGTCCTGTCTCAGATCTGCACGTCCCTTGAAGACACTTTTCTGTGTGGTGCTCAGATCAGTACTAGATGCCAATGTTTACCCTCCGCAGTCACCTCCCGGGAGTCTGCATCTCTGCGAGTTACTCTGGGCCCCTTTTATAGAGAGTGGAAAGCCAGCTGGTGCCATCAAGAGCCTGAGACCAAGTCCAGGTGTCTGCTTCAGGGCAAGGTGAACTGAGTCCCCACCTCCACACACTCAGTTGACTCAGTCACAATAAGCTGTGAAGGGACACCGGCTTAGACGTAGACACGTATAGCACGGACATGCATGAAGTTAGATGCATCTTCATAGCTGTGCTGCCCTTCTGGTTCTCCCAGAATGTTAATAGTGCGTACGGGTCTGGCAGCTGCACTGGGGTCTGCTTTACAGAGGATGCTTTGTCGAACAGATAGTGCTCGTTTGGAGTTAGGGGGCGTTCCAGCATTTTATGTTGTCTCATAAATTCTAATCTTCAATCAGCATTCATCGGGGACTTGTTAGTCCAAGGCTGATCCAATAAATATTTGAAGGAATTGTTTTATAAGTCCTGTGGCCTTTGTAATAATTAGGTATGTGTCAAAATATGATGTGAGGGTGTTTGCAGCTGGAGTTTACTGGCAAGAACCTCACAGCAGATGGCAAGACATTTCTGTCCTGACTCTTAAGTTTAATTTTCGTTAAATTGAATTAGAATTCGACTGAGAATAAATTTTGACTAACTAAATAATATTGCTTGGCTCCAGAGAGGACAAATTTTACATTTCACTGTAGTAAATCTCCTAGAGCAGCCCACCACCACATCAAGTGGTGAGGTGTGCTGTAAAAAATGTCAGGCTTGCTGTAGGAAACAGGAGAAGAGGTGAAGGCGTTGGACATGCCAGTTGTGAAGGGTCACAGATCTGTTGTGTTTTGCTTGGCAGTGTCTCCGTCTGCGCAGTCACAGCTGGGGCTTCTGTAGAAGTGGGCGCTTTGAGGCAGGACCCAGCCAGCCCTGCGGTACTTGTTGTCCGCCAGCACAAGGAACAGGCAACAGCGAAATGTGAATTCTGCTCCCTGTAGTCGATCAATAGAGATTTAGCCTAGAAAATAAACCTCTGCTTTTGTAAATCCCTATAATTGCTGCTCCTAATTTACAACTTAACATTTTCTAACTAAATCTTACCTAAAAAAACCTTCTACTAGGTCACCTCCATCATTTTAATTACCTGCCTGACAAATGCTGCCTCAGGAAAAGCAGTGTTTTTCTCTACCAAATCCTGCACCATTGAACGTTTGCTGCACAGATCTCCCCGGGTAACCAGATGTATCCTACATTTGGACAGTTGGATTTTGCTTGTTTCTTCTGATTTGTTATTTACACAAGAGATGGAAACATACCAGTTTTGCCCAGTGCAAGTTTTTGCGACTTACTGAATGATATGTGTATTTTAGTGTTTCTGGCAGAGAAATTCCACATTTGCTTCTGTAGGATAAAGAGCAAAAGCAAACCTCATATACGTTTTATTACCTGGTTTTAATTTCCCTCTGTATTATGTTCCAGTCTTAGCCTCGTGCTTTCTGATGTATGGCCTACTCTGTAGCGCGACTGCCCTATTTGGCTAGCCATATTTTGAAGACAGAATGGGTTTTGAGCTTCATTTGTCCCTGTTTTTCCTGAATCATGCCTGGTTATGATTATATACATTTCAGAGTTACTTTTGTACGATACCTTTTATGTCCTGGCTTTTTCTTCGTGCACATTTTTATGTTGCCCAGAAGACAGCAGAGCTGTTGCTTTGGATGGTAGTTCAGGCGATACCGTGCATTTGTTTTGCAGGGGAGAAGGCATCTGAAGAAGCTTTTCCGAGGCTGTGCTGTTCCCTTGTGCTCGCCCTGCCACCTGTACCCGCTGCTGCTCATGCACGTTTGTGCAGCAGCAGGACTGCAGAGGGTTGGGCTGAAACAAGGATGAGGAAAACTTGCCACAGTCTCCTGGATCCCAGACTTGGCTACGCACAGCCTTAAGAATGCGGTTTATTTTCTTCTGAGTGAGTTAAAGGCAGATTCCAGAGAGATCTGTGGCAATGTTGGGACTCTTGCTCTGCTTTCAGATCCCATGTGACAACATGCGACATTTGCCTTTCCAGCTGGTTCATACTATTTGCTTTGTTTGTGTTCCAGGTCGGGGCGGATGGTTTGATGAAGCTGAGTGGCTCTGCGCTCAACAACGAGTTCTTCACTTCAGCTGCCCAAGGCTGGAAGGAGCGGTTGTCAGAAGGTAAGACTTCCCCAGACAGCCAAGTACAATGCTAGAAGGCTAGTGCATGTTTTGGGGAATGTGTAAAAGATATTTTATGGAGAAGCTGAAGTGCTGGAGTGATGTACTTGGTGAAGACAGCTGTAGTCAATATGGCCCATGAGAGCAAGTACAAGCCTGGAACTATCTAATCACAAGGTCAGAGAGGGGGCCGCAGTAAGGAGTTCTCTTTTGAACTTCACATGTGGAAAAATGAGCAAGTCTCTGGAAGAGATGAGAAAAGAAGGAAAAATGCATTTAAAACCTTGTTGCAATGACAATAGAGTCATAGAATCATAGAATCGTTAGGGTTGGAAGGGATCTTAAAGATCATCTCGTTCCAACCCCCCTGCCATGGGCAGGGACACCTCCCACTAGAGCAGGTTGCTCAGAGCCCCGTCCAGCCTGGCCTTAAAAACTTCCAGGGATGGGGCTTCCACCACCTCCTGGGCCACCTGTTCCAGTGTCTCCCCACCCTCATGGTGAAGAACTTCTTCCTGACGTCCAGGCTGAATCGACCCATCTCTAGTTTTAATCCATTCCCTCTGGTCCTACCATTGCCCGACATCCTAAAATGTCCCTCCCCAGCTTTCTTGGAGGCCCCCTTCAGGTACTGGTAGGCCACTCGAAGGTCTCCTCGGCGCCTTCTTTTCTCCAGACTGAACAACCCCAACTCTCTCAGTCTGTCCTCATAGGAGAGGTGCTGCAGCCCTCTGATCGTCCTCGTGGCCCTTCTCTGGACACGTTCCAGCACGTCCGTATCTCTCTTGTAGTAGGGGCTCCAGAACTGGACGCAGTGCTCCAGGTGGGGTCTCACGAGAGTGGAGTGGAGGGGGAGAATCACCTCCCTCGCCCTGCTGGCCACACTTCTCCTGGTGCAGCCCAGGGTACGATTGGCTTTCTGGGCTGCCAGTGCACACTGACGGCTCATGTGGAGCCTCTTGTCCACCAGCACCCCCAAGTCCTTTTCTTCAGGGCTGCTCTCAAGCCCGTCACTGCCCAGCTTGTATCGGTGCTTGGGATTGCCCTGACCCAGATGGAGGACCTTGCACTTGGTCTTGTTGAACTTCAAGAGGTTGGCATAGGCCCACCTCTCCAGCCTGTCCAGGTCCCTCTGGATGGCATCCCTTCCCTCCAGCGTGTCAGCCGCCCCACACAGAGCTGTGTTATTCTCAAGTTGTGGTAGTGAAGATCAGTAGAGAAGGTACATTATATTCCCTGAGTAATGCACTTTGTCATCAGCGAAGTCTTCAAACCACAGTTGGTATGGTCAGTCCTCTGAGCCATAATTTTCATATACCATCAAGGCAGCCATTTACTAGTCTACAGGAGTCCTGCACCTTAACAGTCATTGGCATCTTGAACTTAGAGGTGCTCAATTCCGTGATTTGGTCAAATCACATCCTCAGAAGCGACTCACTCATTGTGGGCAGGGACCGTTTCCTCTGCAGAATCCAACCCTGCAGCCTCTCACCAGAGTTTTATAAAGACAATAGCGCCAATCAGGACACCCCTAAGAAGGGGATATCATTTACTCTCATCCAGATGATTGACTCTTACGAGGCTTTTCCATAGAAGATGTATCCAATTCTCTTTGTATTTTGTAGATTCTGGGTGTATCCTATGCCAGAAAACAGGAAGGCATAGAACTCGGCTGTCTGAGCTGTTTAATTGTTAATACCACTCCTGGATCTGGCCACCATCATTTAATGTTTTCTCTTTAATGCTTCTTAGAAGACCTTTTGTCTGTTGGTGTCTGCACATCTAGAGGGTGCAGCTACATATACACAAAGTTTTCTCACCAGAGTCAAACTGCTGTAGAAGCTGCTACGGTGGCAAAGCTTGCAATGGCCAGGGTGAGGTCTGGAGACCTCAACTGATGTTCTCACTGAGCACCGTATCTCTGCTGAAGTACCAAAGCGCAATGCCTCTGTGGGCAGAGCAGCCCTGTAGGCTTTCTTCGGCTACTCTTCAAGGTACGGATGATAAATAACAATGCTGTTTAGGGTCACCCTCAGTATTATTAGAGATTCGCAGGCCTGGTCAGCCTTATCTAGAGGAGATGCAGGCCCGGTCAGCCTCAATGTCATCACTGGAAAAGTGATGGAGCGAGCCCTCTGGGAACACATGGGAAGAGGAAGGTGATGGGAAATCATCAGCATGGTTTTACCAGAGGTGAATCATGCCTGAAGAGTGTGACTGCATTAAAAATTACTGAATTTGTGAACAAGGGGAGAGAAGTGGGTATCATTTACCTCAACCTAAGCAAACTTCTGATAACTGTCTCCCACAATACTCTTGCATCCATGGAGGGACAGTAGGGTCCAGGTGGGTGGACAACCAGACGGGTGAGTAGCTGGTTAGACACTCAGGCTTGGAGTCATGGTTCACACTTGGAGGTTGGTAACAAGTGGAGACCGCAGGGGCCTGTCTGGGCACCGCTGCTATTTGCCTTCTTTATCAGTGACCCTGGAGGAGCTTGTGGAGGACACCAAACTCGGGCCACCAGCTCGAGGGCAGGGCTGCCATCCAGCGGGGCCAAGACAGGCTGGAGAGGGGCAGGATCCTGCCCCTGGGGAGGAAGAGCCCCTGGCAGCGATACAGGCTGCGGAGGGGGGACCTGATAGCAGCCCCCTGCTCGTGCTGGGAGGCCAGCAGAAGATGGAGCCAGGCTTGTTGCAGTGGGACATGGCAGGAGGATGAGAGAAAAAGGGTGCGAGTCAGATGGGTTACAAGGAAAAGCTTTTTCCCCGTGAGGACAGTCCAGCAGTGGGGCCCGGAGAGGTTGTGCCATCTCCAGCCTTGGGGGTTTCCAAGGCCTGACTGGCCAGAGCCCTGAGCAACCTGGTGGAGCCAAACCAACCCTGCTGTGAGCTGGAGGTTGGACTGGAGACCTCCTGAGGTCCCCATCAGCCTTTAGGTAGATGTTGAGAAGTAAATCACTTGACTGCAAGCCATCACCTAGGTTTTCACTGTGCTTTGCGCTCAGTGCAAGCCTGGGCTGATGCAGACGTACGCTTCTAGTTGAAATCTCCCAGCTGGGGACAAAGGTGGCATAACCACAGAATGAAAATCCAACATTCACTGCTACGACAGAGACTATTTCAAATGAACCAATTTTGTACCCTGTTGCTAAATTACGCTAAGCAAAGGCAGGCATTCCGCTGTTTGTGATGCAACAGACTTTCTGTATTTATTTACCTGACCAAGTTTATACAAAAATGGAAAAGAAAGTTGATGTCCCAGAGATTGTGTTTTGGGCCCTCTGTACTTGCTGCAATACAAAGATGACTGTCCTGATTTCATACCGACACGTAACTGCACTGAAAAGGGACACACTCTCGGTTCCCGTTGGATGTATTTTGATAACTGCATGGAGGGCGAACTCAGCAAGCACTTCTTGCAATCCCCTTATTTGACTAGAGAAAATTATTGAGAAACAAACTGCGCAGTGATGAAAGTATCCAATTTCTGTTAATATCTTTACAGCATCCCCTCTGATAACTGCAGTGTTGGAAAAGATCGGATTCTAGTAACTGTTTCCTCCTGTGCTAAAGAGCACAAACAAAATGTGTGAACAAGAGAAACCTTGAGAATGAACGAAGTCTTGAGGCTCAAGGCCACATGTCTGTCACCAAAGCACTGCAGTTGTGTTAAAAAACCAAGCTTTCTTGTCTAATGATGAACTCTTAAAATATTAACATACGACCTTACAAACTTTAATGGTTCAAACTGCGTCGGGGAAGGTTCGCACTTGACACGAGGAAACATTTCTTACAAACCACAATACACATATGTGTGAAATGTGCGCTTCAGATGTGTGAGAGGGGTTTTTTTGTTTCCCACCTGCCAGTGACAGAACAGCATCCGTTACCCGAAGTATTTTCTATCATTTGTGCTGGGCAAGAAGTCTCTGATGTTGTTGCGTGCAACCTTCCCCACGGCCATCCACCACTGTCGGTGCAAGGTCCCGTATTGCTCTGCCGTCTGCATGGGCAATAGCTTCACGTCCTTCCGAAAATGGCAGTTACGCAGTGCATGCATACATACACATAGGTATTCGTTTAATAAGCGCTGTTCCACATAAAGCATTTATCGGGACACTGGCAGGGAAAGGGGTTGTGACTGTCAGGCATGAAGCTGTTGCCCATCCGCTGCAAGGAGCAGGCAGCAGAGGCGGGCTTGTTGGTGATGGTGGATGAGAAGCTGGCCATAGCCGGCACCGTGCACTGGCAGCCCAGAACCCCCCCGCAGCCTGGGCTGCATCCCCAGCGGCGTGGGCAGCAGGGCGAGGGGGGGATTCTGCCCCTCTGCTGCGCTCAGGGGAGACCCCCCTGCAGTGCTGCCTCCAGCGCTGGGGCCTCGGCACAGGAGAGACACGGAGCTGTTGGAGCGGGGCCAGAGGAGGCCCCGGAGATGCTGGGAGGGCTGGAGCCCCTCTGCTGGGAGGACAGGCTGAGAGAGCTGGGGGGGTTCAGCCTGGAGAAGAGAAGGCTCCGCGGAGACCTTCCAGCCCCTGCCAGTCCCTCAAGGGGCTCCAGGAAAGCTGGGGAGGGACTCTGGAGCAGGGAGGGGAGCCATGGGACGAGGGGGAAGGGTTTTACACTGGAAGAGCGTGGATTTAGATGAGATCATTGGGAAGAAATCCTTTGGTGTGAGGGGGGTGAGCCCCTGGCCCAGGTTGCCCAGAGAAGCTGTGGCTGCCCCATCCCTGGAGGGGTTCAAGGCCAGGTTGGCCGGGGCTTGGAGCAACCTGGGCTGGTGGGAGGTGTCCCTGCCCAGGGCAGGGGGTGGACTAGATGATCTTTAAGATCCCTTCCCACCCAAACCATTCTATGAAACACCTTGCAGCTCAGGAGAAAGGCTGAAGTTCCACAGGCAGGGCTGCAGTGTCACAGGCTGAGGAGGGGACTTCTGTGAGATGAGACTCACACCTGTAAGCTGGAAGGCTCCTGTGGTTATCCCGATGCATTTTATCCACAGCTTTTTTGGAAGATAACCTTTATTGCGTTTTGCAGGTGAGTTTACACCAGAAATGCAGCTAAGAATACGGCAAGAAATAGAAAAGGAAAAGAAGGTCGAGCTGTGGAAGGAACATTTTTTCGAGAGCTACTATGGCCAGAGGTAAGACATTCAGCTGCCTTTTTACTCCCGCGTTGCCTGTCCATACGTACCTGTTGCTGCATTTGTAGTGTGCTGTCTGTCAATTAACATTACTGTTCGTTAATCCTGAAACCGGACAAAGGTCTCTCGCTTCGTCTGGCTGCCACAGAACTGAGCAAATGCCCCAGTGATCTGGGTTGGAAGCAATGTGTTTGCTGTCAGGATTTCTAATGCTTTAACCAGGGTAGGTCTGTGTTCTTTAGGGGAGGATGTCCCTTAGACCTCACGTCTTAACCTGCCCCGCTCCTTCCCGCGGTGCTGTGAGCCGCTCCCCTCCCGCGCTGGTTCTCGTGCCAGGACTCGGCAGCCCCACGGGGCTGAGCTGGGTGAGCCCGCTCTGCCTTGCACCAGCCCACCTGCAATCCTGTGTATTTCCTCACAGCTTCAGTCAGACGCGGATTTGGTTAAACTCCCAAGTCTGCACGTCTTCCATTCTGGGTTTCTTTTTGCTTCAAGGTTTTCCCATTCTTTTGGGCTGTGGAGAGGATTTCAGGTTTCTGTGTGACTAACTATACTAAGAAACTTCAAAACAAACAGACAGAAATAACTAATAAGGAGTTTCTTATCCTGCATCTCGACAGTGAGCTTTTATGCTTGTCCTTGGACTGTCAGCCAGTTTTCCTCCCATTCATCTGTGATGTTTAACCCTCCAGAGCATTTGGATTATTGCAAGCCCTGGTTTAATCATTCCGTGGCTGATAGTTTGGGGTCCGGGGTGAGCGGGAGGCTGGGCTGTGCGTGTACACGTGGCAGGCTGCGGTACCGGGTGCAGGAATACGCGGGGTTCAGAATGCGGGTCATCTGGTGGTACAGCAAAGAGCTGTACTCAGCTGACTCACCCACTTCTCCCAGCGCTGAAAACCAGGATGTAACCACGTGTGGAGCTCTGGGCTGGAAGATGGTGGTGACAGCCACATTCTGAAGCTTTAGGGGGATGGGGGATGGCAGGACAGCATAGAATCATAGAATCATAGAATTGTTGAGGTTGGAAGGGACCTTTAAGATCATCGAGTCCAACCTTTAGCCTACCCTGACAAGAGCCACTTCTAAACCGTGTCCCTCAGTGCCCCATCTACCCTTTTTTTAAACACCTCCAGAGATGGTGAATCCACCACCTCCCTGGGCAGCCTATTCCAATGTTTAATAACCCTTTCAGTGAAAAAATGTCTCCTAATATCTAATCTAAACCTCCCCTGACGTAACTTGAACCCGTTTCCCCTCGTCCTATCACTTGTCACCAGGGAGAAGAGGTCAGCCCCATCTCTCTACAACCTCCTTTCAGGTAGTTGTAGAGGGTGATAAGGTCTCCCCTCAGCCTCCTCTTCTCCAGGCTAAACAACCCCAGCTCCCTCAGTCGTTCTTCATAAGGTTTGTCCTCCAGACCCCTCACCAGCTTTGTAGCCCTTCTCTGGACACGCTACAACACCTCAATGTCCCTCTTGTAGCGAGGGGCCCAAAACTGAACGCAGTACTCGAGGTGGGGCCTCACCAGTGCCCAGTACAGGGGGATGATCACTTCCCTAGTCCGGCTCACCACACTATTCCTGACACAGGCCAGGATGCTGTTGGCCTTCTTGGCCACCTGGGCACACTGCTGGCTCATATTCAGCCGGCTGTCAACCAACACCCCCAGGTCCTTTTCTGTCGAGCTGCTTTCGAGCCACTCTGCCCCAGTCCTGTAGCGCTGCATGGGGTTGTTGTGACCCAAGTGCAGGACCCGGCAGTTGGCCTTGTTGAACCTCATACCATTGGTCTCAGCCCATCGGTCCAGCCTGTCCAGATCCCTCTGCAGAGCCAACCTACCCTCAAGCAGATCAACACGCCCGCCCAGTTTAGTGTCATCTGCGAACTTACTGAGGGTGCATTCGATCCCTTCATCCAGATCATTGATAAAGATATTAAAGAGAACCGGCCCCAGCACCGAGCCCTGGGGGACACCACTTGTGACTGGACACCAACTGGATTTAACTCCATTTACCACCACTCTCTGGGCACGGCCATCCAGCCAGTTTTTTACCCAGCGAAGAGTACACCTGTCCAGGCCATGAGCAGCCAGTTTCTCCAGGAGGATGCTGTGGGAAACAGTGTCAAAAGCTTTGCAAAAATCCAAGTAGATAACATCCACAGCTTTTCCCTCATCCACTAAGTGGGTCACCTTATCATAGAAGGATATTAGGTTTGATAGGCATGGAGGTGACCTGCACAACAGCAGGACTTCAGTTCTCTCCAGCTCCTAAGAGCTTGCCTGGTAGAAATCAATCCCACAGCAGCCTTCCTCCAGACAGGCTTCATCGAGTGTTACGGGTTCATGTTTGGGCAAAAAAACAGATTTGATATTTCATTAAGAGGGATGGATGAAGTTAATCCTAAACCAGACGTCGCTCTGGGAATTAGAGTCCCAGCTTCTTCATTTCTTTCACAAATAAAGATGGATGAATAATTCAGGATGGATTAATAATATTGCCCTGTATTATCTGTCAGCTTTTTGCTGATGGAGAAAGGCGGCAATGTCAGTTCTAAGCTAAGGGTACGTCGGTGGTTCTGGCAGTAGCCACGTTCCCCTGGAAAAAACGGTGGGACGCTCTCGGTGTCCCTGTCCGCAAATGTCCCCATATGAGCTTCAGTCAGACGCGAGCTGTGTGGGGTGGTTCGCGTGCTGTGGAGATAAGTCTGTGGTGGCCAATAAAGGGAATATTTACTGCTGGCCAAATTCATGGGATTTGCAGCCTGGAAAATGTGTATCTGGGTAGAGGACTAGATCGAGCCTGTGTTCCGTGTGTCTCCTTTAGTTGGTTGTAAACATTGCTAGCAAGTTCTGTTTCATGCAGAAGTACGAACGGTACAGAAGGTTTCCAAAGATGGTGGCATAGAATCGGGTGTGAGAGACACATTTATTTAGGGTGTGGTACACAGAGAATCCTCTCTGTTTCCATGAGGATAATATGCTTTTTGCAAGAATGTTTTACAAAATAAAAATTCTGGTTTTATTGACAGTTCCGGACTAAGTCCTGAAGAGTCGAAGAGACTGACAGCAAACACCAGCCCTGCCGAGACAGAGCCTGAAAAGGCAGCAGCTGAACAGCCAAAATGCGCGCCAGCCGCTCTGGCGCCGCTCAAAGAGGAGGTTCCTTCTCCCCTAGAATCTAAAGCACAAGCAGTCCAAGAAGCACCAGCGATGAAAAGAGCAGGAGAGGAAAGAAGAGAGGACACGCAGCCCAAAGCAGCCAAACCCGCGGAGGCCTCAGTTTCCCCGGGTGGGTGCGCAGTGAAACCTGGCGACCGCTCTCTGCCTGTCAAGGAGAGAGTCCCGGGAGAAGCCATTCCGGAGAAACCACAAACTGCTGTGAGTCAAAAGCCTGAAGAAGAGAGAAAGCACGCTGCCTCGAAGGAAGTGCTCGCGAGAGAGACTGTCAGTACCTCAGTTTTGGCCCCGAGTAAACCAAAGAGCCCCGAAGCAGGGGAAGTAGTAGCAGACGTGAAAAGTCCAGTGGTTGCCCCAGAACCACCAGAAAAGAAGCCCCCTGTAAGCGAAGAAATGGAAGTCAGCGTTGAAGCCCATAAGAGGAAGTCAGAGAGTCATGAAGAAGCTCTGACCACTCCTGAAAAAAAGCCCCGCATGATGGAGAACTGCCAGCACCGCCAGGCGTTTCGGGCCCAGCCCCAGTCCTTTCCTGCGGCGGGGACCCCGGTGCCACGGGTGCCCCCACTCAAGGTAAAGAGAAGCGAGGACAGATCCCTATTACGTGGGTCACGTCAGCTGGTGGCCCTCACAGAAGCGCTTTGTCCGTTGGGTTCTAGTCATGTTTGTAAGTTGTGGTACTTGCTTATTATAGCGAGGGAAATACTTGATCCAAAAATGTAAGAGCTCAGCTGTTGGCTACAGGGAATCTGCTGGCTGGCTGATCACCGATACTTCAGTTAAGTATCTCTCGTACACATGCATTAAAAGATCTTGTGTGCCAGAAGCTCAGAGAATTGTGCAAAAGCCCGAGACAGGGTCTTACAGGGAGCATTGCGGTTCTCGTTGGAAACGGGGGAGCTGCGGAGGAGCTGCGAGACCGTAACAACAAAGCCAGTTGTCGCCCGGAGCGCGCAGAGCTTTGCAGAGGTGTGAGTACCCCCAGCAGTACAGTAACAGGTCCAGAGAGAATGCTACCAGCAGCTTCCTCGGTTGTATCAGCTCCAGAAACTACGTTATTTACCCGTGTTTAAAAAAAGACCATGTAGAAATAATGCAGTTCTCACTTCCACCAGCTGAATGCAGTGTGGTGTCAGACCAGGCAGCAGGAGAGGGCGATGTAGGGAATATCTCAATTCCAAAAGGCCTTTGGCTGCTGAGGCTTAGCAAGAACCTACCTGGGAAAGGGAACGGGCAACCCATCGCCACCGGGATAGGGCAGGTGGGCGGGAAGCATGGCGGGAACGGTCCCGCTTTGGCCTGGACGATGTCGTGCTCTTGCCCTTGAGATGCCAGTCATAGGCCCACACACCTACTGCCGAGCTGCCAGGAAACCCCCCGGTAAGGAACAAGCCCCCTCAATTCAGCCCTTTGATACCGTCTCAGAAAATGATCACAAGTTTGCAGTGTACGATATCGCTGATTCTGCTTTTTTACAGCCCTGTGTGACTGTGCGAATTGAAAAGTTTGGTTTCTGTAGCGCAGAGCCTGTGCTTTTTCCCCCCGAATTTGCTGTGGTTGAAGTTCAGCTCCCTGGTTCGGGGCCTTAGGCAGAAGTTGTAAATGGAAAACTGCCTAATTACCGTATTTCTGTATGTCCTGAGAGTTCTGCTCTCCTGGTAAGACTCTTTTATACTAGGAAGTACACAAACATGACGTTTTCAAAATGGTTCACTATTCACACTACGTTAATAAGGATGGCACAAAGGTACAAAAGCATTAATAAAATTTGTTAGTGACAGAAAATTGGGGGAAAACTGTTAATAAGAGAGATCTGAAATATCCTACAGGAAGAGAGGTTGGCCTTCCAGTGCAATAAACATGGGATTTAATTTAATCCTAGAGCGAATTTAAGGGCGATCACAAATAGTCTCCGCTGTAAGGCAGAGGGCACGTCGTTCCTCAAAAAAGAAGCGGTGAGCGGGTTAATGAGCAGCGGAGTGGGAGGCAGCGAGGTGTTGCAGAAACGTGAAAACAAATGTAACCTCAAAATATACTGGCTTCAGTCCTTGCAGTGGAGACAGGAGAGCACCAACGGCAGTGCGCTCCTCCCATCGCTTGCGTTAGAAAGCACAAACTTGCAGAAAGTAAACTGGAACCAAGAGGGGAGTGCGGGACGTGTTTTGGAAGACAGGACTAAAGTATTGGCGTTTTCCCCACAGCTACACGGCAGAGAGATGGTTATTGCTTTGGGTAAAGCCAGCGAGGAGACGCGTAAACATGCAGGGGTAGCAGAGCGGCGCAGCATCAAGCAGAATGTCGACACAGACCTTTAAAAGGATATAAGTGACGTATGAATGAAGTATGAGACCTAGAACAGGGACAACAGGTGCTGAGTCTGGAACAACCTCCCTTTTCTGAGGGGCTTGACAGGTTTAGAGTAGGGGTGCGCTGCTGTAGCCTGCGGCTGCAAGGGCCGAGCTCCCGGTCTGAGTCAGAGATGGTAAGAGACGCGCGTGAGCCGTGCCGGACAGTGGAGATCACACGCGTCTTTTATTATTTAGCCAGGGAGGGAGAAAAGGGATTTCTCCAAAACTACAATGATTTCTCTGAGACTGCAACTATAAACACTTCAGTTCCTAAACTCGTGGATTAAGTGTTCCCGTATCTCAGTTGTGCTCTGCTCCTCTGTTTCAGATTCCTGTTTCCAGAATCTCCCCGATGCCATTTCCTGCGGGCCAGGTCTCTCCCAGGGCGCGTTTCCCCATCTCATTTACCAGTCCGGGAAGAACTGGGGCCAGAACTTTGGCAGACATCAAGGCAAGAGCCCAACAAGCCAAGGCTCAGAGGGCAGCGGCTGCTGCCGCCGCCGCCGCCGCTGCCGCCGCCTCGACAGGGGGGGCTGTCCCGGGGCCGGGACCGGGCGGCGGCGGGGGCCCACCGGGCGGTGGAGGAGAGAAGAGTAACGCAGCGGCAAGTGGAACCAACGAAACTGGAATTCGAGGAAATGCACTGGAACTGGCAGGAACTGGAAGCGGGGGAAGTTCGAGAAGGTTCCTTCCCCATTGTCCAGGGACATCTACCCAAATGGAGACCCAGGCCCCGGGCCCGGCACCGCCTCACGATCCTTCTCGAGCACAACTACAGCAGACGTCCGCGCTGCAGCCCAGAACTGCAGCCGGCAGCACGGGCACCAGCTCCCCCCCAGCAGCGGTGTCGGCGTTAGAGAAAACCCACAGGACAAACCAGAGCCCCCCCAGTGTGACTGTGGGCCAGGTTTCAGGCTCCCCGTATGCTGGCAGCGGTGACAAACAAGAGAAAGCACCTTCTGCTCCGGCAGGTCCAAGCCAGGCCTGTGGGGCAGCAGCTGTCAGGGATGGAACGGGCTGTGTCACCATGTCCACAGCAGACACCAGCACAAACCTAACGAAGGTAGCATCCACGGCCTCAGGAGGGACCGGCGCAGATGTTTCTAAAAGCAAATCTCCTTCCCCTCCCATGTCTTCACTGACATCCGTGAGCTCAGAAGCCCAGGCTGGAGGTGTGGTCCCATCTGTCCCACCCTCTAGTACCTCCCCAGCAGCGCCCAGCCTTAAAACGCACGCGAGCTCAAGCGGGGCCCTCCCAAAACCAAGCTCCAGCATTCCTGCGAACAACCCTTTGGTCACCCAGCTTCTTCAAGGCAAGAATGTCCCTCTGGAGCAAATCCTGCCGAAGCCTCTCACCAAAGCAGAGATGAAACCGGTCCCATTAGCCTCTCCTGAAGAAAAAGGGGCAGCGGCAGCATCCAGCGCTCCAAGCGTAGCCGGGGGTGGCGCTGGAGCCGAGGGTGGTGAAAGACAATCGAGTTTACCCACACAACAGCTTGGGAAGATCTTTTGCCAGAACAGGCCTCTGCCTCACATTCCAAGGACCTTTCCGCTCCCCTCGGGAAAGGACCCCGGTCCTGACCAGCACCAGTGCCACGAGGCGCTCAGCAAAACAACGCAAGAGCAGATCCTTCAGACTCTTATCAAGAGGGTCCAGAGGCAGAATTTGTTGCCGGTCCTTCAGCCTTCGCAACTGAACCTCACCCCCTCGGGTTTCCAGTTAGAGAACAGCTCCACCAGCCAGCGATTTATGCTGGGTTTCACGGGCAGAAGGACATCCAAGCCTGCCATGTCTGGTCATTACCTGCTCAACATTTCCACCTACGGTCGTGGTTCGGAGAGTTTGAGGAGAGGCTTCTCCTTGAACCCTGAAAACCGCTCGTGTCTGAACAGTCCTGCTGATGCTCCCAAAGCGGAATTTGGGGAATGTGAGGAGACAGCTGGCCAGGGCAGCAGCAGCGACGAAGGGGATGCAGATGATGAGAGTACTGGTGATGAACGTGAGCGTATGAGTGTAAAAGAGGAGCCCCAGGCTGCCCAGGTTTCTGGTCAGTGCGAAAGAGAACAGGTACCACATAGCGTAAATCCGTCGGATCACAGCGCCCTTGCTAAAAAGGGCGTAAAGACCGAAGCAGCCACGTCTCAGCAGGCAGCAGGCGGCAAGGAGAACGTTCAGGCCTTGGACGGAACTACGTTAGCACGGGATTTCATTCAAGCCGCTCAAGAGCAAATGGCACATGCAATGAGGGGGAAAATGCACAGCAACACGGAGCTTTTCAGTCCTTCTGTCCCGTCCTCGGACTCTGCGCAGCAGCAGCCTCCGCTGCTCCCTCCTGCGCACCCTCCAAAGCTCTCTGGAAGCGCTGCAGCACAGCTCATCGGGCCCAGTTACAGCGGGACAATAAATGTCTCCACCTCCCCGGACGTGAACCAAGGGTCTCTCATGAGCGGGCTGTCGGAATGCAATCAGTTGTCCAGCAGCATGGGGAACGTCATGTCCTTCTCTGTGACTGTAACCACCATTCCCACCAGCCAAGCTATGAACTCTGGCAGCCACGGTCAGGCCATCCCCGTTCAAGCCTTCGCTGAAGACAGCAGCATGGAGGATTCCCCTTCCAAATGTTACTGCAGGTTGAAAGCCATGATCATGTGCAAGGGCTGCGGTGCCTTCTGCCATGATGACTGCATTGGTCCCTCTAAGCTCTGTGTCTCCTGCCTCGTGGTGCGGTAACCGGGACGGGAGGTGGGGAAGAGGATGGCTTGATTTGGGGTTTGCTTTCGGAAGTACAATGGGAAGAAACAGGAAATTTACTGCCTTGCACAAGAGACACGTTACCGAATCAGGAATACAGAGTAGAGTTCTTCTTTCATTAAAGAAAGAGCACCTTCTTGTACAGTGAGTCTAAATTGAGCTCAACTACGTGAATTGTGACAAGAGTTTGCACTTAAGGAATTATGTAAATATGTCACATTATTTTGTTTAAAAATATTTTTTCAGTCTTCTAGGAGATAGCGTTTGACTCGTACTGCAGTTTCATTAACCCCAGCCTGCTCTCCAGCATCTTTGCTGAGCTCTGCTCTAGATGGGGAGCGAACCCCCGGCAAAACCTCAGCCTGAGCTTGGGCTTCTCTTGACCAAGAGAAGAACTGGATAATCAAGAAAGGAATCGTTCGTGCTGACTGACGGGAGCACCGAGGCAGCGAGCCCTGACTGGGCGCACTTGGTTGCTCGAAATTTTAGTTTGAATTTTTCGGAGTAGGAAGGCGTTAAACGTTGTACCAGCCTTTCAAGTAATTGCCTTTCCCTTGTGAGCGGGCCGTTCCCGAAGGCGTACTGGGTTGTGCAATATTGGCTGGAGTTTCTGATTCGCATATCCTCTCCGCTTCACGGAGGCAGTTGCAGTAACCTTGTTTTAAGGAAAGTAGCGTCTTCATTTGCCACTGGTAAATAACTCAAAAAGGCAACTGTTCTAACCATAGGAGCCCAGAATTTAAATCACTAAACCAACTCGGTAACGGTGATGACGGGGAATCCCAGGAACCATTTAAAGCAGAGATCACAAACACGTGCTGAACTGCATTTCATGTCTGGCCTGCCGGGACCCGGCAGAGCCCTGCGTTTTCACGAGGCGTTTGAGTGAGCCGGGAGGCGCCATCCCGCAGTCAGGAGCCGTCGGCTGTGACAGCCCGGGACGTGAGTGGAGTGCACCGAGCGTCACCCTCGGTCCCGCGGCTTTCTGGGAAGCTTTTTCTGTGCTCATCCAACCTCCCCGATAGGCAGACTTGGCCAATTTCTAGAGATTTTCTATTTAGGTAAGGGTAGGGACAGGAAAACAAGTGTCTTGTTGGGCCTCGCGTGAGCCCGCTGGGGGCGTCTCTATGTTTCTCGATACCAAATGGGGCCTCGTCCCCGCTTGGGGTCTGCGCAGCCGCGGTCCCGGGCCGGGCTGGGGCTGGGCACAGGGCTCCGCACCCCTCCGACCCGAGCCTGGGACACGGCCAGGGACGCGCCTCCTCGCTTTCAGCCTTCAAAATCCATTCACTTGGATTAATGGAAATCAAGGCAGTTACAAAATGGTACTCTGTTCTCAAGGACTGACGTCAGGCTGGCTAACGAAGCACACGCCAATCTGCAGTTTGAGGTATTGCAACACGTCCGCGTCCCGTCGAGGGTTTATGTGGCGTTCCTCTTGGGAAACCAAGCCCACGGGGGTCACTAATCCCCTCCGGTCCCGTCTTGTCGCTGTGGGGGGCGGGGGGGGGCCATCCCGCACCTCGGTCAGGTAACGGATCGTTGTATCTTTTTTGATGGCAAAGCACTGAATTCACTTTTAATCCAAAGGCCTTTTTAAGATGAAGCAATATTAACAAAATAGGTGGGACGGCTGGTTTGCGAGGGGTCCTCAGCCTTCCCTTTTCTCCCCCTGTGACTGCCGCGGCGCTCCCCTCGCCCGGAACCCCTGAGCTGTCGGGAAAGAGCAGAAATAACCACCTGGGAAGCGGCGGGGTTTGCTGGGAGCGGGTGGTGATTTACTTGGTAGCGATAAAGAAAAGGAGCGTTGCAGCCGCCATGGCATCGTGACAGAGGCGCTTCCCTCCCTGCCCAGCAGAGCCGGCCGCCTCCCGGCAGGGTGGGTGGTGTGCGGGCGCAGGGGCTGCCGCGCACCTTCGTCTTGCGTATCGCTAATTCACTGGGGAGCAGTGACCCCTCCTTTCGAACGACGCAGCACAGCTCAGACATCCAGTGACGAAGAGGATTTAAGTAGTAGAAATAAAGTCAAATTTTCTAATCTGTAACTGAAATCTCAAAAAATCCCCCCGAAACCCTACGCACAAATTCCTCCCAGTGTTTCCGTCGTGCTGCGCAGGCGCTGGCGGAGGCTGTAGCCCACGAACCACCCCGGCTTCGGCGTGTTCCCCCCGCTCGGCGCGTGCGTGCCTGCGGAGCGGCAGAGGTTGGCTTCTCCCATTGCAGCCCAGGCGCCGGAGCGGGGATCATCCCCCTGCCCGGGCCCGACTGGTCCATCAGCGCGGCGCAGCCCCCACCGCCTGCCTCCGTCTCCTGGGCTGGGAAAGGGATTTCTGCCGGATTTTTAACTGTGGGGAGGCAGTGTGAAACGGGTGGGAGCTGCGTGCCCCGAGGGGTCGCGCTGGGAGCAGGGTCTGTCCCGTCCCTGTTACTCCAGCCTTGTCTGGACGTGCAGAGGCTCCGGCGGTGCAGTAATCCTCAGGCCGACACGTTCGTTCCTGGCTACGGCAGATCCCCGGCATAATCCGATTTGAAGATCGGTGGTAGTTACAGAATAAACTGAAAAAGTCATTCTTGCCCCAAATAAGAGCAAAGCGGTTTTGCTGGCGTAATTGGATCAATTCTGTTCGTACCTTGGCTCTATCGGTGTGGTTTTCTGACAAGGCGTGAGGGGAAGGAGACGGGGCGGGAGCAGCGGGCCGTGACCTCGCTCTTCGCGCGCGGGTTTTTAACGCCGCCGGGGCTGGGAAAGGCCGTTCCATTGCTCCTCTCGGCACTTGCCAAAGCCGTCACCGCCCCGGCCGAGGGGCCGGCACGTTCCTCCCTTGGAATGTCACACGCGGCCCCTGCCGTGCGCGGGCTGGGTTTTCTGTGCCACGGACGCTCCTGTGAGCCCGCTCGGGAAGGGAAGGAGCTGCCGTTGGAGCGTGGTCCCGCAGGGAAGGCGCCTGCCCGCTGTCACCGTCCTGGGCTGGGACACGCGGCCACCGCCAAGGGCTCCGGGGCTCCAGAGCTGTGTGGGCGTCCTGCGGGATGACCTGGAAGTTTACAACCCCGTTCAGTGCCTTAGGGATATTTTAACGGATCAGCACTTTTCTCGGGCTACTTTTATTCTATTTCTTTTTAAGAAAATAAATTCTTTTAACTGCACATCTTTGATTTTAATGTATGCGATGAGCTCCCCGCTGCAGCTTGATGGACCAGTCTCCACAGGCCTGCAAGAGGGCATTAAGTAGTTAGGAAATCGTTAGAGATAACGGGCTCAGTGTAATGATCGCTTGCAGGTGGACATAAATCCGTGGCGGCTTTGCGTGTTCGACAGCGCTGGTTACCGAGTGACGCGTTTGAGAAGGGGGAAATCCCGCAGCCCGTGCCGAGCGTTCCCGCTGCCGCCTCGCTGCCGAGCCTCCTCCCGCCGCCCCCCCATCCCTGCCCTTCCCGCTGCTCCTTCCAGCAGGATCGTAGACCTGCCTTCACGCGGCGTTTATCAATAGAAGGGGTGTCGTGACGCAGTTGGAAGCATTACGCTTCCGTTCCCCAGAGGTGAACAGCACTCTAGTAAATGCTGTCACGAAAGAAATCCGAGATAAAATGTGTTCAAAGCCTAACGTCAAACTATGTCTGTGGCAGCAAAAGCAGCTTGAGTAAGAGATACTCCCATTTAAATTCTCCCTTTTGGGCCGTGTCCAAGTCCTGCAGCAGGAGAACTGGAAGCACAGGCTGCCCCACGGGGCTTCGCTGGCCAGAGCGACCCCCCGGCGGGGGCTGGTGCCGTGGGGGAGCGGGGGCCGCTCCCTGCGGGAGGTCTGGTTTTGAGGTGGGTCGGTAGCACGGGGCAGGGATTTTGCGTGAAATTTTAATGTCCCTCCTTAAATCAGAAGGAAAGACCAAGACGCTTCGCAGCTGCGCTGGCCCAGGGGCCTTTCTCCTTCTTGTGGCAATAAGAAATAGCTGATGGTGGAGCCGTTGACAGCCAGGAGGTGTCCTCGGGTCGGAGGGGGGTCCTTCACGCTGCTGCAGCCCCAGCAGGGACCATCCCGGGGCCGGTCCCTGCCGACATGCCCACAGTGGGAGACCGGAGCTGGCCTTGGGCTTCTCCGTTCCGGGGGGGCTCCGTCTCACGCTTCATTTAAACCACTGGGCTGTGGGGGGCCACCAGGAGGTGACCAGCACCAGCCCTGCCCGGGACCCTCCCACCTTCCCCAGCGCCGGTCGGGCTTCAGCGCTGCGCAGCCACACGAATGGCCGTGGGGCCAGAGGTGGTGGCAGCGCGTGGCCTGTGGTGGGGCTGGAGGCAGAAGCCACCACCGCTCCGGTGGCCTGGTCTTCTGGGAGAAGAGCGGGGTGGGGGTGTTGCCTGGGAAGGGGCCTGAAGGCCAGCAGCTTCCTCTGTGGCACGGCCTCCCCAGGGACGCGGGAAGCCCTGGGGACACGGTTGCGTTCCTCTCGGGAGTTCCGCTTAAGGCGAGCTGTTGGAAAGCCACCGTTGGCGTCGGCCCTGGCGTCGCGCCGCGGCTCTGCTGGCCCCGGGCGTCGGTGGAGGAGGGTCCTGGGGCCGGGCTGGTTTGAACTTCAGAGTCCCACCTCGGAAAACGCGGCGGCGGGAGGGCGAGGCTGGGGTGCGCACACTGGATCACCCCGGCCGTAGCAGGGATTAGTTGCTGCGGGGGGAGACGAGCGCCCCCGGGCACCCGCAGCCCCGGCAGGGGCTCTGCCAGCGGCGCCTCCCCTGGGGTCGTGGTACCCACAACTTTCTTTGTTGCCTAGGTTGTTTTTTTTAATGCTATACATTTGATATAACAGAAGATCAATTTTAAGAGCTTACAGTAATATATTTTAAGTAATATATATTTTAGTATCTGTAAAAAAAAAAAAAAAGACAGAGGATGATTTATGGAGTAGATAAACAGGGTATGGGCGTGTGCAGTTCCTCAGCCAGGCCAAGGGTAGTTTTACAAGCAGGAGAAATGAAGAGAGTCAGTTTTTTTTCCATTAATGCAATAAAAATGGGAATTCTTAAAAAGAAGAAATCCGATACTGTTTACCACGTGCTTTTCTTGTTTTGACAACAGGCCTGTAAACGCAGTTTAGAAGATACTAAACCTTTGTCTGTCTTTTGCCTTTTTAAAAGGGACTTAAATTGGAATAGAGGGTATGTACAGAAAAATCAAGTTGACACCATTTAAAAATGTATTTTTACACAAATAATATAGAAAAAACCATATTTTACATAAGAATTTTAAGTATTTGAAATATGTATATATATACTGTATGTACTTCATATATTCTTTATTTTACATTTTCAATGTATTAAAAAGTATTTGAGCTGGCTGGATTTGAGCACGTAATAATGTTTAAAAGCCAAAGGGCCAGAGGGCGAGAGGATGCGGCAGCTGCGGGGCCGCGCAACCCGCGGCGCAGGAGCCCACGCCGTCGGGAGGAGCCGAGCAGTTCCAGGCAGGGCACAGGGAGCGCTTCGCAGCCCCGCGTCCCCTCGGGTTCCGTTAATATTCGCCCATTTGCCTCGTAACGGCCCAGAATAAATCGCTGGTGAGAAGACGAGACTCGAGGTGGATCTTTCGTACAACGGCGCTACCGCCAGAGCCAGAGAGCTGCTGCTACCGAAGCTGCTCAACCAAATCAAAATCAGAAGCTCCCGGGTTTTGCCGTGCCGCTGCCGTGTTGATAAATAGCTGGATTCCTCGTGTGAGCATCTCGCGGTGCTTATGGGGAATTCAGACCGTGCACCAAGAGTCCGATGATTTCAAGGAAACACTACCAAAGCAGATTATTTTTTTGTAATTTGTAGGAATTCTGGTGAAAATCTCGCTGCAGAGGGCGATACGTCTTTGCAGCTCTTAGAAACGGAGTGAATTCTCCTCGGGAACGGGAACCCGAGGTGCTCCCCGAGCAGGCGTCTGGCCCAGGCAGAGCGAAGGGCGGCCGGAGAGCGGCGGGGTGCGGATCGGGGGGTCACGGCGCCGCGAGGATCAACCCCAGCTACACGGCGCCGCACGTCAGCTTCCCCCGCTGCCTCCCGGCACCGCGTCCCGGGACCGTTCGTTACAGAGCAAATAGCGCTTGTGCTGTCTCTGAACGATGGGGAGACCTGCAGCCCCTGCCCTTGCTGCTCCCAGTCCTGTGTGTGCATATACACACATGTATAAAACACATATGTATTTTTATATATATATCACAAATCTCTCCTGGGAGAAAGGTGTCAGCGGCCCCGCAGCGCAGGAGGGACGGTGTCCCTGCCGCAGCCCCTTGTCCGTGATGCCCATTTTGGCTCAGATGAATCTCAAGCGACATTTACACTATTCCGCTGGCCCCGGCAAGGAGCCGCAGGACTCCCGGGCGCAATGGGAGGGGTTACAGCAATTCTCTGTCGCTGGGACTCGCAGGGAAGGAGACTGGATATGGGAGAAGAAGCATTAACGAGTCAGGTTTTAAAAGTACAAATCTGAGACCTGAAAAGGCAGGAATATGGTATTTTTATACTGCTACAATTATTATTGGAATCTCTTGAAAAAATCAAAACGTAGCAGGCAACGCCGTGTCAAAATGTGCTAGGGCCAGGCGGAGGGGGCTCTCGCGCCGTAGGCACTTGCAGCGTAAGGAGGCCCCGCGGCTCGGGGGTGTACATCCACAGAGCCCCTGGGGGCCGCGGGGGGTGCGTGTGTACGCACAGCCCGGGCTCAGCCGCGCGTACGTCGAGACCAGCCCCACCTCAGTCCCCTGGCGACATCGCACCTTGCAAAGTCACCGCAGAGCTGAGACGGAATTACAGCTTTTCTCTTGGTTTTCATGTTTAAGACACATGGGTTAGACAAAAGATAGAACAGCAACGTGTTTTGATCTGCTGCACTTTTTACAAAAAACCATTCCTTGTTCCCCTGGTAACGGCCGCATCCCCCACTCCTCCCTACCCCGGCTTCAGGCAGAAAACACCGTTCAGTTCAGACCGCTCGGGTGCTGCGCGAGGGGGTTTATATGGGGAAAGCTGGGCCCAGACTTGGATTTTTGGAGGCTCCGGGGCCCCCAGGGCCAGCGCCGGGGACATGAAGCAGCAGCAGCAGCGGCGCAGCCGTGGGGATGAACACGCCGCAGTTTCCCAACCGGCGCGGCTGGAACCGCTCTGTCCCTGCGGATGCTCCGGGCCCACGGGGGCGGGACAGGCGTCACCTGGAACCTCAGGGACAGAGGGTTCGGTTGCAGTTTTCTCTCTGGTGTCTGGAGCGGTACCGGCGGGCACCCGCGAACAGCCCACCTGGCTGGATCCGCAGCGCCGTCCGTTGCCGTAAATCTCTGCAATTGGAAGCCCGTACCCTGGCACCGTCCGGTTGCAAAGTCAAATTTAAATAAGAAACGTGGCGAGGTTTCTATGGGGAAAAAAAAGCAGCTGTAGTTGAGCAAAGGGAACCCCTGCGTTGGAAAGGCGCACGGGCCGGTTCCAGCAGGGAGAGCCGGGGCCCTCGTGCCGCGCTGTGCAGTTTGGCCAAGGGTGTTTTCTCAAGTTTTTCCCTCATTTTGCTGTACCAGATCCCACCCGAGCTTCTCACCAGCGTTCCCAGGGGCCTGAGGAGTGCTACGAACAGCCAGCGCCCGACCTGGCGCTGGAGGATCCGCGTGCCCCTGGGGGACAGCACTTGGGCAAGCAAAAGCCCACCCTGTGGCTTGTGTCTTACTGTGGAGTCTCTTCCTCTTCCTCTCACTTATTTTTGTCATGTAAAACTACCTGCTTTATAAATGAATGTAAAATACAGTAGTTCTTCAGCACATGGACGAATGTGTATTTTATCTTAATGTTTCATTTTATGTTAAATAAAAAGCATATGATTTTATGGTCGGCAGTACTGCTCGTGTTCATTTGTCAATGAAATTTAAATCTTTTCTTCCGAGGGACGCCGAGAAGCGATAGTGCAGTACATTTTTCTGGCTTTATAAGCTGTGGACATCTGTAAATGTTTTTCGATGTATTTCACGGGGAAAACTTTGGTTTAATACCCAGCCTTAATAAACACGCTGCAGCTCCCTCAGGCCTCGCTTCTCGGGGTCCCGAAACATTTCAGGGCACTGAACTGTAGATTTGGGAAAAAGAAAAGCAGGATGAAACCTGTGTCAAGTGATCACAACGTGATGTCTCTTAAACGGCGGGATTCAGGGAAGTAGCTGCGTTCGACGCGCCCTTCCCGACGGCGGCCGGGGGGCTGCGAGGGCACGTCCCACGCCAGCGACGGCAGCAGGAGCGAGGAGCCGGGGCCTGCGGGAGCCGGGGATTTCTCCTCACGGAACGGACTGAAGTATCGCCACGCTCGATTCCGAGTGTGCAAAGGTGCTGTGACGGGGCTGGGAACCTGCTGGTGTCCACGATCCGTCAAAAGTGTCAAGAGTGACCACAAAAGGGAGAGGGAAAGATCAGTGAAGAAATTCCTGTCTCGCAAAGAGCGAATCAAGAGTCCGGCCAAGTGCCAGTCCGCAACTCTTTGCAAAAAAACCCCAAATTCTACCACCTCGTACAGCGACAGACCCCAAAAAGAGGCAGAGACGAGAAGACGGTGATTAAAGATGTCTCAGGCCCGGCCCAAGCCAGAAGCGACAGCCTTCCTGCGAGCCGTGGGGCTGCCGCTGCCCAAGCGCTCCGGCCGGCCGGCGGCGTTTCGAAAGAGCCGACACAAAAAGCTGTAGTTCAGGTAAGACGTTTTTATTGTCTATCGAGAGAAGTGCAGGAACCCCTGCAGCCCAGGTCTGCCTGTGGTTGAGAACAGGAGAAAATGACGTGAGTGGTACGGAAGGCTCTGGAAGTTTGGACGTGGAGACTAACTGAAGTCGCGCTGATGAACGGGACCGACGGCAGCACAACCGCACCGGAGGCACGTGCAGACCAATTCGGCGTATTGTACTGGTGCACTGTTTTCTGGTCAGACAAAATAATGTATTTCTTAAGCAGTAAAAATGATAAAAGAAACTGATGGGTGGGAAACGGGTACTAAAACTTGAGAAGATGGAAGATGAAGTAGATACAAGTAAAAACTGGTTCAAAGGTGCTTAACACAACACACGGCGGGAAATCAGTTTGGATGGAGAATGCTACTGAAATGTCGCGAGGATCAGCCTGGACGTGACTCTTTTTAAGATCTTCCTCAGTGACACGAGCACCAGAAGTCATGAGGGTCCCGGCAGTTGACCGGGGTAGCTGCGCGTACAGCCCGACCTGGCCCCCGTCACGGCAGAGCGAGCTGTGAAGTGAAACTCGGCAGCACAGGCCGGTGTCGCGGGGCGCTCGGGGACAGGCGGCGCGAGCTGCTGCTCCGGGGTGGGCGCAGTGGCTGGAAGGAGGATGGGAAGGCGCTGGCCGTATTAATGAGTCGTACCCCGTGACTGTACGCTGTCAGCGTGATTTAGCCGTGGGAAGTCCACTCCGCGCAGTGCCAGGAGCGATGACACGGGTGTGCAGCGTACAGGGCGGTGAGATGCTCCGTGGGGCTCCGCTCAGCCGCGGGCCAGAGAAACCAATCCGGACCGGGACAAGTGCACGGCAAGAGTGCCAACCGATCGGGAAGGGAGAGGCTCCGACATGGTAAGAAGCCCAAAAGTTAAAAACCTAAAGGTAAAAGGCTCTCTATCCCCAGGATAAACATTATCGGGGGGAAACGGCTGCTCAACTCCAGTGCAAGGACAAACGGGGATAAACTTTGTTTAGAAATGAGAAGAAAGTTGGTACATGGCAAAATGTAAAGCAGAAGAGAACATACACGGGGCGGCACGTCGCTATTCACCCGTTGGGCTTGATGTTCTAGGAAGCCCTTGACCACGCTGTTTTCCTAAATAAGACTTAATATTTTTTCTTCAGATGTCAACAGGAATGTCCAGATAATGTTCTTGAAAAAAACACTCTATTTTAGAGCTCAGTAACTTTTACGGGTAATTTAAATTACTCTCTCTGTTTTCATGTCTGTGTTAAAAGTGACGTCATGTCCTCAGTGCTGCCTTTTCATCCATTTTGTTCCATTCGTTAAAGGTTGTTCTACCACGGTTCCAGCTCAGTCCCACCAGTCACGTGCTGTAAGTGTGAACGGTGTCTCCCGGGCACTCACGCTCTGTCCCTCATCTTCAGGGTTCCTACACACCCCACACTCCCTTGCTGAAAGGCAGCGTTCCCAAAACCCTGTGCCACCAAAAGCCCTTGTGGGATTATCCCTCTGTGCAGCCCACGCAAGGACGGGTCCTCCCCAGCCAGGACACACGAAACTGTTTTTAATTTCTGGCAACGATGTCAGTTCCTCGGGGGTAGATAACGCAACTTATCTGTAATTGCTTCTTGCCTTAAGTACTCCCCATCCCGGAGGGGTGCTGGTGTCAACGAATCACAGAATGATCTGGGTGGGAAGGGACCTTAAAGATCATCCAGTCCCACCCCCTGCCCTGGGCAGGGACACCTCCCACCAGCCCAGGTTGCTCCAAGCCCCGGCCAACCTGGCCTTGAACCCCTCCAGGGATGGGGCAGCCACAGCTTCTCTGGGCAACCTGGGCCAGGGGCTCACCCCCCTCACAGCAAAGAATTTCTTCCCAATAGCTCATCTCAATCTCCCCTCTTCCAGTGTAAAACCCTTCCCCCTCGTCCCACGGCTCCCCTCCCTGCTCCAGAGTCCCTCCCCAGCTTTCCTGGAGCCCCTTGAGGGACTGGCAGGGGCTGGAAGGTCTCCGCGGAGCCTTCTCTTCTCCAGGCTGAACCCCCCCAGCTCTCTCAGCCTGTCCTCCCAGCAGAGGGGCTCCAGCCCTCCCAGCATCTCCGGGGCCTCCTCTGGCCCCGCTCCAACAGCTCCGTGTCTCTCCTGTGCCGAGGCCCCAGCGCTGGAGGCAGCACTGCAGGGGGGTCTCCCCCGAGCGCAGCAGAGGGGCAGAATCCCCCCCTCGCCCTGCTGCCCACGCTGCTGGGGATGCAGCCCAGGCTGCGGGGGGGTTCTGGGCTGCCAGCGCACGGTGCCGGCTCATGCCCCGTTTCTCCCCCGCGGCACCCCCAAGCCCTTCTCTCAGGGCTGCTCTCCATCCCTCCATCCCCAGCCTGGGCTGGCACCGGGGGTTGCTCCGACCTGGGGGCAGGACCCTGCACTTGGTCTGGTTGGACCCCATGAGGTTCACAGGGACCCACTTCTCCAGCCTGTCCGGGTCCCTCTGGATGGCATCCCATCCCTCAGGTGTGTCACCGCCCCACTCAGCTTGGTGTCACCACTGGACTTCATTACTATCTTGAGTTTTAGCCTTCTCTTTTTTAATTCATGTAACTAATTAATTGCTGTATCTTGGTGTTCAATAAATAAGACTCTAACCTTTTGTTAGCCCCATAGAACTCCCCTCTGACCTTTGGGAGGAACAAGGATGGGCACAACCCTCAGTTATGGGACAGTGACGCCTGAACTCTAAGAGTCAAAGGCATAAATAAATAAAGCCAGGTCACCATCTGTTGTTTTTCTAGGTTTCAGAACGTCTCCCTACAGAGCACATGGCACACTGATTTTCCAAATGCTACTTTGGCTATAGGCTGCTAAGGAGACGGGGTGCTGCTATGAATGGTGCATGCCCTCCCCTGCAGCTCCTTTGGAGCCTGCATCTTCTTAGTAAATGGTAAATACAGCCATAGAATCATTTAGGTTGGAAAATACCCTTAAAATCATCGAGTCCAACCGTTAACCCAACACTGCCAAGGCCACCACTACCCCACGTCCCTCAGCACCGCGTCTGCCCGGCTTTTCAATCCCTCCAGGGATGGCGACTCCACCACTGCCCTGGGCAGCCTCTTCCAATGCTTCACAACCCTTTCCAGGAGGAAATTGTTCCCAATATCCATCCTAAACCTCCCCTGGCGCAACTTGAGGCCATTTCCTCTTGTGCCATGGCCTGTTCCTTGGGAGAAGAGCCCGACCCCCCCTGGCTACCCCCTCCTTTCAGGGAGCTGTAGAGAGCCAGAAGGTCTCCCCTCAGCCTCCTCTTCTCCAGGCTGAACACCCCCAGCTCCCTCAGCCGCTCCTCACCAGACTTGTGCTCCAGACCCTAAGTCACTGTGAAGCAGAACATTTACAACGGTTTCAGCACACCAGCCAGAAAAGCGAGGGTGATTATGCACCAAAACAAACTTAAAGTCCAGGATTCACTGTCTCCCACTGCCCTTAAACCATGATGGGATGACGTTCTGGATGATAAGCTTTAGCCAGTTAGTGGCAACAGGACAATGCAATGAGGGTCTAGGGCAAAAGCAAGAGTTATGGGCCAGGAAAAAAAAAGTTATCCATGGAAATAAATATTTTATGACAAAAAAAAGACCAGAGAATAAAGTATGAGAAATACAAAGATACAAGTGAAGAGTTCAGTTCATCCCACTTCTATTCCCACTATGGGAAGACATGGAAGTCAACACTCCTTACTCTACAATGCTGTCTCAGTTTCTCCATCTTACGTGGGGAAAGGGCAGTTTCCAAAGGTCCGTCTAACGGTGCTGTGAGGCTCTGCCGTTATTCTCTCTATAATGCAGAACAAAAACTTAGAAAGGCAGCCTTCTGTCATCATGCAGTGGAACGCCCTGTTCATACAATCATAGACTCATAGAACCATAGGGTTGGAAGGGCCCTCTGGAGACCATCCCGTCCAACCCCCGGCCACAGCAGGGTCACCCAGAGCAGGTGGCACAGGAACGCGTCCAGGCGGGGTTGGGATGTCTCCAGAGACGGAGACTCCCCCACCTCTCTGGGCAGCCTGTGCCAGGGCTCTGCCACCCTCACAGCAAAGAAGTTCCTCCTTGTGTTTACGTGGAACTTCCCATGGTCAAGTTTGTGCCCACCGTTGCACTGAAACCTCCCTACCACAGCTCCCAGCGGGCTACAACCCTGAGTACTGAAATTCTAAGAGCTCCATGCCTTCCCACCTCTGTTTTCTTTCCAAACGCCTCTTCAGTAATGAGTCAGCTCTGGTAAGTTCTGTGCCCTGGGAGGGAGCCGTACAAAGGAGATGTCCTGTTAAACTTAGACTTTTCACCTGCATTTTAACAGAATCTGCTGCAGTTTTACAATCATCATCATCATCATCTGGCTTGTTTTGTTCTCTGACAAACTGCAATAAAAAAAACCTTGTAAGTTAAAGAAAAGCTGCAGAACCCATTTCTAAATAAAGATAAGGAGCACGCTTATGGCTCCAGCGAGGCAATTATCCTGTCACACCGACGAGGAACAAAAGAGGAGATTGTTCCTCTCTCCTGAGCTCAGCTTCTGCTTGATCCCAGTTTCCATGTTGGTGGCTAACTGGGAATGCCTCTGACATGCAAGAGCAGCTTGTGACGTGCAGTTAAAAATAAATAATAACAACAAATACTGCCTACTAACCCAACAGCTGGCGATACATATGTACAGGGGCTATAAGGACCGTCTTTGGTACTTAAGATAGCTGCTAAAGTGCAAAATTTTACATTCAGAACTTAAAATTCTGATATGATTATGTGAATAAAAATAGAAGGATAGCAAAAACATTCTTGCAGTTTCTCAGTCAGGACGTTCTCAACCTCACCGTTTCAGTTGTACTTGTTTGGGACTGAACTGCGGTCTCTCTACAGCCGCCTGCAGCACAACTTCATGTAAAAGTTGAGAAGAATTGACAGCATTTAAGCTCGGAGCCTTCTGACTTCTGGACACTTCTTCAGGTGGCGCTGCACGGCAAGAGCTCGGGCGCAGACCCCAGCACGGGCACTTGATTCCTGTGGGAGGGTCACAACGCACTTCTGTTGCTGCTGGAGAAAAAAAGGAAAAATCAGGAAGGGCAAATGTGGCAGCCTGGCTGTGGGAGGTAGTCAGCTAATAGCTCAAAATTAGGAATTATACAAGAAACGAGGAGAAAAAAAAACAGATGGGAAGATTACAAGCGTTACGAAGTGCAGATCAGTCTTAGATGACGTGTTACAAGCCACGTAGAAGTAACGAGAGTTACCACCAGTTTGCAGATGAAATACCACTAACAGTGAAAAGACAAATACGACACCGAGGCCGAGAGCATGGGCGTCAAAGGAATTGGTACATGCTGAAAGATCCAGATCAAAAACACGCTACACAAGTGGAAATTAATTAAAATCAAGCTATCAGTAAAATATAAAACACCAGAAGCCATCAAGAGTGAAGATGCATGCTCAGGATTTAACACCTAACTCCTACCTGAATGAAGAGGTACGAAGAGAAAAATGGAAGAACGAAGAAATGGAAAAGTGCAGAGAACAGGGAACCGACAGAACAGACAAGCTCTGGTTTGTGCTTCACAAAGCATCTACTAGGAGCACCAGCGCAAACGGTCTCGTCTTTACCTTCCACATCACTCAGGAATCCAGCACAGGAACACCGAATAAAAGGTAGCCTGGCACCTGCACAAGCAGCGTAGAGAAATTTCTTTTTTAAATTTAAAAAATAATACTAAAAGTGGTTTTTTTCTTTACTTAGGCCTGGTAATCAGCCCTAATTCCTAACATTAATAGGATGCAGCATCAAATGAAAAGTGAGCCAGTGTTCAAAGAGGAAACTCGGCTATCATCTGGAGAAATGAAATACAGATGATGAAAGGAATTCAGAAAGTTTAAACTACTTGAGACCAACACCAACAGATGAGTCCAGGCTGAGGCAAACTTCTCAAAGTCTGATGCGTGTCGAGAAAAGTTAATGGAAGGAGACATAGTCAGTTGGTGGGCAGTCACCACCTCAGAAGTACGCACGAAACGAGGAGCTGAGCAAGCTGAGCAGCCCGTGACACCATCTAGTCACTGACATTTTAACGAGGCGCCATCAGTCGAGCAGCCAAAGAGTGGGCTTCGTTGGCAGAGGCTGCACTTACGCAGCCGATGAGGGAATAAGGTCCGTGTCTCCTGTCTTGTGAGAGCACTGAACCCCTCGCTGATATTCAAGAGCTCAGAGGTACACAGCAATCACCGCATTCAGTCAAAACCAGCCACCGATTCGGCACATCCCAGCACACTGGCAAGCCGGAATGCTAGACGCGTTTGTAGTGTTCTGGGAGGTATATCTATTTTTAAATAGGGGAACAGAGAATCTGCCACTGACAAAAATTAAACAAAATGATGGTATTGCTCTTCATAAACAAAACATAGAATCATAGAATTGTTAGGGTTGGAAGGGACCTTAAAGATCATCTCGTTCCAAGCCCCCTGCCATGGGCAGGGACACCTCCCACTAGAGCAGGTTGCTCAGAGCCCCGTCCAGCCTGGCCTTAAAAACTTCCAGGGATGGGGCTTCCACCACCTCCTGGGCCACCTGTTCCCATGTCTCCCCACCCTCATGGTGAAGAACTTCTTCCTAACGTCCAGGCTGAATCGACCCATCTCTAGTTTTAATCCATTCCCTCTAGTCCCACCATTACCCAACATCCTAAAAAGTCCCTCCCTAAAAAGTCCATCCCTAAAAAGGCCCCCTTAAGATACTGGTAGGCCACTCGAAGGTCTCCTCGGCGCTGCCTTTTCTCCAGACTGAACAACCCCAACTCTCTCAGTCTGTCCTCATAGGAGAGGTGCTGCAGCCCTCTGATCGTCCTCGTGGCCCTTCTCTGGACACGTTCCAGCACGTCCGTATCTCTCTTGTAGTAGGGGCTCCAGAACTGGACGCAGTGCTCCAGGTGGGGTCTCACGAGAGTGGAGTGGAGGGGGAGAATCACCTCCCTCACCCTGCTGGCCACGCTTCTCCTGATGCAGCCCAGGGTACGATTGGCTTTCTGGGCTGCCAGCGCACACTGACGGCTCATGTGGAGCCTCTCGTCCACCAGCACCCCCAAGTCCTTTTCTTCAGGGCTGCTCTCAAGCCCGTCACTGCCCAGGTTGTATCGGTGCTTGGGATTGCCCTGACCCAGATGGAGGACCTTGCACTTGGTCTTGTTGAACTTCAAGAGGTTGGCATGGGCCCACCTCTCCAGCCTGTCCAGGTCCCTCTGGATGGCATCCCTTCCCTCCAGCGTGTCAGCTGCCCCACACAGCTTGGTGTCGTCGGCAAATCTGCTGAGGGTGCACTCTATGCCACTGTCCATGTCGCTGACGAAGGTGTTAAACAAGACCGGTCCCAGCACTGATCCTTGAGGGATTCCACTTGTCACTGGCCTCCACTTGGACATGGACCCATTGACAGCCACTCTTTGGGTGCGGCCATCAAGCCAGTTCTTTATCCACTGAATTGTCAGTCCATCAAACCCATATTTTAACAAAACAAAACCAAACCTGAAAAGAGATAAAATAACTACTGGAACTAAAGAAACACTGGCATAGGACTGGAGTGCTCCGAACAGTGTCTAAATCTGAACGAAAGTTAGAAAATGGCTTCTATCTGCACAAAAGTAGGAGTTTGGAGTGCCTTCCAATAGTGGGCAGGTGGAAAATCCAGCAGTTTTTAAACCTTATAAATTTATGAAGTGAATTACAGACATGTTGCTAGTGACATCAAGGAGCTGTTCTTGATGATCCAAGAGATTCTTTCCAGTTCTAGGTTTCTAATCATTAAATAAACTTCATGCACTACGTCACATTTGGAGATGTCATGTAAATAAAAGGGTCCAACTCACCCACTCTTGAGTCACCCCTTACCAACATCTTTCTTCACCATCGATTTCGCCACAAGTTTAACAGAAAGGCAACTTTCCATCAATGACTGGACCGAAACCAAGTATCTGCTGAAGATCTGAAATTCACTGGTTATCTTCTGAAACGTCTTATCTCTGTTTCAAGACATGAGAAGCTGCAAATGAATTTTAAGCAAATTTTGCCACATTTTCACACTTTGCTAAGAAAGCAACAGTTGTAAAAGGGGAAGGACATAAAAGACGGTGCCACTGTCTCCCCCCATCCCCCCCCGCCCGACCCACCCCCACGTTTTTTTTCTCTATTTTGTACAATTTATCTTTGGGAAAACAACTGCCATTGAACTGACTCTGGTTCGAGTGTGCTGCCTCAGCATCAGCTGAGATTTCCCTGCTGATACTCGCAGTGTTGCAGTGGGCGGCTCCCACCACCGCCCTCCTCTTCTTGCTTTGTGGTTCTTTTAGACAGAAGCCTTAACACTTTTGTACAGCTGAGGAAAACCACACAGAAGACAAATATAGTCTATGGAAAATACTTCTTTTTACTTCAGAATACTGGAAAAAATAAGCTATTTACATTGCTATGCAACTTCTGTTATTACTGACCTTGCAAATCCTTCACCCTTTCTCCAGACAAAGCTTAAACAACCCCAGTGGTTTTTTTTTCTGTTCCGATTTCGTCTTCACCTCCACTAAATTCAGTTTAGCCCTCTCCCATCACACCTTCCGAAAACCGTCTCCTGTCTTGCCTGAAGCTGGCCCAAACCACGGCTTCTTAAATTCTAAGTGTGGGGAAACAAAGCAGAATGGTCCTAATAGGCATTTTGTTTTTAAAATTCCATGTAGTGCTGAATATTTACTAATGGAAAATAAAATGAACAGCTGATTCTCTGCTGGAGATCCCTGAATACAGAGACTTGTAAATTGAAGTTACAGTAATGTTCCAAAACGCGCTGGGGCGCCGAACTTGAGCAAAGAGATACTGATGTATTTTATGTTCTGATTCCCCTTCAGCTCTGTGCCCAGCAGTTTTTACAGGCGGCGTTGCCAGAGGGAAAGCGCGGTAGCAGCAGGCAGCACAGAGAACTGCCGGCCGGCACAACCAGCCGCGCACACAGCAGCGGGACGGGGCAGGCGGCCGTGCTGCGGGAGTTCTTTCCAACACCTACTTGAGACAAAGGAAATCCTAACAGCGGGCTGCATAGAGAGGAGTATTGGTTGCGAGTACGGCAAAGTGGCTCTTTCCAGAGCACAGGATGAGGATGGCACTGCCCCGGAGTGCTGCGTCTTGGTTTGGGGACCCACGTTCAAGGATGAATGAATGGGCCAACCGGACAAGGGTCCAGAGAAGAGCAGCTGAGTATTGCTGCATAGAAAACACGCCCTGCAAGGAGGGCTGCTGCGTACACGTGAGGGGAGGGCTGCTGCTTACATGTGGCTTGTATCAGGAACAGCGTGGCCAGCAGGAGCAGGGACGTGATGGTGCCTCTGTACTGGGCACTGGTGAGGCCTCACCTCGAGTGCTGTGTTCAGGTCTGGGCCCCTCTGTACAAGAGGGACATTGAGGTGCTGGAGCGTGTCCAGAGGAGAGCGACCAGGCTGGTGAGGGGTCTGGAGACCAGGGCATATGAGGAGAGGCTGAGGGAGCTGGGCATGTTTAGCCTGGAGAAGAGGAGGCTGAGGGGAGACCTCATTGCCCTCTACAACTCCCTGAAAGGAGGGTGGAGAGAGGTGGGGGTTGGCCTCTTCTCCCAGGGGAATAATGACAGGACCAGAGGAAATGGGCTGAAGCTGCGGCAGGGGAGGTTTAGGTTAGATATCAGGAGGAATTCCTTTACTGAAAGAGTGGTCAGGCACTGGAACAGCCTGCCCAGGGAGGGGGTTGAGTCACCATCCCTGGAGGTATTTAAGGAACATCTAGATGTGGCACTTCAGGGCATGCTCTAGTGGCAGAGACTGTAGGGGGTTTTTTTGTGTGTGTGTGTGTTTGGTTGGACTCGATGATCTCAAAGTCCTTTCCAACCATGAAGATTCTATGATTCTATGATTCTAAGTTGCTCAATATCCAATGGAGGGAGGACAGAGAGCAGCGCAGAAACAAATCTCTAATGGAAAGGCTAATTTCACACCGCAATAGCTCGCCTAGGGAGAGTATGAATTTTCCGTTGCCAGAAGTTTTTTAAGCCAGGTTTGACAAATGTGTTACGGGCACATGTTCCGTGTTATGACAGAAACATGATGGACACGTTCGTTTTCCCACAGGACAGAAAGAGGTCCATTCAAGACTTACTTTCTGTGCACCATGAACACTGTATTCCAAGCAAGTAGCATGCTCTTCTACTAGAACACAGAATTAAAGAATATTATAAACCTTCTATATCTACAATCACCTACTTTTCAGTTTGCTTTTGTTCCTCTTAATGTCTTTGCGACAGCCCTAAAATGCAAATTCAATCTTGTGCTCAGATCTGAGGTGACATCATCTGAGGTTTCCTTTTATTTTTGTGTTTTGTTCACAATTGCATGAAATGACGTATGATGACGCTGAAGCTGAAGATCTCAACAAGAAGGAAAATATTTCCTATGCCAAATTTCATGTTATTTTTAAACTAGTACCACTACTCTGGAACGCTAAGCACATTCCTCTGAAAAAAAAAAACTTCTGTCAGAATTGTATCATCAAAGCGCATTTCTACAGAAGAACGTCTTCAGCCTCTTCTCCTTTGTCATGTAGCTGCTTCTGCATCCGAAACACTGGGGGCTTGCAAGAGCTGTCTGATATTACCAGCTCCGATCCACTCAGTCACCTCTCAAAGAAAATGACATTCTGAATTAAGAACTATCTGTAGGGTTTTACTCTCCTCTTGATGCACACATTTGCTGCCCACAAATGCAAAGAGAATTTGTATGTACACAAACTGAAGGGAAAATCTATTTTTTTTAATATCTAGCTTCTATATGCAGGTATTTTCAAGCTGTAACAAGAGGAAGCAGTTGAAAATGACACTGGGGCGTTTCTATGCATTGGTACTTTCTTCATATTTATTTCTTGAGTGTGGCATTTTCTGTCTCTCACAAATCCGCAGCAGTAAGCCAGTACCTAGATGTGAGGTAAACAGGTTTTCCAAGTGCTTGTAACCCCTGCTCCGGAAAACAAAGTAGCAGCATCAGGAAAAAGCAATTTACTGAAAAATTGTAAATTTGATGGTGGTGCTGATGAATTTAAAACTCTCAGTCATATAAGATGTTTTTAAATGCATTTCACTAAGTGTAGATCGCAATGCTGGATTCCATTTACTCCGTGTTGCCAGCACCTTTCACTGAGAAAAGCAAGGAAATATATTTGTACATATCTACTCCACGTATGCACGGGAGAGACTCTGCACATGCTGAGGATACCGAGTGTTTGACTTCCCTGGACACGGCAAAAGACGCTGTAACACAATATATTATGTCACTACTTGGAACCGACAAATTAATCTAATTTTCTGGCACTACATGTAAAAATGGGAATATGTTCCTGTTCCTATTTTTTTTTTTAAGGAAGCAGGAAATTAGATTTCATTATAAGAACATGCAGCAGAGAGACATGTCACTGGGAAACAGTATCTCCTTCAATTATGCATGAACGATGACCAAATTGCTTTATTATTGAAAGAAGCCAGAGTTTAAGAAAAATCCACCAGCCAAAAGAGGCATGATCAGTTTCTAACAAAATGCTAGAGAGTGACAAATGTCACAAACAGCTGCTCCCCTTCTCTGTTAGTTTAATTCAATTTTTAAATTTATATCTGTAACATAAATGAAGCAGAATCTCCGGAGGGAGAAAACTATTTTAAGAACAAACTGAAACAGTCTGATCTAAGTGTTCCTATGGCTCTGGTCCTCAACTGCGTAACGGCTTGGCGCAGAATGACCTCCAGAGGTCCCTTCTCACCTAAATTACTGTATGGCTCTTTGAATGTAGACTGCAGAGCAGCATACCTCCGTCTGAAGGCAGTCAGAGGATCACAGGATAATTCAGGCTGAAAAGGACCTCAAAGAGGTCTCCAGTCCAGCCTCCAGCTCACAGCAGGGTCAGCTCGGCTCCACCAGGTTGCTCAGGGCTCTGGGCAGTCAGGCCTTGGAAGACCTCCAAGGATGGAGATGGCACAACCTCTCTGGGCCCCACTGCTGGACTGTCCTCACGGGGAAAAAGCTTTTCCGTGTAGCCCATCTGACTTGCATCTGTTTTCTCTCATCCTCCTGCCATGTCCTGCTGTGACAAGCCTGGCTCCATCTTCTGCTGGGCTCCCAGCAGGAGCGGGGTGGTGGCTATCGGGTCCCCGTCAGTCTCTTTCCTTCCCCAGCCTGAACAAGCCCTGATCCCTCAGCCTCTCCTCACAGGGCAAGCGCTGCAGTCCCCTGAGCATCTTGGTGGCCCTCAGCTGAGCTTGCTCCTGGTTTTGATGTCTTGCTTGTATTAGAGGCCCCGGGACAGGGCACAGAATCGAGGTGTGGTCTAACGAGGGCTGAGCAGAGGGGGATAATTGCCTCCCTCGATCTGCTGGCTGTGGTCCCATGGTCCTACAGCCCAGGGTGCTGGGGCACACTGGTGGCTCAAGTTCAGCTTGTGTCTACCAAGAGTCCCAGGTCCTTTCCAGCAGAGCTGCCCCCAGCCTGCACTGTTGTCAGGGACCATCTTTGCCCTGGGGCAGGACCGGATGACCTCCTGGATGGACCCTGAACCTCCTTCATTGCATTGTCTGGGACTGTTGATGGATGATGTTGAGAAACTTGCTCTGTCTGCCGTGGTCATACCCTGGGGGACTGCGTCCTGGTCAGTGCGGGTACTGCCTGCACCATGCTCACCCGCAGCTTCTTGCTCATCTCCCCTTGTCAAGCAGCGGGGCATCACTGTCCCTCGCTACAGGGGCTGAATGCAGAGCGAGGACTTTCTTCAAGCTTATGTATTTCCTCTATTTTGACATATGGTGGTACACTTCTTGGGCTTCACTCTGCCTCGATCCACTTTAAAAGCGACAGCGTTTCTTTTCAAATGCTGTCACTCCATGGGACTGAATGTACCATTGCACAATGCAATGTTTTACAGGGCATTTCAATTAATTGCAGGTATTTGATGTTGAAATTCAACACAGCAAGGGAAAAAAACCTAGATCTACTTGTGTTATCTCAGTCCAGGAATCCATGACTGTACCTGCTGGTCTCCTTTAGAAATCGTGACCTGTAAGAGTGAGGCTGTGGAGTGCACTCACTGCTGATACCGTGACAGAAACATGAGATGGGATTCACTGGCCTTAACTTTGGCATCTTTAATTGAGATGTCTAAATCTAACCAAGTTATGGTTTCCCTTATAGTCGATGCAGACAGCCAGAATTCAGAGGGCAAGTCAGGTGCTTAGGGCAGGCCATATGAACTGCTGTGCTGTCTGAGGGTACGTACTTACTTGACTGCGAAGGGAGCCCAGGGTGTCGGGATCAGACTTTTAATCTCAATTTTAGATTTCTCAAGTCTGAGGATATGAACCCCGCTCAGGGGACTAGATTCGCAAAGAAGATACAGGCATCTAAATGTCTATTCACCAAAGTCCAACGTGAGGACACTGAACACTCAGAAAAACACCATTTAGCTCTGCAGGTGCTTAAAATTTTATCATATCTAATGGAATAATTTCTTTTTAATCTATGTTAAAAAGTGGCTCCTGGCCCCCAGGGTCAAGCTGAAGAAACTGCTTGGTGTCCAGTGTCCTATGTCTAAGATCCCACACAGCGAATGAGCTGGGGTACTCTGGAGCACGACAGCTGTTACTTTAGCCCTTGTACCTCCATAGCACAAAGCCTCTCTTGCACACAATTCATACTCTCAGCTCATTTTCTTGGGACTGCATAAATGTGCTCTACGTAAGGACGTACCCTCTCTGCACACCTTCTGCTGCCGTTTTTCTTTAGCTGCATAAATATCCTGTGTACTAGTGCTGCGGTTCCTCCTTTCCCCCCCCCACCTCCCCCCGGAATGGTTTGGAAAGGCTGTGACCGAGAACGGAGCAATACTGGGAAGACGGATGTTGGCATCTTGGAGGCAACTGTACTGCATGACCACGAGGGAATGGAAATAGTTTTGTGCAAACCATATCCATTAATCTCCCCTCCCAGGCAGTGACTTTGGTTTGGGACACAGCCCAGGCTTGGTTTCCCCTTTGTCAAGGAAAGGTTTTACGCCAAGGGACCAAGTACACACTAGCGTGACTATATTGTCCTATTTACGCTCAGCAACCCACGGCACTGCAGAAGAGAAGAGAACAGTCTGCTCTGCCTCCCCAGGGAGCTGGTGCCCACTCAGGAGGACCGAGGGAGCCAGCTGGTAGCAGTGCGAGGCCATTCCCAGCTATGTCTGGAAGATTATGGTCATCAGGGGATGTTCCTGAGGACTGGGCAAAAGCAAATGCCACTGCTATCATCAGGAAGGGCAAGGCAGATCCAGCCTTACCTCAGTCCCTGGGAAAGTGATTTTGAAACATAAGAAGGGCAAGAAGGTGACTAGGAGTAGTCAGTGAAGACAAAATCAAGCCTGACCAACCTTACAGCCTTCTGCAGTGCAATGCCCAACCTGCTAGCCATCTATGATGAGGGGAGAGCAGTGGCAATTTACCTGGACTTTAGCACAGCTTTTTAAACTCTCTCCCATAACATACTCACAGAGAAACCGGTGAAGTACAAAACAGATAAGGGGACAATGAGGTGAACACTGGCTGCACTGCCAGGGTCAGCGGGTTATCATCAGCGGCACCAAGTCCAGCTGGAGGGCAGTCACCAGTGGTGTTCCCTGGGGCTTGGTGCTGGGTCCAGACATTTAACATCTCCGTTAGTGATCTAGATGATGGGACGGTGTACAACCACAGCAAGTCTGCAGAGGACACAAAACTGGGAGGAGTGGTTGATCCTCCAGATGATTGTGCCGCCATTTAGAGGCACCTCGACAGGCTGGAAAAATGGGCCTAGAAGAACCTTGTCGAGTTCAAAGGGAAATGCCCAGTCCTGCACTGGGGAGGAACAACCCTGTGCACCAGTATGGGCTGGTGGAAGACAACTTGCCAGAAAGTCCTGCTGGCCTTGTGGCCAGCAGAGTGCCCTTGGGGCAAAGGAGGTCAAGAGCATCCCAGGCTGCACTAAGCAGAGTGTCACCAGCAGATTGAGGGAGACGATCCTCTCCTCTCAGCACTGATGAGATCATCACTGGTGCAATGTGTTCAGCTCTGGGCTCCCCAGTACAAGAAAGACATGGACTTACTCATGTCAGTCCAGTGAAAAGCTGCAGAGATAATTAGGACATTGTCACAGAAGGAGAGGTTACGATTTACACACCGGAAGGCTATGCCACCATACACAGAGACCTGGACAGGTTGGAGATTTGGGCAGAGAGGAACCTTATGAAATTCAGCAAGAGCACGTGTAGGGTGCTGCACCTGGGGAGGAATAACCCCCTGCACCAGGACAGGTTGGGGGTGACCTGCTGGAGAGCAGCTCAGTGGAAAGAGACCTGGGAGTCCTGGGGGACAACAGGATGGCTATGAACCAGCAATGTGCCCTTGTGGCCAAGAAGGCCAATGGCATCCTGGGGGGCATCAAGAAGAGTGTGGCCAGCAGGTGGAGGGAGGTCATCCTCCCCCTCTGCTCTGCCCTGGGGAGGCCACAGCTGGAGCACTGGGGCCAGTTCTGGGCTCCCCGGGTCCAGAAGGACAGGGAACTGCTGGGGAGGGGACAGCAAAGGGCTACCAAGATGATGAGGGGACTGGAACACCTCTCCTATGAAGAAAGGCTGAGGGATTTGGGTCTCTTCAGTCTGCAAAAAAGACAGCTGAGGGGGGACCTTATCAACACTTATAAATACTGAAAGGGTGGGTGTCAGGAGGATGGGGCCAGGCTCTTCTCAGTGGTGCCTGGGGACCACTGAGCGTAATGGGCACAAACTTGACCATGGGAAGTTCCATCTCAACATGAGGAGGAACTTCTTTGCTGTGCGGGTGGCAGAGCCCTGGCACAGGCTGCCCAGAGAGGTGGGGGAGTCTCCGTCTCTGGAGACATTCCAACCCCGCCTGGACGCGTTCCTGTGTCACCATGCTCTGGCAGGGGGTTGGACTGGATGGTCTCCAGAGGTCCCTTCCAACCCTATGGTTCTATGATTCTATGATTCTACGATCACTGTGCTGCACACCCTGCAAAAAGCCTCAGGTAAGCCACTCCATACCGAGTGAATTTGGCAACTGCGTTTTAACCGGTGTGTGAAACCTGCCCAAGGGCTATTCACAGGCATGAGACCTGTGGCAGGGAACGCGCTGTGGCCACATGACTAAAACCTGTCTGACTGCAGTGATTCTATCCAAACTGCCTACCAGGAATGGCCCCTGTACCATACAAGATGCCCAGAATTGCCTGGAGGATGTTTGTGAGAATAGTAATTGGGCTGGAGCTTATATATACACACTAAAACACATTTGTTGCTTAACTGTTTCAACAGTTAAACAATACCATCAAATTCCAGTGCCAATGCCTACATCCTGCTGCTACTTAATTTACTAGCATAGATGCAGCCAGCAGAAACAGCCCTCCACAACACCTCTGCCGAATCTGGTTCCACTGCTGCTAGTGGGCCTGACTCCAGGATTTGGGGAAAAAAAGCATGTACTATCACTTGCACATATATAGCTCAGAATAATGCTGCATTAACGCAGCACTAGCTTGAACTAGCACCACTTTTCTCTCTCATTTTCCTATTCCCTCATGACAAAGTATCTCCCTCCCACACATGCAAAATGTTAGTAGTCCCTCCTCTCCACACACAGCGTAAGAATCCTGTTCCTTTCCCACAGGCACAGAAAACATTTTGCAGAAGGAACCATGGCATTTCCACACAGGGAGGCTGATCAGAGGGAGACTGCACGCACAGCCGGGAACAGATGCCCGTCCTGTCCAATCTTCCTCAGAAAACACTCACGTACTAGTCATTGCTGTGACTGTTTGTACTACGATTGGTTGCCAGCAAGCCAAGCTGTAACATAGCTGATTGCTATGCAATAGCATTACCCAGCCAGACACAGATGGTCAAAGAATGGAGCAGGGGAGATTGTCATTTGAAAAACTTGCTCTTCCTCTGGTGGGGCAAGCTGTGAGACACAGCAGGGTGCTTCCAGAAGACTCCCCTAGTGCACAAGTGACATATCCTTGAAGTGCACAATTCCTTACAAGCCAAAGCTGCCCTCCCAGCCCACGAGGACTGCTGAAGCTATAATCACAGCAAGGCATACTGACAGAGCTAAGGCGTTACACCAGCGTCTGACCTTCAGTGGAGGATCCCACAGACTGCTTTGGTGATGGCTGCTGAGGGGGCGGGCAGTGGGCAGGTTCCACCCCCCAGCCTCCCTCCCTGGCCCTAGGCATTCTGTAATTCGGAGCCTCAGCCCAATCCTGAAACACACCACCGCTCCTGTGGACAAAATCAGACCACAACTCAGCACACAAGAGCATGTGCAGAGCAGCACCGGACCGACTGGCTCTGTGGGGCTTTGACGTATATATCATGGAATCATATAGAATCATAGAATGGTTTAGGTTGGAAGGGACCTCCTTAAAGGCCACCTAGTTCCAACACCCTGCCATGAGAAGGGACACTTCCCGCTAGACCAAGTTGCTCCAAGCCCCGGCCAACCTGGCCTTGAACCCTTCCAGGGATGGGGCAGCCACAGCTTCTCTGGGCAACCTGGGCCAGGGGCTCACCCCCCTCACAGCAAAGAATTTCTTCCCAATAGCTCATCTCAATCTCCCCTCTTCCAGTGTAAAACCCTTCCCCCTTGTCCCATGGCTCCCCTCCCTGCTCCAGAGTCCCTCCCCAGCTTTCCTGGAGCCCCTTGAGGGACTGGCAGGGGCTGGAAGGTCTCCGCGGAGCCTTCTCTTCTCCAGGCTGAACCCCCCCAGCTCTCTCAGCCTGTCCTCCCAGCAGAGGGGCTCCAGCCCTCCCAGCATCTCCGGGGCCTCCTCTGGCCCCGCTCCAACAGCTCCGTGTCTCTCCTGTGCCGAGGCCCCAGCGCTGGAGGCAGCACTGCAGGGGGGTCTCCCCCGAGCGCAGCAGAGGGGCAGAATCCCCCCCTCGCCCTGCTGCCCACGCTGCTGGGGATGCAGCCCAGGCTGCGGGGGGGTTCTGGGCTGCCAGCGCACGGTGCCGGCTCATGGCCAGTTTCTCCCCCCCGGCACCCCCAAGCCCTTCTCTCAGGGCTGCTCTCCATCCCTCCATCCCCAGTCTGGGCTGGCGCCGGGGGTTGCCCCGACCCGGGCGCAGGACCCTGCACTTGGCCTTGTGGGACCTCATGAGGTTCACAGGGACCCACTTCTCCAGCCTGTCCAGGTCCCTCTGGATGACTCGCCCACCACCCTGTGCTTTCTGGCGTCACAACCCCACGGAGCGCTCTACCAGAGCCCACCCCTGCCGGGCCTCCCTCTGTCCCATTGACAGGTCGCCCTCAGGCTCTGAACATCGTTTCCACAGGTACCTCCTTACGTTTAAACGGCTTTAAGAAGCCGCCTCCCTACTCCACACAGCTCTAGAGGCACCACAGGCACCGGCGGCGGACCCCGACCGTGCCAGCGCCGCGCTGGGCCGGCGCGTCTCCTCAGCGGCGCCCACTGCGCCTGCGCGCTGCCGCTGCGCCCCGGGTCGGGGGCGCGCGAGGCGGTGCTGGCGGCTGATTGGCTGGAGAGCACGAGCGCCCCCGTCGGCGCACGGAGAGCGCGCGCCGGCGGCGGCACGGCCTCGGCCGCCGATTGGCTGAGGGAAAGCGGGGTGAGCGCACGCACGTCCGCCTCCGGCGAAGCGTCAGCCCCGTGATTGGCGACCGGGCGGGCGTCGCACGGAGAGGGAGGGGCGGGAGGCCTCGGCTGCCGATTGGCTGGCGGCGAGCGGAGGGGGGGCGGGCGCGGGCTCAGATTGGCGAGAGTGCGCGCGCCTCTGCAGAGGTGTGCTGGGATTGGTTAGGCGGCGCGAGGCGGCCGGGGACCGTTGGAGCGGGGTGGCTGAGGCGTTCGGCCGCCCGCCTCCGTGGGGCCGGCGGTGCGGCGGCCGCAGCCCGCCCGGACGGCGCTGGCCGCGCCCGGGCAGCCCCGGCACCCCCCCACCGGAGAGGTGCGTGCTCGGCGGGGCGGAGGCAGGGGGTGGCGGGGCCGGGGCGGGCCCGCTGCGGGCACCGCTACCGCCCGCGGGGCGGGGGGGTCCGGGGCCTTGAGGGGAGCAGGGCGCCCCTGCGGCGGGCAGGCTGCGGGGACCGGCGGGCCCGCGACGCCCCCGTCCTGCCCGCGAGGTCTTACGGCGGCAGCGCCAAGCCGGAGCCCCTCGCTTTAGCCGCGGGAGGTGCGGGGTTTGGCGGGCTGCGGGCCTGGCGCGGCGGCGGACGGGCTGAGCGGAGCGCCCTGCGGGAGGAGGAGGGCTGTGCTGCCGCCCCGGGTGCTCCTGGACGGCCCGCGTGTACCCTGGAGAGAGGCTCGCGGGTTCCCCGGCCCCGCCGTCCCTGCTCTCTGTGGAGCCCGTTGGCTGGCAGCGGGGACAGTCCCGGCGCCCGGCGGGGTTTGGCTGTGTCTTATTGTTTCATGTCGTAGCAGACAGCTGCTCGCATAGACGCAGAATCAGCCCTTCGTTTCTTTGCAATTAACAGGAGACACAATCAGGGCAAAAGTAGCATAATCATAGTTATAACTGGAAAATAGGGGGGGAGGTGTTATTTTTGTATGGAAAACCATGTCTGTCTTGGAAAAAAGCTTGGTTTTTTCCCCCCACATCTCTTTAGATTGCCTTTAAATGTCTGAAGAAGGAACTGAGCCCAGGAAAGTGGAAGTTGCCCTGAGAGACTTCTCAGTGTAATTCAGGTAATGCGCTCTGTTGTGACTACCTGTGGTATTGAACTTAAAAACTTGTGTTATGTAGTGGATTTCAGTTACCTGTTTGTTCACGCACACATAAATTATATTGAAATCTTGTGTTTATGACAAACTTCTGGTATGAAGTAGTGATTTCTTTTTTTTATGTGAGGTATTGGACATGTAAAATATTCCTATGTGAGACAGAATCGTTTACTTACAAAAACCCACACAGTTACATTCTTGTGCAACAGATCCCTTGGCTGGGGAAGGAGAAGCCAATAGATATTGTTACGCAGAGCACCAGAGTAATACTTGAGAACAGGCTGGACAGCACAAGGATACTTTGAAAGTTATTTCTGTGCTGCTTCAAAATCCATGTCTGGTAGAATCTGAGTTATTAAATTAGAGTTTGGTCAATAGTTGCGCATGGATGCCCTTTAAAAATGCTTTGTACTTTCAGTTTTCTTTTCTTACTCTGGTTCCTGAAACTGATTGTATAGTCTGGTGCTCTGTCTGCTTGGTGTGGCTGCCCAGTGACAGAACGCTCTCTGTGCCTGAACATGGAGTGTCAGAAGTCTCAGTTCCAGGTGTTAAAAGTTGGGAAATCCTGGACTGAAGAATTGAGTTCCCCCCACGCCACCCCCCTGTCTTTTTTCTTTTCCCTGGTATGTATATATGATCTTAGATGATATCATGAAGCCCACCCAAGGGAAAGGAGGTAACTCAAGTGTTGGTTTAAAACACTTGCTTTTTGTGTTTCCTCTTCTCCAAAGGATATTTTGGATCAACGGGGAATTCAGATAAAAGGGGCAAACGTGCTACTGACCTGAAGACTCCCTTTTTAGGGAAGCTGGAAAGAGGAGCACGAATCACTGTAGACAGCGTAGGGCATATTGAGCAGTAACTTGTCTCACCAGAAGATGTGCATTTTGTGAAGGCTGTCCATGGCCTATGCTACAGTCTTTTCTGAAGTTCTTTTCCCGAGTAGTCAGTTCATGTTATGTTTCCAGCAGCATCATTCCTTTAACCCTTAAACTCTTGCTAGGCTTTCATCTGTCCAGGATGCTACTCCAGAGATAGCTTGCTTAGGTTATTGCCTTGACCCTATTGTCCTATTTAAATCCTCTTTGGGTTTCTGCTTCTTATCATTATCATACCTAGGGTTCTTGTCCTTGTTTTATAGCTGTTTGATGTTACACTCCCAATCTGCAGCTGAGGTTCAATACCAAGACGGGAGCTTCCCGCTCTGGTGTTTGGGATGCCAGAGTTTGTTGCGTACTTGTTACGTGACATCACATTTCAGAGGGCACATCCAGTAGATCTCCATGTAAGCGCCTTGTGACAACCCCCTCATTGTTCATTACAGTTTTTGTTGTGATGAATACAGAAGCTGTGCCAGTATTGTCTCAGGCTCCTGTTTTTTTTTGCAGCAGATTGCTTCTTGTCTTAGGCTGTAGGTTATTTAGAATAGTGAATTCCTTTATATGTTGTCTGTGTTGCAGCTAATACATTCATGCTTCTGGTTTATCACAGAACCTAGATGTTTCAATAATAATATAAATTTTAAGAAGTTAAGTGATGAATGGTATCGAAAACTTAGGAAGAAGCCGTAATGCAAGAACAAGGGCTTTTTCAATATCATAAAGGCATCATTTTTCCATCAGTTTATTTATATTACATGCTCGGTACCACAGGGTGGCATCAGGAGTGACAACTTAGAATTCTTTGTAGCCATGGTCGTATGTTACTTGCGGTATGTTGTGCAAGCCGACAGTTTTTGAAGAGGGAGAAACTCAAGTCTTGAAGTTTAAACCAAGGACTTGGGGACTAGTTGGTGCATTAACCAGAGTGCACAGCCCATTCTCTGTCTACGTACTTCAGAGAGTCTGGCTTTGTGCGGCTGGTCCCTTACAAGCTTTTCTAGAACTGTAATGATGTATTCAGATCATTTTTTGCAAGTAATTTTCTTGACGTTCTTCTGAAAAGAAAGGTAAATAGTTCCCTGAGCTCAGGCATGGTAGTCTGTAGTGGTGGCACTGCCTGTGTAGTTACAGAATACATCACCTGATGGAAAGAAAGACAATTTCCCAGCAGGTGTGAAGGGCTGGCTTTCAGAATTCACTCACAGCACAGCCTGATTCTCTTACCATCATCTATCGCTGCTGCCTTTTTGTACTTTGTGGTTTCAGGGTCATGTTATCTGGTGATAAGGATTTGAATTCAGAATATTTGTATTAAGTTAATATTTCTTCCCCCCCGCCCCCCCCCCCCATTACCAGGGAGAAGAAATCGTGATTGTATTGTGTATGTTTGGTTTAGTGCTTAAACAGGTTTCCACTGATAAACTGTGACTAAACTTAAATAATTTCATATGTCTCTTCTAGTCCTGTGGGCTTTCAAGGGCTACTAGAAGGAATGAAAGTATTTTAACTTCATAGCTATGTTTAAGTAATACAGACTTATAAAAATACTTACACCAATTAAGATTTTTAGGCAACCTAAACCTGGAAGAAATGATAGGAGATCTTACACCGTGATATCTGTTGTGGAGTTTTATTTGGTCAGTTGTATCGCTTTGAAAACGAATGGGATTATGACAGCAGGTACCAATTCTAAATTTTAAAAAGATTGGATATATAAAGTGTGTACTGTAATTACAAAACACTTAAAATCATAACAACTCTTCTGTAAATAGTTACTATCTGACTACAGGCGTGAGATATTTTTTGGTCTTTATCAGTCTTGCTTTCAAGGGCAGTTTTTTTTACTTCATTTAAGAGGCGGAGGGATGAGGAGGATGTTTTGCCATAAAGCAAACAGTGAGGGAGTCTAGGCCCTAGTTTAAATTTCTTTAAAAACAGGAAAAGTGACAAAGCTCATGGATAAAAGCTCTTGGTTTTACAGAAGACGGTGTCAAGCGTGATCAGTTGAAGTTTTACAATTGGTTTATTTTGTTTTTCCTTAAAGAAAGAAAAAATTTCATTTCTGCCCACAGTTGGTCAGATATTTGAATGTTGTTGGATCATAGATGATTAGAAAAGAAGCTGAGAGAGTTCTGCATGTGTTACGGACACGTATATGGGAACAGCACGTAGAGCTGGATGTTAAGGACTGAATAGTCTAAAAGGGATATTTTGAGTGTAGTCTGCAAAGAGAAGTTAGATGGGAGGCAGGGTAGGGATGAAGTTCCCAGTAGTGGTGTATATATTCTGTGTTAATGCTTGTAGGTCAGGTTTTTATAACAGCTGAACAGACTTGAGTCAGCAGTGAACGTTAAGAACGCTAGACTGGGTAGCAGTATCAGTTAATCTGCTGTATGATTGTCGCCCTACAGGTGGTATAGCAGAGCAGACAGCAAATTGTTTGGAAGTAGGTGTGCTAAGAAGTACACACATTAAAGTGTTTCTTGCCCTGGTTACCTAGTGGATGCAACCACTATATGGTTTGGGTGTGTTTTAATACCTTGCACTAAGAGCAAGCCTGGAAGTTGAGAGAGGCTTCCCTTGGATCGCAGAGTGGAGCAGCCTGGCTGTGTGGGCACAGCAGAGTTACAGCAGGGAGAGGTGCTTTGAGGACAAGCAGAACGCCATGTAAAAAGCACAACACCATTCTGAGTTTGTTTATTTATATTACTTTATTTTTTGCAGTGCTTATGGAATCTTATCTTTTAATTATTGTGAGTTACTCTTTTATTTATTTATTTTTTAATAGAATGATCACATCAAAGGAAATACCAAGGCAGTAGGGAGGCACTGGTGGTTTTGAGAAGTAGTTTGGGTACAGCCAAATATTTTGCAGGAGGCATATTGTGTGTTTCTGGCAACTCAGACAAAACTAAGGTTTTCTTGCACCTGGAACTATACATGTGTTCACTTTCCCATCGACTGTGGCAAATGGCAGATACACTTTTAAGTTTAGATTAATGTAAATTCCTTATTCTATGCTTTTATACAGTTTTAATAACTCAACACTTTTTTAAAAAAAGATAACTTAGTAGTCTTGTGAAGTTGGTGAGAATGTGTTTACATTTTAAATTAATGTAGGAGATAACTTTATCATTATGTAAAGAATTAAGCTTGGGTAAGCATTTTTTTCCTAATTCAGTTGTGATAGTGAAAGTAGTTGATGTTTCCAGTTTTCTTTGACTGGAATTTGCCATCTCTGCAGGTGTGCCAAAGGAGCCGTTTGTAAGAACTTTTTCTGATGTGCTGAAACTTTAATCTAAGGTGATTACATCTGAAGTGAGGTGGGAAGGGAAGGTCTTGGTGGATTACTATTGATTGGTGAAGATGGTAGTGGGTGATAGAGAACTAGAGGTGATGACAGGCACTGAAAATGGCATTATTTTCTACTGATGTGGATGGATTCTGAGGAGAGTGGTGTTTATGCCACCCCCCAGCTCGAGACGAGGGTTCGTTTGCATTCTGTCAGTGTTTGCGTGTGTACATTATCCTGCTGGTGGTGCGTTCCTTACTCTGCTTGTGCCCGATCTCTTAATCTAGGTTAATAGAGAAAAGGGCAGAAATGTTACTCCAAACACTTCCTAATAAATACTTCATTTTGCTGAAGAGGCGATTTTAGAATTCTCTCTTGTGCTCTAGTAAACAGTTCTGGGAACCTGCAACTTAGAATGGCTAGAAAGGGGTTTGTAGGATTCCTGTTGGAAAAGCTGGGAAGCACAGATTGCACAGAAATCCCTTCCAGGGTTATAAAGAAGATGAGCTTTCCCTTCCTGAGAGGGAGAGGTAAGCTATTGATTAGCATATTTCCGACTTCTTATTGCTTGACAATCATGGTGTAATTCTCTAACACTGTTTTATTTTAAGGAAATTATTTTAATGGCTAAATTTACTCTTGTTTGCAGGCTCATGGTAAATCTTATGTATAGACACTACTTTAACTTCAGCCTCAAAATCAACAGGGCAGGTTGTAAAAACCCATTTCTGTTACCCAGGCTTTTGGGCAATAAAGAAAAACTAGAGTTTGTGATGGCTCTCCAGTTACTCAAGAAAAGCGTTTTTGTATTCTGGGCACTTTGTGCCCTGGCTTCTGTGCGTCCTCTTTTAGTTTGCTGGAAGACAGATCTGACTGTGCAATACTGGACTCGATGATCCCAAGGGTCTTTTCCAACCTAAATGATTCTATGATTCTAATATGCGTTGAAACATGCAGTGTTGTCCTTAATAGCTTGCAGTTTTCCTGTTCCCCATGCTTAACAACTCCCTGTTTACTAAGTAGTATATATTGCTATGTACCTAAAGTAATACCTTGGAGTATTATTTTAAAGCTTTCTTTATTATGACTTATACTCAGCAAGAAGTAGGCTACTAACATATGGTCAGTCTTATCAACCCCTCTATAGTCTTGCACCTGACCTGGGAATTCTTCAGGGAAGGGATTTCTTTCTGTTCTGGGTGTTGAACAAATAGTTACATACGTGAGGTGGAGTCTTGTTGTGTTACAGTAATTTTTGTGGTTTGGAACTCTATCTGGATTGGAATTTTTTCTATTTTGTCTTGTCTTTGTCTTCCTTTTAAGCTAGTGTTAAAAGCTTTTGAAGGCATTGAAATAAACCCACGATTAAATATTGTTACTTGTTCCATCTTTGTTTAACTTGTATCTAGTAAAACCTTTATCAATTTCTTTCTAATTGGGAAGATAAGACTGCTGGTCTCATACTGGGGCTTAGACCAATGCTGTGGCTGTTTGCCATAACAGTGAATTAAGGCAATAAGGACTGGCAGAGGATGTGTTGCTGCATGCAATGTTCTGTACAAACAAAATGGCATTTTATGCTTTGAAAAAATCTTACAGTTTAAACAGAAGTGGCAAGGCGTGGAGTGGGGAAAGGCTTAGTACTTAGTTCTATTTTTTTTTTTCCTAAACTACTTGATTGCCTGTTCATTTTCAAGAAAGTCTACTGTATAATATGTGCATGTTTTTGCAAAATTGTACTTAAGAGTAGCTTTGGATCCACTGTATTTATTTATTTTTTTTAGAACCATTGACTTGTCTGGAATTTCACTGCAAAGTTCTAATCCATTCTCTTGGTCTTAGTCTAGCGGTGGGTTTTTTTTTTCACTTATGCCCTTCTAGACTGAAGTCAGTTTTGACTTTTAAAGATCTTACACAAGCATTGGAGTCCAATACTTGTAAATAAGCTTTATCTTAAAAATCTGAGAGAGTTCCAGACCTTTAAGCCTTTAGGAAACTATGCTACTAGAAGATGTGTAATTTCAAAGATGCTCTGTTACTCCTGTTGCTGTACATACAGAGGTAACATTTTAAACTATTTTTAATACTTTTGTGCAACATTGCTTATGATTCAATTACGTATCCCATATGGTGGTGGGAACAGAGTTTGAGATTTTAAGTTAAACTAGGACAGTTATCAGAAATGGTTAAAATATACTTTAAAAGAAGATGTTGTTTATACTTGCATAAGTATAAAAGGCTTATCTTTCGTCTTCCTGGGTTTTGGTCTAACTGTTTTAGATGTGTCCTCCTGAAATAACTTCTACATCGTTTTCTATTTTCTAGTAAGAGGCAGAGGGGAATGAGAGCTTTTCTTTAAACCACCCGTGAAGACATGTTCCTTCTATTTAGAAAATTGGCAGAAGTTACTAAACTTCCTTCACTGCCTATCAAGTATGTTTAAGATCAACATATGCCCCAAACTGGTATTCTGATTTTCTTAATTACAATTTATTTCTGAACACAAATATGTATAAGCATAGTTTTACCCTTATACAGCAACTGCAGTCTTCTCATTAGTGATACAAATATTATTCCTGCTAGTAAAATGCAACATCAAGAATCTGAACAAACTCAAATTTAATAATTCATAAAATAACTTGTATTTTTGTGTTCTGTGTGGCTGGAAATGATTATCACATTATAAGGATCAGAATTTCCTTTGAGTATATCTTAAAGGTGGAAATACAAAATAAACCAAAATTGACTTTAAAGCAAAAAAACAAACAAAATTTCTCTAAATAATTGACTGATTCAGTGACTAAATTAGAGTAAATAAAAAGCAGTGAGGAAGCACCTGAAATTGCAGGTATGGAACCCAGATGATGACGTTCAAGTGCATAGTCTCTACCATAGTAGGAAGTCATTGTAACAGCAGTTAGGGGAGAACAGAAGCGTGGCTTCTGAGATGGTGGCTGTGGTTAGTGCAGGGCTATAAAGGCTGCTGTATTAGCTGAGCCGAATAACACAGTCTGTCCCCCTCCCTTCGACTGGAAGTGGAAAAGCTGGTTATTTAGGCCGTTACCTACAGCTGATGAGCTCCAAGAAGAGCGAAACCTTTTAAGATAGGTCCTGTAGTATTGGCCTAACACCCCAGAGGGGCTTGTCTTCAGTTGTGTGCTTAAGCTACAGGCAGGATCGAGAACCACAGGAATGTGTGGTCCAGAGTCATCAGGGGCTGAACCTGTTAGAGCAAGTCAAGGGGAAAACAGTCATTAGGATTTGCTTTTTATTTGTATCGCTGGTTTTCATCCAGCCAGGTGTACATACGTCATGCATGTGTTGTGGGGGTGGGAGAGAGCTTTTAAAGGGAAGGAAAAGGGAGAACTGTGAAACAGAAGAATAGAATACAGACAGGAAAAGGGAAAATAAAACCCAAGAGAAATAAGAGAAATGTTTGAGTTTATGGTGCTATTGAAGGTATTTTAGATGGTGAGTGACTGTAGGATTCTCCATGCTTACTGGTATGGAGTTTGTAAATTCGCTTTTATATTAACTCTGTCATAGAGGTTACTCATGAAGCAATTGAACAGTGTTACTGTAGCTATTGAAAGAGGGAGAAGGTGAAGGGATAAAGGGAAATAGTAAACTTTTTGATGGATCAAAAAAACTCAAGTAGTTTTGGAAGGTACTATATCTTACACAAGTGTCCCGCTTTAAGGTAAACATCACTTTGCAACAAGTATATACAAATAACTTAGCATTTAATGATTTTTTTCTAATACTGTTTAGTAACAAACTGTGTTTAATTCTTCTGAATTAAAATAGAGATAAAATATTCTTCTGAATATTTTACTGCAGTGCAGCTAATTCTCAAAATTATGAATTTAGTAGGCAACTTGAACTAAAATCTCCCATGGGATTTGAGGTTAGACTTCCCATTGCAGTGAAAAAAAAAATCCCTTTTTATATATGTATATAGCACATGCATTACAACAGAAGGAGTTACAATCGGAGCATGTTGCGGCTGCTTTGCTGTCTCTGAAGTTCCATCAGCAACCACAGCCTGCACGGGGTCAGGTCCCGGCTGTAGCGGGGACTTCAGCTCCTAAACTTCCACTTTGGCTTCAGCTTGAGCGCCCTTGGCTCTTCAGGCTCCTCAGCTGTGACTACAGTTAGTCACTGACTTCTCAGGCACATAAAAGGGAAACCCTTGGCCAATACTGGGCTCATCTTCCTGCTCTCAGATTATCTTCCGTAAAGTTGCTGCCTCTTGCCACAAAGCAGACCCATACTCTGTGGAACCCGCACCATTCTTACTGTAAATTCAAGCACTGTTCTGTCGCTGCAGGGAGGAAATGCTGTATTTCACGAGTCACACTTGTGTACTCTCTTGCGAGTTTTCTGTACCTCCACCTTAGCCACTGAGTGTAAATTTAGTCCTTGCTGTCAGAGCAAGACCTGATGGGAAGACCAAAACCTGTGGAACTAACATTTCCTTTCAGCTCTCCGTGCTTATCAGAATCCTTGAAGCTTTGGGAGACATCCAGCCAGAAGAGACTGGCTCTGGCATGCAAATTCAACTGCAGCTGGGTTTAACAGCCTTTAAGGGAAAATGCAGCAGGCTGAACCTACCCTTAGTCTTTATTCTTAAGTGAACCTGGAGCTGTTGTGATGCACGTGTCCTCTCCGGATTGCTAAAGGTTACAAAAAGCTTTTGGAGGAAGAAATACGTGTGGAAATCATCCAGGACAGACCATGTAGACTCACTGTCACGTCTCCATGGCTGGGAGCAGAGTAAGTTATTTGATGATACTGCTTTTGCTAGAATAGCAAAACAGGATGTTCGTCATCAAACACCTCTGTGTGTGAAATCCACATCTTTATCAGATCTTACATTTTTCCCCTCTGATAAAGGGTGGTGGCAGTACAGAAGGTTTGTGTCCCGGCGATTTCAGCCTTTGGTTGACTTGAGTGTTATTAAAGCTAGAGAAATGAAACTCCAGTGTTATTCTTCAGTTATTTATATGTGCACCAATTCTATACGTTTTGAAACTCTGCTGGTCTCACTTAGCACTTGAAGCAATCTGTAGACCTCTGATTTATCTTTCGATTCAGTTGTGAGTATTTACTTTGACCATGACTTCTGTGTCTTTTTAGCCAGTGAGAAAATAGCTTTGTTTTATATCACACAACATAGATTTCTAATTTGGAAAACACTGGGGTGGGAAAAGGGAAAGGAAAACAAAACCAGACTAACACATTATCTTACTGCTAAGAAAGCCTCAGTACAGGGTAGAGGTAGGAAAAACATCCTTCTACTCTAAGAGCAAGGTTACGTTTTTGGGCAGAAGACCAATATAGCTAAAGAGGCCGAGATCAGTTCCTTGAGGTTTCACCATCCCCAGGCTAACTCTGTCACTGTCACAAACAGCAGTGACTAGTCACAGAATGGTTTGGGTGGGAAGGGACCTTAAAGACCATCTTGTCCCAACCCCCTGCCCTGGGCAGGGACACCTCCCACCAGACCGTGACCAGTGGAGTGTCTGCTGAAGGAAATCACATTAAAAATGCAAGCCAGTTCTTAAGCAGGTTAGAAGGACTCTGTTTGCAATTGAATTCCAGCTCCTCTTTTATTGTCCAGTGTAGAGGCATGTAAAGTTATGCAAATAAAGGGTGAGAGAGGGGAGAGGATGAACAGGCAGTCCGAGGTTTATATGTCTGCTCCTAGGCTCTGAACGGTCACTCGGGAATACCATCCTGATGCTTTAGTGGAGTTCTGTGAGAGCTTCAGCCCAATGCTCAGTCATAGTCAAAAAAAGAAAAAAGCTAATAGAATATTATGACTCTCTTAAAAAATAAATAAGAATGTTGTTATCGCTGCTGTATAAAGCAGTGGTGTGCCTACATATTGAATACTCTGTTCTGTTTCTCCTTCGTCTTCAAAAGCGGTGATGGAACAAGAAAAGGTATGGTAGAAGACGGTAAAGACAAATCCTGAGTGATTTCTGGGCAAGAAAAAGCCAGTCTCCAGATTCTCCTGCCTAGAAGAGAGATGGTGGCTGAGGACTGTTCATGTCTTGTCCAATACAGAAATGGGTGGAGGCAGGAGGAAGCATAAAATGGTACCAGCCAGAGAAGAGTCTAAAAGCAGCAAAAGATGAGGAGGAACCAACTTTTGGTCTGAGTCAGTATGGTCATTTTTATGTTTCTAGTTAAAATAAACAAACAAGCCACACCTCTACAAATTTCCAAGTGTGCAGAATGGAATTTTAGTTTTCTCAATCATACAGAAGAAGCACAGAGAAGACAGGACGTAGTGCTACGCTTCTAAGCCTGACCTTTAAAGCAAATTCCAGCCTTTTCAGAATAATTAAAGCATAACATCTTTGAACCTAGTTAGAAATATTTTTAGAGTTTTCTGTGAAATTGAAAGGGTTTCGGTTTCTAGCTTTACACAAACAGTGAGCAGGATTGTCTGGATCTCGAAGCGCTTGGCTTTCAAGAAGCTGAAGTATCTCTGCTGGCAAGTGAGACTTTTTTGCTGCAAGGACCTCTTGGGGAACTGCGCTTTTCTGTGTAATTACTTTGAGGTTTCGTGGTGATTTAGAGTGGGGGAAGGAAGAAAGCAGATTCCTTAATTAACCACTGCTAATCCCAGGTCTTGGTATCTTCATGCATAGACTCTTTTGATGAACTTTACCTTTGAAGCACTCAAAGGGCAGATGGCAGGAAGCGTAAGGAAAGAAATAAATGATTAGGCCTGGTCTATAGAAAACAATGGTACTGCGTGGCATTAGGAGATCTCAGCCTGGATGGAGGAGCATGTTGTGCTATGGACAAAGCCACAAAAAGCTGGCTGGCATTCCTGGTATTTGTGTATGCAGCTTAAGACAGTGCTTAAAGAAGCACTGAAGTTAGGATTTAACATTTCCCTTTCAGGCTTGGCCCTTCCCCTTTGAATACATGCACTCAGATACAGTGTTTACTGTTGCTTTTATAAAAGTCTGATTAATGCTTAGGGTAGTTTTCTACTAAAACTGCCTCCTAATTTTACCTTCTGAATCCATATTGATTCCTGCATGGATTTTTCATCTTCAAGTTCTGATGTTTGTAGGCATTTGCACCTTTAGGTAGGATGTAGCTGCACATACCCAAAGCTATGGGAAAATTGAATGCATTTTATTATTGTATTTCATGGATAGGAGAAAACTTAAATTCACAATTACTTTATTTTGTAAAAGCTGTTTTTTTTTTTTTCTGCTGCCTGTAGCAATTTTGATCCTTACCTCTCATCTCTCGTTTGGTCCAAGACAAATAACATTCTGTGTGTTGTGCACAGCGGCTCACAGCCGTCCCAGTCATTCCTCTGCAAAGCCATGATGATCACCCCTGTTCTTCCTCACTCCCCACCTCCTTGGTCAGCCTCCTGTGGGTTTCCACTCCAGGCTTTTCCTCGTTACATGCACGTTAATTGCTTTAGCCACCCCTCTGGGTTTGGCCTTTCCTTGGCTGCTTGGCTTTCCTGGCGCGTGTTTGTTGGTTTAGACTTGCAGGAGGACGAAGCACATTTGGTACAAGGAAGAAACGTGGTGGGGATACATTGGAGATCAATAAAATCATCAACGTCCTGGAGAGGCTGGATTGATTGTTCTGTATCTCTCAACAGAAGAACTAGGAGGCTTGTGAATCCCATCCAGGAGGTGGTTTGTCGAGCTGTGGGTTTCATGCTGGGGAGTTCTTGCTGCAGAGTGTGTGAATGTCAGAAGTTTATGGGCGGCGAAGGGACAGACACACAGGCTTGGGGGGGAAAACGGTTGACGGTTACTACCTATGGAGAATCACTTTGGCTCAGGAAGTCTTGGCATTGCAGGCTTCTGGAATTTGAAAGGGAGTTCTCGGGGAGTTCTACTGTAGGCTTGCCCCAATCTTGTATTCTTCCCTGCACATCGGCTCTGGGTTCCTTTTGGAGACATGGCGCTGTGTTGGGAAACTGGATTTAGCCCAGTAACTTTGCAATAAAATAATTAAGGCTTTTAAGCATGACTAAACACGTTTTTTTTTCTTCTAAATCCCTCTCTAGCATTTTATCTGAGTTCTTTTAATGACTCAAGTGCAGCAAACTTGACCTAGGTTGCTGTGATGGAAATCTTCAGGTCCAAAGCTGACGTTCTGTGAACGTGTAAGAACTTTCTTCTGTTGACAGTGTGAACTATTGACAGTTTTAGGTGCATGTTGCTGCTGTCCTTTTTGTAGCAATATCTTGCCTGGCTACTGTAGGCATGGACTGGGGACTTCTTCAGCATAGAGCGATCATATAGCGTATGCTGTATAGTCAGCACATACTAACATGGTCTTTAGCACATGCTAAAGAGAGAGCAGAGAGATGCAGTGCTGGTCTCTAAGACAGGCGTTGGCCTCTGTACACTGCTAATCCCAAGCACTGCCGATCTGCCAGGGGGTTAGGAATGATGAAGAAGATGCCAAGTGTTCAGAAGCAGCTCATCATGAAACATGAAGGACAAAACTGGATGAAAAAAGCCCTCACAAGTACCTGTTTAAACATGTAGTGTGATACTGGAGAATCCCCAGTGCTTTCACATTGTCCCCTGTTGGTACATAAATATATTTGAGTGGTTTTTTTCTCCACGTATGTCCGTTGTAAGGTAAGCATCCATCTTGAGAATTTTTGTCTGCCTTGTCACTTCAGTCCATGTATGTTACATAGCACTTTCCTCCTGCATTGTGCCATTAATGTTTAAAAAAAAAAAAAAACACCCAAAACATACAACTGGCCAAAAAAAACCTGCCAAAAAATCCCCACCCAAAACCCAAACCAAGCCCCCCCAGCCCCTTCAAGGAAACAAAAATAACCAACCCAAAAACCCAATAACAAACTACAGTTTACCTTTCCTGTTTTCTCATGTTGCGCACTGGAATTTGCATCCTTAGCGTAATTGCAGTCGTTCTGGTTTTAGTTCATTCCTGTTTTGAACTTGCAATAGTTTAAAGTGCAAAGGTGAATATAGACTTTCCATCTTTCTTCTTCCCACCTTCATCAGTAAGGAATCCTCCTGTAGCTGATTGTTCAGGCTTTAAAAATGGGTTTGTCAATTATTCTAATAGATCTCATGAGACTAATTTAATTTCCACAACTTTTCTAAATATATGTCAGTTTATCCCTTCTCTTTCCACTCTATTTGTATTTACAACATGTAACTCTGGCCCAGAAAGATCATTTCCTAGCTGTTGGGCCACTCACAGGTAATAGCAGGAAAGAATCGGAGCTTGTGAATCTGAAGGGTAACATTTGATGGGTTTTGGTGAGCAGGTACGTGACTGTTGAGCTGTTCACCTAATGGAAACTGCAAATCTTTTGCTCCCCTCAAGAAAGGCAAAAGACTTGGAGGAGGTCCTGAGGCAACACTCCTTGGGATGTGGCTTTGCTGAGACCATACCTGAAAAGTCTGTACAAGGGAATCCCTGAGCTATGGGTTGATCAGGCTTTGTTGGTGTGTCCCTGCAGCACTTTGGAATGACGGAGAGACCGGTTTACTCATTCAGATCTCATTTCAAGGACATTGCTGAAGAGATAATTCGCTCAGTTGCTTTGCACAGAGCATGAAGGGTGATGCCAACTCCTTTAAAATGTTAAAAGTTTGTATGTTGGTCAATCTAATCTATTTAGCTGTGGATTTTGTATGATAGTGTCCTGTGACTGTGGTCCATGCAGCTTGAATGACCTCTAAAAAAAAAAATGTAGCATCATTCCACCTTGTCGCTCGTTGTCATACAGGTTCCCCAGGGACTGGTTCAGCTTTGCAGAACAGTGAGACTGACTTGGAAGCGGGCGGTTGGGGAATGAGGGACACGTGCACCCAGAGCCCAAGGAGCAGAACATCTAATATTACCATGATTTTTTTTTTTTGGTGTTGCAGAAGATTCGAGTGGTATTGTCCCTGATGTCTTGATAAAATAGTGTCTACTAAAATAAATATAAAATATCAAGTAACTAATCTACCTCTTGGAGTCCATCTGTTGTGGAATCGAGAGGCGCTAGCACTTGAAGTAAAGCTAATTACTGGTACAGTAGCTGGCATTCTTCACGATGACATGCATGTTTTATGTGATGAGGAACTAAAGAGAATAGCAGTTAATTCCCAAACCTCTTAGGCTTGGGGCAGTGTGCGAGGATAGCTGCACCTTGTGGGTGAGCAAAATAAATAGCATGGGCAGTTTCCCAGTGCCTGGCTCTTTGAGCACCTGCTTCACACACTCCGTTTGTGTATATTCATTTAACTTAATAACATTAATTTACTTTAGAAAGCTGACAAAAAAACACAAAACGCTTACATGTCTGCAAAAATGCCATTGAGGTTTTTTCCTTTAAAAAAAGAAATACAGAAGTATGTTGGTTCCGAATCTAAGATTTTCTAAAGTAGGAAAAAATAAGGAAATGAAATATATTTGCAGATTACTTTGTACCACCATGCGCTTATCTTCCTTTTATGAACAGGTAAGGGAAAAGGCTGCGGTGGCTTCCAAGATGAATGTGTGTTGTGAGATCTTTACCAGAGAATAATGAGCAGGCAGTGGAGAACTGCTGAGGGAAGCTGTTAATCAGAGACACGTGTGAAGTGCCAAAGCATGGCTTTGTTTTCCCCGGTGACATTTAAGCCTAATGAAATGTGGCCTGCCATGTTGCACGCGGGTGAGCTGACTAACTTCCTTAGAGTTAGGTTCTGGTGTAATTGGAGAATAATTGGTATTTTTGCCTTTTTTTTTTTTTTTTAGACATTTAAGAAACGTATTTAATTAGTTGGTGAATCTGTTAACAAAAGAATAATATAGTGCAATAATTTTAAGTGAAATTTTACACTGATACTGAATTTAATTGCTTTTTTTCACTGGGGTCAACTGAAATCTAGCACCTGTCTTTTAGGACTACAGAGGGGAGTAAGCCATAAGAGGTACTGAATCGTCCGTACGCCTCCGTACCTTGCTGTAAATTCCACTATGTTCCGGTCACTTCTTTACTCTGTTTCCCTAGCAAAGGGAGGCCTGTGTGACCAAACTATACTTTTTTTTTTTTTCCCCCCCTCTTTCCACCTGAATTATATTTAAGACCTTTACTACCCTGACAAATATGATTTGAACTCGGGCATCAGGTTTCAAAGTTAAATGAATTCGTAGTAGTTTTGTTTAAAGACACCACAACCATCACCCCCAAACCCACCGTTCCCCTCAGAATCCCAGATGGGAAGAGGAGTGGGAAAGGACTGGGATCTGCGTTCTCCTCTCCAGCACTGACATGCAGTTCTGCGGGGCGCAGGTTATTCCATACCGCCATACGCTTGTTGTCCTTTTATGAACAGGTAAATTGCTCACGGAGAGGTCTTGCTTTGTATTTTCCCAACAATATCTCTTTGAACGGAAAGGAATTCTTTATGTGACATTGCTATATATATGTATATGAGGCTCTGAGTTTTGCAAACTTTAGACTAGCACCTAAAACGTTAGAATAATGTTTCCTGTACTGTGCACGGCTTTAAAAAGTATTAATGAGTCTAAAGCGTATCTCTCTGCTATGGGATATGATTGTTATGGAGGTGTCTGTCTTTCTACTGGTCTTTTCATTTCCCAAATATAATCAAACTACTTCAACTGAGGGATAAAATAATGTTGTTCACAGTAAGTTGCTCTTGTTACAGAAATTCTAGCACAAACAGTGTTTGCCATTTTTGTCTTCAGAATGATTGAGGAGAGTGGGAAGAGGAGGAGGACAATGGCGGAGAAGAGACAGCTGTTCATGGAAATGAGTAAGTAAGAAATCTAAGACATAATGTCATTTATTCTTTACTGAGAGTATCGCTTTGATAGCTTTACCAGATCGTTCACATCTTGTTTCCACAAGACTCATCTAGTGACAAGCATCCTGGGTGCTGGTCAGGAGGAGAATGCAAGAGGTGGGTCACAACCGCCTAAAAGGTCGTTCATTTCTAGGTTCTGTGAAGCTCCTGTTTTAAGGAACATTCATATTTCTCAGATATGACAATATCTAAAGTTTGTGGACACCTGTTAAAATAAATAATGACAACAGCCAGATTGCCTTTTACTTTAAAAGAAAACAAAAAAAATTGCAGCACAATGCTGGTATGACTCAGAAGAGAAATGCTTTGGGGGGTTGTTTTGTGTTCAGGGCTGTTCCCTGAGAGGCTGGAATTGTTACTAGAAATCAAATGCCTCTCCGGAGATAATGTAATGTAAAGGAACAAGACATAACCTTTTAAAAAGATAGGTGTAGTTAGTGGTTAGAGATTGTATGTCTGCATGTCATCGTGTTATTCTACCTTCCTACGGGAGCACGGGACTGACTGAAGCTCCCAGGTTAGGCAAGCATGTCCTAGAATTCCAGTTGCGGGCTGGTGAAGGTCTGTCTTAAATAGTATAATAGTAAATTCCTGCTATTTTGTTGGGGGAATTCCAGAGTAACATTCTTACTGTGGTTATAAGCATCTCATAATTTCTGGAACAGTTTCATCCCTGGCTAATTTGTATTAGCTTACTCTCACCTGAGACCTGTCCTGGCTAGTGTTTCTCCCCACCTTCCCAGCTTGCTTTGTCTCTGGGTTGAGAGTCAGGTCCCTTTTTGGCTCACGCAGCGTATGGCACGAGCCAACTCCTGCGGTTCCCCTGCCATACACCTCCTCTCCTGGTCTTCTCTGCCTCCAGTCAGGCTTATTTGAGCAAAGGTGTCTGAATTGTGCGTGATATCTGGGGTGAAATCTCATTAGAACCTTGTAAAATCGCAATAGTACTTCACTATATTTTGGCTGGTGCACCAGAGTAGAGTACGTTTGTCTCATCCCTTTGAAGTGTTGTAGTTGTCTTGTGGTCATTTGGTACAGAAATTGACTTGCTAGTTTTTAGCTTTGGCTAAATTGTTATCAATATTCTGATTACCGTTGTATGAGGTGTCTGGTTTTGCAGCAGCGGTAGTTGCGGTTCGGTATCAGGGGAAGTGCTGGTGCACAGCCGTTCCACACTGCCTCTGTGAGGCTCGTTAGCATATCAGTATGAGAAATCAAAGGTCGTCCAGCTTCACCTGTCCTGCGGTGCAATATTTCACTATAAAGCGAACACATAAACATTTTCCTTTCTAGGTGATCCGCATACCCACAGCAGATGTGTGATGTGTTGTGCTTTCAGTGACCATTTGGTATGGGTCAACATACAACACCCAAATTTGTGAAGTGTTTAGATACTTGCCCATGTGAGTCAAGCGTAGCCCATGGCATTCGCCCCCGTGCTACCCGAGGATGTGCTCCTTGGGTTTGCAGTACTTGGGGAGCTGTCTGACAGGCAACAGTTCTCTGCAAGCTGGTCTGATTTCTCTGAACTGCAGATCCACGGGCACTTGGCCCTGTTGAACCTCATGAGGTTCGCACAGACCCACTTCTCCAGCCTGGCCAGGTCCCTCTGGATGGCATCCCGTGCCTCAGGCGTGTCAACAGCTCCAAGCAGATGCACCAAGTGGGAATACATACGGAGTTAATCTTATGGAACGGTATAAAGAAGCACTGGAACAGGCTGCCGAGGGCAATGGTGGAGTCACCATCCCTGGGGGTATTTAAAAGCCGGGCAGACGTGGTGCTGAGGGACATGGGGTAGTGATGGCTTTTTTCAGTGTTAGGTTCATGGTTAGACTAGATCTGAAAAGTCCCTTCCAACCTAGGCAGTTCTGTGTTTCTAAAGATGATGGAGGCAGACTTTCCTCAGCCCAGGGGCAGGGTACAAGGCAGTGGACACAAACTGAAACGTGGCAAATCTCATGAGATGAGAGAAAAAACGCTTTTACTGTGAGGATGGTTGAGCACTGGGAGAGGCTGTCGAGCGAAGCTGTGGAGCCTCCACCCTTGCAGGTACTCAAAACTCAACTGGATGGAGTCTTGGGCAAACTGCCGTAGCTGCCCCTGCTTGGGCAGGGAGGTGGGACTGGCTGATCTCCCTCCAGCCTCAACGGTCCTGTGAGTCTCAGCTCTGGGGGCTGTCTGGGAAACACATCCCATTTTGTCTTCAGATCATTTAGAAGAATGACCTTGTTGAAGCTTTTGCAGTAATGTGACACAGGAGGACAAGAACAGAAAATGGAAAACTTTTTGTTTTTGCATGTAGCTGTTAAATGACCTTTTCTCTGTGTGTATATATATACACATGTATATTTTGTATAACTTTATATACATGTATTTTATATAGACAAAGCATTTTGTGAAGACTCACGGTCTGCGGAAGTGCTTTCTGCTGTTTGTAGTATGCACCCTGAATGAGAGTTTTAAAGGAATATTGCATAGAAAATACAAAATGAGCTATTTTGTTGTAGCCTTGGATCTGAATAGTCCAGCTTACATTACCTGGCCACGTACTTTCCTGAAATATATGAGAGACTACTTTTCTAAAGATGATAGTGCGAAATAATCTGCTGGAGTTTGTTGTACCGTGCTATCAGGCAGGACGCTTCTTGGATGTCGCTTGGTCTAGGACCACTCTTAGGTGAGCTGTCACAGGGAGCCACGTGTTCCACGTCAGCGATGAAGAGAAATAATCCTTCTATGTCATTTTGAAGACACAGTATGTAGGTCTCCAAGAACAAGCAGATGCTTTGGCATTGTATTTGTGAAATGGTAATGAACTATCTAAGACAAGAATACTTCCTTTCTTAAACTTGCCGCTGTGAGTCAGTGGGTGCATACACAAAGGTAATTCAAATGAGGTATTTGCAAGTTGGTTTCTGAATTCAGAATGTAGGAGGGAATAAGTTATCACCTTTGAGCAAGTCTTGCCAATACAGCAATCGGATGCCTTCGTCAGGAGGATGTGGGTTTGGCTTTTTGTTTTTAAGTACCTTTTAGAAGTCTGGATTCTCTAAGTCACAGTTATTCCCCATTTCTCAGCTCTCCACTCATCTGGGCTCTGGCTTTTGAGAGAAGTATGAAAGACTGCAACAGATCCTGCTTTTATGGCTCCTGTGAGAACAGGAGAGGCGCAGGAGCCATGTGTGTCCCTGCCGTTGCCCACGTGCAAGTGCGTTGTTTCAGACTACACCTTAGAGCTAGATTGACTGTAGCACATAGCTGCTAATGCTGTGTAAACGTGAGCCGTTTAAAAGGCATGATGGTTTATGATTAATGGATTTTCAAGACTTGACTTGTTGGCTGCTTCCAAATTAAAATGATCAATACTGGACTTTAAACTGGTATCTTTTTATCATCCCCACATCGTTTATCTCGTTTGGTCAGTAGAGGAGGTACACGGGTCTGTTTGGCTGAGGGTTACCACAGCTTTCTGAAACGGCTCAAGTCTGTGATGGTCAGAGTAATTGCTGGAACTGGTAGATGTGGTACAGCCTAGTGACGGATAACAGCATTGAGATCGTTCGTGAGGTGGTGTTGTGGGAAGGCTGGGGAGGGACTCTGGAGCAGGGAGGGGAGCCATGGGACGAGGGGGGACAGTTTTACACTGGAAGAGGGGAGATTGAGATTGGATCTGAGGAAGAAATTCTTTGGTGTGAGGGGGGTGAGCCCCTGGCCCAGGTTGCCCAGAGAAGCTGTGGCTGCCCCATCCCTGGAGGGGTTCAAGGCCAGGTTGGATGGGGCTTGGAGCAGGGGGTGGCACTGGGTGGGCTTTAAGGTCCCTTCAGCCCAAACCATTCTGTGATTCCATGACTCTGTGATAACACTTACACATCTTGGAGTGGGAAGCTGTTGGTGAAGATAAGATTTTTTTGGTTTTTTTTTCTTCTTCTATGCTTTTTCTTCTGCTTCTTACCTGGTTTGAATCTGTTTGGGAGGCCAAAAGTATGCTCCTGATGGGACTGCAATGCAGGTGGTGGCAGGAGTACCGACCTCCCCTTTTCTTTGTCTCTTAGCTTTTGTGTACGTGTCTTCCAACATCAGTGCAATCCTCTTCCTTACCCACTCGCCACTGAATTCTTGCTTCCTTTCAAGGTACTGGTATCAGTCTCAAACTTAGGTCAGTTTATAATACAGTGCTGAAAATCACTTTACCATGAGATACCTAATGAAAATCTTTGCCATGTTCATGTGACAAAGATGATGTATGTGAAGAAACACTCATGCCGTTTTTGAAGTAATTCTCTCACATAAGCTGAATGTTCTAGAGGAAAGAAAAATACAAACTTTTTTTTATTCATAGGAGCACAGAATTTTGATGTCATCAGACTTTCAACGTATCGAACAGCCTGTAAACTGCGGTTTGTACAAAAAAGATGTAATCGTAAGTTATAATTGCTCTTTATCTTCAAAAATTTCTCCTGCATGATTGTTTCAAATATTCTACCCATGTGAATTTTAAGTATAGCAAGAGTAAGCAAACATTTTGTCAGACAATGGTAGTTGTTACTTAAACTAAACAGAGATTAAATACATAATTAAAAAGAGGCAGCGATCTTTGTCCAATGCTGTATAGTATCTTCAGCTTTATTCTTTACTGTTTCTAAAATTTAAAATACGTGGCCCAGCTTGTCGTGTGTCAGTTGCCCCAAGGGGTGGATGCAGGCAGTGTCGAGCTCTTGGAGCTCCTGTTCCATCGTGGTGCACCCCAGGCCAGCTGAGAGCTGGGCACAGCTGGGAGTTTGGAGGTGTGTCATATGTCACTGGCACGAAAGTGCCTGGATCCCAGCGTGGTGGCATGTATGAAATGTGGCAGCAGTAAAGAATTCTGGAAGTTCATACCATACTGGTCAGTGTAAGTTTTCTCATGCTCGTCCATGGTCCTTTGACCCGGGACAGCTCTCCAAAGCAAAGACTAACCCACGGGTGAGCAGGTGACGCTGCTTTGTGTTCTGCTGCCAGCGTTGAACTGGAGAAAGCAAAAAGCAGAACAGATCAGTGTATGCAGGAGTAGGTCCCTCCTCCCAGCGAAGGGGGACCAGTGTGTGTCTGGTGTGGAAGGGGACAGGAGGAGAGCTGAGGAGTCGTGGAGAGGAGACGTGCAACTGCAAGATGTAGCTCCTCCCAGGGCAGGGGGTTGGAAGTAGATGATCTTTAAGGTCCCTTCCAACCCGAGCCGTTCCGTGATTCTATGTGTGTGGCTCTTGGGGTTCCCGTGGCAGTAACCGCAGGGCCTTTAGTTTGATGGATGGCTTACAACTTTTTCATTCCTGTGGAAAAGTTAGTTCTTGTCTGTAATTCATGCTCTTGAATTAAAAAATCTCAATCAGTAGAGAGACATTAAGAGACGCTAAATGTAGTACACTGCACGCTTAGGGCCCAATTCACTGATGCCGTGCCTATGCCTCGAGTAGCCTTTCCCGTCCGTGTGTGCATAGATGAGGCTGGGCGTTTATGATCTTCGTCTGGACCACACGGTGATCCCGGGGCACGTGCTTGATGTGAATAGGTAGCTTGGCTTTTATTGTTGTGGGGGTTTTATGTGAGAGATACAAAGACGGGTTTTGTGTAAGAAATGTTACAGATCACGCTCTTACTTCAGACCCTTTTTTGTAAGTCAAGGAAGATAACAAAAGTTGGGAAGTCAGCAAGTAAGTCTGTCCTTTGTAACTGTTGGAGCACGTTCAGTTTGGACTGATGGATTACTGTTGATCCTTAGATGTCTCCTCCCACCCTCATGCATACTCCTCAAGCTTTGAAACATTTTAAAATATTATTTAATGTGGTTCTGCAGATCACTCACTGTGGTTTTGGAAAACTTTCTTTACGTTGTTAACACTTCTTAGATATGCGCTAAGATACGGCAGGGTAATTTAGGGAAACGCTTTGGAGTTCTAGACCTGTGTTTACAGAGCATTATGCTCTGGACTTGGCAACCGGATCAACTGGAAACAGTCAGTTTAACTGGAACATCAAGTTCCTCCCTCAATACTCAACTACTAGTCGGCATAAGGATGTTCAAAATTATTGTAACCAATTTGTAGTGGATTTAGAATATGGCTGATGTCTTCCTCAAATGAAAGTATCTAACTCTGCTAAATCGCACTGCATGATGATGGAAGTTCGCTTCTCTCCTTTATGAAGTTTTTCTGTCAGAGCACCCAGGTGTTGAAGGGTGGAGTAAAAGACACGCAAGATGTCTGGGCACTGCTCCGTTACCTTAAACGAGCTGACAAGAGTTACGAGTATGAATGTCAAGAGTCTGTCTCTCGTTTTGAATACAAATAAGTAACTGTTCATTCCAAAATAAAAGCTAATACAGTATTCAGAAACAGTACCATAAAAGTAAGCTTGCATGCTTTACAGAATAGAAGTTAATTTTTTTTCCTTTATTTTTAGTTCATCTTGTTGATATCTGGAATATGATTGAAGCCTTCCGAGATAATGGCCTTAACACTTTGGATCATAACACAGAGATCAACGTGTCTCGACTAGAAACAATCATTTCATCCATCTACTACCAGCTAAACAAACGCCTTCCTTCTACTCACCAAATCAGTGTAGAGCAATCCATCAGCCTCCTCCTCAACTTCATGATAGCAGCATATGACAGGCTAGTAACTCCTCTAGTTGTATTCTTAAACTAATTTTCTCTTTTAGTTAGATGAAAGCAGCCAACAACTGCATGAGTCTCTGCCAAACTGTCCGCATGCTATTTCTCAAGCTCGTGAAATTGTGTTGCGCGCGCACACACACACACACGTGTATTTAATATCGCAGTAATGCCTGGAGAGCTGTACATTGCCACAGCAGCAAAGCTTTGTCTTAAAAATTGCTCTCTTAAGGAAGAGGCATTAGTGCCTTCTGGAACTTGCAGACTGCTGTAAGCCGTGTGTCTGAACGGAAGTGAAACCGTGTTCTGCAGCCTGTGATAGACCATAACGTTACGTTCATGGTAGTATAGCGCTTTTTTAAAAAGCAAAAGTGTTTTATTGAATCTCGATCAACGGGATCATTTCATAATGCTACCTTGTTTTGACAGTCAGCTTGCGTCCCATTCTAATATGCTGTGAGAATAAAGGCTAATTCTCCTGTCCCGGCTGGAAGAAGCTCAATTTCTTGCTCAGGGCACTATCTAGGCATTTCCTGCTGCCCAGTTTGATGAGTTTCTTTCGCGGCCTCTTTCTTTGGGGTTCGGTCCGTTAATCTTCTTGAGTAGATGCGTTGCTGTGGGCTCTCTGAGTAGCAACCGCAAATCTTTCACTCTTGTTTGGCACTTCTTTTTGTCTTCTCATTTTGCACAGTCAACTGTTTCTTCAGTCTTGTCTTTCTTCTGCCTTTGCCTCTCTCCTAGCAGCAGAGAACTGCTCGTGGCCAGGACGCTGTCACAGGGACTGAGGAGTTTTACCCAAGACAATCTGCAGCACTCAATATGTCAAATAGTTGTTCTGTTTATAATATCCAGACTTTGATCCTCTCCTAACATGACAACTTCTTATTGGCACCAAACAGAAGCTAGGTTACCCCCCCAAAAAGTCCAAGACTTCAGAACAATCCCTGTCTCACTAAGAACAGATAGAAACAGCACAAAGCTCAGAGCAGGAAGACTGCCGTGGCAGCAGAATCAAGTGTGTATTTTTCTGTTTAGTTCTGATTTGGTATTAGTTGTGAGACAGCTTGTAAGGGTTAGCTGATGGTTTTAGTTATTCTGAGACAAATAACAGTAGAAAATATAGAATTTAAAAATAGAAACGGTCATGTTGTGGGGAGCTGGCTCAAAAGATTGAGGATTTAGTTAGATGTTTTTCTCTCCCACTGCCCCAAGCCCGCAAGTTCTGCCTCCGCTGGAAGCCAAGCGGCGCGCTCGATCCCAGCACGGAACTTCAGCTTCTCTTTCGCTTCCTCTGGCTGGTGCCCGGGATGAGGGAAGCTGGGATGCCTCCTTGTATAGTGGGAGAACCAAGAACAAGAGGAGAGGCAGGGCCGAGGCTCCCTCTCCAGGAGTTCATCAACATGGCAGACATTTATTTAAAAAAAACAACAGTACACCTCTAGCGCTGGAGTGGCATCCCTGGGGTGGCTGTGTGCTTGAATGCACGTAGTGCAGTAGCTTCTTACGACGTGGGGCTGGTGGTAACACCGCGAAGTCATTAACATTCCACCAAACAGGTGCAGGAATCAAAGATTTGACTGGCATCTTCCCTGTGGAAGCATTTAAGTTAGAGCTTCTGTTAGGTGAGTATGAGAAATGCTCTTCAGTGGGTCCACGGGGCACCGCTGATGCAGCGTGAGCCATCGTTTCTGCACTGTGGTGAGGGGGAATGCAGTGGTGTGATGTTCTCTGCTGCTCTCTCCCACAGAGCTTTGCATGGGTGTTTGACGGTTTGGCCCTGCTCTGGTTTTCCCGATCGCCTCTCCGGGCTTTCCAAAGCCCCTGACCCGTTACTGGCACCCCAGAGTAACGGCTCGTTCTCTCACCCTGTTTGAGTCTTTCATAGACAGTTTTTTATTTCATTGTTTCTAGAAATCGCGTTTGATTTGAGAGTGGGTTTAGTTGCTCCAAATTCTTTTTGATTGTCGGTATCAAACCCGACTGCATGCTGGCCATAAAGCAGCGCGCAGTAAGGGGGAGGGAGAGGATGACCAGCAAACGAGGAAGTGAGTTGGCGAGCCAAGGGGGGTGATGTGATGAGGAGGAACCTCGTCATCAGCCCGGCAGAGCTGGCAGGGGCATACGTGTACACATAAGGAAATCCCTGTGGATCAGCCCTGTGCAGAAAGCTCTTGTGCCTCTTCTGGGAAAGCAGCGTGACCGGGCGCCTCTCTGAAGCGGCTGTGCACCATTGCTGCAGCGTGGGGAGCAAACGGGGGGAAGTGGAGGACGTGGTGGGAGAGGTGACCCAACCGGAGTGCTGCAGCAGGGACCGATGGGGAGGGGGAGATGCCCTTTTCTGCGGGAGCGGGGCTGGAGACCCTGGAGCTCTGCCTGGGGATGGGGAGGAGCCAGCTGGAGTTCAGTCAGGATTAGTGAGCAGACCGACGTGGACATCGTCGCTGCGGGCGCCTGCCGCAGACCGCCTGGCGAGGAGGATGGGGAGGATGAGGCTTTCTTCAGGCAGCTGGAAGAAGGCTGGTGTACGCAGCCTGGTCTCTTCTAAACAAGTCCCCCTGCTCTGTTTCCAACCCTGAGAACTCCATAGGAGTTTCAAAATCACACTGAAACTTTTGCCTTTCTTCCTTTCCACAGGGAATTCAGCAGATTGAATAGCATTGGTACAAAAATCGGTTTTGGCAAGTCGCTTACTCACTACAGCTCTACCAGATGGCAGAGGGAGGAGTTCTGGTGTTTTTTCTTGATTAATAGACAGAATGTCAGCAGAAGCAGGCCTCATGTCTGAAGGCACCATAAGATACCTTTGGAAGGACAAGGTTGTGTCCCGTGAGGAGATAGTGATGGCTCTAGCCAATTGTTTTTTCCTGGACGTTAATTCAAAGCTGAACTCCCTTTTGGGAGAAAATGAATGTCTATTGAAAAGAAAAGGGGAGTGGGGCTGAGACTCTACTGTCAGGAGACTGGAGTTAGCCAGTAAGATTTGCTCAGATGAGGTGGAGGTCGAGGCTGGAAGAGGATGAACTTTTCAGACAATCAGTTTCAGATGCAGCCAAGTCTTTTTTGTGTCTTTTTTTTTTTTTACACATAGAGGGAGTGTCAACTTATTTCTTTGAGAAACCTGTTTAAGAGAAAAGACAGAAACAAAATAGGATAGCTGAGATCTTTACCTTGTTAACTTGATAGCCTTTATATAGCTTGAAGTAAGTATCTAATGCGTTTAGTTTTCTCCCTTTGTTTGGTTTCTTCAAACAGTGGTTAAAAGGCTACTGGATATCAACAAAGTGATGGCCTTTGAGTCACCGTTCCTCTTCACGGATCTCCCTGCAGCTGTAGCTCCAGGAGGGATTGTCTCTCTTCTGTAGAGGGAATATTTGAAAGATGCTCCAAGTCTGTGTTAGAGAAATAGCATATTATATTTCGGGTACGTCTCAGCCTGAGAAAGGCTGAGAGCCTTTGCCTCACCGTGGAGTGTGAAATGTTACCTGAAGATAATATTTGCCTGTGAACTCCCAGGGTGAAAGGGGAAGAAAAGTTATTTGGTTGCTTCCTGATGTCTCCATCTGGCTGTTCGTCTGTCACTGACATTAGACCTTGTCACTACTTCAATACTGTGAGCCAATGTTTACTTCAAATAATTCTACTCTTAACACTTTCCAAGTGCTAGTCATGCAAGTACAGAGGTTAAATGTGCATCTCGCTCCCGCTGAGCAGCACTCTAGAGTTCCCTAGATCTCTTCCAACACTCATCGTGTATTTCTCCCATCACTGTATTTCTGTGATAGTACAAATTATCTGTCCAATACATGTCACCTGAACTTATTTTAATTCTTCTTCTCCTTCTAGATGTGACTTTAACTTCTTGGTGGTTTATCAGTCTGTCCCACTGTTGCTGTTTATAGTTAAGGGTAGTGACTCAGGACACTTCTGTCGGGCAATAAGTTGCTCAGAATTCCAACACCTTTTACCCACGTTTACACACGTTTCTTTTGCCCTACACACCACTAAACCAATGTTCAACCAACTTCATGGTAACAGCGGATTTACACTGAGATCGCCACGCGGTGGTTGGCTTAATATGATATTGGAGGTTCTCTGGCTCCGTCTTTGTTACTATGAAAGACGGAGGAATTGAGGAGACGGGACGCGTGCCGTCTGGGCTGGGAGGAACTGTTACTGCTACCAACTGCGCTGTGCTTCAACCCAGCCAGCCGCCTTCGGTGGTTCTGGTGGCTTCATTCCCTCATAGCTTCTTTCATTCCCTCATAGCTTTCCTTCCTTACCTTTCTTTCTGGTAACAGGAGCAATGCACGTAGCTGTTTGTACGTATCATACGGTGCTGAACGGGATTTTTCATACTTTCCGTGGAGACAAATTCATTTTCTCTTGCTGATTCTAGAAAATGGTTCCCCAAATGTGCCATCTGTTCTGATAGCACAGCAGCTTTATTAATTTAAATTAGAATAAAACACTCTTGACATTATTCTTGTGCTATGTGGTATATTCAGGGTATCATACAATTTCTCCGTTAGCTGTCGAGTACTGTACTGGTTTTAGAATGAAATGTGTATTTGAACATCGGAGTTTAAATCGAGGAGTAAAAATTTAAAACAACTAGCAAAGGGTAGCAGAGGAAAAACTGAGATGTTTTACAGTGAACAAAAGTATTTTAATGGAAAAAATTAACACATTACTTTTTTATGGGACAGTTACAGGATGAGCAAGACAAATGTCAGTCTCTCTATCCATGCATTTTTCATAATTCTGCAAGAAAATTTGATTTGTGATCAATTTGACTTGTCAACTCTTCTAATATATTAGAAATGCTAGTGTTGTCACTGTTTTCATGTTATATTAAGTACTTTTGGCAGATCTTAGCAGTTAAGGGAGGGCATTTATGCGTTTCCTTCCTAGGCCTCAGGTATCGTTGTTACTTTCCGTTCTATGTAGTAATTACTTACCGTGTCGTTTTCTTCACAGCGAGGGCCATGGGAAGCTGACGGTATTTTCAGTGAAAGCTATGTTAGCAACAATGTGTGGCGGTAAAATACTGGACAAACTAAGATGTAAGTATTTTCAAGCAAATCAAGCCACTGCATGAAATATTTTGTTTCCATGCCTGGCCACGTATGTTTTACTGTACTAAATCCTGAAAGCTAACTTTTTTGCTTATTCAAGGATCTTTCTACTGAAATGAAGCTTGCTGTGTTCATGTTTTTGTTACGCGTGCCATCTGCTGGCCGTAAAACATACTGAGTTTGTTACCGGGAGGCTTTACAAGTACCTTTGTTTATTTTGAAATGCTCGGGCACTTCTGTAACTGTAAAACTTCAGGTCTGCCATTTCCCCCGTTCTGAGGATGCTGGGGGGCTCCTGTATCCCGCCTGCTTCAGCTGAGGCACGCTCTGCCTCTGCTCATTCTGTAATTCCAGCTTCTCAGTTCTAATTCTTTAACTCTCTTTTTATTCTCTTTTCATCAGTTTTACTTCCTTTTTCTTCTTGTTTCCGTGAGCCTTCTGCTGTATCAGTACAGCATCAGTGATACCCACAAAAACACATTGTTTTTGTCCTTTAGGAGCAATTCGTGTTCTGTAGGATGTACGGTTGTTACGGGTGTGTTTTTCTTTTCATTTCCACCCTGCAGAGCTGTGAAGTCCATCTTACTGTCCGTGCCCGATTGGACTGTTCAGGTCTTCTCATTTTCACCTCACACTAAATTTCCTTTATAAAAGTTATCTGGTAATAATCCATTCCTCCTGATCTCCGTGGTTGTCATTCCCTGGAAATAATTCTTTAGACTCTTCTACATCATTAAGCTTCTTTGCTAGTTTTAAAGCAAATGTAATAATGTGAAATACCAGTATAATGCTATAATAATGCTGAATTAAACTACATGACAAGGTCTTAAAGAACAGACAGTGAGAAAGCGTTGCATGCACGTATTAATGCTAAGGCTGCATGTGTTTAGTACCAGGAAATGCCGTTTTTTAATCTGGTAGTAACTATAAAACTCTCCAATTAAAAAAAACAGCCAAACAAACAAGCAAACCCCACAAAGCTGCAGGTGGCTAAAGACGAGTGTTAAATAAAGGGGACAGGCATATATGACAGAGGATATTTAAGGCTGCTTAAGCGTTTTTAACAAAGGCATTACCTCTATAAAATATGCAAGATCAAATACTGGGGGGAAAAGAGACTATATCTCCTTTGGATTTAATTAGGCTCTGAGATTTGAGGAGGTTACAGTAGACAGAGGCCTGCGACCGAAAAGGAGCGTTATTCTTGAATTAGCAAGGCAATACTGAAACACATCGAGAAAATGGCAATGTGACCTTTTAGTGGAAAAGGCAATTAACCACCGGAATCAAATGTTATAGGAATCAGTAAACTTTTGATGTTTTCAGACAAGGAGCTAGATATCCTCTGGAAGTTATATTAAGCCTCAAGTTAATGGTTCAGAAGGTGGCTAGTTAAGATGCTTTCACCTTAGGACACCTTATTTAAGAGTCCTGTTTAACAGGTGTGTCTGGTCTTAACAATTACAATTTGTGCGTTTAATGTACTGTTCACTCTCCCTCTCTGTCTCTTCATAATGTCTGCTTTTCTTCATAGCATTTGAAGCTTCCTTTTTCTTTTTTCTTATTTTATTGGCTTCTGTTTCCTTTGCCACTGTAACTTTCTTCTTTATAAAAACTCTTAACTGATGTTCATGTATGTTGGACGGCTTTCACGGAATGGTGCTGCTGCTTACGGCCGTGTTACGTTCTGGTTGTCATGCCTTCTACTCGTTCTTTCCTCTGTCTCACCAGCTGACCTTCGGTTTGCTTTGTACTTCTGGGGTCTCTCCTCCAGTATCTGCTCTCCCTTTTTCTTGGGGCACTTCTTTTGGAGGTGGAGCATCATTTGCAAAGGGCATGTGACTTTGCATTTGACATCTTTTTTTTTTTAATTCAGTGTTAAAGCTCAGTTCCTCTCCTCGCCTTTTCAGTATGTCGCTCACGCTGACTTCCCACCACTTCATCTTTCTGGGCTACTTCTTATGATGGAGCACTAGCTGTTGACCACACCTATCTGAAACCTGGTTTTGGTGAGGGGTTTTGCTGTTCTGTCTGGTACAGATATCCCATAGCCCATATCTTATGGGTCAACTGAGAAAGAAAAATGTTTTTATCCGTAACGGTAACACTAATGCTGATTTCCGCTGCTTTGTATGGTCATGGGACTTCCTTCACGTGCACCATCTGCTGGGGACACTCCTCTGTCCCTTCTGGATGCTCCTCTGTCCCCCCACACACCCGTTGTTGTCTCTGCTGAGTTGGAGAGAAAGTTAAAGACTGGAATCACCTCGCTATTATTCACTGAAACGCTCACGGCGCCATGCGCGAGGTTAGACACAGAGGCACAGTCTCGGTGTGTGATTAACAAAATTGTCGGGGAAAAGGGGATTTTTGGCTAATTTGGAACTGAGATTTTAGGAGTATAGGAGCTCTGTGCAGGAGGGAGAAGTGTTCTCTAAACCAGGACAGAATTAGGCTGTTGGCTTTTCAGACAAGGCGGTAGGACAGCGTTCTGTGGAAGGTGGGGGAAAACGGGAGACTCGGGGTAGGATCTTGTAGCCCTTGTGAGGGCAGGGGAGAAGGGGGAGTGTGTCGTACTGTTAGCTGAGTAAGTTTCTGAGTATCACCAGAACTCAAGAAAAGTAATAAAATAACTGGACAATTAACTGTTGGCTACCTGTCTTCCCGAAAACTTCCTAAGGGGCAGGGGAATGGGAAGAAGAAAACGCCACACGAAGTGTGGGGAGGTGTGGGGAGCTGCAGGCCTGCGTACCTGACACGTTCTGGGCAAGCTGTTAGTAACAAAGAATAGCATTCGTTGGCACAGGGATAAATGAGATTTTATTATTGTGGAAAATGGCTTTTGTGAAGGGGATGCCTTATAAAACCACAGGAGTTCATTAAAGGAGGCAAAAAACCCCAAACAGATGGACAAAGGAGTTCTGGCTGATACAGACTTCTTGGATTTCTGAAAGGCATTGAAGAACATCCCTTATTAAACACTTAGAGACATTTAAAGGTTTGCTGAAAGGGATGAAAAGTAGGTAGAAGATTGGCCAAAAGGAATCAAAAAAGAGCAATAAAGATCCCTTTTGTATATTGAGATCAGTGGATAGTGCTGGACCTGGACTGGTTTTAACACCGTAGTTTTCCAGATCGTTTATGACAGTGAAAGGTGACAGTTTGACACAGAGTCAATCAGTGTAGTAACAGCTAAAACAGACCGAAGAGCTGTAGTGTCATCTGACAGCACTGAGTAACCGGGAAGTGAAATGGAAGGTGAAATTCGCTGTGAATGTATGCGGAGTGGTGCGTGCTGGAGGAGCGAAGTGCCATCCTGGCGGGATGCGCAGAAAGGGGAGCTAAGGAAGGCCTTGCTCAGATGACAAATCTTGGAGCTCTAGTTCTAAGAAGACGTTGACACTGTGTTTAGTAATGGCTAAAACCATGAAATGTTACGGAGGGGAAGGACGGGAGGAGCAAAGTGGAGAGGAAACGGCTCTCTATAAACCCATGGTGGTGGTATGCTTTGGATGAGCACTGCGCTGGTACCCACGTCTGGCTCTCTGCCCTGCCCACTTCTTTTCTGAGAAGAACAACAAAGATCATCGAAGGCAGAGAAAGCTTTCTGTACAAAGAACAACTAGATAGAGCAGGATTCTTCAACCTGGAAAAACCATGGTGGTGAAAGGATAACGTTCTATAAAATCACAAGCAACGTGTTAGTGAGCAGAAAGAAGCTGCTCCTCTCCCCTTCCAGCACAAGAACTCAAGGGCAGTGGCTGAAATCAGCAGTGACAGGCTGAAACAACAAAACCCAACACTTCTTTAAGCTTTACCGAAGGGTGTTGTCGGTATCAAACGTTTACACCACTCGATTAGTCCTTCAACCAATTTCACTGAAGGCAATTTCATCAAAGGTTGCGGGATGCAAAGGTGCTGTCAGCGAGTGGAGGGATATTCTGGGGAACGTGCTTGCCTGAGCCGTCTGCTGTGGGGATAAACAGGCTTTTGATCTGATCTGCCTCAGCTCTTCTCTTCTTTATTGCTGCTCCTGATGGTTATGAATGTGCTGTCTGGTATTTTTCCCTTTCCTGTCTTTCCCACCTGTCTCTCTGGCTGCTGACCCATTTCATCGCTCAGCTGCTTCTGTTTCCAGTTTATTGCTTGCCCCGATTCCCCTCCCGGCCCCGCGCCACCTCCGCTCCCTTTCCCAAGCAGGCTGGCAGCCCCGGCCCAGCTGGAACACTGGCCTTTCTGCAAATCCGGAACATTATAAATACTTTTTTCTCTCCTTATCTCATAATGTATATGAATGATAGTAACTTGATCTCTGTACCTGCATATGTACAGGCTTATTTTTTTTTTAAATTCTGAAAATGTGAGCAAATGGGGTGTTTTTCAGTCTGTGCAGTGTCTGGCAGCGCATCCGAAATGGGAGTTGTTCAATGGTACCACTTCGCTGTCTCTGGAAAAGAGACGTGATGCTCCTGGCGAAGGAGTTCCTTTGTGTGGTGTGCAAGGCGGGAGCTGTAAACCCAGCCTACTGCCACGGGCTTTATGATTTTTGTCGTAGCTTTTAAGCCAAAGAAAAGCCATATAAAAATGTCGCATTTTGTGGATTCGGCTGACTTCATTTTGGCATTCAAGTAGATTAGTTGTGAAGTAATTAGTGCTTCCTTTATGTCATTTCTGCAAATAAATTGCAAACAGAGCTTTGAGTAAATCAAGACTCCATCCTGCTCATTTTAAGGGCTGTCCGACTTCCCTAACGCCCGGCTCTCCCTGCGTGGTGCTCCTGGGCTCCCTCGCCTCACCAGCTCCTCTTCTGCCTCTCACCATCTGGCTCTGATAAGCCTCTAGCGCTTACTGAAGTTCACCCTAAAATTCATACAATAATGTACACTAAATACTGGGTTTCGGATGATAAAGGCCCTGAAAGTTAATCTGCTGTAGAGGAATTGGCCAGATTGTAGGGTTTTGATTTGGGGGAAGAGAGTATTTTGGTTTTTGGAGGAGTGGAGGTCAAAGGGGAGTTACTTATTTTGGATGAAAGCGGTAATAATAATACGGGGTCTGTTGTGCTATCACATCTATTCAAACTGACCTTGCTCAGTGCATGATTTTATACAGGCTTTCTTACATCTCCTTGGTTTATGAGAAATGTTAGGAGTTGCCACAGCGTCTGACCCGATAGAGGTAAGGTGCTGCAGCGTCACGTCCCCAGCCACCAGTGCTGAGGGTGCGTGTGCGTTCCCAGCAGGGACAGAGCCACGCGGATAACACAGACCGGCAACAGCCACGCAAACGTCAACAGCACCAGCCGCCTGGTTCTGTCCCCCTTGCCTGGTCAGGATGAAAGCCTGTTAGTGCCATAAATATATATGTGTGTGCACATACCTGTACTATATGGGTCCCTCCAGTGACTGGCCTTAGATGCTCATCTATCTGGTAGATGGTTCTTGGAGCCTCTTTGATCCTTTGGTCTCTCTAGTATCTGTCCCAGACTTAGGACCTCTCTGATACCTAGCGCTCAAACTCTAATCGCTAAATTTTCCTTGAAAAGCATCTTCGTAACCTCCTTGTAGGTGCTTGGGTGGCGTTATCAGGTCTTCTCAGTGTCTTATCTTCTCCAGGCTGAACAATTGCTGTGTCTCAGCCTGTCCTCATAGCATACCTGCTCCAGCATGCTGACCATCCTTGGAGCCCTCTGCAGAGCTCTCTGCAGTTTCTCTTTCATATTCTGTGATTCTCAACAATTCTCTGATTCCGGGGCATCCCAAAACTGGACGCGGTACCTAGCGGAGGTCTAACAAGCGCTGAGTGGAGGAGCGTGATCACTTCCCTCTACTGGCTGAGCTCTTCTTCATCCAGCCCAGGTTGCTGTTGGCCACCTTTGCTGCCAGAGCGTGCTGGCGGCTCATGTTCGGCTTGTGACCTCAAAACCCATGGGAGCCTTTCCAGCAGAGCTGCTCCCCAGCCAGGCAGTCCCCAGACTGTGTGGCAGCCAGAGTCTCTTCCTTCCCAAGGGCAGGACTTTGTCCTTTTCCAATTTCATGCAGTTCCTGCCAACCCGTTCCTCAGCCGGTCTAGGTCCTGCTGGATGGCAGCCCTTGCCCTCAAGGGTATCACCTGGTCCCCCAATTTGGCATCAGCTGCAAACATGACAGGAGTGCACGCTGGCACTTCTCCCCCATCATTGAGAGACACGTTGAACAGGACGTGTCCCAGGACAGATGCCAGCAGTGGCCTCCACCTTGAATTTGACCCATTATCCACTACCCTCCAAGCCCCATCATCCAACCAGCTGCTTGCCCCTCTGGTTGTTCACCCATGTGACATCCCAGGTTGGATACTGGAATATTGGGGAAGGGGGGAAATAATAAGCCTTGCTTGAGCCAAAGTGAATGATACCTACAAATCCAGTCATCTTATCGCAGAAGACAGTCGAGCTGGTCAGGTGGGATTAAGCTCGGTAGATCCGTACTGACGAATCCCGGTCACCTTTGCTTTCGTGCGCCCAGGAATGCATGCCAAGAAGATTTGCTCCATGATTTTCCCGGGAGCCAAAGTGGGGCTGACTGGCCCATGTTTCCTTGGATTGTCCTTTTGACCTTAATACATGCTTTGGGTTAATGCCAAAAGAAACTGTACACGCCACCCCAAAAAGCACCGTCAAACTAATTCATCTGTTAAATTTATTTTCTTGGCTTTTACTGATACTAAACCCAGTATTTAACAAATATTTTATGAATTTGTATGATAAAAATTGACACCTTCATAGGAATTGTGAGATGCAGGATACGCCTGAGGTCAAGACCCTAGAAAATGAGGGTGCCAGGTTTGTGTTGCTTTGTTTTTAGCTTAGTCAGAGAAATGGTCGAGCATTCAGCTGAAACTGTACAGAGCATCAGGCAAAGGCCCCGACTGGAAAGCCCAGAAGAGTCAATTTTGGCAGTTATAAGCAGCTGAAAAAAGGCTCTCGAGGGAACTGTTGAGCAGGTTTAACATGGTATTATGGGCTCTGTTCTGAATTCTACTACAAGGATTCAAAAAAAGGAAATTATAAGTTAGGCAAGTACCATTTTACGTTGGTATCTTTGGAACTGAGCAGTGTTTTCTGTAGTTCTAAATTTGTGATTCTGTCTGGTTTAAAAAAATACATTTATAGCACAGTAGCATTAAACTGAAATTTTATATGTGAATTAAAATATAAATACCTTGTAATCAGGAAACTTTATTAGCCCATGCCTGTTGTGACCCTGAGGTGAGCTCTGGAGAAATTACACTGTTGGCCCCTGTGTAGCTCGAGGTTTTCTCTTTGAGGGTAATTTACTGCCCTTTACAAGGGCAGATGACTCTATAATTATATCCTACTAATCTTTATCTTTTCCAATTTCACTGCTAATTTCCCATGTGGAAGTTTCCTGCGTAAATGAGTTCAACTTTACTTTGACCATAAAACCCATTTTTAATGACTGTGAGATATAGGTTAGTGGGGTTTGGGGTTTGTGTGGGTTTTGGTTTTTTTTTTTTTTAATTTATCCTTGATAGAGCCTGTTCTATTTTATCTCACTTTCAATTTATTTCCATAGCTTTAATTAACTTTCTCCTTAAAACCGTTTCAATCTTGCGTGGTGTTGAGTTCAGATTAATAGACTGTATTTACCCAGAAGATTTCTGTCCTTTTTTAAATACAAGTACTGTCATGTTCCAGTCGTGTTCTACCAGTCCCACCTTGACAGATTTATTACCAGACCTTCCGTAGTTCTGGAGTGATTCTGATCTAGAATGGATTAGGATCCTGGAAGTTCAGTGCTCTGATTGGTTGTGGTTGTTTCCACACTTTTCATTTGCGTGCAGGGATGTGTCCCCAGCCCTGGAGGGGTTCAAGGCCAGGTTGGCCGGGGCTTGGAGCAACCTGGGCTGGTGGGAGGCGTCCCTGCCCAGGGCAGGGGGTGGCACTGGGTGGCCTTTAAGGTCCCTTTCTGTGTCCCCAACCTTTCTGCGATTTTATGGTTTTGATCCTGACTTTTCTTACACATTCAACTTTCAGGTTAGATTTAATTTTTCCGCTTGGATTAATTTTCTAAAATACAGTGGTCCCCTCTGACCCCCGTTTATCTCCTTCTCTCTCTCTCTCTCCTTTCCCCCATTATTTCTAATATGCCTTATGAGATGATTCAACGAGGGCTTCCCACCGGCAGCTCAAGCTTGTCTCTAGCCAGTGATACAAATTCCAGATACCATTATCACCCTTAACGTGGCTTCTTCATGAGCCCATTCATTCAGGAGAATGGAATAATTTCTCTGGTTTACTAGAAATAGGCTTTTCTGAAATAATCTTTTTTTTACGGACCTAGTTTTGATAACTTAAATTAAGCTTATTTTCTGTCAACGTATCCCTTTTGATGTTTAATTACTGATGGTGTCTTAAATAACCTCATAGCTGATTCGGTGGCTGTTTAGTGAAGAGTTCTGGTACCTGTCACATCTTGGAAAATTTTAGGTCTTACTAATGTTAGTGTTCTTATTAGAGACATCTTCCTTTATGGAGGACTCTGACTCTGCAAGTGTATCAGAGACCTGGTTTGCTGTTTGAGAGATGCATCTTTTCCAAAGAGACTTTTGATCCCGGGACAGTTCAGCTCTGTGTGTGTGCAGCTCTCCTGATACTCTACGTGACGTCATTTGCACATCGTGCCGTCTGCACATCTTCCCCTGTATCTTTCCCTTTCCGGAGACGCGAGAGCCGGGCGCTCTGAGTTGGTGGCGTGGAATGGCTGGAGCAGAGGGGCTGGAGCTGAGCTCCAAGGGGACAGAGGGACCCTGGAGCAGGAGGCTCAGGAGACGCCCTTCCATCCACATGCCCACCGCTGGCTGAGTCCCCATCTGGGACTGAAAATACCTGCACAGCTGCCCTCCCCCTGCCACCTTCTGGCACCCTCCCTGCCTTTCCTCTTCCATATGCGCGCGGGACTGCTGATCATCCTGCTCCATCCTCTTTTTGCTTTCAGAAATATGTTTAGCCCCGCACAACGAACTAAAAAGCATACCTGGTCTCATCACGAACGCTTTTCTCACGTAAGGACAGAAGTTCCTGTTCTAGCTGGTCAGTGTGTGCATGGCATTCCCAATAGACCGTTAGATCAGATTTCTCCTTCCCCGTCCACACAGCTGCGTGGCTCCCGCGTTTGGCCCTTGGGGTGGAGGTCACTGCACCCCCCTTTCTCACCCCTTTCTCCCGATGCTTTCTTCTAACACCCTGTTACTTAAATTAAACGCTTCCTCGACCTGCACCACATTTGCCCGGAGTTTTGCCAGTTTTGACTTTGTGATTCTTACAACTTTTTTAAATTCTAGGAGCCTTCTCAAAGGATTTTACATGGTTTTGTTTTGAAGGGGTGGACGTGTGTGACGTGGTGACGTGTAATGTTCTCTAACTTCTGTAATGCCCCCCAGCCTCTGCTTTCTCGCTGTTACAGTTTGTGCACTGGCAGAATCTTTGCTCAAGACGGGGTGAGATGGGATGGAGGGAACAGGAAGATTTATATCATAGCATGTTCGAATACATTCATTTATAAATTTTATCTTGATAGCAAGCAATAAGAAATTATGTTCAGAATAAAACAAATTTCTTGGGGTTTAAATGGGTTGAAATATTTTTTTTTCTCTTCTGTACTAAGCACGTATTTACTGTAGGGTTTTATTATATTTTTCTTACAGATATTTTCTCTCAAATATCAGATTCAAATGGACTAATGATATTTACAAAGTTTGATCAGTTTTTGAAAGAAGTTCTAAAGCTTCCGACAGCTGTGTTTGAGGGGCCTTCCTTCGGATACACAGAGCATTCTGTACGGACCTGTTTCCCGCAACAAGTAAGAGAAAACAAACCAGGACGTTAGTGTTGCTTGTTAATACAGCGCTGGCGTCTGAAGTCCTCCGGCTGCCTTGGCTGTAGCCTGTATGGGCTCGGGAGGGCGGGGGGTTGATAGTATACACTGTCTAACTTAAGCACTTTTAAGAAAGCCTGAATAATTTAAAATAATGCATCTAGGTCTTGAGCAATTAAAGCATTTTGTACGATTTTAGTTTGTTCCACCTCCTTGAAGGGATGCTGTTCCCCATGAGAAGAACGGCAAGGATGACCTGTTTCTTTTCTAAAACACGAAACACAGCACTTCTGCTGTTTTCCCTTGATGATTTCTTTTTAAGCTTTCTCAGTGTGTTAAGAGTATTCGTTTCCACAAATCACTTCCTAGTTGGTTGGTCTGTACAAAACACACCTTCTGTACCCAGCGTTTGGTTTTGAATCTGTTTCACTGTTGGTTATTGGTAGGGCTGGTTTTTCCAAAATATTTCCATTACATGTAACGTTTGGAGTAGATGTTGTAGTAATGATCTTAAAAGAGCTTTATATTTCTTTATACATTTTAGTTGTAATTTAATTGTTCCAAGAATTTGTTTCTAACTTGAGATAATGTAAATAGTATAAATAATCCTTAATTCAACTGTAAACATGAACCTAGATAATCTTAGGCCTAAAATGAAATGTTTAGACTCTGGTCAGGATTATGTTCTGGAAGAAATATTTCTGAAGTATTTAAATTTAGAATTTATAGTCACTTTTGCTAAATTTCAGTTAATTAGCGATTAGTATATTTGAAATACAATGCAGTAGGAAACAGCCTTTTAGGATTTAGGAAACAATGAGGGCTCCAGCTCATCTGTTACTGAGGGCAGAGTTTTGTTTAATAAATAAATATATTTTTTTCCTGTTTCCATACCGGCTGAGGCATTTGTGGGCCGTCCTAGTTTCCACAGACATGTCGCCCTTTCTGTGTTATGTCAGTGCAAGCCATTCGTACACGTAGGGAAACTCATCCCATCGAATCCAATTTCATGTAAGTGGCACCACAGTTGACTGTAAAACCTCAGCATCACTTCAGAGCTAGAAAAGTCGGATGTTGGATTCTATGTGCTCTTCCACTGTCTGCAGAGGGAGTGGGGATGGAGGTTTTATTTTGTTCAGAAGCCGAGACTCTGGAAGTGACCGTTTCTCTCTGGCCCATAAAGAGAGGCTGGTGTAGGTTGCGCGACTTGGACAGTTGACTGAAATGACTAAGATACTTGATGCAAATCTCGCCATGGTAGCCAAGTCGGGTGCAGTAACTGCCCATGAATAGGAGCCAGCAGTGTGCCCAGGTGGCCAAGGAGGCCACTGGGGAGGCCCCACCTCGAGGTCTGTGTCCAGGTTTGGGCCCCTCACACCAAGAAAGACCTTGAGGGGCTGGAGCGTGTCCAGAGAAGGGCAACGGAGCTGGTGAGGGGTCTGGAGCACAAGTCTGGTGAGGAGCGGCTGAGGGAGCTGGGGGGGTTCAGCCTGGAGAAGAGGGGGCTGAGGGGAGACCTTCTCGCTCTCTACAGCTCCCTGAAAGGAGGGGGTAGCCAGGGGGGGTCGGGCTCTTCTCCCAAGGAACAGGCCATGGCACAAGAGGAAACGGCCTCAAGTTGTGCCAGGGGAGGTTTAGGATGGATATTGGGAACAATTTCCTCCTGGAAAGGGTTGTGAAGCATTGGAAGAGGCTGCCCAGGGCAGTGGTGGAGTCGCCATCCCTGGAGGCATTGAAAAGCCGGGCAGACGTGGTGCTGAGGGACGTGGGGTAGTGGTGGCCTTGGCAGGGTTGGGTCGATGGTTGGTCTCAATGATCTTGAAAGGTCCCTTCCAACCCGGGCAATTCTATGGCTCTAAGATTTGCACGTGGCTCACCTGCAGCACACCTTAGGCCTCTGCCTTTGTCTCCCGTGAACAAGAAGGTTAATTGATTCCTATTGATTCACTTTTAGAAATTCCTTTGCTCTGATTTAATTCAGCAAAACACAATCCCTAGTGTAAGGCCAGGTTTGTAGAAAGCAGTAATGTTTTTTTAATTAATCCAGATACACGCCGTACCCCAAGACACTTCTTTCATTTATTTGAAAACATTGAAACCTGGGAAGTAGACGAATAACCTGTCTGAGATTTTGTTTCATTTCATTTTCTTATGCCTTCCGGATTTGAAAATAAGCTTCCGAGAGGTACTTCCATGATGTTCTCCTGTTACAGCCTATGGTTTTGCTGAAGTTCTCTCCAGATGGCATTGGTAAAGCTGTGGGGTTTCAGACGTTGGGCTTTACACGATGGACACGTAAGCTACATCTGTGCTGGTTCACTCAACTGTGCCGTGAGCTGTTCTGGCCTCCTGAGGCCAACTGGAATAGTCTAACCACAGCCATGCTATTGAACTCTCTTATTCCCTCAAGCAGGGTGGTTACATGGAAACTGGTTATTAAAAATGATTCCTAGCTGATGTTAACACCTGATCTGGCTGTTGGAATCATTTGGGAGATTGAGCGGTTGAACCAGACACGGGTTTAACAGCATAAAAGCATGCATGATTGAGTTTTAGTGCCAGGAACATTCCCTCGTGTTACTTAAACTACCAAGAGAGAAAGCCTTCCTGGCCAGCTGTGGTTCCTGGCTGTTCGTGGAGGTCCTGGTTCTGGGGGCCTCCTCTTTGAGGTGCAAAAGGCTAATAATTTACTGCCGTTGGAGTGGCGAAAGGGCAATTAGGCAAAGAAGTGTCAGTGGCTGTGTACACTCTACAACTCTGCTTCATTTCTTGGGTCGCAGATGGAATAATTCAACTTGTTGCCCACGCAAAATGGAATTTATTGGGATGCTTTTGGCAAGAGCTGCATTCTTTGTGATGGCTTCCAGATGCATAAAGAGCTTCCAGTAATAGTTTAGTATTCTAGGTCAAGTGGGGGCTTCCACAGATGTAAGATATCATGTCATACTTTTCTTAAGACTTATGTTCACTTGGCCACAGTCCCATCTGTTTATCGTGGAGATGCTGCATCACCGTGACATTCTGTGCCTTAATCAGAATCTTCCTGTGTTTATGGCACAGCCTGTCCTGTCGCTGCAGAGGTGTGTCCATGTCGTGCCTCATTTACAGAGCAGTTTAATTGCAGTGTTTTTACTGAGCTGAGAAGTTCACTTCCGAGTCTTGGGCGCTTGGCTTCTGTAGGGTCAAACTGCAGGTTATTCTGTTGAGACTCGGCAGCGTGAACTGCAGAAGCGGGCATCGATTTGTCCATACCTTGCTCATGTGAAAGCTCTGCTAAAGCAAAGCATCGGCTGCCTTAGGCTGAGCTGAACTGCCCGCACGGGCTTAACAGTGCCAGGGGGATGGTCAGGGTGTGCAGCCTTGTTAAAGCCAGTAATAAGGATATATTTATTAAGGGCAGGGTGGTCTTGTGTATAAAGGGAGGTGTGAGCATGCTCTGATAGAGCTGCAGTTTAAGCATCGGATGCAGGACAGTTGGGGCTCTAGGCAGGGTCCAATACCCAGCTGCTGAGCTCAGCATAACTTGGTTTGATCACTGCAGAGTTAAACATTGCATATCTTTGTGTTGGCTCCGGGGGTGTGGGTTTGTGCCAGTATTTTGTGGGGAAATAGATGCAGTAACATCTTGTTGGAACAAGCACATTGGCAGTGTAACAATAAAACCGGCTGAGCTTTTGCTGTTGAAGCAAGCCTATGATACTCTAACTAGAAGAGTAGCGTTGCTCTAACCTGCCACTGCACCCGCCTGCAGGAAGATCTGAGCCTACAGAGCTATAAAGACAAGTAGGTATGCTAACAGCAACTAGTAAAAACAATTACGAAGATAGGGTAGAGAGTGAGCAGGTGATTACAGAAAGTATCTGGGCGGAAGTGTTTGTTCTCCTGGGGAGCATTTGACCCTCATGACTGGTTGTGCCTTCACATTTACTAATTTTCAGTTTAGGTGCTTGGAGTTTGGAACCTGCTGGCAGATTATTTCGGTTTGCATCGCAAATGGTGACTGAGTGATGTTTTTGTGGTTGCTCCGTGGTTGGGTTCTGAACCCAGTAGGAGATGTTAGACCAGCTACAAGAAAGGGCTTTATCTAGGCTCCTTCTCTGACACATTCATCACTTCCAGGAGACTGCTGTTTGCTTTCCTGTCAACTCAGCCATCACCGAGAATGCCTGTAACCAGACGGACAGGCTGTAGCAGTGATAATGCTGCCTGATTCTTTTTGGTCAATTGGTTGCAAAATTTCCTACCTGTAACACTGAAAAAACCCCAAAGCCCGTGTCCCTGCTGCCCTCTTGTGAAGTACATGGAAGTTGCATCACTCTGTAACGGGCTTTGAAAACTCATAAGGTTCTCACTGCTTAAAGGGAACCATTTCTTTGAGGAACATCCTTGTCTGTAGCAGAAAGAAGCTTAGGTCGTTCTGCCACGGTCCGTATCGTATGTCACTGTCTAATCATAGAGCCATAGAATGGTTTGGGTTGGAAGGGACCTCTGAAGGTCATCTAGTCCAAGCCCTTTGCCACAGGCAGGGATGTCTTTCACTAGATCAGGCTGCTCAAAGCCCCGTCTGATCTGACTGTGCACACCTCCCGTGTGCATTCTCTTTTCCAGGCTGAACAACTCTCTCCATAGCAGAGGTGTTTCAGCCCTCTGACGGTTGTTGTGGCCTCCTCTGGACCTGCTCCGATAGGTCCATGTCTGTCTTGTGCCGTGGCATGCCCTAGTGACAGAGGATTGTAGGGTTTTTTTTGTGTGTGTATGGTTGGACTCGATGATCTCAAAGGTCCCTTCCAACCATGAAGATTCTATGATTCTATGGGCCCCGGAGCTGGACACCATACACCAAGTGGAGTCTCAGGACAGTAGAGGGGCAGAATCCCCTCCCTCGCCCTGCTGGCCATGCTTCTTTTGATGCAGCCCAGGATGCAGCTGGCTTTCTGGACTGCAAGTGCCCATGGCTGGCTCATGTCCAATTTTTTGTCCACCAGTACTCCCAAGTTCTCCTCGGCAGGGCTGCTCTCCATCCCTCCATCCCCAGCCTGGGCTGGCACCGGGGGTTGCCCCGACCCGGGGGCAGGACCCCGCACTTGGACTGGTTGGACCTCATGAGGTCCACAGGGACCCACTTCTCCAGCCTGTCCAGGTCCCTCTGGATGGCATCCCGTCCCTCAGGCGTGTCACTGCCCCACTCAGCGCGGTGTTGTCTGGGAATCTGCAGAGGGTGCCCTCAATCCCGCTGTCCATGTCATTGATGAAGATATTAGTGTTGGTCCCAGTACAGACCTTTGAGGGACACCACTCATTACTGGCTTCTACTTGGACATTGAGCCACTGACTCTAACTCTTTGGATACAGCCATCCATCCAATTCCTTATCCATCTAACAGTCCATCCATCAAACTTATCTCTGCCCAATTTAGTGGCCAGAATGTTGTGGTGAATCGTATGAAAGGCCTTACAGAAGTCCAGGTGCATGACGTCTATAGCTCTGCTCTTGTCCACTGATGCAGTCACATCACAGAAGGCCACTACATTAGTCAGGCATGAGTTGCCCTTGGTGAAGCCATGCTGGCTGTCTTAAATCGCCTCCCTGTCCTCCATGTGCTTTAACACAGCTTCTAGGAGGCTCTGCTCCATGATCCTCAGAGGCGTGGAGGTGAGGCTGGCTGGTAGTTCCCAGGGTCCTCCCTTTTACGCTGTTTAAAAATGGTGTGATGTCTGATGGATCCCGAGTCTTGTCCCCAGGAAACTTGTCTGCTGTGTGCAGTATTTAGTATTTGGAGTAACCTCCACACTCCTGTGTATGAAGCAGTTTGAGAGATGAAGGCCAAGGTAAAATTGGGAACCTTGGAGGCATTCTTACGAAGTCATACAATACCTATACAAGTATGCAACGAGGTAATTATGTTAAGATTCGAAACATCCAATCTGCACATCAATTAAAGGCGATGCTGCCATTTCACATCATGAGCACAGTGGTTCTGAGCAGCTCCTTCTGGTCTCGGACGTCGCGTACCACAATCAGTTCATTCCCAGGTACAAACTGTGGTTCTCCTTCTAGCAGGAGGCTTGGCTCAGCATGTTTAGAGTCTTTGTGGCCTTACCGAGATGTGCATTTGTTAATAGATTTTGGATTTCTTCACCCACAGAGAGGAGAAGGCAGGGTGGCTGTGACAGGGAGGAGGTGGCTGTGAGGAGGAGGAAGGCTGGGGTGGCCAGGCCAGCGCCAGGCGTTCGGGCTTCTCCAGGCAGTGCCTCCGGTGTCATACCTGGCAAAGGGAGTTCTTGGCCCCTCTTGTGGCAGCAGCTCACTATTCAGGAGAAGCTTTTCATTTACTAAGCAGCGAGACCAGAACAAGGACCCCTTATAAAAGTTGGAAGACATAACATGAAATATTTCTTTGTATTTTCATAGAATCACAGAATGTGTTGGGTTGGAAGGGACCTCTAAAGGCCATCTCGTCCAGCCCCCCTGCAGTCAGCAGGGACATCTTCAAGTAGATCAGGTTGCTCAGAGCCTCATCCAGCCTGGCCTTGGATGTCTCCAGGGATGGGGCCTCCACCCCCTCTCTGGGCAACCTGGGCCAGTGTCTCACCACCCTCAGCGTAAAGAGCTTCATCCTAATGTCTGACCTAACCCTGCCCTGCTCTAGCTTAAACCATCGCCCCTTGTTATAATTCCTTAATGATAACGGGGATAGATAATTATAATTCCATATTATCTCTCCAGGGTAGTTAGCTGTAGAGGTATTAGATGTATATATTCACCGCTAATGACAAAAATATCGATGCTCTAAATATAAACTTTCTCTTTAATTAAAAAACAAAACAAAACCCAAACAACTCACAACCGAAAGAAAACCCGCAAACAAAAACCACCTTATTTTTTGGCGCGCGAGCTGGCGGTGGAAGCTGCGGTTCCTTCCACAGCTCGGCGGGAAGCAGCCTGGCTCTCCCTCTGGCTCTGCGCGCCCTCCCTGGGGGGCTGCTCCCTGCAGTAACGCTGCCGTGTGCCACCAGGAGGAGAAGGTGCCACCTGAGCAGCTGCTCTCCTGCCCAGGAGAAGTTCCTGAGCATCCAGAGTCTGTCTTCGTGTCCGTAATATCCTTAGCTGGTTTTCTTACCAGTTATCTCCATCTGTTTGTGTTTGCAGCAGAAGTTTTCTCTTTCTCGCTTGAATTTGAAACCTTAGAAAATATTACTCTTAACACGCCTGACTTCCTTCCCTAATGATTTCATTTCAATTTCAGTTTTATTGACAGTTGTTTAAAATCTTAAATCTAGTTTTCCCCTTACCTCTTTTTTTCTTATTTTGCCTTTAAAAGAATAAATCACTGTGTGGATCGTGTACGAATATTATTTGTAATTACTGTTATGTGTGTCTGCTTTTTTCAGTGCCGTCTGTATGTTTGAAACACCGTTTCCTCCGTTGTTAAATAACCTCCGCTCACATTTGGTGTATCCCTCTTCAAAATGGGAATCTTTAACTCAGGAACCAATCCTGTCTTCCATTTCTTGCAGTTTTCTGTTCATCTGTTTATCATTTTTTTTTTGGATGATTGTATCGTGTCTATACTAATACCTTCTTTGTGGTGTTACTGTTTGCCTAATACAGATTGAAACTCCCTGAGCCAAGCTGTGATTTGTATCTCTTTATAGCATATGAAATATTCCGGGTATACAGAAGTTGAGTCATAGAGAGATTTTAAGGCTGAAGTAGTTTTTGGTATAGAAAATCGAAATTTTTCTTATAATTAAGTTGTATTTCTCTTTTCTTTGCAGAAAAAGATCACGCTAAACATGTTTTTAGACACATTGATGGCTGATCCACCTCCTCAGTGCCTTGTGTGGCTGCCTCTCATGCACAGACTCGCCCATGTCGAAAATGGTAAATGGAACATTTTCCTCTTTGAAACATCTGGTCAGAGCAGGGGTTCTGTTCAACATATGTAAATATCTGTCCCTTCTCACATAACGAAGCACTTAATGCCTTCATCGTTTCCACTGTAACGCTCTTAGTCCCAGAGCAGTTAAGGCCAGACTTTGGTTAGAGTGAAAACACTTCTGGGATGAAGACCGATTCTTTATGAAACACTGCAAAACAAGATTACTTTTAAAGCTCTGGCATCGTTAGTAGTGGAAGATGAAAAAACGAGCAGCAGAAAAGCAATATTCTGTAAATGTTCATGTTTGTTCTGAAACTTTATTAAAAAACTTCGCTTGAACTATGCCTTAACATATGCTTTCAAGTGCTAACTAACTCCCAGCGATTTTGGTACCCAGTCAAACGTCTGTCTTGAGTAGCGTCTGAGCACATGAGTCACCAGCGCTCACTACGGGGGTGAATGCTGAGCTCCTTTCACTTCCAGACATTTATTTAGCTAAAATTTCCTGGGTTTGCTGCGCGTGGAAAGTCTTTCAGGAGCAATAAGGGATGGAAAACTGAAGATTAACAGTGAGAGAGAGCGATGAGAGAGTCAGCTGGCTGAGAGGGCTTTGCGGAGTTCAGGGAAGCAAAGAGGTTTCCTGCAGAAGGTTGTGAAAGCGTATCGAAACTATTTGGTTTTTTTAGAGGCTAAAAAGATGGCGTGTTCAATTTCTTTTACAGTTGCACACAGTATATGTGTATGACATTTTGTATGTGACTTCTAGGGAAAAAAAAAAACTTTTTTTTTTTCTTCATCCGTAAACTAAACTTCATCTTTTGTTTCCTTCACCGCAGAGTAAAATCATGTTATCATCCTTCACAACCCCTGCCCTACGGGTTGTTACCTCTTCTTCCGCTTAACGCGTCTGTAGTCATTTCAAGGTGTAGAGACTTCTTCCTTTTAAGATGCAGGTAGATAAACCCCAGACTCTGGTTTTTCCCTGTCTGTTTACAGGCAGAGCTTGGCAGGCTGTCTCCAGCTAACTTTTCGTGATTTGTATTCCATCCTCTGTTTCTTGACATTTCTTCCTGTGCCATGGCTAAGTACTGCTGTGATTCTGATGTGCTGTATCTTGGCATTTGTTTCATTGTCTTCTCGTGATCCTTTCGCCAAGCGTATCTGGTTGTGAATTTAATCTGCATTTGTTCAGCACGGAGGAAAACTGGAGCCGAGATGCTCAATGGGCCTGTTCTTTATTGCAGCAGAAGAGAAGGTGCATTTCCCAATTGCTCTATATGTTTACAGACGTTTCCTGTCAGTCTCATTAAAAAAAGCCCACATTTTTTTAAAAAAGTTTTGAGGGGAGCAATTTCATGGAGACAAATCTTATGGGAAAGCTTACAAAATGGCGGGGAGGTTGATCCAGTTAAAATACTGGGTAAACTGCAGTACTGCGGTGTCTTTCCCGTCCTCGTCTGACAGGTTGCACCAGTAGAAGGGCAGCAGCGACCTCTTGCTTTCTGCCTCTTCCTTTATCCTCTTATCCTTATAAACCTGTACTTCCAGAAAAGCACACAGCGGGGAATAAATACGGTAAGGAAGCAGGCAGTAGCAATGTTTACATGAGTTACAGGTCAGGATTGAATAGCACAGAGCTTAGGTAAGGGTAAAATGTTTAAACATCATGTTTGGGCAGAAGTGAAATGGTGGAAAGATCTGGAGATAATCCATAGTTGGGTCTTATTTTCTGCTTGGAAGTACCTGGAGGAAATTAGTAGATACCCAGGATAGTAATCCTCGTAGATTAGCGCATGCATTCCTGTATTACCGGACAGCCTCTGCTGCCCGCACTGCGCTGTGGCTGCTCGAGGATATGCACATCCCGGTCTCACCATCTTCACTGGCACCAGTTGCACGAGCATCCCTTTTTCTGGCACTTTGTTCCAAGCAGCCAGAGATTCTCCCCATCCATCCGACCTGCTAGTCGGTCCCCAGATTTTATCCTATGTTACACGTAGGAGTCTTGTTACACGTAGGTTTCGCATTCAGATAACGTGATAGGATAATTTTTAACGTTTGTGGCATTAAAATTGTTTCTCATTCTGATCAGCCTCGTCTACAGCTGCCTCCCAAGCTGCTTGCTGAGCTGTGTTACCATCGATAATTTGTGCCAGTGTTCTTGCCCTCTAAGTTACTACTTTTTTTTTTTTTTCTTAGAAAAATAAAGTGGGATTTTTGCTCCCGAGTCGGGAGCAGTTCCTCTGCTCACAAGTGCCGCATAGCAATGGTTGTGGCTGATGTCCAGGGGGATGTGGGGAGCCAGAGCCGGCTCAGCAGCCGGCGCACATCGGGTCAGGGTTAGTCCCTGCGCTAAAAGGAGTTCAGGGAGGTTTGGTGTTGGGCCTGGCCATGGGAAAGTAAAAATAGCAAATGGGAAGGATGGGGACAGTAGAAGGAATGAGCCTGGGATTACTGGGACATGTGGCGGGAAAAGAAATGTTGAGGGAAGACACGGCTCTGGTTACGGATGTGCCCGTGAGGAAAACGCAAGCCAGACGCTTTTATAGTTTAAAGTCTGGGACAGGACATATGCGAGAGTTCATTGTCGCTGTGGATATTCATTGAATATCTCCTATCAAATGGTCATTTTCAATCTTTAAAAAGCAGGGGATGGAAGATGTGAAGCTTTTGCTGACTATGGCTACTGCTGTGGAGTCTGTGACTAAATTATTCGGAAGTTACTATGTAAGGGTTGTGCCTGTTTTAGTATCTGCATGTATTAGAAAACCATAAATTTTGTTGAAAGGTATGCTTGTAGGAGGTTACAGGAATGCCTATCTCCTTTCAATTGAAAATTTTCCAGAAGATAGGCAAAAACATCTCCCTGTGTCGACCTTAGAGCTGAAATCTGAGGCACTGGGTTCCCAGACAAAATACTGGGGTTGTTTCCTCCACGATTGGTCAAGTTTTCAATTTTTAGCGATGTAAGGAGGAGGGTTAGCAAAACCTCCACCTTGGACTTCTGAAAGGTGGACTTTGGCTTGTTCAGGACACTGGTTGAGAGAGTCCCTTGGGAGACAGTCCTGAAGGGCAAAGGCATCCAGGAAGGCTGGACGCTCTTCAAGAAGGAAATCTTAAAGGCCCAGGAGCAGGCTGTCCCCAGGTGTCGCAAGTCTAAAGGGCGGGGAAAATGGCCAGTCTGGATGAATAAGGAACTTCTGATGGGACTTAGGAATAAAAGGAGGGTTTACCACCTTTGGAAGAAGGGAGAGGCAACTCAGGAGGAGTACAGAGATCTCGTTAGGTTATTCAGAGAGAAAATTAGGAAGGCAAAAGCCCAGCTGGAGCTCAACTTGGCCACTAACATTAAGGACAACAAAAAAAGCTTTTATAAATACATCAACAGAAAGAGAGCCAGGGAGAATCTCCATGCCTTACTGTACGCGGGGGGGAAAGTTGCAACCAAGGACAAGGAGAAGGCTGAGATACTGAATGCCTTCTTTGCCTCCGTCTTCAATAGTCACACCAGCTATCCCCAGGGTGCTCAGCCTCCTGAGCTGGAAGATAAGGATGGAGAGCAGAACAACCCACCCATAATCCAGGAGGAAGCAGTCAATGATCTGCTTCTGCACCTAGACGTACGTAAGTCTATGGGGCCAGATGGGATTCACCCAAGAGTACTCAGGGAGCTGGCGGGAGAGCTCACCAAGCCTCTCTCCATCATTTATCAACAATCTTGGTCAACAGGGCAGGTGCCAGATGACTGGAAGGTGGCTAATGTGATGCCCATCTACAAGAAGGGTCGGAAGGAGGATCCGGGGAACTACAGGCCTGTCAGCCTGACCTCGGTACCAGGGAAGATCATGGAGAGGATCATCTTGAGTGAGCTCTCATGGCAAGTGCAGGGCAGCCAAGGGATCAGGGCCAGCCAGCATGGGTTTAGGAAGGGGAGGTCCTGCCTAACCAACCTGATCTCTTTCTATGACCATGTGACCTGCCTTCTGGATGTGGGGAAGGCTGTGGACATTGTCTATCTGGACTTTGGTAAGGCCTTTGACACCGGCCCCCGCAGCATTCTCCTGGGGAAGCTGGCGAATCATGGCATAGACAAGTGTACTCTTTGCTGGGTTAAAAACTGGCTGGATGGCCGTGCCCAGAGAGTCGTGATCAATGGGGTGAAATCCTCTTGGCGGCCGGTCACCAGTGGTGTCCCTCAGGGCTCAGTTTTGGGGCCGGTTTTTTTTAATATCTTTATCGATGATCTGGATGAGGGGATTGCGTGCACCCTCAGTAAGTTTGCAGATGACACCAAACTAGGTGGGAGCGTTGATCTGCTGGAGTGTAGGAAGGCTCTACAGAGGGACCTGGACAGGCTGGGTCCATGGGCCAAGGCCAACTGTATGAGGTTTAATAAGGCCAAGTGCCGGGTCCTGCATGTCGGCCACAACAACCCCAAGCAACGCTACAGGCTTGGGGCAGAGTGGCTGGAAAGCTGCCCGGCAGAAAAGGACCTGGGGGTGCTGGTGGAGCCAGCTTAACACGAGCCAGCAGTGTGCCCAGGTGGCCAAGAAGGCCAACAGCATTCTGGCTTGTATCAGGAATAGCGTGGCCAGCAGGAGCAGGGACGTGATGGTGCCTCTGTACTGGGCACTGGTGAGGCCTCACCTCGAGTGCTGTGTTCAGGTCTGGGCCCCTCTGTACAAGAGGGACATTGAGGTGCTGGAGCGTGTCCAGAGGAGAGCGACCAGGCTGGTGAGGGGTCTGGAGACCAGGGCATCTGAGGAGAGGCTGAGGGAGCTGGGCATGTTGAGCTTGGAGAAGAGGAGGCTGAGGGGAGACCTCATTGCCCTCTACAACTCCCTGAAAGGAGGGTGGAGAGAGGTGGGGGTTGGCCTCTTCTCCCAGGGGAATAACGACAGGACCAGAGGAAATGGGCTGAAGCTGCGGCAGGGGAGGTTTAGGTTAGATATCAGGAGGAATTCCTTTACTGAAAGAGTGGTCAGGCACTGGAACAGCCTGCCCAGGGAGGGGGTTGAGCCACCATCCCTAGAGGTGTTTAAGGAACGTCTGGATGTGGCACTTCAGGGCATGCTCTAGTGGCAGAGATTGTAGGTTGTCTGGTTGGACTCGATGATCTCAAAGGTCCTTTCCAACCATGAATATTCTATGATTATTAAAAAAGCTTAAGTTTCAGACGCTGATTTGGGCCCTTAATGAGTTTGGTACGGTCAGCTTTCAAATGTCAAGCTACAGCTGGCACCGAGGTTTCAGCACTACACGATTTCTTAGTGACAGGTTCTCGCATCCAGCGTAAACTGGAATCAGGAGCGGTCTCAATAGGGAGAGGAGCTCTGACATCCACCCCGCGGCCAGCTTTGCTCGGGCTGCTGCCGAGACCTCTCTGGCGGACGAACCTCTGTTGTGTTGTGATCTGGCGCTAGAACGCGTGAGAACTGTGCAGCCCTCCCACCTTTACCAGTGCAAATTATAAAGGCGGATCCTTCAGGTTCAGAGGCAAACTTGGACGAAAGGACAGCTCGTTACGAACAACCTCCCTGCTCAAGGTAAACTTCACTTTCTGGCGTTACACAAGGGTTTTTTATTTTTGTTTTCACTGCAGATGCTCTACTAGAGGTGCTGAACTGTTTCTTCAGAACAGTTTTGCAAGGCTGTAGTTGGGTATCCCAAGAGGTATAAGATGATTCTCCCAGTGCAGATTCACGAGTATGTGATTAAAAATAATTTTGCCTCTTTCCTCATGAGACTCGTAAAGTTCGGCACTGGGAAGTGCGGAGTCCAACGCCTGGGAAGGAATAACCCCATGCGCCAGTGCACAGCGGGGGCTGACTGCCTGGAAAACAGTTGGGCAGAAAAGGACTTGGGGCTCCTGGCAGACGCCAAGTCGAACGTCATCTCGAAGCAGAAAAGGCCAGCAGTGTGCTGGGCTGCATTAGGAAGAGCATAGCCGGCGGGTCGAGGGAGATGGTTGCTGCCCTCTGCTCAGCGCTGGCGAGACCAGATCTGGAATAGTGTCCAGTGCTGGGCTCTCCAGTACAAGGGAGACGTGGACTTACTGGAGTTTGTCCAGTGAAGGGCCACAAAGCTGATTAAGGGACTGCAGGACGTGTGGCACGAGGGCAGGCTGAGGGAGGGGACACTGCTGAGCCCCAAGAGGAGAAGGCTCGGGGGACCTTATCAATATGTGCAAATAAAACTGGTGGGAAGCAGTAAAGAAGACACCGCTCCAGTCTTCTCAGCGACCTGGCGGGACAATGGCCCGAGCAGCAGCCGGGGATGACCCTGCTTTGAGCAGGTCTGTAGAGGTCCCTTCCAGCCTCAGCCGTTCATGATTTTGTGATTCTCAGTGTGATTGCAACGCAAATCCCATGAAATCATTCCCTGAAGTTCTCCTCCTCCACCACCAGTCTGTAAAGAATGTTTATCTGGTAAAAACGGGCTCAGTCCCTAAAGATCCGTCCTTTAAGTCTGTGTTTTGCTACTGCTACCTTGGACACGTTGCCGTGTAGTGTTCTGGAGACTTGTTCTGGAGCCAGTTGTTGATTTCCACCACAAATTAGTTTCCTCTGGATTGCAGCTCGTCAGAGCACAGTGCTTTTGTTCCCTAACCTTTCCTCCCAACCAGATGTTTGTCTCCTCCACAGCTTGTAAATATTCTCATTAATTACTCTGGCAATCACTGCTGAGTTACTTCAGAGGCACTTGAACACTTCGGTTGACACCTTTTTTAAAAAAAAAAATAAATAATCCTGCAATTTCCTTGGTTGTCTTTTCAACTCTGATATAAGCAAAAGGCAATTAAGCTCTGAACTGAGCTTGTTTTATTGGTGAAATAGCATTTACAGGTAAAATATCACATATTTTCTTTCTCGAGGCATCAAATAAACTCCGTGGATTGCCAGTATTGATCTAAACGAACAGGCCAGCACGTTATTTTGGAGAGGCGTCATCTCAATTTGCATGCTAATTCACAGCATAATAGCAGTATGCTTTTGTGCCGGCGTTCTGATCTCTTTAGTTCTGCTTTTGTAGGAACAGGATCCTTTGTAAATACAAGAGGAAGAAGTCTTCAGGCTGGTTTTTTTTCCTCTCCCTTTTATAACAAAGGGAAAATATAGAAAAGAATATCTGGCTTTTAAACTTGCCATGGCTGTTATCTTAAGCTTACGTTAATGTTTGTAGAGATACTTTGCTCGCTCACAGGTTCTCTAGGGCAAGGATTGTACCTTACCTGAAACACAACAGTTTACAAAACCCAAACGTGTGTGACGGGGAGAATGCGGTTCCTGTTCAGGAGTTCCCAATTCAAAAATGTTCATTAACATTTGTAATTGTTCTTCGGTCAGGTGTTATAACTCAGGCTTTGGACACCTTCTGTGACAAATAAATCTTTTACTTTCCCAGAAGATCAAAATAATTTCAACAATTTCTGAGTGCGATTGAGAATTTCTGCCTTTCCTAAAATGGCAAAGTTGGTGTTTAGCAGCTGCGAAGCCGCCTCACCTGGGGGCAGCCTTTTACTTCTCACAAGGACAGACAGAGCCTCGCACTGACATTCCCTTTTGGCTTTCCTTGGAAAAAAAGGGAAAAAAGAAAAACAAAATCGCCTTCAAAACCCCCACAGAACTGTGGTGATGATGCCATTTTTATTTTTTGCCTCTTTCACATTTCTTGAAAGGATGAAGGGGGTTTCCTCAGAAGTTATCACAGACTGGTTTGGGTGGGAAGGGACCTTCAAAGCCCCCCCAGTGGCACCCCCTGCCCTGGGCAGGGACACCTCCCACCAGACCAGGTTGCTCCAAGCCCCGGCCAACCTGGCCTTGAACCCCTCCAGGGATGGGGCAGCCACAGCTTCTCTGGGCAGCCTGGGCCGGGGGCTCTCCACCCCCCCAGGGCCCCCCAGCGCTTCCAGAGGGGCAGGTCAGTGCCTGGGCAGGATTTTCAGTCTCTGGCTGGGTTGCGTTGCCATTTCTCTGCCTTTCCTGAAGCACAGGGGAAACTTTCTTTCCAGAAGCAGAATTGCCTTATTTTCACATTTTTCTTTCTTTCTGTGCTTCCCCGGGTTTCTGTGAATTCTAGCTTCCAGTAAGAAATGTAATATACGTTTACAGACACTCAGAATTATTTTAGAATTCTCCTGAATTCGTGCTTTCGATTCAGTCTCTGCTTTGCCGCTCGGAATGTGTTGCTGACATCCATAGGGAAACTACCCTCCCTTTGTCCTTACTGTGATTTTGAGACAATGTGTTTATGATTACTCGGGAGCCAACATTTTTTTTCAGTTTTTGCTGTAGGGAATCTGGACATTTTCGTGGAGATCTGCATTGTCCTTGGCTTGTTAGTAGGTAAACAAAAGGCTTAATAAGAAAAATGTAGCATTAAAATCTCCTGTACCAGCAGTAGGTGATTTCTTGCACTGCCCGAATTGTAGGTTGTCATTAAGGAAGACTCTTCTGATTGTGAACCTGATCCTTAAAGACCAGTTGTAAACTATTTAGATTCTCTGTTGATTGCTTTAAAGAAAGGGAAAGGAGCTACAAACTGCTGTAGACATCACCACTCTGATTAGGAAGACTGGTGCCCTCTCGGAGGCACAGAGGCACTTGTAGGAGCGAAAAACATCTGGAAGCATGTTCAAAAGGAGGGCTCTGCAGAGGTATTTCAGTCCGTGCTGCCCTGGTGCGTTAGTTCCTGGCTGTGATGGCTGGGGGAGCGTAAGGCGCTAATTCTGTGTAGCATTTTTACAGAGTACGGGAAGATAAGAAGCTGCTACTCAGCAGTCTTTACACAACTCAGGCTGGGTCTTGTGATACACTCACTCGTGTTTTCCATGCCCTGGTCAGAGCCATCATCTGACTTGGCACCATGGAGCCTCTCAGTGTTCCATGAGTTTTTAAGCCCATCATTTCTTTTCTGGATACAAATTCTGCAATGCGCTTCCATCTTTTCTGTTTTGCTGGTCCCTAAGCTTTCCAGTGGAACATAGATTATTTGAAAAGGTTAGTTCCACCTAAACACGAGGAGGAAGTTCTTTGCTGTGAGGGTGGCAGAGCCCTGGCACAGGCTGCCCAGAGAGGTGGGGGAGTCTCCGTCTCTGGAGACATTCCAACCCCGCCTGGACGCGTTCCTGTGCCACCTGCTCTGGGTGACCCTGTTCTGGCAGGGGGTTGGACTAGATGATCTCCAGAGGGCCCTTCCAACCCTATGGTTCTATGATTCTACGCGCTGCTGTGGTTGAATTCTGTGAAATTCTGAGAATTTCTGTGAAATTCTCTTTCCGCTCATTTGAATAGTTTCCATGGGAAAATACGAAAGTTGAAACCTGGAGCTTGGGATATATGTTACGTACCAGACATGATTTCTGTGGTAAAGCAGCCTGCCAGGTTGCTTCCTTCATCATGACCTGCTGATGCCATGGGCATAGTCCGTCAGCCCCAGGTGGTCCATGGATCACAGGCTGTAAAGCAGCGTTCCACTGCACTGATGGAGCAGAATGTGTTTAGTCCCAGAGACCAGTTTTGTTTAGAGATTTGGCAGCAGAATGCAGGGCCAGAGAGTAGTTGGGTGTGTTCACAACTCTTAGTTAGACCAAGGAGATCAGGTTCCTGCTTTCGTCGACAGGAAAGTAGAGATTCCTGCTCTAACCTGCCACCTAAGCAGGCCGCCATTCCTTGGTTTGTAGCTAAGGATGGTGATCTCCTGGAAGAATTCTGTTTCCGCTCATTTGAATAGTTTCCATGGGAAAATACGAAAGTTGAAACCTGGAGCTTGGGATATATGTTATGTACCAGACATGATTTCTGTGGTAAAATTACATACAGCTTTAAAAGGAACGCAGTATTTGGAGTATTTGGCTTTATTTGGCTTTTGTGGTATGTATTGCTCAATTAAGCAGATTTATCTCATAGCTGACACTATCACGTGTATTTTACATTGGAGTAATAGAATTTAGAAGCGGTGGATGTACACATCCATATGGCTGGCCTCTCTCCACTGGGACAAAACGAGATCTTGTAGCAGTATGTCCTGTGTACAGATGTAGCTAATAGTGCCACGTGTAAAAGAATACTGTCATAGAGGTTTGCGTTTATAGTCATGGCAAGTTCTTCAAAGCAGTTCTCCTCCAACATTAATTTTGTTTTAGCCAGAGTTTTGAACACTGGATTTACACTTTACACACCAGGAGGCCATGCTGCCATACAGAGAGACCTGGACAGGCTGGAGATTTGGGCAGAGAGGAACCTTATGAAATTCAACAAGGGCACGTGTAGGGTGCTGCACCTGGGGAGGAATAACCCCCTGCACCAGGACAGGTTGGGGGTGACCTGCTGGAGAGCAGCTCGGTGGAAAGAGACCTGGGAGTCCTGGTGGACAATGGGATGGCCATGAGCCAGCAATGTGCCCTTGTGGCCAAGAAGGCCAATGGCATCCTGGGGGCATCAAGAAGAGCGTGGCCAGCAGGTGGAGGGAGGTCATCCTCCCCCTCTGCTCTGCCCTGGGCAGGCCACAGCTGAAGCGCTGGGGCCAGTTCTGGGCTCCCCGGTTCCAGAAGGACAGGGAACTGCTGGGGAGGGGACAGCAAAGGGCTACCAAGATCATGAGGGGACTTGGAACGTCTCTCTGATGAAGAAAGGCTGAAGGATTTGAGTCTCTTCAGTCTGGAAAAAAGACGACTGAGGGGGGACCTTATCAACGCTTGTAAATACTGAAAGGGTGGGTGTCAGGAGGATGGGGCCAGGCTCTTCTCAGTGGTACCTGGGGACAGGACAAGGCGTAATGGGCACAAACTTAGGCATAGGAAGTTCCATCTCAACATGAGGAGGAACTTCTTTGCTGTGAGGGTGGCAGAGCCCTGGCACAGGCTGCCCCGAGAGGTGGGGGAGTCTCCGTCTCTGGAGACATTCCAACCCCGCCTGGACACGTTCCTGTGCCACCTGCTCTGGGTGACCCTGCTCTGGCCGGGGGTTGGACGGGATGATCTCCAGAGGGCCCTTCCAACCCTATGATTCTATGATTTTTTCCAGGTCTTCCTTGAAACGTTTTTATGTGAAAAAATGTTGATGTATTACATCTTGGAACAGGTTGCCCAGAGAGGTGGTGGAGGTGCCATCCCTGGAGACATCCAAGGCCAGGCTGGATGAGGCTCTGAGCAACCTGATCTACTTGAAGATGTCCCTGCTCACTGCAGGGGGTTGGACTAGCTGGCCTTTAAAGGTCCCTCCAACCCAACACATTCTATGATCTTCATCATGCTTCAGCTTTCTACTTTTATCATCTCCTCTTTGGTTTCTTTTATTGCATTTTGCAACTGTCACTTTTTCATTTGCCTTTAACTGGTAGTTTTTTAATGTCTTTGGGAATTTCTCCTACACAATTTACTGAAGATTCTGCTCTTTTCCTCTACTTAGTTTTATCTCCATTTGGCTACTGATCCCACTCTTCCTATGGAAATCCTCAGTCACCTGTGAGCAGACAAGGTGGGTCTGCTGCTCAGTTCCACACCAGTCTCTGGTCATTCACTCCTGCATCTCTTGCCACTCTCATGTGTCTTTAAAATTAGGGTACTCTGAAACAACATGTGGATCCAAAATATGGATATCCACAATTTTCTTCTGAAACTCTTCTTCATTATTTCATGGTAGCAATCTGTCATTTATATTACTATCCTATTTTAGAAGCCCTAATCCTGTGCCTCCATGGAAGGGCGTTGTTCAGACAGAGCAGAGGCTCGTTTTGGGCATCGGCTGTCAAAATATGAGTACACAGGGCACTACATGGAGATTTCAAGACAAGGAGGAATATCGGATTTGGGGTTTGCAACGCAAAAATTGGTGGTGGAGTGACGATACCTCCATTTGGGTGGGAAACAGCAATAAGGGATTTTGACCGGCACAGCTTCTCTGGAAATGTGAGAGGCAGAGGGGTTTCTGCAGCTCAGAACTGAAGGAGAGGGACATCAGCCGGGGAGCGTGCGTTCAGTAAGCTGAGAGACAAAAGGAACTGGGAGATAGAGAAGAAAAGATGATCAATTTTTTTTTTGTCTTTGGAGTCTGAAAATCTAAATTGTGTGAGTATTTTGATGTTGGAGAGCAAGGGGAACAGACGGAAGATAATAATAAAGAAGGAATGGCCATGAGGAGTCTGAGGTAAATCACGAGATGGCACAAGATCTTTGAATAAATTAGGGGTTTGTAGAAGAAAGCAAATGAGAAATATCTGTGTGACAGAGGAGGGAAGAACGGGAAGAGGAGGAAGGATTCACAATCTTCCACTTCTCATTTGGAATAATTTCCAGGCGTGCTGGGGGAGGTTAGTTTGGTGATGAGATTTCGTTGGAGGACACTGCAGCGCGGGGGCCTGAGCAGTTAGTGATGCTGGGGTGGGTCAGATGGGATGAGAGGCAGAAGGATGTGTCCCACAGGGGCAGAACACTTGGGAGGGAACTGAAGTAGAGTGACAGTCACTGGCTTTATCAGTTGAAAAAAAAGAAAGGAAATAAAAAAACTTGCTGAATCATAGAATCTTCATGGTTGGAAAGGACCTTTGAGATCATCGAGTCCAACCATACACACATACACACAAAAAAAAACCCAAACCCCTACAGTCTCTGCCACTAGAGCATGCCCTGAAGTGCCACATCCAGACATTCCTTAAACACCTCTAGGGATGGTGACTCAACCCCCTCCCTGGGCAGGCTGTTCCAGTGCCTGACCACTCTTTCAGTAAAGGAATTCCTCCTGATATCTAACCTAAACCTCCCCTGCCGCAGCTTCAGCCCATTTCCTCTGGTCCTGTCATTATTCCCCTGGGAGAAGAGGCCAACCCCCACCTCTCTCCACCCTCCTTTCAGGGAGTTGTAGAGGGCAATGAGGTCTCCCCTCAGCCTCCTCTTCTCCAAGCTCAACATGCCCAGCTCCCTCAGCCTCTCCTCAGATGCCCTGGTCTCCAGACCCCTCACCAGCCTGGTCGCTCTCCTCTGGACACGCTCCAGCACCTCAATGTCCCTCTTGTACAGAGGGGCCCAGACCTGAACACAGCACTCGAGGTGAGGCCTCAGAAAAAAGAGGAAAAGCCAGCCATGAGAATTGGGTTCATGGTCCCATCTCTCTAGCTGCATCCTTCTCCTGCCCTTCCAGGAAAGGAAGAGTAGGAAGGAGAGGGGGAAAAGGGATTGGGACATGAGGTGAACTCTGACAGTCCATAGGCAGGAGGGGACATGGTGGTTCGAGTGGGACCAGGCTGGACAGGGCTTGGAGCGACCTGGGCTGGTGCGAGGTGTCCCTCCTCAGGGCAGGGGGTGGCACTGGGTGGGCCTTAAGGTCCCTTCCAACCTGAACCATGCGATGATCTGATGACTTGGAGTTGGGCACGTCAATAATGGGAAAACCGTTTTCAATTGACTACTTCATGGCAACTTCAGTCTAGTTGGATTTATGCAGACGGGAGTGTGGAAAGCGATCTGAACAGGAGAGAAGAGCAATAAAGCGTGCAACACCGTATTTTATGGCATTCAGAAATGAACAAATAATATCTACATTTGATCGTGACATAACACCTGCCAGTAAGGCAGGGCGGGCGAGACAGCGGGTTGGTACTGGGAGGAAGCATGCTGTTCTGCTCATTTATTTGTTTCCCCGTCAGCTAAACATTGGCACTTTCAGAAAAAGAAAAAAACAACCAACCAAAAAAACCCCAACCCAACCAACCAAAGCAAACAAAAAAACCCACAAAGCAAAGGCCACAAACACACCAAAAAGTGCACCCCACCTCTTTGCTTTCTATCCAGATGGCCAAATACCTTGCTCATGATCTACTCATCTCTGATGGTGATACCGCTCATTTTTAGAGCATGCTTTTTGCCGTACATTGAGTGCCGTCGCCATTATTATTTTGCGTCATGTTTTATTTTATCAGAATGTTGTTATTGATTTCCTAAATGAAGCATATCAATTTCAAGGTTTTGATTCTTTGGTTGAGGACTCTGTAGCGCTTTTGTCCCCTTTTCTTCAGTAGCAATCTCTTCTGAGTGCGTGGAGTTGGAGAAGATAAGAGATGTTTTTGCAGAGGAGGGGCAGGCGAGGCAGGATGAAGTGGTCCACAGGGGCAGGCAGAACCTGCTGCCATCGCTGGTACCAGTTACTGCCTTTCCTTCAGACAATTCCTCCTCCTGGAGACACCCAAGGCCAGGCTGGATGAGGCTCTGAGCCATCTGATCTAGTTGAAGATGTCTCTGCTCACTGCAGGGGGCTGGACGCGATGGCCTTTAGAGGTCCCTTCCAACCCCACACATTCCATGATTCAGGTACTCACCTAAGGCTCTGGCTTGGCAGGAGACACGGGCAGGAGGGATACTGGGAGACTGCGGGAGGGGGTGCAAAAAAAAAAAAAGCTTTGGGAACCTGTGACTTCATCCATCTCTCTTTCCAAAGGCAAACTCGAGTGTGTATAAACGTTCTTGAAAGATTTGCCTCGCTGCTTCTTAAAATCCTCTGTCAAAATGTTTCCACACCTCCTTGGACTTGAAGCTGGGGTGCGATCACAGTTTAAATATTCCTAGGGTGAGAAAGTTTGGGGTTTTTTTCCTAATATTCTAGCATAAGGTTTTTCTTATTGCAGTTTAAACCCATAAGTACCTGGTTTTTGGCCCCTGGCTCTGGAGAATGTATTGCTATTTTTGTACGTACCTCTTGCATGTTTGACGTTACCTTCTCGCAGTCTGCTCCAAGCTGAGATGTCTACTAGCTGTTGTTCAGACAAGTCTATTGCTTTCTCCTGGACATATCATTAACTCACATCTTCCTTGAAATGTGACGCCCCAAATCGGACATTTTTGATGATTGTTCAATCTGTTTATGAAAAATATTAACCAGTGCGTGACCTGGAATAAAGGTGACTTTGCTCATTAGATCTTTCCATTTTGACAATTAACTGCTCTCTGGTCTTTTTCCAATGAGATTCACATCCAGGTTACAGTTCTTTCGTCTCGTGCATTTCCCCCTGTCATGAGAATGTCACAGGAGACCAATTTTGTAAGAAGTACTGAAGTAAAATGAAAAATTGATGACATTTGATGCCTGTTTCCTATTTTCAAGGTCAATTACTCTGTCGCGGAAAGACATTAGGTTGACTTGGCAAATGTTTTCCACGGCTCATTTTTCTGTTGTTCTCCAGGTGCTTACAGTACTTTGCTTTATTATTTGTTCCAGGATGTATTCTACAAGTTAAAATAACATGAGAAGTCAGTAGTTACGTCTGTGTAATTCCGCACCCTTTTACGGATCATAATTACAATTCTTGTAATGTCCCTTTTAAATCCCCTGCTAGTTTTCTCTTGTTCTGTTCTGACTTTGTCTCTGAATATATGAGTTATTCTTTTAACCCTTATTAATAATTTGTCCCGGTTTTTGCTTCTGTAGGCTTCCTTTTGAATTCTAAGTTATTGAGGAACTCTTAATTTCAGGCGCGTTGGTCTTTTACTACAGGCTGCTCTTTCCTCTGCACTGAGGTAGTTTGTGCTTGTTTCTTTAGCATCATTTCTTTAAGGAACTGACAGTTCTTCTAACTCAGTTTTCCTGTTGAATTGTTTCTTCCTGTAGCTTACCTACTCATGAGTTTGATGAAATGTGCTGCGCTGAAGTCATTTCTCTCGCCTCCGCTTCCGAAAAGTCACAAAACCACTCTGTTGGCGTGTTAACTTAAGGTCACTTGGCATCTTTTTCAACCAGTTCATTTCTACTGTTTGGTACAAGTCTAAAGTCTTTCTTTTCATTGCTTTCTACACCTCTTGTATTAAACAAAAATAAAAAATATCACCAGTTCCTCTACAGTCCACTCCCAGGGGGCGTTTGTATATCGAAATCACCTACCACCATCAAGTCCTTGCTTTATACAGTGTCGCCACGTGCTGCAATAAAGCGTCATCTGCCTGATCACCTTGGCATAATTACCCATGGCATTCCTGACCAGGTCAGTGCTCAAGTTGTCTTTGCTTTAGTTGTTACTCGTGCGTTTTCAGCAGTTTTGGTGTACGCGCCCGCTCTGGAGGTACGGGGCACTGCGTAACTGGCCAGACCTTCCCGCAGAAGCCGCATCTCTCTGCAGTAACTTCACTGCCCTGTGCGGAATTGCACAAGTCTCAGTTGGAGCGCTAAGTCACAATTTTTATCACAGATGAAAACTTCAGACTCTTTCTAATTATTTCTCTCGCATCTTTCAGTGGTTTATAATAGACATATCTAGGAACTTCAGCTGACTGGTCAGTGAGCTGCTCTTTTTTCCTGTGGTCTTCTCCATGGCACAGTTATTTATGCCCGCAATCACTTACGCTCTGACCCGCAGCAACGCTAAACCATTTGCTCCTGTAATTCACCTTCATCCTTCCATTCTATTTCCTCGCCTCACCTTTTGAGATGCGTTTGACGTAGTAGGATATTTCCTTTACCTCATTCTCACCTTCCTCTTGTGTTTATTCTACAGACTTATCTTTTAGATGGAGCGAGTCTGTGACTGTTTGTTCGTGGGTAGAAGAAGAGGGAAGAAGGATTTATCTATTTATTTTTTAGGCAGCTCCCGATGGTGACTCTGCATGTCACACCCTGTTTGATTTTCCAGTTCTCATGATGTTAACATTTAGAGGGGCCTTGGGGATTTCCTCAGTGTAAGCTGGAGAGGTACAAGAGGCAGCTCGCAGTCGGGGGAGAGCGAGGGAAGGTCCTTGGCGAGAGGTGCTTCAGAGCAGAAGCTCCTTGTGGTGCCCTGAATTTGCCTCTTCTGTGAAGAGCTCTCAGCTGACTCCAGGGCAGGGATCTCCTTGGGCAGAAGCTATCCTGCGTGAATATAGCCGTTCTGCCCTCCCTGCCCACTCATGCGTATGCTCAGTGTTGTTGGACTTTCGTGGAGACTTTGGGGTCTGAGTGGATCTGAGGAGGGAGAAATCTGAAGAAGAAATATTGAACTTGTCAGACGGAACTGCTGCGTTGTCATCGACTTAAATTTGCACTTAATCTTACTGAAATTACCTGCCCTGCACTCAAAATCCGTGACCTGTCCAGAATAACAAGTTGGTTTAGTGGTTAAGAACTTGGGGTGGGGGTTGGAAGCTCCAATGAGATTTGTTGGTTGATGTTTTCCTAAAGTCTGCTTATTACTGTTTTGGTTTTTTTCCCCTCTTTCCCCATCTCCACCAAGTCTTCCATCCCGTGGAATGTTCGTATTGCCGGTGTGAGAGCATGATGGGGTTCCGGTACCGATGCCAGCAGTGCCACAACTACCAGCTCTGCCAAAACTGTTTTTGGCGTGGCCATGCAAATGGTCCTCATAGCAACCAGCATCAGATGAAGGAGCATTCCTCTTGGGTAACTCACCTTTGTTTGTCGTGCTGAAACAACCACCTCTGTACTAATGTGTTCTGAAAGTTACAGTTTTTATAGTAGAACCGCACAGCAGGACTTTTAAAGGTTTTCAAATAGCAAAAGCATATACGAAGGTGTACTGTACTGGTTTTATTACAAGTCATGTTGTTAGTTTGCCGATGGTTGTCATTGTGTTCGGTGCTGTTTAAAGCACACAAGACAGCACAGTCCGCCTCAAGCCTTAACACGTGTGTTTCCTTCCCCTCTGCCCATCAGTCCCACTTTTCTTATGTTTTCCTCTCTTCTAGCTTAGAAAGACTTAAAGCTGGCAATACCTCCCTGGAAAGGTAAACCAGCTGGCATGAACGCTGTGCTGAGCAATGGATCTATCTTTAAAGATAGTAGTTCTTTAAGAGAAAGATTTCGTATTGTCATTGTCCTGACAATTGTAAATATACGCCCTGAAAACTCTTAACTAAAAAGCCTTAAAGAAATTATGAGAAATAACACTCGGTTGGATGACTGTATGATAATCACATCTCAAGAAATAATAGATAATTTTAGATAAAAAAACCTATTTTATGGCAAAAGATTAAGCCCAACCTTTTACTTATTCAAAGCGAAGTTCAAATGATAATTGGATCATAATTAGTAATTATCTTCGTGAGGAAGAGTCATTATAGCATTACTGTTTAATTTGGAAAATTGGGGTTTAATACCATTCAGTAGTTGGAAGGCGAAGACAGGAAAATTCAACCTTAAATATTGTCCTTTTTTAACCATGTGGGTAATAAACTTCTGGAATGCTTAATCCGAACTGCCAGTAGATTATTATCCCCGTAAGTATATCTAAATCCAGTCTGCATCCTTTAATATAAAGACGTTACTAAATAGTAGCTCTGACTCTAACGGGGCTGTTTTCTCCTGAAGTCTCCGAGCTGTGAGTCGGGTCAGACGGACTCTGCCCTGTTCTAGGACCCATCTTGGTTCGGTGTTCACTTCTGAGCCATTTGGTTCTTACTAGAACAAGCTGATTTTAAGATGTAATGTGGATTGGAGGAGTGGGAAGCTGTAGAAATGGAAAAGGAGGCTATTCGGGCTATTGCTCTTCTGGTAAACACAACACTGTACTTGTCGCGTGGTCTGAGCCGCGGCACCGTCGGAGCGATCCCCGGTTTTAGCAGTGCCCAAACGGTGCTCTCCCAAGAAGCTCCAAAGGGAAGGGTAGGAGCTGACACAGGCGAGGAACCATGAGAAACCAGAGGAACCACGTCTACTAGACGCTTTGCAGAGCAAGAATGCAGATTATCTGGCCCCAGGACCAGGCCCTGGAACCGTTTCCTTCCACGCCCTTCACGTAGAAGAGGGAATTGGACGTACAGAAGCAACGCTAAACAAAGCACGGACTGGAAGCAGAAGGTTACTGGAAACAGCGTTAGGAAACAGAGTTTTTACAGAATAAATGGAAAGAATGTATGAAAGAAAATAATGCTAGTTGGGAACCTTGAAAGAGACTAGATTTGAATATCTTACCTAATGAAAACATCGATACATCAAAACAATTGGCCCAGAAGGCTGTTGAAGGAATTTTAGCAGCAGCCAAGTTGGCTGCCTTGTACAGCGACAAGGTGTAACTCGTACTAGTAAGAAACTGCGGCAGGAGGTGAGACGAAAGGGACACTCCCAAAAGGTGTGCGCCCTTTGTAGGGGGTTTGTGCCGTACAGCTGCTGAGCTGTGCCTGGGCCGGAGCCAAAAGAATAAAGGCACAAAGGGAGAAGGGGATATTTACATTTCTTGTTCAGCATTGTCGGAATCCAAATCAAAGAAAGGTGAAATTAAGAGGGTAAAGGTTGTCTAAAGGTGAAGCAAAGACAAAAAATGGAAATCAAGGATGAAAATGGAGAAGTTTGAGGGATTTTGAGCTTGGGGCAGTGTGGCTGGAGAGCTGCCTGGTGGAAAAGGCCCTGGGGGTTCTAATTGACAAGTGGCTGAACATGAGCCAGCAGCGTGCCCAGGTGGCCAAGAGGGCCAATGGCATCCTGGCTTGTATTAGAAATGGTGTGACCAGCAGAAGGAGGGAGGTGATTGTCCCCCTGTACTCAGCACTGGTGAGGCCACACCTTGAGTATTGTGTCCAGTTCTGGGCACCTCAACACGAGAGAGATCTCGAGGTGCTGGAGCGAGGGCAGAGGAGGGCAACGAAGCTGGTGAAGGGCCTGGAGAATAAATCTGATGAGGAGCGATTGAAGGAGCTGGGACTGTTTAGTTTGAGGAAGAGGAGGCTGAGGGGAGACCTCATCACTCTCTACAACTACTTGAAAGGCCATTGTAGAGAGGTTGGTGCCGGTCTCTTCTCCCAGGTAATTAGCGATAGAACAAGAGGGAATGGGTTCAAGCTGCAGCAGGGGAGGTTTAGGCTGGACATTAGGAACAAATTCTTCCCAGAAAGAGTGGTCAGACACTGGAATAGGCTGCCCAGGGAGGTGGTGGAGTCACCATCCCTGGATGTGTTTAAGGGTCGTTTAGATGTGGTGTTGGGGGATCTGGTGTAGGGGAGAACTCTGTAGAGTGGGGTTGATGGTTGGGCTCGATGATCCCAAGGGTCTTTTCCAACCTGAATGATTCCATGATTTCAGTACGCAATAAGGCAATCATAAGGAGCATTTCTGTTCCTGTAGTTTAAAGTAATAGTTCTGGCTCTAGCAACTTATGTCTGAGCCTTTTTAGCCATTTCCTGTTTTTTTTAAGCAACAAAGTATTTTTAAATGGACTAAAAAATTCAGGGATATATAAAATACTACTCCAGACTGGGTCGTCTCCTGTCAACTGAGCATGGAAGAGGGATCTCTTGAGAGAGAGGTCTTTTACATATTTTTTCTTTTAATCTTTTGTAACTTTTGCAAGTCTTGTGTGTTGATTGTATGAAAATTGAAAATTGAGTCTTTCTTAATTTAAAAAAAAACATCCCATAGTTTTGGATGCGGCCTGTATTGCTCGTTCAATGAGAGACAGTGCCATCCACGTCGGGGGATCTCAAGTGTCTTCTTCACATCAGTCTTCAGGAGGACACTTCTGCCTTCACCTGCCGGGTGACCAGTACTGCTGGTGCAGGGACAAAGCTGGACCTCAAAAACATGAAGAACATCTGGCAAAGGGAATTAATTTAAAGCTGTCTGTTCTGGGTCACGTACATTTTCAGAAAAGATGCAGTTGAGTACAGAAAACTGCGAAGTTCTCAGGTGGGACCAAGCAGCCCCAAAGTTCCATGGAGGATCCGTGGCTGGGGAGCAGTTCTGCAGAGGACGGGCTGGGGAATGCGGTCGCTTCTGACCTGAACATGCATCAGCAATGCCAGAACGTTGTGGAAACGCTGTACTGGAGTCTAGGAAGGACGACGAGACTGCAAAATGTGCATCGCAACGCTTTCGTCCTACTCGGCGCCAGCGCAGCTTCAGCTGGACCAGCACGACCTACTTACGTGTGTACTCAGCAATCACGTCTTGATTCCTGCTGACCAGATCCACAGCGCTTAGCTGGTACTCTGATGCAATAAAAAAAGAAATTTATTTTTCCTGGGCTTTCAATCCAGCCAGGTCTAGTTCAGGCTTGTATGGCGTATTTTCAGAGTTTTGGAGCCCTGAGACCCACAATAAGCATTAATAGTAAGTATTTTCAGAAGGTTCTTTTTCCTGAAATTCTAAAGTGCCTTTGATAATTTTTTGATACTATAAATCACATAGTATTTTGATTTTATGTCTGTGTATATATATAAACATATATATTACGATAGGGATTTTTTTATATATATATATATATATATGTAAGTTCATGTAGAAACCTTTATTTGAAAGAGATTTTGCTGCATGAACATGCTGCTTGTTGGGGCCTGTTTGGGGGGGAGAAAAAAACTTCAAACACTTTCCAAATTATTCCTTCTGGCCTATTTCAATTTTTTTTTTTTTATTAAATAGCCTTAAACAGTGATTCATTTAGTTATGTACACGCAGCAGAACTGAAAATCAAATTGCTCATTTTGAAAGCCTGTAGATTAGTCACTGTTCATTCTGTTTGTTTATTTTTTTTAGTCTGCTAAACTTTAGCAGTCGCTGTCATCTATACATTTCAGGTGAAATGTTAAAATAGCCAAGTTTCCCTAAAGGCTCATGCCCTAGGGAATAATTTTTGATGGATTATTTTCAACTGTAGTTGAGTTAGAATGCGCTTCCTGCTATAAATAATGGAATGTTTGTTATTTATAACCGCGCCGAACATGGTGGCTTTGGAGTAGGTCTCAACAAACGCAGCACATGTTTAGTCGTTTCTATAGTGATAATATCTATGGCTTCCGCTGGGAAGTCGTTACGCTGGGTACTAATCGAATCGAAAACAAAAGACAGACCCTTTTATCTGCCCAGTTAAAGGCTGGCAATACTGTAAGTAGCTGTTAATAAGATTTTGCTCTCAGAATTACATCTCTCATATTTCTGGTTCATTTCATTTCCCATTTAGACTACCTTAAAGTTATTAAAAATTTTTGAACATGTTTTTGTTCAGCCCCCCCCCCCCCCCCAGAAACAAGCCGAAAGGGAACAGGGTAGTCAATAGCGTGCGCTGCATCCCTGTCACGTTGCTGTCCGTGTGTGGACTCCGCCGTGCCCTGGGCTCCTCTTCCCAGAGGAGAAGCCCCCTTCCCACCGCGGGTTTCCCAGCAGAGGGCACGCCGCCCTCGCACAGCGACTTCTCCCGTGTCCTGCGTGTGCGTGGCGCTCCCTCCGCTCACCCCGCTGCCTTCCTTCTGCTGAGCCCGCCGGGCTGCTCAGCACCGCTCGACGCTCGGAGGGGAGGGAGGGTTCTCTGTGCACTCACTTCCAGAACTATTTTTGCTTGTTTACCCATTTTCAGCGTAGAAGGGTGGTGATGCTGCCTCACTGCGTGTTCCTAGCCTGGGCAGTTTGTGCTATTACAGGAAATATCAGTAAAATGAGGCAGATCATAGAATCACGGAATGGTTTGGGTGGGAAGGGACCTTCAAAGGCCATCGAGTCCCACCCCCTGCCCTGGGCAGGGACACCTCCCACCAGCCCAGGTTGCTCCAAGCCCCGGCCAACCTGGCCTTGAACCCCTCCAGGGATGGGGCAGCCACAGCTTCTCTGGGCAACCTGGGCCAGGGGCTCACCCCCCTCACACCAAAGAATTTCTTCCCAATATCTCACCTAAATCTCCCCTCTTCCAGTGTAAAACCCTTTCCCTCGTCCTGTCGCTCCACTCCTTGATAAAGATATTGGAGGGGAGGGGGGAAAGAGAGAGAGAAATGGATAACTTTAAAACCTCAATTTTCAAACAAGTGTCCTTGCCAACAAGGCTTCAATTCATTTTTTTAATTACCTACAAATTTCTAAGCCCATTGTATCGAGTGTTTACAAGACCCTTTTGGTTGAGGTGGGTGTGATTATAAATAGGCAATTAGAAAAAGGTAGAAAGTTAACTTTTGGTAAGGTAGTTTGTAGTTTCCAGCTTTTTAATTCCACGGTGGAAGTAGTTTTGTTTTGTCTTAACAGTTGCAGCCTTTGCTAGAAGGCAGAGACAGGATCCACAACCCAGGAGGCTGGGGCTCCGGGAAGCCTCCCTTGAATGGTTGTTCCTAGTACTTAAAATGGCTTTTATTTATAAAATTTATTTATAGATTGTTGCATACATATGCAGGCATGGCTACATAAGTGGTATTTTGCTCATGCTGTATTTGTAAGTGAGTTGGATAGAAAGAGGATTGTTTATTAAATGAAAATGCAGAGTCCAGGACAGTCCTCGAGTGGTGTGTCAATGATACATTTACTGAAAGAACCCAACCCCGAGGGCTCGGTTCGCACCAGATTGTGAGTGGGGGTGAGTGTCCCAGGGAGAGGGATTCAATGGTTAATAGTGAAGGTATTTTAACCTCGCCTTGTGGCTACTCAAGTGGAATGTCAAACCACCTGAAGAGTGTACAGGGTAGAGCAGGGGCTTCTCCAGCCTTTTTGTTACAAAAGAGAACAAACATCCCAGCCTCTCGGAAGTATTTATTAGAAGGATTTATTGTACTTTTGGTTTGAGCTTTCTCTGGAACCTGGAGAAGCCAGATGTGCTTGCTGGTAGGTAGACGCCGTTTTGGATGGTGAAAACTGTGTTTGAGCACTGCCACTTGTGGAGCAGCCGCTGAGGAATGCGGCTCTGCAGGTTCCCGCGGAAAGACGGCTTTCATAATCGCCACCTCATCTGGTCTGACCTCCGGTTCTTGTTTGGTCGAAAAATTTATTAAAATGGATCATCTAGAAAGTGGTGGTGGGAGTGGTGTTCCAGAAAGAGCTGGGGATGTCTGGATTCACACATAATTCCGTAGTCCCCCCCGACTCTGAGCTTTGTAGGTGTTTCAGAAGATAAGAACCCAAAAACGTAAATGTCAAATAACCAGCTCCGAAGGAGGGGGATCCAGTGGGATGTCTAGTAACCGCATACTGGACTGTAACTACATAGAACCTTCATTGATTCCTTAAACACTTACGGTAACTGGTGGCAAATGCTTCTCACAAGTCTCATTATTCTGTGCATGACAAATAAGAAGCAGAAACCATTTCTTTTGAATATTTATTGGTAAATTGGGGAAAAAGGTAAGTATCCTCCACGGATAGGTCTAGATATGTAAAAGACTGAGAGAGTTTGCTGGAGAAGGAATCTCAGAAAGGCTGTAGAATTTAAAAAGATAGGATCATAGGATGTGTTGGGTTGGAAGGGACCTTTAAAGGTCGAGATTTGTCATGCTGAAGAGCAGGAGTTTTGCAAGAAGCGCTGCAGTTGTTCCTCGCTGATGCACTCAAAACTGCAAAGCGCTGCTGGCACCTACGTCTCATGAACCTTTGGGAATAATGCGGAGAAGAAACCTTTCGTGACCGCCTTGGCAGTAAAAGGGGAAAGAGAACGGCTATATGACTTAACAGTTTGGAGGAAAACCAAGCCCGTGAATACCTGGCTCCAGGAAAGTCTCTGAAGCCTCGTGTGCAGATAAAGAGCACTTAGTTGTGTGCGTGGCTTTTTTTGGCCCATCAGCCGCAGCTACGGCCAGGCTGATGTCGTGGGCACAGTGGTGCGAATCCCACTGAGTTACGTACGTGCCCGTTGGGAAGGAAACCAGGACGGCTTGGCATCTGGGCTTCCCCGAGAGCGTGGGGCTGGAGCCCGGGGCAGGCAGAGCCTTCTTGGCTGGTGTCTGTAGCAGAAGGAAATGTCGAAAGCCTCTGAAAGTAAAGGCACAGCAGACTCTTTTCCTGGCTAAAGGTGAAGATAAGTAAGACTGTAAATTGGTCTCTGGGATGCGTGAAACCTTTTTCAAAGTCTCAAATTCTTTATTACTTTTAACTACTAATTTGGAGTTGAAATTTATTAATACCGGGGATTTTACAGTAGCACATCCAAGTTCCAAACTAATTGAGATTCTGTTTTGACAGAAGTTACAGATACTTCATAAAACAGTGTGTGCTCCCAGCTACGTACAAATAGAGATTAAAGTCAGGAAGAAAAGAGATGAAGAGCTGGGGAGGCAGAAGATGGTGAAAATACAGTAGTGCTAGTGATGGGCAAGTGGGTGGTGATCTCTGGGGAGGCTCACGGTGGTGGTGTCATGGTGGGGAAGGGGGTGGGGGTGTTTGTGGGTTTGCGGTGGTGGTGGTGGGGAAGGGGGTGGTGGTGTTTGTGGGTTTGCGGTAGTGGTGGTGGGGAAGGGGATGGTGGTGTTTGTGGGTTTGCGGTGGTGGTGGGGAAGGGGACGGTGGTGTTTGTGGGTTTGCGGTGGTGGTGGTGGTGGGGAAGGGGATGGTGGTGTTTGTGGTGGTGGTGGGGAAGGGGATGGTGGTGTTTGTGGGTTTGCGGTGGTGGTGGTGGGGAAGGGGATGGTGGTGTTTGTGGGTTTGCGGTGGTGGTGGTGGTGGGGAAGGGGATGGTGGTGTTTGTGGTGGTGGTGGGGAAGGGGATAGTGGTGTTTGTGGGTTTGCGGTGGTGGTGGTGGTGGGGAAGGGGATGGTGGTGTTTGTGGTGGTGGTGGGGAAGGGGATGGTGGTGTTTGTGGGTTTGCGGTGGTGGTGGTGGTGGGGAAGGGGATGGTGGTGTTTGTGGGTTTGCGGTGGTGGTGGTGGTGGGGAAGGGGATGGTGGTGTTTGTGGTGGTGGTGGGGAAGGGGATAGTGGTGTTTGTGGGTTTGCGGTGGTGGTGGTGGTGGGGAAGGGGATGGTGGTGTTTGTGGTGGTGGTGGGGAAGGGGATGGTGGTGTTTGTGGGTTTGCGGTGGTGGTGGTGGTGGGGAAGGGGATGGTGGTGTTTGTGGGTTTGCGGTGCTGGTGTCGGTGGTGGATGGGAGGATGATGTTACTCCGGGGCTTTCTGTTTATGTTTTCCCCTTTTTGTTTGAAGGGGAGAGTAGAGTATCCCGTCTTTGCCGAATGGGATGCTCTCCCCTTAGAGACGATCTCAAACGAGCAGGAGGTCGAGATTAGCGACACTGACGAGAGAGAGGTGGTTTTTCTTAGAAATGTCTGAAGTAGAACTCAGCTAATTGGAAGGAAACCAGCTATTTCTCAGGGGGACGAGACACCCAGAGGAGGTGCACTGGCCGGGGAAGCAGCGTGCTCGTTCTGCCCGCTCTGCTGCACCGAGAAACACTATCAAAAAGTTGGGATCAATGGAAATTATCTTTCCCCTATAATTTTCGGAAAGTGATTCTGCAGCAGTGGCTCCGTTGTGCAGCGTTCTAGACAGCACTGCGTTTGTTTGACAAAATAAATGGTGGCGGAGCACAATAGGATAGAGTGTTTGTTGCCACAATGGGAAAAAGCCTGTAAAATAGCCCAAAAATACTGCAAAGAAGAGGTCGCACAAAAGGCACGCTGAGAATAGATGGTCTCTGCAGAAGCCAAAAGATGAACAGGGTAAAGTAGGAAATACTCTAAAAGAAGAAGTGGAGAACAAATTGAGAGAGAAATAAATGTGGAAATTTTCAACATGTAGAAGAATTAATTGAGGGAAACTAGAATTTTACTTTTGGTATCACATTTGTGTGCACAATTTAAATTTCACTGTGGACTTGTGAACTTGGTTCTATTAAGAACTGATATAAAGATTGGATTGTGTTTTTCATGGGATTTTGGAATAATTAAAGGCTGATGACCATCTGCAGAACCTTTCGCCATGCACTTCAGCACTGTTTGCAGGGATCATCCATTGATTGCAATCTACCAGGTTTTCTCAACACATGGAAAGAAAAAGAGAAAAGAAACCCCTCAGCTCACCATCAGTAAGTCTTTAGCACTCCCTGTTTAGTGAATGGGTCAGCTGAGGTGCTGCTTGACAGAGCTCCCTGCAGGAGACTCACTCGCCTCAGGCAGTTAATTGTCTCCACATCCTTCCTACTGAAGCCCTTCTTGGTGAGAGGAGATAAAAATCTTAGACCCATCACAAGATTTTTGCCGTGGTACTTGGACAGGGCCGGGACTTTCTCTCTGCAAAGCCACAGCTAATATGTTGGGAAGGTGATCGCCCTTTTCACCTGGGATCTGAAGGTGGTTTGACGCGTGCTCTCCATGCCCTTCCTGCATTCTGCTGCCTCACAGGTTGGATCTGTGGGCTGGTGGATCAAAATTCCAGAGTCTGAAAGGAATTAGGCTGTAACATATTGAATAATTGGTTTAATTTCTGAAAGGGTGTGCTCTTAATACGGTAACCAGGCCAGAATACGCGTTGTGAAGCAGTGTTAGATGCTGGTGGAGGTTGGGACTGGAATCGACTGTAGCTACCACTGGAATCGTCTCTGACGTACTCCGGGGAAGGACATGATCATGAGTAATTCTTTTTTCCCCAGACTACACTCATCACGGGTTCAGAGGCCGCCTCCATCCATGGTTTATAGAGTTCTCAGTTACCTTTGGCTTTGAGGTAGTTGAAGGAGAATAGTAAATCTTTGGTTAAGAACCAGCTATATTCTCACAGCATCCGGCTTATCTTTCTTTTCTCATTTGAAAGGAATTTTTCTCTTTTTTCATTGTTTTCCAATTGATATTAGTAGTTTACTTTACACTTAAAATGCGTCCTGATCTACTACAAACCACGTAAATCCACAGAGGGAGCAACTTCCCCACGCGCAGGTTCTCCACTCAAAAAAGCCTTTATTGCCTGTTTTCTGTTGCTGAGCCAAGAGGCCCAGAGTTGAAGATTCTCACTGGTTTACTAATTACTAATTGTTTTTTTCATTGTTAGTAAATATTAGTAATTGTTAGTAACTGCTAGTTACTAATTTATATTAACTGTAGCTGTATGTGTAACTCCTGTCCTGGGCAGCCTTGCCTCCTGCTTAAATCAGCGTTAATCTGAATTTTAATTTGAATGTGCCTTGATAATTGGTCCTATTTCTGCTTTGGAACGTCTTACAGAAGCATTAAAAGTTTACATAGGAGTAATTAGCCACTAGGTTACACATACATGGACCGCCGGTGAGTTAGATCAGAAAACCAGAACTGCCGGCTTATTTCTGAGCTCTCGTAAAAGCATTCTCTGGCCTCCCACATCACTGGCATGAGTTCAGTGGATGTAATAACATTTCAAGACTTAACTTGGACTTAAAACACATTGTAAGCGCATGACTCAGGCCAGCTGTCCATCCTTGTGTGTTTGGCAACGCTTGTCACCAGGCTTTCAGTCTTCCTTAGATGGTCCCAGCACAGTTGCTCCCGTGAGGTTAGTTAGCACAACCAGGACAATTTGTGAAAGAAAATAAAGAAACCGGTCGTTCACTTCTATCTTAACACTACATTTCACCTTGGCTTTGCCCATAATCAACAAAAAAATTTGGAAGTTGTCTTTTAAAAGCGATTGCCTTGGCAGAGGACAGAGGGGGGGCAGAGCACCGGCTTCCTCGTGGTTGGGGTGGATGGGGATGGTTATGGACCTGCTGCTGCCACGGCTTCCTCGTGGTTGGGGTGGATGGGGATGGTTATGGACCTGCTGCTGCCGTGGCTTCCTCGTGGTTGGGCTAGATGGGGATGGTTATTGATCTGCTCCTGCCGTGGCTTCCTCGTGGTTGGGCTGGATGGGGATGGTTATCGACCTGCTCCTGCCACAGCTTCCTCATGGTTGGGGTGGATGGGGATGGTTATCAACCTGCTCCTGCCGTGGCTTCCTCGTGGTTGGGGTGATGGGGATGGTTGTGGACCTGCTCCTGCCGTGGCTTCCTTGTGGTTGGGCTGGATGGGGATGGTTATGGACCTGCTGCTGCCGTGGCTTCCTCGTGGTTGGGGTGATGGGGATGGTTATCGACCTGCTCCTGCCATGGCTTCCTCGTGGTTGGGCTGGATGGGGATGGTTATCAACCTGCTCCTGCCACGGCTTCCTCATGGTTGGGCTGGATGGGGATGGTTATGGACCTGCTCCTGCCACGGCTTCCTCGTGGTTGGGCTGGATGGGGATGGTTAGGGACCTGCTCCTGCCCCAGCTCCTGTCGTCCTCCCCTCCCAGTACAGCGCCTGTGTTGACGAGACCTTGTGAGTGAGCGTAAGAAATCCCTTAATAGGATACGTTGCCCCTTGATTTAATTCCTGATAGGAGTACCAGACAATTGGTTTATTCCTTGGTCTTACATACTTTTGTTAAACTATTTTCAATATTATAGCACCAAAAGCCCCCATGAAACTTGTTCACTTAGGTTAGTTTCTGTACTAATTTCTTAGGTATGCTATAATGTAAATGGATAGTTCTGAATATTCTAGTACTATGCATTTTTTACTCTTCTCTGTTATCTGATTGCACATATTTCCCTGCTCTTCCTAATAGTCAACTCATTTTTGTCATTCTTTTCAAAACCAGAAATCACCTGCAAAGAAGCTGAGCCATGCAATTAGTAAATCCCTCGGTTGCGTACCAAGTAGAGAACCACCTCGCCCTGTATTTCCCGAGCAGCCAGAAAAGCCACTTGATCTTGCACATATAGTGTGAGTATCTATTTTCATCTATTTTTCACTTAATCAATGATACAAAGCAAGGTATTTGTGGCCGTGTTTGACTTCGGAAAAGGCTAGCAAAAAGGATTTTTGCTTGGGTTAGAATTATAGAGCTGCAATGCTGTAATTGTGTGTTTCTCTGAAAAATTATTTGAAGGATACTGTTTTGTTAAGAATATCTTGTTAACGAGAGAAGGGATACAGAGCATGTTTCTGTGCAGTTGAGCTAAGGCCTGGCTGTGTTTTCCACTCGCATCTATTGGCATTTCAAAGTACCGTTTGCTCGTCACCGTATTGGATCAGACTCTATTTTTTCATTTATTGCAGATTAAAATTGTATAAACAAAGAAGTTAATGCTGCCTAACACTAGCAGTAGCGGGGCTTAGCTCGTCCAACCCATGGAATGGTTCTGAGGAAATACCATTGTGCTGGTGCTGGTCTGAACAGACTGGAAATCAGTCTGCCTCCCCAGTTTGCCAGTTGTCACACCGAAAGTAAAACCTGAGAGAAAAAAACCCCAAACAAATTCTGTTCCTGTGTATGTATAATAAACTAAGCCTCCAGCTAGATCTGTTTTAATGTCCTACGGAGTCTTGAGAAAAAGTCTCAGTCTTTTTATATATATCTAAATTTAAGGACGTGCTCTAGAGAGGAGTGAGGAGAGAGGAGCAAAGCAAAGGGACAGAATTTACGTAAACTGGGTAGAATTTATCTCAACTGGAGGACTCCCATTTTCCTGGGTATTGAGTAGTGTGCAGTTCTGAGAGTAAGTGGGGCTGATGCTCCTCGGGTTCTCTTTTGGGGTCATAAATACCAGGTTCTTGAACTGTTTGCGCTGTCACAACTTCTGCGTGGAGAACCGAGGTATTCAAATCCGAACGTCTTCTAACCCCTGGCGATTCAATATTCACAGTGCAAACGGTGCTGTTTGGCCTTTCCTAGCGCCCCGTGATTCCGATTGACGGGCTCCCCGTACGCTGCTTTTACCAGTCGTGGCAGTCGTTAAGAACAAGCTGGAGGCCAGCTTGTCAAAGTACGGGAAAGGTGAGAACTGCGAAGCTTATCCTAGCGTGGTAAAGCGCTCCTGTGGCTTTCTTTTGTGAAAAGCGTAGATGATCCCTAACTTGACATGGCAGAGTAGTTGCAACGCTAGAGCCCTTAACAGCATCGTTCGGAGCTTTACTTAGCTGTGTGGTTGTTTTTTCCAGTTCTTGCATCACTAAATATTTAACAACTCTTACAACGCTTGCTTTAGTCCTCTGCAGTGAGGGGAGTTGATCTGATTTAATGGAATATAATTGTTCTGATCTTCTCTGTCAAATTGCACTCAAATTTATTTATTTTTTTTTTTAAAAAGTCTATTGTGCTACTGTTCAATTCGGAGCTGAAGCCCGGGTTCTCCTAAATGAATGGCTTCTCAGACCCACCCGGACAAGGCTGTACGTCGTCCATGGAATTCTCCCCAGGCCTTGGCCGGGATGTGCTGTGGAGCTTCTCACTTAGCTTTAAATCTGGATTTTCTGTAGCGCTGCTCAGCCTCGTAGAAAACAATTTCGTGTTTAAAATCTTATCAGATCACGAATCCGTTCACATTTCTCTTTAGATTTTTCTCTGTGCTGCTTCTGTGTTGAAATGTACTAACATTCACAAGAGAAAATTAGTCGTTTACAATGTAATGCTTCTATCAAAAATAAAAGAGTATGTAACTGCGTAAGCAGAGTGTATGAAAACGATTACAGGCATGGAGTCGTGACTGCCTGCGTGAACTCATCCCGAAGCTACCAGCCAGAGTTTTACTTCTGACACGGGTTACCGAGTTTGATCCTTTACATCTTTCTTTGGCTAGGACTCAGTCATTTGTTAACGGATCAAACGAGTTTCAGTCCTCAGCCAGACCAAGGCGAAAGCCGGTGGCTCACTGTTGGGTGTTGTGGTTTTGTACGGAGGGGATTTATATCAGACACTAAATAGCATGAAAAATAAAATGAAGATAAGACTAAATAGACCTACTGGGTTTTCTATATAAGTGACATAAGACCTTTGGGGTTTTCTGTATAAGTGAAAGCACTGAAATAAAATATAAAAAAAAAAGAAAAAAGGGAGGAAAAAACAAAAGCGCAGCACACAACCTTCCCCCAGTTTTCAAGTGTGAAAAGTGCCATAGCCATAGCCGTACCCATAGCCGTACCCATAGCCGTACCCATAGCTATACCCATACCCATACCCATAGCCATACCCATAGCCATACCCATACCCATAGCCATAGCCATAGCCATAGCCATTGCCATAGCCATAGCCATAGCCATAGCCATAGCCATAGCCATAGCCATAGCCATAGCCAGCGGGGGTTCTTCGATAGAACGCGGCTTATAAAGAGGAATTGGTTAGGGCCGCAATGAGTCACGACTGAGGTGTCAGTGATCATGACTTGATTACATTTTTTTTCCTGTAAACGAGGTGCACATCAGCATCTAACAAATGCTTTAGAGGAAACTGTCCCGCAAAGCTAAAATCAGCTTCAGCTGAGTAAATAATGCGAACATAAAAATATTAATAACTAGGAACGGTTTAAGAATACTTGGCCAAATGCTCCAGGGAAAACACGGCTTGGAAGGGAAGAAAAAAGAGCAATGCTTGTCAAGGGAAGGAGAAAAGAAAAATTGGTAGCAAAGCATGTAAACTAATGGTTTGAAAGTTATTGTAGAATAGTTTTCAGGTTGTGGTTTGGCGGGGCAGCAGCTGTGCAATGTGCCCGCGGGGAGGTACCTGCCAGAGGTAATCCAAGAGGATGCTGAGCTGCACCGTCTGCGTTTTCAGTCCAAACCGCATTTTGAAAGAATTTCTTAATTTGGATACCTGCTGCCGGTTGTTGATATGTCTTGGAGCGGTGGAAAGTTCCCAGAGCGCTGGAGAAAACTCCGTATGATCTCATTTCTTGTGTCGAGGTGGCGGGGGGGCGGGGAGCGAAGTCAAACAGGGCAGTCTCTGACATGTTCTGTTTACCAACATGACTTTGATGGTGAATAAAGTAATTGAGCGGCAGATAAGCTATTTTGTCGATCAGTAAATAAAGAGGTAACTCATGCCAACCAAGCACAGGCTTTTGGCAACTTGGGGTAGTCAGCCTCAGTTTGTATCTTTTTTTTTTATGAAATTAATTTTGATTAGTAAAGTGATATTGTTGGTGTAATGCATTTATTATGAGCATTGAATAACTTAGAAACCAGTAATCAATACAGCACACGTACAGCAGATTGGGGGAAAAAAAAATTGTATAGCTCATTGTCCTCACTGCAAAAAGGAGGTTGCAGAAGAGGGTGTGTGTTTCCAAGCGAGTCCTGCAGAGAGCAAGCCCGTCTGCTGCGCCATTAACAGTCGTTTCCACGACCAGCAGGAGAAGGTGTGAAATCCCTGCTGATCGGCGAGACAGGCAAACAAGGAGAATCCTGGAGGAGTGAAGAAGATTGGAAGGGCAGGACGCTGGGCAGGATGACTCAAAGAAAATTAGTGGAGGTCATGGTATGCCAGTCGGGTGAACGTGCCTTTTGAGGCGGTTTTGTGAGCAGGGATGCGAAGAGGACGGGAGAGGAGGAGAGCAGGAGAAGGTGCCCGTCCTGCCTGGCGGTGGCAGGACCCTTCTCAGGACACCCCACGGTTACAGCACCCGCCATCAACACAAATATCGAGAGACCAAAGGGTCTGAGAAGGTCAATGAAAATGGTGAAGGGACTGGAAATAGCTGGGGGAAGATGCATAGCTTTACATCCAAAGACGCGAGTGATGGAACTATAACACACAGAGGTTAAGAACGGTTTGATATTTCTAAAAATATCTATCCTAGAGAAATTCAATATAATCCCAGGGAGCTTTAGCAGATAGGCTTAACGAAAACCCAGTAGTCGAAGCTAGACAAATTCAGAATAAAAATAAGAAGTATGTTTTTAATAGCGAATGTAAGCAAATAATTGTTAGAATAGGTTACCAAAATCAAAAATGGTGGTGGAATTTCCGCCACTGAAACTTTAAAACTTTGAAAATGTTAAATCAAATGAGAATCCCGGTCAGCCTTATGTTCAGCAGCTCAGTTATTGCAGTGTTTCCTCTTCACCTGGATCCCGGCAGCCGTGCTGGGTCAGGAATGTAAAGATGGAAATTCTGCTGTTTCGGTGCATTCTGCGTCTCTTCCCCTTCTCTCTCCCCCCGCACCCTCCTCCAGGCTGTGGGCTGTGTCTGGGTGGGAGCTGCCTGGCTCCTGTCGGGCAATTCCACAGGAATCATGCTCTTTTTTAGGTGTCGGTTTTCTGAACGCGATTACTGGACCCCGCAGGCTCCAGAGGCTCCCCCTTTTTTAAGGGATTACAGCCTACAGGATGGGAAAAAATTCATAGACATTAAAAAAACCCTCTTTTTAGTTTGTGTTTGGTAACGCAGGGATTGTATTTGACATGGATTGATTTTGCTGGGAGAAATCATTTAGAGTTTTCCTTCACTGCAGTGTTATTTCAGGTTATAACTTGATCGTTTCCCCTGGCTCCGGATCCATCAAATGCAAACCCCTCCCAGTAAAGCCTTTGTTTTAAAATACGGTCTGAGATGGATCCTTTCGGTGATCCTTTCGCTTGCACAGCCTGTGAAAAGTTACTGTTCTGAACTGAAATGAGTATGCCGGCAAAAGCTGGCACTGCCAGAATCATCCTACAGCCGACATCACAGCGCCGAGGTGTCCCCACGCTGGTGCTGACGCCGTCGGTCGCGGCGGCCACGGTGACAGATGGGCTGCGTCACGCCGGGCTGTGGCAGCCAGCGCTGCTCCCCTCTCCTCGCTGCGAGGAACCGGCGAATTCCCGGCAGAACATGGCGCGTGTCACCTCCGCAGCCCTTCCCTTCGCAGCCTGGGGGAGTTCGGCGTGACGCGGGGTTGTGCTAATGAGTTACGCCGTGGACGGTGACATCTGACGAGGAAACGTCCGTCCCACTCCAGTGGCTCAGGGAGGGAGTCTGTCTGCTACAAGTCACTCCAGGTGACAAATATGCGAAGCCACAGAGAGATAAAGGGCGATGGATTATGTCAAATCAACGTTAGAGGACTGGGGATGCTTGTTTAAGCCTTCCCGTCACGTTCGGTGTTCAAGGCCAGGTTGGCCGGGGCTTGGAGCAGCCTGGGCTGGTGGGAGGTGTCCCTGCCCAGGGCAGGGGGTGGCACGGGGTGGGCTTTACCAAACGGTTCTATAATTCAGTTAGAATGTGAATTAGGTCCTTTTTCTAGCAAAATGACACTTCCTAGATTTACCTGGGTTCAAACGACCAAGACGATAGGTTTAACTCTTTGCGAAAGGCAGAAGTGGCTGCATTCAGAATGCAGCGTGGTTCTGCGTCGCCTGTCGGAAATCACAATGACCTTTCTGTTCTCCGCCAGCAGTGGTATGACCGACTCGGGAAGAGATTCAGGTTTGACGCTGAATATATTTTCTCGCAGAATTTTTTGCAGTGATAATGCGTCAAAGGTTTGCTTTTGCACATGAAAATAAATTTTGTGAGGTCTTTGTGAAGGGTTACGGTAAGAATACCGGTTTGCAGGTTACAAAGGTGTTTCTGCACCGTCAGATTTATGGGGCCAGAAGTTTTATCTTGTTTGACTGTTAAAAAACTGCTTATTGACTGTTCCCTTCTTTTCCCCACAAGCACTTTCTCAGGCAGCAACGACTTAGGTCTCTGTCGTTGCTTCAGCTCAAAACCCTGGAGGGAGCAATGACCTGTCAAAAATCATATCCCTTTATCCGCTGCCGCGGACAGCTCTGCTGAAAAGCTGGAAAAATATGTGGATTATAGTGGAAACCAAAACCTGATATGCTTACAAAACTGCCTGTTTCTTAGCCCAGGCTGCCTCTTGCCTCTGCAGTGCTTAACAGTGGGGCTAAAACGTCGTTAGCTGATTTAGTGAGTCTGCTTTTGGTGGAAATCGTTTCTTCTTGCAGTTGCCAAAAAGCTCGGAGATTTAGAGGTGCTGAGACGCCTCGTAGTCTGAGGCGCGGTGCACCAGAGATGCTGGCATGGCTCAGAGGAGACGCTCTTGTGAGCTGCCCTCGTGCTCCGTCCCCAGGGGAAGGGAGGGAAGGTCCCTTCCACCCCAGAGCGTTCTGTGAGCGTACCTGGGTGACGCTGGCCACTGGAGCTCGGGTATCGTGGCCCCCTGTCCCAGGGCATCACCTTTGGCTAGCAAGTGAACGTCTTAACTTGTGCTAACTCTACATCTACACGTCCTTTTAAACTGCTCTGTTTGGAATATCTCAAAAAACAATATGCCTAGCAAGAAAAATAATGTTGTGTTGAATTTTGATTAATCGTACGTAAGTGCCAGATATCGCCAGTGCGGTAAATCGTAGAGCAAAACAAAATGCTTCGCTGTTGTTTCCTGCCTGGAAACCCTCAGGAGCCCAACCCCACCCTATTTTATAATAAATGTCGTTAATGCCAGTTGTGATTATGTAGGGTCTCCAGACAAATCAATGCAGCCTCACTCCCTGGCCGGACTTCTTTGGCAGTCCTCTACAGAGCACCATGGCCAAAGGGAATCCAGTGGGTTTCGTGTGGTTGGATTTCCAAAAAGCCTTTGGAAGGGTAATTAGTCAAAGGCTGTTAAAGAGGTGAAGTTAGCAGGGGACTGGAAAAAAGCTCTTTTGGCGCACCGAACAGTTTCAGGTTGGGGAAGCGAAAGGCGGAGGTTAGTGGTCAGCGTTGGGCGTGGAGGAGGGTCAGTACTGGGCTTCCCAAGCAGATCCCAAAGGGACTGGGTGGGATGGCCCCTCTGACGTTCCCGGAAGGGCAGGGCTGGTGTCATCTGGAGAACAGAGCGTTTGCTGCTGAAGGCGCCCGCTCTGGGTGGGAGCAGAGGCCGCTCTGATCGGCAGTACCCTCACTCTGCTTCGTCCTTGAGACGAGGCTGCTCTGGCCGTTAGTCCAACTGCAGACAAATTTCCTCCCAGCCGGGAAAGTATTCTGGAGAACCTTCCTGTAAAAGCTTGGCGGCCACCAAAACCTCCAAGAAAATATAGATCCTTTCTCTTAGAATCAGGGGTTGCTGATCCAAATCGGCTTCTTAAATGTATTAAATAAAATTTAGATGAACGCAAGGAAGGGAAGGAGAAATATGCTTAGGTTGCCAGTATTTATTGCAAGCATACATCAAAGATGACTTTTTATAGAAGTTAAGGTCAGAAAACATTAAATCAGCCGGTCTGACCTCCTGTATCTCATTGATCATTAAATGTCACCACCTTCCTTCTCTACTGAGCCCGGTAATTTGTATTTGGGAAGGGTTACCCTCCGTAAAGTCACTCACTCCTGATTTCCGGGGGTTATAAATGCACAGTTGCTCCAATAGTAGTTTGTTTGAATGGATAGTCTTCCTTCCTGTTCAATATTTGTGGTTTATTTTCTTTTTTTTTTTTTCTCTTAAACTCTGTTCTGTTTCCAGCCCTTGTTTTGTTTTTCTTTCTCTGCCTAGGCACCGACACGTTTCCATGTATACGTATGTTCAAGGATCAGATTAGCTCTGCTTCCAACGGATTGCCTTCACTGTCCGCTGTGGTCTGTGATCCTTTGTGTGGTCACAGCTTTTGGCAGTAGAGCGCTGTTCTCCGTCTGCTCTGCATTTTTGTGTCCTAGGTGTATAACTTTACATTTGGCCATATTTAAATACAGTATAATAATCAAACAAAGTATTAAAATACAGTTTTATGAGGCGGATGCTGCTCCAGGAGACTGATGACACAAAGCCGGGAGGGGCGGGTGACACAGCAGAAGGCCGTGCCACCATCCAGCCAGACCTGAACAAGCTGGAGATCTGGGCGGAGAGGGACCCGATGAAGTTCATCGAGGGCATGTGTAGGGTGCTGCACCTGGGGAGGAATAACCCCCTGCACCAGGACAGGTTGGGGGTGACCTGCTGGAGAGCAGCTCGGTGGAAAGAGACCTGGGAGTCCTGGGCGACAATGGGATGGCCATGGGCCAGCAATGTGCCCTTGTGGCCAAGAAGGCCAATGGCATCCTGGGGGGCAGCAAGAAGAGTGTGGCCAGCAGGTGGAGGGAGGTCATCCTCCCCCTCTGCTCTGCCCTGGGGAGGCCACAGCTGGAGCACTGGGGCCAGTTCTGGGCTCCCCGGTTCCAGAAGGACAGGGAACTGCTGGGGAGGGGACAGCAAAGGGCTACCGAGATGATCAAGAGATGGAGCATCTCTGTGCTGAGGAAAGGCCGAGAGCCCTGGGGCTGTTCAGCTGGAGCAGAGCAGGCTGAGAGGGATCTCATCAATGCTCAGCAATAGCTAAAGGGCGGGGGGCAAGAGGATGGGGCCAGGCTCTTCTCAGTGGTGCCTGGGGACAGGACAAGGGGTAACGGGCACAAACGTGACCATAGGAAGTTCCATCTCAACATGAGGAAAAGCTTCTTTCCCGTGAGGGTGGCAGAGCCCTGGCACAGGCTGCCCAGAGAGGTGGGGGAGTCTCCGTCTCTGGAGACATTCCAACCCCGCCTGGACGCGTTCCTGTGCCACCTGCTCTGGGTGACCCTGCTCTGGCCGGGGGCTGGACGGGATGATCTCCAGAGGGCCCTGCCAACCCTATGGTTCTGTGATTACCAGGAACAGGGGAGAGAACAACCTGTTACCTTCCTGTGCTTAACGGATGAGAAAAAGATAAACTGGGTAACTGAGAGAATTTTCTCTCTCGTCTGAGGTGGGAGCAGTGTGAAGAAAGGAGAGCCGTAAGAGCTGGCGGTGTGTGAGTGCCTTCCTCCCCCCTTGCTAAGGGTCACAATCAGGAACAGCCAAGAGAAACTTTTGCTTTTAGCATTGAGGGCTCGGAGGTTTTCTCGTTGCACTGTTGCGTGTCTGTGTGGTACAAATTCACAAGTTTGTTGCCGCTTTGTTCTTTTCTCTGAACTTTCGTACTGAAAGTGATTCCAGTCCTTCATGGCCACCTTTTCTGCTGGTCCACATGGTGAGTAGCAGCAGCTGGCCATCCTCCCCTGGAGCAAGGAGCTGTGAGTTTCTGCCTGTCAGGATGAAGAACTCAAAGTCCCCCGTGGGCCCCACCTTGCCACACTGGCACTGGTGCCACCATGACCTGAAGAAGGTGACCTGAGACACTGAAAAGCACATAGAACCACAGAATGGTTTGGGTGGGAAGGGACCTTAAAGGCCACCCAGTGGCACCCCCTGCCCTGGGCAGGGACACCTCCCACCAGCCCAGGTTGCTCCAAGCCCCGGCCAATCTGGCCTTGAACCCCTCCAGGGATGGGGCAGCCACAGCTTCTCTGGGCACCCTGGGCCAGGGGCTCACCACCCTCATCTTAATTATCGCCAGTGATTAGGTGTGTGCACACAGCTGTGACGTCCTGGTATCCTGCGGTTTTTGTCTTTTTGCAATTTTTGAAAAGTGCCATATTTTCCCAAGATCTGTGGAAGCATTTGGTGTGAGTTTATTTTGCTGGAATATGATGGCATATTTTTAACTTCTGTGCTCATTCTGTCACTGCTGAGGAATGGTGTCTGCTTCTGTCACATTATAGGCATTTTTTTCCAAAATGACATAAATATACATTTAAAAAATGTAAAGATGTTTAACAGAAGACAGATTACATCTTTTCTTATAAAAGGGCTATAAAGCTGAACATGTTTGAAATGCATCTTTTCCTTGATTTTGCTATTCTGTTAGGTTTTGCATTTGAATCCAACACCTGCTCCATTGAATTTTCCTTCATTTCCCAGCGAAGGCAGCATGTTTCTGTTTTCTGTAGTCATCTTGATCATTGCCTCTTCTGAACTAGCATGTCTTCAGGAGTCGCCACGCCAGTGGTTGGGTTTGACTGATAACCCCATGGACATCTTGTTCATAGTCTGAGACTGAAGCTCGTTCCCAGTGCGTGGGATCCCAGCCTGTCCCATGTGAGGGGTCTGGGTGTCCTGCCCGGAGGGGGATTCCTGCTGCATTGACATGCCTTTTTGGAGGAACCTTTGGTTCCTAAATGGTTCTGCTGCTTTGCAGAACCTGTTGGAGCAGGGCCAGGGGAGGCCCCGGAGATGCTGGGAGGGCTGGAGCCCCTCTGCTGGGAGGACAGGCTGAGAGAGCTGGGGGGGTTCAGCCTGGAGAAGAGAAGGCTCCGCGGAGACCTTCCAGCCCCTGCCAGTCCCTCAAGGGGCTCCAGGAAAGCTGGGGAGGGACTCTGGAGCAGGGAGGGGAGCCGTGGGACGAGGGGGAAGGGTTTTACACTGGAAGAGGGGAGATTGAGATGAGCTATTGGGAAGAAATTCTTTGGTGTGAGGGGGGTGAGCCCCTGGCCCAGGTTGCCCAGAGAAGCTGTGGCTGCCCCATCCCTGGAGGGGTTCAAGGCCAGGTTGGCCGGGGCTTGGAGCAACCTGGTCCGGTGGGAGGTGTCCCTGCCCAGGGCAGGGGGTGCCACTGGGTGGGCTTTAAGGTCCCTTCCCACCCAAACCATTCCATGATTTGATGAGTAACATGGGGCAGCTCTCCGCCACATTCCCTAACAGCCTTCATTCCCGGGGACCGACCTCCCTCGCAGCGTATTTACTTTGGGCTCTGTTTTTTCCTGAAGTGTTTTGGCCTCTGTTATCGTTGAAGAGCTCAGAGTAGGAAGGCTTGGATGATGTACTTGTTTTGATAGCAACTTTCCTTATTCTCCATGACAGAACAAAATTTTTCCTTATTTTGAATTCTTTTTGCTCGTTCCCGTGGTAGGCTGTGAGGACGTGCATTTTTTGCTGGCTGAGAGAAATCTCTTCTTGATTTCAGGCTGGTAGAAGGTTATTACGATATTTTTCAGCAAAACGAATAGGAACCTCCAAGGGGTTGGATTATAATTCTGTTTGGTTTGGGTTTTTTTAATTCTTTCTTATTCATCTGACGCATCGATCTTGAGTAGTAGTAAGCAGCTCTCGCCTGTGCCTTGACGATGTGCTATTGTCAAGGGACTACGTGATGTCATCGTGTTATGGGATATTGTCAGTATTTATTTAAAAACACTTTCACATTTTATAATGCTTGGATTCACAGTCATGTTTCTGGGAATGCTGCTGTTATTCTGGGACAGAATATGGAGCGTGTTATAATTCCTTTTATGCTTGAAAAAGGAGCTGAGACTTTCTGTTTAGCACTGAAGCTAATGATGCTGAAGCCAAGCAAATTTCAGTTAAGAATCTACTTTTTATGACTGAGATAGTAACGGAATAAACAACCAAGGGAAGTTGTTGTGACTTTTTCTCTTTGATGCCTTAGGCCCAAACTTGTTACAATTAGGCTTCAGGCAAACCCAAACGACTTGTCTCGAAGCTGGGGTAAGTGGGCGAAATTTAAATTTTTGGTTTGTTTTGGGTTTATATGCATGATGTCAGATTACATGGTGGAATAATCTCTATTATGCTTACAATTTATACACCGTATGTCAATTTTCATTTTAGCTCAAAACGGACAGGAGTGTGTGTGTTGGTGCGCGTGTGTTGGTTAGATCTTGTTTTCTGGTCAGTCTCTATTTCTGTTCCTCCCTCTCTGCTGCTCTTGCCTTTCCTCCTGCCTTTCCGATTTCCCCAGCTCCTCGGTGTTGCCGGGGTCTCGCTGCCCGAGGCTGCTCCGTGCCCCGGCTCTTCCATTTACTGGTGGTGCTGGAATCTGCTCTGCTGAAAACTTTAAAATCACAAATGTCTGTATGGCAAATAACTGGGGTCCTGGAATTCTATGAAGGAGACAAACTCTTCCGTCCCGTCGTTAATCCGGGGGGAACGTGCTGTAGCTGGCTGGGCGCAGCCTCGTTAGACAGCCACACTCTGGAAATCAGCCTTTTAATCTCAGCGTGGCATTCCTTCTGTCGTGTTTGTGTTCCTCTTTCTTGGTGAATATTGTATTTCGAAGAGGTAAATTTGGGGCTCTCCTGTTAGTTCATTCAGGGGGAAGAGGGCAGCGAAATGTAAAGTGTTGTTTGTTAAAAAACTTGGCGTCTGCGTCGGTGCGCTGCTGCGGGCAGACAGGGCAAGGGGCACGTCCGTCCCTTCACCTGCAAACAGCTCAAAATGGGTCAGATGTATTTAAAAAAAAAAAAAAAAAAGATCCCCAGTCCTTTTGTATCTGGACAGTTCACCCTTGACCGCCTCATCCATCCCGAAGAGGTTTTGTCGGCGGTGCCCGGGAGATGCTGGGTCACGTGGCGGCTCGGTTTCCGTAGAGACGGCGCGGTGCCGGGATGCTGCTGCGGGATGCCGGCTCGGCGGAGGACCGGGGAGGCGTTCGCCGCCGCCGCACAGGTTTGCCGGGTTTGCGTTGGTTGCTTTGGCTTGAAAGCGTTCGGTGGGTCTCTGCGTGCCGTCGGGGCACGGCAGGGGGAGAACTTCTCTGGGTGCCGCCGAGAATGTCGTCCTGCTGCTCGGCGAGGGTTTGCGGGGAAGTGGGATGGCGAGGAGGGGCGGCAGCGTGACCCTGCTCCCTGCTTTTAATTCTTGCTGGCTGTCCCTACCGGATGGCAGGAGCAGCTCGGGGGGATGTCGCGCCGGACGCGTCCCTGCCCGCCCTCCCCTGAGTCATTCCGAACAGGGCAAGAACAAAGTCATTATGGAGTAATAGCTCACTTTGATGCCTTGCTTACAGTGAGAATTATTATTAATAGGTCATTCGTACCCAGGTGACATTTTAGTGGGAAACAGCAGGATTTACCGTGGCATTTGGTCACCAGAAGTAACGTGCATATTGCAGTTTACTGGAAATAAATAGGCGTAACAACAAACTCACGTTTGTGGCAGCGTCTCTGAGCAGTTGCTGCTATTCCCTCTCCGTGCTAGAGAGAGCAGCCAGCTGAAGAACGCTCTGTAATGTTTTTGCTAGAGATGTTGCAGACAAATAAATTGGCTATTACATAAAAAAAAAAGGCAGTGAAGACTTGATTTTAAAATTGCTCAGAAACAAGACATTGTCTGTATCTTCACTAGGTGTTACCGTAGTGCTCAGGGATTTATTTTCCTCTACTCATCTTTCTGTAAAATCTCAAATATCTGTGTATATTTTCAGGTTTGTGATTGGTTTTTAACTTCTTAGCATGTTTCATTTCTTTCTAATCATCCTAAGGGAAGCATACGCCTTAAACTATTTTTTTAAATTACTACAAAGCCTGTAAAATGGAAGTAGTCTGTTTGTCCTTCCTGCTGCTGAAATAACCTCAATTTGCAGGTTTTTGGAGGACAGAGTAAAAAGATGAAAGCCCTGAGCCCTGCCCGGGCTGAGCGGCGGGAGGTCGTTAGCCGTGATCCCGGCCAAACGCGCTCCAAGTGCTTCCCTTTGGCAAATCTCTCAGCTGCTATTTTGGGGTTATACGTTTTTAACCTGAATTGTTGTTGGGTTACACGTTGTTAGTTATTTTTTCTGCCTTCCTTTGCATCGAGGTAGCTTTTGGCTGGTTTTACGACTCAGCGGCATTAGGGAAATTAGTCACGGTTACAAAACAGACGTAAAAGCTCCATAAAGGCATGTAGAAAACTTCGCTTTCAAAGGGAAGCAGAGATGGCATTGCTCGTTCCTAGTCCACAAATAAAAAAAACCATTCTTGGATAGTATAAGAACAGGAATTGTCTCTTTTCTACTGTTTAAAATAACAAAGAGAACAAAGAAGTAATTAATCCGTAACATATACGTGCACATTTTCTTGAAAGTTGCTCACACGATTTGCACCGGAATGGGGTGGTGAGGTCCGATTAATACTAGAGTTGTTATGTTCCATTTTTATAGGAAAAAGAGCGTTGGCTCAGCATATCCACGGATGTATTTGCCCTTGGTGCTCTCATTGGAGAAGTGTTAGTGGCTATTTTTAACCAATTCCTGATTTTTTTCTTATAAATATGCTGTCAGAAAGTAGCCTGGCACCGTGAGGAGCTGCTGACAGTCAGCTTGGGCTTGGAATTTAGCGAGGTCCGTGCAGAGTAAGTGCTTCTGCCTTCCTGAAACTGTACTCAGATACTGTATTTTAATTACGGCGCAGTAATTCCTTAGAAATATTTGAACGATACTATAATCTGGGTATCTTAAGGAGCCGGGAAGAGCTCCGGGGAGTCTGACAGCCGGTTCCCTGCCATTCAGGGGCAGCCACAGGCGCGTTTCCACTCTCGAGTTTGTTTCCTCTGCACAATTAGTTGGTTTGTGTGTCCCGCAAATGCAAGTCACTCCCATTTCTCGGGTGGTTTTGTTGTTCCCTGCTCAGAAAAGAGTCTGAGTAAGTACCGGAAACTTAAATCTCTCTTCTTTACTGAAAGTGCACTTTGACTTTAAACGGGCGGTATTTTTTATTTAACAGTAGAAATAATGCGTAACAATTTCCCACTTTTTGCAGGAGTTTTTTGGTAATTTATGGGGGGGATCTCAAGGGTAAGACCAAAGACGAGCCAAGCGATTATTTGAAAAGCTGCCTCACGTAACCCCCGAGTGAGATCCAGCTCCGTTTCAACAGCAGCAAAGCTCCTTTGGATGAATGGCAGCTAAATTTGTCGCACTTTTAAATGTCTGTTTTTCCAGTGCGGAGTCTGGGCTGTTTTTTCCCTGCTATTTCCTCGGCACAACCGGCTCATTCCATGAAGACAACCCAGCGTTGTGCAGCCCGAGTCCGTACCTTCAGCCTTGTTGCTCCATTCATGGACTCTCAGCTCCCGGCGCCGCTACGGCTCTATCTACCCACTTCCACAAAAATACGCGGGTTTAGTCCCGTCCTGCTGTCAGTTCTCTGCAGCCCTCACTTGTGCAGGGCTGAGGCACGTTCTGCTGTGGCTCGGGCATCGCTCGCAGCACGGCGTCGCGCTCGCTGCCTGCGGAAAACGCTTGTGCCGCTGTCCCTGAAAGCAGACCTGGTCTCTGCAACGCTGCACAAAGCACAGGTTGGACCAACCTGAGCTGCTTTGGTTCCAGGTCCCACCTGCCTGTGCGACAGAACGCCCTTCTTGTTTGAAATTGAAGACATCTGAAATAGTTTCAGAATAGAGCTAGAACTCCGACAGTTCAACTCTCCCTAAAAATTTCTCGTTGTAGCAGCATATTTTAATTATCAGAGTTTCCTGATGTAAAGCAAAGTAGGACTTTTAAACTATTTATGGAATCGTAGAATCATTTAGGTTGGAGAAGACCTTTAAGGTCATCAAGTCCAACCATTGACCTTGCACTGCCAAGGCCACCACTACCCCACGTCCCTCAGCACCACGTCTGCCCGGCTTTTCAATCCCTCCAGGGATGGCGACTCCACCACTGCCCTGGGCAGCCTCTTCCAATGCTTCACAACCCTTTCCAGGAGGAAATTGTTCCCAATATCCATCCTAAACCTCCCCTGGCGCAACTTGAAGCTGTGTCCTCTTGTCCCATCTCTTGCTACTCTCCATCCTTCACCACCTTCCCCCCTTTACAAGGAGGGAGGGGGTGGTGTCTTGTTTCTTAATCCAAAATCCTACCCAAGATTAAAAAAAAAAACACAAAACCCTCTAAGGAAAGATTTAATATATTTTTGAATTGTGCATAATACCTCTCAAAAACGTATTTAATATTATCAAATATTCTCCTACAGAAGTGGCCAGGAACCCTCCTGTCTTTTCTAGGTGAACGTAGTGTCCCAGCGCAGTTTTCAGCCTGGAGCTGAAATGTTGCCTCCTAAGTCCTGCTGCCAAGAGACACCAGAAACCTTGGCTTGATCCTGGAGCCCGGCCAGGGCCGGCGCGGGCTTCAAGGAGCTAAACCCGGCTGCTTGGCTGCGGCCAGGGCGGCTCTGCGGGGATTCTGCGGCTGCAGACCTGGCTGCAAGGTTTCGATGTAAAGATGGTAAAAAGGAAAGAATAGCCCAAAAGAAAAAGAACAAACCCTTCTTAAAATGCAGTGATTTTTATTTCCGAGGTCTGGATTGCGCTCTCAGCAGCGGCTTCCCACGGCATTGCTCAAACCTTGCTTTGTGACTCCACACATTCAGTCTTTCTGAGATTTCGTTGTGCCAGTGTCTCGCGTGAAGAGAAGGCAGAGCGTAGCAGGCCAACAACGAACGGTGTGTTGCGTTGGGCCATCCTTTGGAAGGGACCCGCCGCCTTGCAGCACCTCCTGCTCGGTTGGTGGCGCTGAGAAGATGAGCCTCAGCGGCCCTCCAAAGCCCAACCTTCAGCCGGCGTATTCTGCCTCCTAATTCTTACACCTGTGTCTGATGGATTTTCTTGTGTCATAGATTCGTCTTCAGTCGTTGGAAGAAATCGCATAGGTATATGGCAAACAAGAGCTTCCAAAACTTCTACTGGGAAGTTTTTCCCTCATGTTTTGGGGCAAAAGAGCTCAAAACACAGACGCAGACGTTGCTGCAATTGTTCCCTGATTCAGAGTTCACAGAGTCCAAGTGAGTCATCACAGATGTTTAACCTCAACCACAAGTACAACAGAGATCAGAAGATCTCTTTAAATTACTTCCTGTGCAAAGTAGAAAATACCAACAAAAAATCAGGCATTTTGTAGAAAGCATTGAAATTCCTGCTCTGAGGAGCGGGCCGCAGCCCTGGGGGTAGTTCCTGGGCTTTGGTGCACTTTGGTCATTGCCGTTCCTGCTCTTTGGATTTAGTTGTATCTTTTCTTGTGTGCCGCAGTTTGGTTTTATTAGAAATAAATCAAATTTATATGTAGGTTGCCATCAAATCACCACATAATTGGCTGCTAAATAGGAGGTTTGGCATTAGGATGGCCTCTGTGAAAAGCATGTTTTCCAGCTCGTAGTTGTTCCTGTGTTCCTTCGCTGAGCCATCCCTGCTTTTCAGCCTCCCTCTCGAGCTGTAGTTCCTAAAATCGGGTGCCATTCCGTGGGTATTCTTACAGAGCCAAACGCGACAGCAGCCCCTCAGCGCGCAGAAGCTGCTCTCCTCCTTTCGCCCGTGGTGGCTGCGTTTGGCTCCAGCCTCACGCCAGGGATCCTTCCTTGGCCCGCTGCCGGCCGCCCTCCTGCCCTCTACAGTCATTTTCCCAAGATGGAGCCTCTTTGTGTCCCTAGTCTGTTAATTCTGTGAAAAGGGGTAATTCTAGCACCCCCTTCTTTGCTTTCTCTTGTGAACTTTTAATTTTTCATTATTAGCTATTGCATTTTAAGTAGGTTTTCCTTTTCTTCATTGGTCTGCCCTGGGTGCCTCCTGTTGAAGGGCTGTATTGATCTTATATTCTACTTCTATTCAGGGATGGAGTCGGAGGGAAAAGGCAGCAGGAGATCATTATTTAGATGTGAATAATAAATAAAGGGCCTTATTTATGGTTTTGATTATATACAATACACTGTACAGAAGAGATCATTCTTTCGTTTCCACCTACTTAATGATAGTTTTGGAGTAATTAGAGGGTAAGAGTTCAAACAGCAAATAACAGTAAAAGAATTACCCTCTTAAACAGTAGAACAGATTTGTTCAGTAGAGACCATTGGACAGAAAATTCACCCATCCGGTGCCCACTGGTATCAAATGTGTGGTGTGACCTACTAACGTCAGAGCCGATGAATTCCAAAGCGAGTGGGTATCATCTGACACAATTAACTTCCACAAGTGTTTCAAGTAATTGTTGAACTCTTCAGGCAGATAAGTAAGTAAGAAGTCTGAAACCATTTTCTCCTAATCTTATTTAAAAGTCGTTCTGTGGACTATTCTGAAGCTGTTTGAAGCTTCAGTATCCCGCAGCATTCCACAATACCCCTGTCTGCTCCCTTCTCTTTTAATTTGATGACTGTCCATATTGCACAGTTAGCCCGCGTTACGTACAGTGTCCGCCCCAGAGTCCTCGCCATTTGCACACACAGCTCTGAAATACATCGCAATGTGTTCTTTGAAACAACGTTCTCTTGCCTAGCATGGGTCAAAGCTTTCACTTTTAGACCTTCTTTCATGTATTTTGGCTAGTTAGTAGCCAGTGCTTGTGTAAGGTCAACGTGCATGAACTTTGTATGGTCTGGTCTTCCCAGCTGCTTGCTCACCGCTCACCTCCTGAGCAGGTGTAGGTTTGTAACCATAGAATATCTCAAGTTGGAAGGGACCCATGAGGACCATCGACCCCAAGTCCGTTGATGTTAGTGAGTGCCTTGGTGCAGACTGCTGTGTTTCTGTCCATCATCCCAGCTCAGACTGATCAAAGCCCATGGTGTAAAAAGAAAAAGGCCTCCTGACTGTGGATGGAGTGTGTGAGAGTAGTTGAGCACTGGCGTAGGTTGCTCAGGTGGTGGAGGCTCCGTCCTTGGAGATATTAGGACTTGGCAACCTGCTGTGGCTGATCCAGCTTGGGCAGGGAGGCTGGACTAGGTCATCTCAAGAGGTTCCTTCCAACCTCAATGATGCTGTCATCTGAAGTAGCCAACTGCAGGAACCAGCTTCAAAGTGCCAGGGGCAGGGTGGTCAAGGAGACTGTTGAGCAGTGCCAGAAACCATCGGTTTCTCCCAATTCTCCGTTAGCTGTCCGCTACCGCTGCTCCCGGCGTTGGCCTGGATCATTGCTGCTGATCAAACACCATCCCCTGGCAGATTTCTGATTAAAGGCTGGATGGCTTTGATATCAGAGAGAAACTGAAGATGCAGAGTCAGAGGAATAAGCCCTTGATCAAGTCCTAGTGCTGCGTAACCCGTTAATTTGAGTGTGCCTGGGACCATCAGGAAGAAATTCTTTGGTGTGAGGGGGGTGAGCCCCTGGCCCAGGTTGCCCAGAGAAGCTGTGGCTGCCCCATCCCTGGAGGGGTTCAAGGCCAGGTTGGCCGGGGCTTGGAGCAACCTGGGCTGGTGGGAGGTGTCCCTGCGCAGGGCAGGGGGTGGCACTGGCTGGCCTTTAAAGGTCCCTTCCAAAGGTCCCTGAACCATTCTGTGATTCTTTGCCAGTGAAGCCAGCTCGCTCTGAACCATCACATCATGCTGTCAATCTTTCTTCCCTTCCAGAGGAGTCTGGCTACGTCTGCACTGCTTACTGGGAGTCATTCCTGGCTCCTGCTAACTCCCAAACAACTCCCAGGAATTGTTTGGGAGAGAGCTGTTTGACTCGGGCCAAAACCACACTAGGGTCTGCTAACAATTTAAACGTGCAGATGATCCTGTTCGGGGATATTGGAAGATTCCCTGGCACTCGTTCATTTACTAGTATAAGTGGGGCCAAACTGGCTCTGGATCAGGCCATCAAACTACGTTCTTCAGGATTTGTAGGACATAAACTGTAGGAACAGTTTGAAAATGAGACGTGTTGGGATGGGCTCTAGATCTTTAACTCGGTAAATGGTATCACCCATTTTTATTATTGTTTTTGGAGAATTTGCAATGCAAGGGGGAAAGGTTTGAATTATATTATCCATATCATCCTTCTACAGCGTTTTGCGTACCGCAGAATGGCTTTATGCTCTTTCAATGAGGGAGGAAGCCAACGAGTTCCTTGCTCCCTTGAACCTTCTCCCCCCAACTCCACCCTTCCTTTTGGTCATGTAGATCCAACGACCACTTTGCCAGAGGGAGCAGACTGTATAGCTGCTGTCACTAGACCTCGGTGGCTGGGATACGCTTTCTTTTCGTGGTCGTGTCTTGTGTCTTTTTGTCCTATTGCGGTATCTGCGCCACGACAGGTAGGGGTGAGACTCGGAGCAGCCCGGTGCCCTTGTACTGCATCGAACGTGCACCAGGTCTTGTCTTAGTTGGGACAGTTTTTGAAGAGGAGAAGTTCCGTATGAATGGTGAGATGCTCAGACAAAGTGCACTTCAAGTGTTTGTCTCTATGTCTGTCTGCCTTTGCCACTGCTTGGTGGGGTCCCCAGTCAGGTGGCAAAACAGAGAGTCAATCTCCCTTATACGCTAGGCTGGCGGAGCGTGTCCTCCTTTGGCTTTTGGATTATCACAGAGTAAAATTGGCCAGAAAGGAGGCTTAGAAACAGAAGCTGGCAAAATAAGGGAGGGGGACGGGGGCAGGAGAGTGGGCTGTGTCCACATCTGCAGGCTGAGTGTTCGGGTGATATTCTTGGGAGAAATAATCATTTCACGTGCACACAAGCCTGGATGTCATGCACCGCAGCGGGCTCGCACCCCGGATGTAGGTTGTGACAGCAGTAGGTCCAGGGTTATTGGAATTTGGCCTGAGCTCGCGTTGGTATGATAAATGAGTGTCGCATCCCCAGCGACGTGGTCTTAGGTGTGGATGCAGTTGTTGGCTCGTGAGAGCATGAGAGTTGTCTAATTCCTACAGACATGTCTATATGGACGTGCATATGGAGTTGTCTAACTGGGCTTACCAGCAGGTTGCCTTCTTTCTAAGGAGTGGCAAGGACAAGGCTCCAGGGAGACCTTATAACGGCCTTCCAGTACCTGAAGGAGGCCTACGGGAGGGATGGAGAGGGACTCCTGATCAGGGGGTGGAGCAATAGGATGAAGGATTAATGGTTTTACACTGGAAGAGGGGAGATTTGGATGAGCTATTGTGAAGAAATTCTTTGGTGTGAGGGGGGTGAGCCCCTGGCCCAGGTTGCCCAGAGAAGCTGTGGCTGCCCCATCCCTGGAGAGGTTCAAGGCCAGGTTGGCCGGGGCTTGGAGCAACCTGGACTGGTGGGAGGTGTCCCTGCCCCGGGCAGGGGGTGCCACTGGGTGGCCTTTAAGGTCCCTTCCAGCCTGAACCACTCTATGGTTCTGTGATTCTAATCTCTCTCATTGAATCAGCTGTCGGAACAGGAAAGAAAGGACGTGTTTTTGGGGGCACAATCTTGCTTCTGTCTCTTCAAACCAACAGAGCATTTGTCTTTCTGGGATGACTGGGTGGCCCTGCTACCCGAAGGTGTAGGTGACTTACCATGGTGACTTCAGTCCTTACTGTTCTTTGGAGGAGTCTTTGTGGTCTCTCCTGAGAACCAAAGCCGAGGTAGAGCAGGGAACGTTATTGTGCTGTTATCAAAATGTACTGTCCTGGTTATGGAACAGGATGTGATAAAAGCAGGTCACGCTTCTCTTGCTTTGAATCCTTCATGATACGTTATAATAGAAAGAGATTAGTTTTTCCATGGTTGTGCATGGGAGTCTCCCACCGGACTTCCAGGGAGCTGCTCAGGCATTTCTTTGCTGCTACGAAAATGCCGTGCAGTAGAAATCAAGAATTACGTTAAATCAGTTTGCGCTTTCGAGTCAATGTCTTTCTCACCTGGAGGGAAGCGCTAAGCAGAAAGCATTAATAGTGCGTGTGGTGTTAGGAGCAAACAAGTCGAATGAATTCGAATGACTCGTACTCCCCAAACTGCTATAGGGGAAATAATAAAGTTCCCAAATGAAGGAACCAGTCTCACTTTATTGCTCTTTCCAGCTGACCCCTTATCTGGGAGGAGTGGAAGGATTGCCATGGGGTGGTCTCATTTTTACAGGTTTGTGCAACTGTGTTTCACCAGCCGTTAGTTATCGCTTGTGGTGGGGTTTTTCGGTTATGAAATTAGGGTTCCCTGTGGGTTTGGTTGCTCTTCCTTTGTTACTGTCCCGCTGCTTAACTTCAAGCCAGTCTCGCTGATGCTGTCAAGGTCTGGGCTGCCGTGTCTGCCGCCTGTGATGCCAGCCTGCCCGGCACCTAGGAATGCTTTCTGTTAGCCTTCGCCTACGAACCTCCATAAAGCTATCTGTTTTCCTTTAAATCTCTCCTTAAAATTCCATCAGCATGCCTGTAAATAATAATAATAATAATTATTATTAACAACAACAATAATAATAAAAGTAGTTATGCTAATAATCGTCATCAGAGACTATGGTCAACCACTGTGTAGCATCGTGTGGTGTAATGCAGTATGATTTTTCAGTTTCATGTGTCTAATATATCAAATATAAGCTCTGGTTCCTGCCCACCCTCGTGTGTCGGTCCAGGCGTAGCTGTAGTTCTCTGCAATTCTCTTTGCACAAAGAGACACGACCCGGGCTGTTGGTGGGGTTCCTAAGCAGCGACAAAAGGACTGATGACATCCGTTACAAAATCTTGCTGGTTTAGAAATTGTCAGGTGACAGAGCAAAACTCAGCTTTAGAGTTAGCAAATATGTAGCTGTTCAGTTTGTAGCTATGTGAATAAAATAGCCACAATTCTAGAAAAAATGACAAAAAAGAGTGATGGTTGTCATGCTGTTATCCCCATTAATTCCATCCCTAATTAAAAAGTAGCTTAATTCCAGGCATTATTATATGAGAATTAAACAGTGACATTTATTACAGTGCTAATCAGCGCACCTGAATAATTCTGTCTTTTTTCGCTCCGTGTGATACCCACCCCGGCTCCTACACCCGAACCACGGTACAGAGGGGGGAAATGTCGTCAGTTCTGCTTTTGACACGGACACTTTTAACTCCGGCTGCTTGGAATCCTGCCCCGGCCCGGGACCCCCCAGACCCTCCTTCACTGTCCTTCCTGAGGGGCAGCGACATTTTTCAGATTTTGGGATTTCAAGTGTCAGTCTTCGGCTTGAGACCCGTCGATTCCGGATCTGACGGAGCATGCTTGCTTTCTTTTTTTTTTCCCCCTCTTTTTTTCTCTTGGCTGCCGTGACAGCCCTTAACCCCCAAGCACGGATCGCTTTGCCTGAGCTCTGCATTTTCCGAGTCTCTGTGCCCTGATGGAAGCGCATAAATAACGTGCTTTGCCGCACATCAGCAATCTCAGATGGGAGAGCCGTTCGGAGCGGAAGGCAGTTTGGTAAATTTTGTTTACCGTTGCTTTTTTGTAGAGGTCCCTTTGCAGCGTGATTGTCCAGCGCAGCAAAAAGCCTCAAGACTTAGTTCCTTTTATTTATTGAGATTTTTGACTTCTGAGATCTCAGAATCGTCCTGGTTTTGTTCTGGACCTTCACCAACCAAGTCTGAAGGAAGGCAAGCAAGTAATTAGACCTAGGCTTAATTGTGCTTTCCTTCAGCATGCGTAATGGTTGATTTTCCTGCTTAGGAAAAGTGTTGACACAAAATAGCGGTGACTAATCTATGTCTTGTTTCTCATTTTTAGACAAGATTAGTCTCGTATTTAGACAAGATCACCGAGAATAGATGTGGCAGCAGCTTCACTTACAGCTGGATCTCATGGGGTTTACTGCAGGCAGGAGACGGTGGTTAATGAGAGTAAATGCTAGTGCTAGGGAGAAGTGAGGATCTTCGCTGATTTTATTAGAATTATGGCAATTACCCATAAAAGCTTGTTGACACGTTGAGGAAGGTGAACAAAAGATGGTCTAAGGTGATCTTGTGATCTAAGAACAAAATATCATCCTTCCTGGGTTAGACCAAAAAGCCGTTTAGTCCAATATCTTGTCTCCAGTAGTAGCCAAAACCGGACAGTGAGAGAGGGAGCCGGTCACGGCAGAAGGGACAGAGGTAATACTCGTACGTAAATACGTTTGGAAAAAATGAAGGAGGATGAACAAGTGCCAGGGCTGGAAGGCTCAAACTTGTGATACCATCTGTAAAGATGATTTAAGGTGTTTTAGCTTCAGAATTAAATTTAGGACATTTGTGTAAAAAAAAATAATAAAATTATGTGGGCGAGTAAATTGTTTGAAATGGCTCCTAAGTGACGGCATACCTGCGTTGTTCTGTCCGGTCTGCGTTCCTCCCTTCCCAAATTTCTGCTGAACGCGGAGGACTCTGGGGATCCCTGTTCTCAAGCCCTCCCCAAATCCCTGCTGTTTGTGTTCTGAGAGCATCTGCCGCGGCTGCGTGATGCTTCGGTGCATGAAAGCGCGCAGTCCCCGCTGGGAGGCTGAACAGACGAAACCCAAGGAGACCGCGATAACACGAGTACCCAAAGCTGGGACTTTCCTTCTGTGTGGCCCTGCCCAAAGGAGCCCCATCATTAGATGCTTCTCCCAGCACCGCTGTCACGATGGGTCCTTGTCCTGGCTTTGAGCCCGTACTGCTGGTATTTCATAGAATCACAGAACCATAGAATTGCCCAGGTTGGAAGGGACCTTTCAGATCACCGAGTCCAACCATCGACCCAGCACTGCCAAGGCCACCACTACCCCATGGCCCTCAGCACCGCGTCTGCCCGGCTTTTCAATCCCTCCAGGGATGGCGACTCCACCCCTGCCCTGGGCAGCCTCTTCCAATGCTTCACAACCCTTTCCAGGAGGAAATTGTTCCCAATAGCCATCCTAAACCTCCCCTGGCGCAACTTGAGGCCGTTTCCTCTTGTGCCATGGCCTGTTCCTTGGGAGAAGAGCCCGACCCCCCCTGGCTACCCCCTCCTTTCAGGGAGCTGTAGAGAGCCAGAAGGTCTCCCCTCAGCCCCCTCTTCTCCAGGCTGAACACCCCCAGCTCCCTCAGCCGCTCCTCACCAGATTTGTGCTCCAGACCCCTCACCAGCTCCGTTGCCCTTCTCTGGACACGCTCCGGCCCCTCAGTGTCTTTCCTCAATGTCTGTATTTCCTCAGTTATTTCTGGTTATCGGGCGAGGGGTAGAATTCCAGACGTTGTGACTGAACGAGGCAGCACCTGCTTCAGTGCGAATTTTAGTTTTGCAAAGGACACCGTCATGTTTTTCAAGCTACTGAAAGTTTACGCGTTCTGCGCCTTGGACCTCGCGTGTGGGATGGCGTAAAGACTGCGCTGTCTTGATGCGTGCCAGTCTGCCCGCCTGGCCGGGTCGCTTCTTGTAAGCGGCAGAGAAAAAGAGAGAATTTAAGGAGTTTGATTTCTCAGGTTCTGTGGTGCCACCTTTGTCCCAGCTCTTGGGTATCCAAAAGATTTCGCTTATTTTTGGCTGCTTTTGTTCCCAAGAGTGCCCCAGGCTGATTGAATACACCTGGAATGCCAGATGAGTTAAACCTGAAAAATTAAACCTAACAGGACAGAAGAAGTTTTGAAAGAAAGTTGTAAGCTGTTCTTGATGTACACGGACGTCGTTTTTATATATCGGCTACAACTGAGGGCAGAAGGTGCTCTCAGTGCATCTTCTGGGTGTCTCTGCCCCTGTTGTTCTGGGGGTTCCTCCTGCCTCAAGTGCCCAGATAGTCACAGTTTTGGGTGATATTATTGAGGCAGAAAAATCTCTCCTCAGTCGCTGATTCAAGCGTATTTGTCTGTCTTTGTTACGTTGATGGGCTGTGGCAGAATCTGACAACCACGAGCACCTCGGAAGGGGAATTCGGTTCTGTTCCACTCAAACTAGCAGTTCCGGTGCGATAAGGTTGACCTGCGCTGAAAGTCCCAGGTTCCTAAAAGCCGCTCTTGTTGCTGCGGGGGGATTGTGGCCCTGCTTCCAGCATCCTCCTGCTTGCATGAGCAATACCATTTTGCTGTCACGGTTATACAGGAAAATATACACATAGTGCCATCTTGACGGAGTTACAGTTTTTTGAAAAGACTTTCCCTAAAAATGTATAAATGGCGTCAAGAAATTCTCTGTGCTGGGAATGGCTTTGTTGTATGTAATAGAGAAGACAGGATTGTGCTATTAGAAATCTTTTAACCAGGTGTTTGTATTTAATTTTTTTCTTTGCTTTTATCCCCGTTAGCAAGGATTTAGCTGGAAAATGGAGGACTGGTATTTACAGAACTGGAATGAACTTGTGGAAATGTCTCATAATGATACTAAAACCAGATTGCAAATGGTGAATGGCATCCACTTTCTTATTAGAAGGGTCGTGTAAAAACAATATTGTAATGAAGAGTTACCCTGCGCTCAAAATAGTAGACCCATGTAGGTGAGCTTCTGTGGGACAATGGAAATCACAGAATCCCAGAACCATAGAGTTGGCAGGGCCCTCTGGAGATCATCCCGTCCAACCCCCGGCCAGAGCAGGGTCACCCAGAGCAGGTGGCACAGGAACGTGTCCAGGCGGGGTTGGAATGTCTCCAGAGACGGAGACTCCCCCACCTCTCTGGGCAGCCTGTGCCAGGGCTCTGCCACCCTCACAGCAAAGAAGTTCCTCCTCATGTTGAGATGGAACTTCCCATGGTCAAGTTTGTGCCCGTTACCCCTTGTCCTGTCCCCGGGCACCACTGAGAAGAGCCTGGCCCCATCCTCCTGACACCCCCCCTTTCAGTATTTACAAGCGTTGATAAGGTCCCCCCTCAGCCGTCTTTTTTCCAGACTGAAAAGACCCAAATACCTCAGCCTTTCCTCATCAGAGAGATGTTCCAGTCCCCTCAGCATCTTGGTAGCCCTTTGCTGTCCCCTCTCCAGCATGCGCCCTCCTGTACGATTTGGTACTTGAAAGAAAAGGAATTCTGTGCAAACGCATCCTGCGGGCGGTGGGTGCGTGTTCTCCTCTGCCCCGGGCGCTGCTCACCCCCCTGCCCCCGTCCCCGCTCTGAAATGCTGCACCGCAGGCCTAAATCCACCCACCCTCCCATTACTGGGAATACTGGGCGGGGGGTGGAAACCCTTTGTCCCTCCCGAAGGCAAAACCCCAGCTAATGCACACAGAAACTGTGGAAGGAGGTGCTGAAAAGCGCGGTTTGGGATGCAAAAGCTGCTTCGGGTGCAGCTGCTCCCCTCCCTAGATTTACGGCGTGCGTGGCTGCACAACCCAACGCTGGTACCGGAATCTTTGGGGAAAAAATCGAGTTCTTGCAGTGTAGGCGTGGGCAGAGCATTCCTCACGTTTGGTCAAGAGGAAGTAAGTAGGGAGCTGAAGGGGCAGAGGGAAAGCACTATTCATTAACTGCTCGTTGCCATAGGACGTGTTTGCGTGCTCACTAGCAAAGTGAATGGCTCCCGTCCACCGCGGTGTGGCACGTCGGCGGCGTTCCAGCCAGGTATCGTCCCATTTCCGCTTCTTTGTACAGTGAGAAGCTCGTTTTCCAAAGGAGCGTGTTCAGTAAATATCTGATGGCCAAATCATTTCTTGGTATAACGTTGTGCTTGGAGCAACACTGACATTAGCCGTGCAGCATAATCATTGCTGGGCGAATCTGTCCTCAGCGGGGACTGAGAACTGAAGTGCTTTTGTACGTGGAGGAGGAGCCCGCTAAGCCCTACAGGGAATATATTCTTTGGGATGTTATGTGTTTGACAACCAGGTGATTTTTTTTTTTTAATGGTTGGTTGACTCTCCGGATTACTGGGCTCTGAAATTCATGGAATGAGTTACGGTAATGAGTCTTAGTGCTATTCCTAGCGTTGGCACTAGGAGCAGGCTCGTGGCGGCCGCGCTGGGAACGTTGGGGAAGGCGAACGCTGCCAACGCTGTTGGGTCAAACACCTTCTGCACCTTGGCCTGCAGAAAACGGAACTTGGCCAGGATTAATTTCAGTATTATTTCTCTGGATATGTTCAAACCCCGCCTGGACGTGTTCCTGTCCAGCCTGCTCTAGGCTGCCCCGGCAGGGGGTTGGGCTGGATGAGCTCTGGAGGTCCCTTCCAACCCCCGCCAGTCTGGGATTATCTGTAGCAGATCGTACTGAAAGTGAATGCTAAAATGGTGGGAAATACAAGCCCGGGCAGAATTTAATTCCCGTTCCAAGAAAGCATGTGGGAAGCGTGGCGTTTTGCCCCGTCAGGGTCGGCGCAAGTCCTGGGTTGGCCAAGGCGCAAATGGAGGATTCGGCTCTGCGCAGCTCTGCAGGTCTCCTGGTGGGCGTGCGTGGGTGTCGGTGGGGGATAAACGTCACAAATACTGATTCTGTGATGGAAGCTGCAGCTCCTCTCTCCCGCGGCGTGAGCTGAGCAGCAGAAATGTCCGGGGACGTCCCGCTGGGCTCCTCTTCTCCTCCCACTCCCTGCACGGCCACGGGGGCACCGGGAACCTGCAAATCACGGGAGCGTCAGCCCCCGGCTGTGTTTTACAGGGCAGTAAGCAACACGAGGCTCCATCCATTTGTTTTTTCCAACTAACTTATTAAAATAAAAACCAAACAGGTGGTGTGTGTGGCTGGTGTATAAATGATTCCTTGTTATAATAAATCTTTGCTTAATTTCTTTAAACATTTCAAATAACTCCCTTAATTTAATGGTTCCTACATCTGCTTGAACTGCCAGACCATGCCGAAGGTCACCTATGTAATGACAAATGTTAGTTTTATCTTCATTTTAGCGTAACGCATTAATTGTGAAAAGCAATCAGGCTGGAGCAGACCAAGCTCTTCAAGTGTCTTTGGGCAAAGCAGTTTCTGCTGCTGCTCCTTGACCTGGAGCTGTCACAGAGCACAGCGATGGCCTTTTCCCTGCCGTTGGTTTTGTTCCCTTTTTGTTTTGTTTTTTTTAAATCACTAACTGGAATAAATATTTCTGTTTTAGCCCTCCTCGGCCTCTGACTAACATGAATGACGCCATGGTGACCCACATGTCCTCTGGAGCACCCACACCGACAAAAAGGTACGCGTGCCTTGCCGTAACGGTCGTTCATTTCTGTGAGAGGTAAAAAAATACGGAGCACGGATTTTGTATCACTAGGACTCTTCTAATGTATTTCAAATAACACCGCCACTTCAAAATGTGTGTGCAGCATTCATAATGTCAGGAATTGTTCGCAGTGCCGCCTTTTGTTCTCTCTGAAGGGTGATTTTCTTTCATTGGAATAGATGTTATTACACGAGTGCGACTGAAGAAATATCGAAAGAGCGCTGAAGAGATTTGGGGTTTTCTTTTTAAATAGAGCCTTACTTCCAAAGCTGCTCCGAGAAAGGCTGGTTTTGTTGTATCGCAGGCTCCTCTGCTTACAAAAGGTCGTTCTGTTCCGCTGGAGACATCTCACGTGACGCGTCTGCGGCGTTGCCGTTGTTAGCGCTGGTTCTCCTTCTCCACGCCAAGCACGGCTGAGCTGCCAAAGGTCTTACGAGTTGCCCAAGTCTCCTCGAGGCAGTTAGGTTTGGGTTGAATTAGGGTTGGCATTTGCTTAGTTATATGTGCGTAAATTATTGTGTGGATGTACGTGTGTAAACATGCCAAAAACTGGCTGAATCCTGTATTTGCGCTCTTCTTTCTTGTCAAGATCCGCTAGGGAGAATAGGAAGGTGATTGACTGCGGACTTCTCTCGTCCAAAGCTGTCAATGAATAAATGTTCCCTGCGGGGAATGAGAAACCCAGCTGTCACTGTGTTGGTGACAAGGTGGTACCGGAGAGACAAGGCAGATCCCTCATTTTCAGCAGCAATCCTTCAAACGGAACTAAGCAGAGATCCGGGTACTTTCCTTCTGCTTTCCGTGACGCGGTCAGCTGTGTATGCAGGTCTGAACTGGCCATGTTAAAATGATTTCAAAATCTGTCTGTAAATCATTCTGTGTAGCGTCCACAAACACTGCACAAGGTGCAGGACACACAATGACTTCAGGTGCGGGATGTGGTGGAGTCCCCATCACTGGAGGTTTTCGAGATGCGATTGGAGGAGGTGTTAGATCATCTCCTCTGGGCTCCCCTTCCCACGAAAGGCTGGACCAGGATCATCTCGTGAGGTCCCTTCCAACCTGGGCTGCCCTGTGCCTCTCTGGAAAACGCCTTTTGCTGAATGAGAAGCCAAGAGGCTGAGAGAGCAGCCGGTTCCCAAAGCCGGTGCTTGACAGAGTGTTCACGTAGGCAGTCCTTGAGCAGCATGACCCGTAGCATCTTCTCATTTACTGGGTTTCGGGCAACCTTGTGGGCAAGGTCATAGAATCATAGAACGTGTGGGGTTGGAAGGGACCTCCAAAGGCCATCTCGTCCAGCCCCCTGCAGTCAGCAGGGACATCTTCAACTAGCTCAGGTTGCTCAGAGCCTCATCCAGCCTGGCCTTGGATGTCTCCAGGGATGGGGCCTCCACCCCCTCTCTGGGCAACCTGGGCCAGTGTCTCACCACCCTCATTGTGAAGAACTTCTTCCTAATGTCTGATCTAACCCCGCCCTGCTCTAGTTTAAACCATCGCCCCTCGTCCTATCGCTACGTGCCCAAGGTCCCTACCCTGTCTCCGCTTTTAGCCTCCGCTTGGGGTCCAGGTTTGTTCGCTGTAGTGCAGACGGCGATCCTCCTCCAGTTGCTGTCAGAGCAGCTCCTGCGTTAGGCACACGTCTGCGCACACAAGCTTGAAACCTTCCCCGGGTAGCAATGTCTGCCGGGTTCTCCTGCAGCCGCCTCATCCTCTCGCGTGGAAGGTGGCACAGAACGGAACGGCGTAACCCTCCATCAGTTCCGGCTCGGGAGCAGCAGTTAATGTGGGTACCAATCACCCAGTTCCTTAGTTTCCACTTCTTTGTTTAACCACCTTTTCCCATTTCCTTAATCCAAACTGGATAATTCACGTTTAAACGGTCTCTGATTCCACATTGATCAGGACCGTCTCACCTGCCTGGCAGGAGGAGCTTCTGACGCCGTCCTGTCGCGTCCTGGCTCAGCAGCGTTCCGCCTCTCTCCTCAGTACTATTTCATGATTAGTTTCTGTGCCGCTCAGTGGGGGCGATAGGTGCCTTTTCGTCTCACGGAGTGATGTCGCCCCCGGAACCATTCGCTCCTCTGCTGCTTTCCACGCAGAGATCTCTGCCTTTCTCGGGTTGTGTCTGCTGTTATCTATAAAAATCGTGTCTGAGCTGGAAGAAGAGGAGAGTGAAACGTGAGGGAAGATGATCCACAGCGAGTGTCTGTGCGTTCCTTGCTTTGCCGGGAGACAGACTCCTGCAAAACTGAGGCTTAAGCACGGAACATTCTGGAGGATGGGCTCTGATGGAGGCGGTGAAGCACTCCTCACGGATACGCTCTTCACTTGCTGGTCTAGTTCAAGCACACAGGGACAAATACTTTATTAGTGAAAGAGCAAGTGAGAAGTTACCTGTATTGGCTTTATTGCCGAGAATTGCCAGAGTTGATCCGAAAATACATTTTACCTAAGGAAGCACGTCTCTTTTTTTTCTTTTTTTTCTTTTTTTCTTTTTTCTTTTTTTTCTTTTTTCTTCTTTTCTTTTTTCTTTATCTTTTTTCTTTTTTTCTTTTTTCTTTTTTTTTCTTTTTTCTTTTTTCTTTTTTCTTTTTTCTTTTTTCCTTTTTTCTTTTTTCTTTTTTCCTTTTTTCTTTTTTCTTTTTTCCTTTTTCCTTTTTTCTTTTTTCCTTTTTCCTTTTCTTTTTTCTTGTTTTCTTTTTTCTTGTTTCCTTGTTTCACTTTTTTTCCTTTTTCTTTCCATGTCACCATCTAGAAACACATTCAGGATAACATCTTTCGCATCATCATCTGCCAGCCATACTTCTCCTACTGTGTGGGCAGAGGGCCCTACCCGTTCCCTTACTGAGAAAGGGGCTGCCACGGGAAATGCTGGGGAAATACCGCATCAGGCACTAATCCGAAATAAGAAGAGGGCTGGGTATTGCAGCCTGACCCTTCCACTTCTTTTCTTGGCCACGTTGACCTTACAATACACTGTTGAGATAAGGAATAATGGAATGGCATTTTCGTATGGGATAAATAAGGGAAAGAAAATCAACAGCTTATGGTGAGTAGGTATTAGTGGGTAAAGTAGTGTTTAAGGTGAACACTAATTAGATTGTGACGAGATCTCTGCATTGTCAGGGGTTTTAAGGGTACAAGAATTGCACGCTGATGCTGTGTTCTGTCACCTGTGATGCCAAGTAGCAGATGTTTAGGTAAGAATATAAGCAGCAAGTCATGAAGTCAAGTCTGTACGTCAAATTTTGCTCTTGGTTTTCGCACTTGCTCCCCTCTGGCAGCACTCATCGCTTCCTGGCTTGCAGCGTATACAGAGACCACCGCTTCCTGAATCCATCCACACGGGAGTTCTGCATTTCAATCATGACCTGTTTAAGAAAACTCTTCCTTTTTTGCTGTAAAATTCACCTGTTGTTAACCTTCTTCATGCTACATGATATTGTGTATATCCCTCCTGCTTCTAGCCAAAAAGTCCTCGTCTACTTCTTTCTGCCTTGCCCAGAAGGTGACTCGGATCACACTCCTTGTTCTTTTCAGTACCTCTTCTTCTTTCAACATTTCTTTTTTATCTGGGACGACCAGAACTGCACTTAATAGTCAAATCCCAGCCTACTTTGGTGTCCCAGTCCCATATTCTTCTGCTTGTGCGAGTAGCAGGGATCCACATACCTCTTGTGAGCAGAGACTGTCCCAAAGGCACACGACTAAAGGAGTCTTTCTCTTCTCTGATGGGCACAAGGGTACACGGACATCTGGATTTGGTCACAAGAATCCCAGAAATACTGGATGTAGAAACTGCGGTGATCAAGGGAAACATAAATAGCTTTTCAACAGTGCTACCAAGATTAGTATTTTGACTAATGGGCACCTGATAGAATCAGCAACCGGGCTTCAGAATCAGCAGCACCCTTTGGCTTGGAGCATTTTCATATTTATAAAGGAGCAAGGTCTCTGTTGCTGCCAGTTGTCCAAGACAGGATCAGGTAGACTAGAGGTAATTCAGAAGTAAGGACTTTGAGAAATCAGACCTGTTTGGACATACAGCATGTCAGCTGCCTCTACACACCCTGAAATTGTCAACTACCAAGACTTGCTTAAAAAGTTCCTCGTGAGAATCAGTTGTCATTTGCTAACTCAGGCCTCACACGTCTGTAGAAAGGAGCTGAGTGAGATCAGCAAAAAAGTCTGGACGGTAAGAAAAATGTCAAGATAGACTGCTTCAGCCATGGGGGACGATCCTTGGTCACAGTTATTACCCAACACCATACCAGTTGATTGCAAGCAGCTCGTATTTTCAAAAACATGCAGGCAACTAGAGGTGATTTCCCTTTTAAAAGCCCAGAACTTTGCTGTAGTCTGATAAATATGTCATCCCCTCGGTGAATCAAAGGCACATTTTTGTATTTATTGCACTGAGGTAATTCAGAATGACGACCTCTGTCACACATACACTTTGCAGATACCATCCCCAGCGAAGACTGAGCAAAGGAGTTGGAATAAATTTGGAATAAACACCAAAGAAATGACTTCATTCTGCAAAATCATAGAATCATAGAATTATTTAGGTTGGAAAAGACCCTTGGGATCATCGAGCCCAACCATCAACCCCACTCTACAGAGTTCTCCCCTACACCATATCCCCCAACACCACATCTAAACGACCCTTAATCACATCCAGGGATGGTGACTCCACCACCTCCCTGGGCAGCCTATTCCGGTGTCTGACCACTCTTTCTGGGAAGAATTTGTTCCTAATGTCCAGCCTAAACCTACCCTGCTGCAGCTTGAACCCATTCCCTCTTGTTCTATCGCTAATTACCTGGGAGAAGAGACCAGCACCAGCCTCTCTACAATGGCCTTTCAAGTAGTTGTAGAGAGTGATGAGGTCTCCCCTCAGCCTCCTCTTCCTCAAACTAAACAGTCCCAGCTCCTTCAATCGCTCCTCATCAGATTTATTCTCCAGGCCCTTCCCAACTTCGTTGCCCTCCTCTGCCCTCGCTCCAGCACCTCGAGATCTCTCTTGTGTTGAGGTGCCCAGAACTGGACACAAGACTCAAGGTGTGGCCTCACCAGTGCTGAGTACAGGGGGACAATCACCTCCCTCCCTCTGCTGGTCACACCATTTCTAATACAAGCCAGGATGCCATTGGCCCTCTCGGCCACCTGGGCACGCTGCTGGCTCATGTTCAGCCCCTTGTCAATTAGAACCCCCAGGGCCTTTTCTGCCAGGCAGCTCTCCAGCCACACTGCCCCAGGCCTGTAGCGATGCGTGGGGTTGTTGTGGCCCAAGTGCAGGACCCGGCACTTGGCCTTGTTGAAGCTCATACCGTTAGTGTTGACCCATCGATCCAACCTTTCCAAGTCTCTCTGTGGAGCCTCCCTATCCTCACGCAGATCAACACTCCCACTTAGCTTTGTGTCATCTGCAAACTTGCTGATGATACACTCTATGTCCTTATCAAGGTCATCAATAAAGATGTTAAACAGAAATGGTCCCAACACCGAGCCCTCAGGGACACCACTTGTGACCGGCCACCAGCTGGATTTAACTCCGTTGACCACCACTCTTTGGGACCGTCCATCCAGCAAGTGCTTGATCCGGCAGATCGTATGCTCATCCAGGCCCTAAGTAGCCAGTTTTTCCATGAGAAATGATCCTTGTTGTCGTCCTTTGTCCACAGTTTGCTCTTCATGAGAGGTGAGACACTCGCAGAGGCATGGAACGGCGCTAGACCAGTCCAGAACATATCTTTAGAAAGCCAAAATCATCTTACTTTCAAGTGTCATCTTTTGTCAGGCATCATGAGAACTCACAGGCAGCAGATCCATGGTAGATGTCATCATGTGTGGTGACCGTACCCATATTAGTACCCACCTCCTACCAAGGGCCTGGCTCTTCCCTCTTCAAGGATCCCACTTTTGGAATCCCATTATGAAAGGTCACTTCATCGAGCAGATTCTGCAAGAGTTCACGGGAAGAGGCTGCTTCTCTCTATATTTGCTTATTCCAAAGATGGAACGGGGCATTTATCTTCTCCTGGCCCTGGGGGGAACGGACAGGCTGCCCCAGGCTTGGGTACAAACATTTGCCCCCATCCTTCCAGCTCCTGGGGCTCTCAGCGTGCAGAACACTTACTGCTCCACAACCACCCAGCGAGGGCCTGGGGATACTCCTGGGGCTCACAGTGGGACCCAAACCCATCTCTGGAAAGGTGTTGTCATTCACACCCCGCTTAGCGCCTTTGTGCTTTGCGAAATACCTAGTTGTGGTGACGATGTACACCCGCCCAAGCCTCATCAGGGTTGGTTTGGGTTTAATCACACAGTAATGAGCGATACAGGCTTCATCGGGCCTTCCCTGTTTGTTCAGCTGAGGTTCTACAAGGAGTGATCAGTGAAAGCCATTTTGGATTATAGTATTTGTACGATCCAGACTGTCTCCGTCCCTGCAGGGCTTGCCTGCTGGCACTGCTGAGGGAGCAACGCTGGAAAGTGCTTTGAAAGTCGTGGAGAGTATCTTAATCAGGCCGTGTCCACACATGCCACCAGGTTTTACTTCACAGAATCCCAGACTGGCGGGGGTTGGCAGGGCCCTCTGGAGATCATCCCGTCCAACCCCCGGCCAGAGCAGGGTCACCCAGAGCAGGTGGCACAGGAACGCGTCCAGGCGGGGTTGGAATGTCTCCAGAGACGGAGACTCCCCCACCTCTCTGGGCAGCCTGTGCCAGGGCTCTGCCACCCTCACAGCAAAGAAGTTCCTCCTCATGTTGAGATGGAACTTCCCATGGTCAAGTTTGTGCCCGTTGCCCCTTGTCCTGTCCCCGGGCACCACTGAGAAGAGTCTGGCCTCATCTTGATACTGCTAAAACTTTGGCTCGGGACAAGTATAAGCATTTCAAAAAGCATATGGAAATGCTGGAAAATTAATTAAAAGAGAGCTCTAGAAATATCTAAAAGCTGGAAAAGTGATGCTGAAGGAGCATTATCTGTTTAGTTTGTTAAGGGAGGTAGAGATGGGATTTGACTGCTAGGTTACAAACACTTATACATGGACATACATGCAGTAGCAGGGGCTTTTCGCCTTGCATGGAAGGGCGTTTCGAGGTCCACTAACTTGTGCAGAACCTCTGCCTACGGCCAGTCAAACCGGCTGGTTACAAAATCTGGGGATTTAGGGTCAAGCACAAAAGGTGAAATCCTTGGCTCTTGCCTGAGCTTGACAGAGGCCGTGTGTCCGTCGCAGCAGGCGCCCACCCCTGCACGGGGTAATAGTTCCGAGTATTTGGGGACTTCCAGTGCACGGCCTGAGCCACGGATACGCTGGAGCGTTAGTGGTTCATCCATCATCTAGTTTGTCAGGGGCGTAGAAGCACGTGTCTGTTGTCTTTGTGTCCTCCGTCTCTTTAAACCTGGAAAATGTACAGGTGCCGGTAGTTAATAACAGGGTGAGGCAAGGAGGAGAAACGGGGTTTTCCCCCTTTGGAAATTTCTTATATTTCTGTTTTGTCAGTTCACATATGTCTGATTACAGTGTTTTCCCCAAGATTTATTACAGTTGCTGTTGCTGTAGGTTAACCCGGGATGTAAAAGATCGTCACTGACTGAGACGAAGGGCCTCCTTTCCCTCGCCGGGGCCTCTCGCGCCTCTCGGCAGCGTGAGGTGGCGAGAGCAGGTGGCTGGGGCTGCGCCGTGCGAGCCGAGCGGGGCTCCCATCCGCATTTTAGGGTGCTGAGCCTGCTCGAACCGGCCCCGTTCCAGGGGCTTGCCTTCTTTTTGAAAGCCGCGTTTGTTCCTGAGATTGACTCTATTTTATATTTTATATCCCTGGAATAAGCGACGGATGAAAACGTTGGGAGGTGCGTGTTTGCTGCCTGCAGACACACAACTCGCCCTGCAAACAGAAAGGCCGGGGCTCACCCGTCTTTGGGTGTCCTCCGTGCTGAAAAAGAAGGAAAAGGACATCAGTAAGGCACGATAGCGTTTGCTAGGAATCTATTTGATTTCTGTGATAGCGGTGCTATAATATGAGCAAAAGGTAGTAAGTATCCTGCCTAAATCCTTTCCATTCTGAAGAGTGTTTTACATTTGTTTATACCTTCATCAAACTTTCTTCCTTCACACTGCTATATTCCAGCTTCCACCGGTAGCCTAGTCCAAGAGTAAGGCTTTTTGTTTTGCTTTGCTTTCTTTCCCCGAAAGACGGAGCGAATATGGATCAATTTATTTGAAGGTGAAGCTGGAAGGAATAGCAAGCATGATTCTGTTGGAAAAAGAGAGCTGCTTCTGGAAATTTTTAATTGCATCCACATACTGTTAGGAAGCTGCTGTTCCCGGGTTTCCTGCAGATACAGATACAGCTGTTCTGGGCAGACGGAGCTAACGCGGAACCTCAGTGGAAGTCTGTACTGATTAATGTATAGAATTTGAAAAGCCTTTTTCATGCGCTTCCTAGTAATGCTTTTAATAAGAGAAGGAATTTAGTCACAATAGTGGATTGCGCTAAATTATTTGTGAAAACCGGCTGCATGCCAGTGCTAATCTGTCGGTTGCAGATGTGTCGACATGAGGGTGTGGGTCTCTCCGGGAGGCACTCGGCATTTCTGCTCCGTCCCCGGCCGTCCCAGTGGGCAGAGCTCATGCGGAGCTCGGCTGTCTGCCCCCGCTCCTCCACACCGACCTCTGCGTCCGGAAAGTACGTTCTCACCCCTGGGAGAGGGGCTGAAATCGGTAGCTCGTGTGGTGGGAGAATGAGAGACTTCTCTAGTGTGTACTTGATGGCTCTGGCCTGGAGAAGTCGAGGCAGTGGTTTGGCTCCTGGTGGCAGAGATGACTGTTCTCAGCCCAAGGTCTCCCTGGAGAAGAAGGGCTTTGGCCAGCAGGGCGAGGGGGGGATTCTGCCCCTCTGCTGCGCTCGGGGGAGACCCCCCTGCAGTGCTGCCTCCAGCGCTGGGGCCTCGGCACAGGAGAGACACGGAGCTGTTGGAGCGGGGCCAGAGGAGGCCCCGGAGATGCTGGGAGGGCTGGAGCCCCTCTGCTGGGAGGACAGGCTGAGAGAGCTGGGGGGGTTCAGCCTGGAGAAGAGAAGGCTCCGCGGAGACCTTCCAGCCCCTGCCAGTCCCTCAAGGGGCTCCAGGAAAGCTGGGGAGGGACTCTGGAGCAGGGAGGGGAGCCATGGGACGAGGGGGAAGGGTTTTACACTGGAAGAGGGGAGATTGGGATGAGCTATTGGGAAGAAATTCTTTGGTGTGAGGGGGGTGAGCCCCTGGCCCAGGTTGCCCAGAGAAGCTGTGGCTGCCCCATCCCTGGAGGGGTTCAAGGCCAGGTTGGCCGGGGCTTGGAGCAACCTGGGCTGGTGGGAGGTGTCCCTGCCCAGGGCAGGGGGTGGCACTGGGGGGGCTTTAATGTCCTTCCAAACCAAACCACTCTGTGAGTCGATGATTCCCGTGGTGGTTGCATCCATTCATTGCACAAGAGGTGCCAAAGGACAGGTCGGGGCCAGCTGCTCTGCGGAGCTTCTTGCTCTCCCAGGACACCATTCAGCGGCAGAGCAGGATGGAAACCTCTTTTTGGGATTTCCTGCTGTTAAAAACATGAAAATAACCTCCCTTTGACAACTGTTTTGTTGGGAATAAGACTGAGCTGAAAGAGCAGGATTTTAATACCTGACCTCACTTTTTCTGTGAACTAAAAAGTGAAAAACAAACCAACCAAAGGAGCCCTCGCCAGTGCTCCTCTTCAGTCCAGGCACATCTCTCCAAGGAACCTCTGGCGTTTCCAGCCTCCTCGTCCTCTGCTTTCACTGGAAAATATCCAGAGGGGCAATGAACTCTCCAGGACCCACCACTTCAAGAACTGTATTTCGCACGAGGCAGGGCGCGTTCCGTCGTCTCTGAAACACTGCAGACAGAATGAGGTCGGAGGAGGTTTCTTCGTGTGAGCAGGGAGTTCTGGGAGCAGAAGTGGAGCTACGGCCACGCTCAGCTCTGGATTTTTTTTCCCCATTTACGTATGTAACATTACAGTTTTGTTATTTTTCATCTCGCAAAACGTAAGTTTCCAAATGAAAAAAGCTGACTGATTCAGTGGTGGGTTTGTGTTTGATAGTGTATTATTGGATGTGGGAGACAGATGTTCCGTACGTTTACTGAGACATTTACAGAGGGGGAAATTTTAGTGCAGCCTTGCCTGTGTTTGTTACCTGTGATACAAGAAAACACAGTACTTCTCTGATCTTTACAGCCAACGAGCCTTTCTGAATCAATGGCGGTGATTATGTCTCTTCTGTAAGGCCAGGCCAAGCCCATTAAATGTTATTTGTGTTAGCTAATTTATTTTAAATTACTGGAGGAATAGACTTTTTTTTCCCTCCTGTTGTGGTCAATGTGTGCTTTTCTTCTTTCAGTAATTCTGTTCCCAAAGACGAGCTGTCCTCCATTAGGTTCATGACGTGTATTTCCCTCTTTAAATACCCTTTGCGTCATCTGCTTTCTCAGCAGCCGCGCTCAGTCCGTAGGTTACGCTGCATCTCTTACACTGCAGACCCATGTCAGAATTTGAATGCGTTGTATTTTATACTGTGCGAAAAGATGGATGGATCATTCTCTGTGCTTTCCGAAAAGGCTTGTACACATCTCTGCTGCCATTAGGGGTCTATGGATGTGTCAGAGCGGCAGTCCTCTCAGCTGCTCGGTGGTATCTGCTACCTCTAATACGGCAAAACATTGCATTAGGTTTTTTCTGATTTCTAAGGAGCCTGGAGACTACAGACATTGCATTTGGTCAGGTGAAACGTGTTCTTACAGCTTAAAAAGAAAATTATTTGCAACTTAAGAGCTGAAGTGGAAAGGGATGCGATGTCACCTGCCTGGGCAATATTCAGAACCTTTCTTTTTTCCTGTCTGAGGGGTTTTATTCCCATTAACTCTCGCTGGGGGGGGGGGGGTTCAGTCTTCTGCTCCTAATGTCACCGATTATCTGCTCCTCTTAGTCCCTCACACTCCTCCTGCCTTTGGGTTTGTTTGTCCTTGTTCAGCCTTTGTGTCCAGTGCCGCTGATGGCCCCCGCGCCCTGTCCCTCTCCGGCTTTGTGTTTGCACAACCGGGGGGTTCCCACCTTTTGGATCCGACCTCCAGAAACTTTCCTCTGCCACCAGCTCTGCACTGGTGTGTCTCTTAGCCATGTCACTGCTGCTGTCCCTTGGCTTTTTAAGTTCTGTAACCCAGAGTGACTTTGATTTGCTCGGCTGGCTTAATTTATCTTCTGACAAATTTCCAATGTGCCTTTTTTCTCCTTTGTTCCCGTGGCCACATTCATCTCTCTGACATTTCCTTCGAGCCGTCCAGTCACCAATTCCACCTCAAAGTGACTGAAACTACCATTACTGCCTGCACTGCCATTTTTCTTTGGCACAGGTGGAGTACATTCGTTTTCTTATATTCTGCTGCTTAGACCTGGGTGACCTCTAGAGATCCTGGGTCCGTTTTAGCCACGGGTTCAGCCACAAAGAGGTTTTGGGGATGAGGGTTTGGGAGCAGGAGCCTGGGTGGCCTGGGGCAGCTGGCACTGTCTGGCACCGGGTGCTCAGGCACGTTTGCGCCATAATACCGTATATGTACCTACATAATACCGAAATGGACTTTCTTTCTAGAAAAGGGACAAAAGTATCTCTTTGTCTGGAGACAAGGGAGATCCCAGCTCACGTGTAACCTCGCTCAGGGAAGGTGTGACAATACTTGACAACAAGATGAAAGGGACGGCAAGGAGGAAGGAGCGGTGAGGACGAGGGTCGGCATCGTGAATCGGCCTAACGATGTCAAACAAGAACTCTGGGTTTCAGTACTCATTATTTAAACAGATATCTAGATGCCTAAAGTTTTTATTTTTAACCTGTGGTTTCAAATCCCGCGCGTGCGATTGTGAGTCTGCGGGATGTGGGTTATGAGGAAGATGCGTGGAGAGTGTGGTGGGGGGAAAAATTCCAGCCAGGGGAACAGCTGGGACGTTTGAACACTGCTCTTCCGTGGCTTGAAGGTTCAAGATCAAGAGGAAAATACCTGAATAAGATATAGAAGGAATGTTGGGTTTGGAGCCCTGATGTGAGAGGTGTTTCTCTCTTGGCGTTGGCATGCGGACACCTCGGAGGGGTGGCAGGCCCCGCTCTGCGGACTCGTCCCGAGAGAGCACGTGTCTGGTGGGAATGCTGGGCGGGAACGGGAGACGCAGGACCTGCAGGTGCTTCATCCCGATGCTGCTTTGATGGTATCTTCTAACCTACTTCTGCTGTGAAAGCTTTGGTCTGCCTTTACACCACTTCTCACACCAGCTACTTTCACCTTTCCTGTCGTTTTTTCCTTTCCCCAGTAGCGCTGCTCCAGTTTATCTCGTGTGCTGCCACTGAAGTGATACTTCTCATTCATTCCTGTTCCTCCTCCCTCCGGTTCAGGAAGGGTTTTCCAATAGCTTTATTGCGATCTACCCACTGCAGAGCAGCGGGGATGCAAACGCCGTGCCAGGAGGGACAGGGTCGGGGACGGGGAGCAGGGCTGTCCCTGCTCACAATCAATCGTCTGGCTTGGAAGGGACCTTTCGGATCATGGAGTCACGCTGCAGGCAGAGCAGATCCGGAGCGCCGCGCTCGTGAGAACTCGGATTTGCTCTCTCTCACTTTTCTTATCCCTTTCAAACACTTCGTTTCTTCTTCAGTTCTTTTTCACTCCATTTTGCCTTTTTTTTTTTTTTTTCCCTAAGCTACCTGATTTTTGCCTGCTCCGAGATTTGTCAGCCCAGTTCACATGTTAATATCACCGAGTCAGAGAAACCGCGGACTGGTTGAGGTTGGAAGGGGCCTCTTGAGGCCGCCTGGTCCAGCCCCTGCTCAGGTGGGGTCAACCAGGCGTCCAGTCGGGCTTGGAATAGCGCCACAGCCGCAGCCTCTGCAGCCTCGCGGGGCAACCGGGGCGAGTGTTGGACCACCCTCGGAGGCAAAAAGTGGGGGTTTTGTATTCAGGTGGAATTTGTTGGTTTGTGCCCGTGGCCTCTGGTCCTCAGCCTCCCCCCATGGCAGAGACGCTCCAGTCCCCCCGCACCCTGGCGGCTCCTCGCTGGGCTCTCTCCAATCCCTCCGTGTCCCTCCAGGACTGGGGAGCCCAGCGCCGAGCAGAGGGAAGGATGTCCTCCCCCACCTCTTGTTCAAGTCGTCTGTTTTTACACTTCCAGATGTTCTTCCACATGTTTGGTATAAGTTGCCTGATGAAGATTTTGATTTTTTTAAAAATAACTTAACAGCAGCATACATAATCAAACAGGTTTTTTCGCTGCTGTCCTTCTGCAGCCACTTTGCTGGCTCTTCGTTCCTCGCTGTTCCAGTGTCTCTTTAAATTCGAGTGTTACAAGATCATGGTTTTTCCCTGTCTTCTCTGCTTTAGCGATGACCACGCGGCATGCTGCTGCTGCTGGGCTGCGTTACGTCTCTCTCCGTAATTATACGGGGTGGTTTCCAGCCTGGATGTACGCCCCGTCCTGCACATGAGAGCTGGAGGTGGGGGTCTGCGGAAATTAAGAGGTTGTTTCGAGCGTTTAAGGGAAGTGGTGGCTTCCCCACGACTCCACGTCTCCAAGCCAGACCCCATCCCAGTCTGAACGGAGCGCGGCGGGTCAGTCGGAAGCACGGCCTTGATTCAGAAATTACTGTGCTAAATTTCACAGGCTGTGTTATGCGGAGGATGGCGGCGATTATCCTTTTTGACCTTAACATCTATGTAAATCAATCGTGGGGGAAAGTAATGCGACAGAAAACAAGAGATCCCTCTAGATTATGTCCTGGCCACTTTGAAAAGCTCTTTGCCGTCTCAGTCGCCAGAGCAGCCGTGTGCAATTTTGTAAAGATTTACAAAGTTGTGAGCCAGCATAATAGAAATGCACAGGGATTTCTTGCTGTAAATTACAGCATTTAAAATCAAATGTCTATTTTACTTGGCTTTCCTGGTAGATTTTTGGAACAGAAATGAATTTAAGACACCAAAAGCACCATTTCAATACCTTAATAATTTATTGGGTTGCTTATAAAGCTGCAGAGCCAAGTCTTAGTGTGTAAAATCTGCGGCAGGAGCCAAGGAAGCTTTCGGAGCCCGTTCTCAGTGTCGGGCAGTGACGTGTTCGAGCCCCAGCCGTGACCGAGCACCCAGACCCTCAGCCGTCCCCCACAGCAGCAGGACCCGGAGCATCCTCCAGCTCCCTGCGCATTCCTTGGACCTCGTTTCTCTTTTCCCGCTTCATGTTGCTTCAGAAAGAGCGTGGTTAATGTTAGTTCTTGCTCTCTTTTGACTATCGCTTTGCGTGGTGGAACCTGGTTCTGCGCGTGGTGGCTGTTGTTATATGAAGAGGGTCAGAAACATACTGTAAAATTACATTTTAATGCTGCTTTGAAGAATTCAGTTACAGCATGTGGCTGACCTGGGGGGAGGAGGTGGCGCTTTGTCCTTGTGTCGTGGTTCCGTTTTACCTCAGACTGGGAAACCTTGATACCATCTTCTGAAAACTGAAAGATTCTGTGGTTATAGTATAATTCTGAGTCTCTCTACCAGAGATATATTCTTTTTTTTTTTTTTAAAGCAGAACAAAACAAGCCCTCAGCAGCATGCCTGACGGCTCTCCGAACTCAGGCCACGTTAAGGGCCAGGCCTGATTCTGGGAGATGTCTAAAAATTCTCTTGGAAGATGTCGATATGACTCGAGGTTCTGGAAAGTTAAGTTCTGAAGGCGTTTTTTTCGGCAATGAACTTTCCCAGACTTCAGGTTTTAAAGGCATTTTCAGAAAGACGCAAATACAGCTGTGGCTGCATCTGGAGCAGAGGCGCCCCGAAGCGTCCCTGTCCCCACCAGCCGGCCACTCGTCAGATGGCTGCGGCCACCGTCTGTACAGACAAGGAACCGAGCTGCTTATCTTTTAAATTATGAAAAAAAAAGGGAGAAAAGAGAGAGGGTGGTGGTGTGGTGTCAAGAGCCAAGGCTATATGAAGCATTTTTGTTGAAATAGGTGTGTGGAAGTGGAAGGGGTACCTTCAGATTCCTCAACGCGTTATAAAACAATCGGTCTGTGCCCACGTAGAGGGGCAGGGAATAAAAATAGCTGGCACATCTATGTCGAGAACAAATCATGTCAAAGAATGGAAATTGGGTGGTTCTGCCTGGGTGGGTGGCCTCGTGAAGGAGGGGGAAGCACTAATTTAACATGTATTGACTCATAGAGCTTTTGACACCATCCCATATGGTATTTTCGTAAATAAAGTAGGTAAACGTGGACTGGTTGAAACTGCTGTCGTGTGGGTGCAACACCAGTTGAAAAATGGCAGTCAGAGAAAGAAAATATCAATATTTTCCTCCCAAAGAGGGAGCACGTGTCAGGTGGGATCCCACGGGGTCTGTTCCCAGTTCAGCGTTACTCGGTTTCTGTCTTGGCAGTTTGCACAATGAAACAGGGAACGGGCGTACGTAAATGTCACACCGGCACTGTGCAAGAGAGGAACAGTGTGGCCAGCAGGAGTGGGGCAGTGACCGTCCCCCTGGACTGGGCACTGGGGAGGCCCCACCTCGAGGGCTGTCTCCAGGTTTGGGCCCCTCACGCCAAGAAAGACCTTGAGGGGCTGGAGCGTGTCCAGAGAAGGGCAACGGAGCTGGTGAGGGGTCTGGAGCACAAGTCTGGTGAGGAGCGGCTGAGGGAGCTGGGGGTGTTCAGCCTGGAGAAGAGGGGGCTGAGGGGAGACCTTCTGGCTCTCTACAGCTCCCTGAAAGGAGGGGGTAGCCAGGGGGGGTCGGGCTCTTCTCCCAAGGAACAGGCCATGGCACAAGAGGAAACGGCCTCAAGTTGTGCCAGGGGAGGTTTAGGATGGATATTGGGAACAATTTCCTCCTGGAAAGGGTTGTGAAGCATTGGAAGAGGCTGCCCAGGGCAGTGGTGGAGTCGCCATCCCTGGAGGGATTGAAAAGCCGGGCAGACGCGGTGCTGAGGGCCATGGGGTAGTGGTGGCCTTGGCAGTGCTGGGTTGATGGTTGGTCTCAATGGTCTGAAAGGTCCCTTCCAACCCAGGCAATCCTATGATTCTACTGGATATTCTCCAGAGGGCAAGTCTCTAATTCAGAGTGGTCCTGTAGATCAATAAGGTGAAATTAATATAGACAGCTTTGAGCAACAGCAAATAAAATAAAATGCATGAATAATCATGGAAACACAGAACGGTTTGGGTTGGAAGGGACCTCCTTAAAGCCCACCCAGTGCCACCCCCTGCCCTGGGCAGGGACACCTCCCACCAGCCCAGGTTGCTCCAAGCCCCGGCCAACCTGGCCTTGAACCCCTCCAGGGATGGGGCAGCCACAGCTTCTCTGGGCAACCTGGGCCAGGGGCTCACCACCCTCAGAGAATAAGAAGCAGAAAAGTGGGGAATTTGTAGTGTATGAGGAGCTTGAATGAAAATCAACAATATTCTCCCAAAAAGGAGGTGACAACGTGACTGGGGTTTGTAGTAACAGGAATGCCTTATCTCAGACAGTCATTCGATAGTGGTGGCTTCCACCTGATGTGCTGTCTTGGCTTTGGGACACAGACGCTAAGGTGGCTGTGGACACATTGCAGGTCCAGAAGCAGCTGGTGGTGTTGACCTGCCAGAGGAGAGTGCTGTGCTTTGGCAGAGCCCTTGCAGCGGTCCCCGTGGGTACGGGCTGGTGAGAGGACGCGGTGTGGCCTGGGGAGCGGGCAGGAGAAGCACCAGGTTCAGCTCTCAGCAACGGAGGTTTCGGATGGGTGGTGGAAACTGTAGGTCTAGAGGCGTGTTACGTTCTGCAGATCTGTTTCAGCCCAGGTTCTGCACTCTCGAGTACCCTCTCCAAGAACAGTTTAGGAAAACATCTTCTATCTTGTCCGTTTGATCCCCCTTTGAGGAGAAGGTGGACCAGAGTCTGCACTGGGCGAGCGCTGGTGGCTCTATGCACGCTGCGCAGGTGTCACACTGACCAAAGTTCACGAAGAATTAAGCTTGTCCTGGTTAACTCAGGCTTTCCCAGAGGCGCTGAATTCAGCAAAAGACAAGCTCTTTGGAAAGGAGTTAAAGGCAGATGTCAGCAGAACTCAAATCCTGCTGTCTTTGAACCACGACCCAGCGCTGCCCCACCGGCTCTGGTTTTGGGACAAACGCAGAATGCCGTTGGCAAACGGAGCAGCAGCCAGGACTCGGACAGTGGATACGAGTTTAATGCTTTTTTTTTTGAACTGTGAAGCTTGTGTTTGCGTGAGTTTTGCAGATCAGGGCTACCTACACTAGCTTTTTTATTTTAGTACTTCTTTTGCTCTCTGAAAGCAACACGTGTACCTACAAGATCCTCACAGCACCCCGGTGCAAGCCACAGAATCCCACCAAGCCCTGCGCTTTCTCCTGCTCACTACGCGTAGATACCTCCTCGACGAGAAACTACCTGTGCGCTGCCGAAGAGAGCGATGAATGGACGCTCCAGGCTGAGAGAGCTGGGGGGGTTCAGCCTGGAGAAGAGAAGGCTCCGCGGAGACCTTCCAGCCCCTGCCAGTCCCTCAAGGGGCTCCAGGAAAGCTGGGGAGGGACTCTGGAGCAGGGAGGGGAGCCATGGGACGAGGGGGAAGGGTTTTACACTGGAAGAGGGGAGATTTGGATGAGCTATTGGGAACAAATTCTTTGGTGTGAGGGGGGTGAGCCCCTGGCCCAGGTTGCCCAGAGAAGCTGTGGCTGCCCCATCCCTGGAGGGGTTCAAGGCCAGGTTGGCCGGGGCTTGGAGCAACCTGGGCTGGTGGGAGGTGTCCCTGCCCAGGGCAGGGGGTGCCACTGGGGGGGCTTTGAGGAGGTTCCTTCTAACTCGAACCATTCTATGATTCTATGAATGCCCCCCAGGACCCATCCACTCCTGCTGGTGGTGGACAGTAGCAGTGAGCATCCCCCTGTCCCTCTCATCCTCCAGCTCTCCTGACCTGGCTGCGTCTTTGCTCCTGCCATGGTTCCCTACAGCTGCTCCCGGCAGGGTCCGACACCCAGAACACTCGCAGGGTTCCTGCTCCCTTGGTGCCATCCTGGGACAGGCACCTTAATTCTGCCTTCCCTGGTCTTCCAGGGGTTGGAGGCTGCCGAGCGATGTCCCAGTGGGGGCTGGAGGACCACCAGGCAGGCCCACAAGTGTGAAGAGAAAATCCCATACGTGCTAGGAATGGTGTTCAGACGCACGTTAGTTTAATCTAACTCTTCTTTTTCTTCCCAAACCAGGAATGCTAATTGCTCTTAACGCTATTCCCATTTTGAGTTAAAAATGTGGTCATTTCTGCCGGGCTTTTTCCTTTTCAAAAGAGCCTGTGTAATGAATTATAATGGAAAAGGTCTTGGAATCTTAATTGTTGTGGTTGCAGCAATGTGCCTGCTATAAAGCGTAGCTAAAGTGAAGCTTTTCAGCACTTGCCGGTAGTCAGGCTTCACAAAGTGTAGATTGCTTAAAAATTCTTCCGTGCGGTGGTTAATGTTAAGTCTCGTTCCTATTACAAACCCATTATTACAAAGGTTGCTCGTTGCCTGGAGGGGTTGACGTGGGTAATTCCATTTTACTTCTTTTTTGTAAGGTCTTATTCTGCTTCTGGCAGAGTTCTCTGACATGTTGCTGCACATAACAGCGAAGAAAAGAGTTTGTATGTCTAAAAAACATGAATTCTGTTTTCATAGTATCAGTATATTGATGCTGAAAGCAATAAATGCCGTGTTTATAAGAGCTTCTGAGACAAATACTTCCTGGACATGTGTGGAGATGGAATTAACTGCAGTTTGTAAATTGAAAGAGCGGCTTGAATAGCTGACATAGAAATGAAAAATGGAATTTCTCGTGCACTCGTACACTTGCAAGAAATGCGTATTATGCTGAAATAATAGCGATACGTGTTCGAGAGTCATTTTTTAGGTAGCAGACTGATGTGGTATCTGCAGGGGACCTCTCACCTCCCGGCTGAGCGGTGCCGTCTCCTCCCGAGCGCCGTTGCAGGTGGTGGGCCGGAGTCCTGCAGGCAGAGTCACAACCTGCAGGCAAAACAAAACCTCCCCGGGCCGTGGGGGCACCCCGGCACGGCAGAACCCTGTCTCGCTCCTTTGGGCTGGAGGAGAAGACGTTGCTGCCTTTGTGTGCGGTGCCTGGGACAAACAGAAAGAAAGAACCATTTCCCCGTATTCTCTCACGGTTTTTGAGATGCTGCCGTCAACAAGCCTGGTAGAAACCAGCAGGTTTTAATTGGTCCATATAGACAAATAATAGATATTTGTGTGGGATTACTGCTGACAAATACTTCTTGCAGTCAGTCTCTAGTCATAGGAACACGCAAAACGAGAGTGGCTTTATTTTTATGAGTCCCCAAAACAAAGAAGTACATCGTATTTTAATGAACCGCAGTTAGAGGGTAGTTCTGCTGATACCGACCATGAACGTTTTAGGTTTTTATCACTTTCTTGGTATTTTCGTTTATTATTATGAGAGAAAGAGACCGGATGCTTTCAGTTCTGATTTTAGACACAGTGATAAAACTGCAACCCGGCGCGGTTTGGGGTGGGTTTGGAGCTGTTTGGGTGCAGAAGGCTAAGTTCTGCTCAGGTCGGAGGCTCCGGTCCCAGTTGTGCCCCGCAGCCTGTTCCCGGCGGCTCCCTGAAGACGTGGATCTTGCTGGAAACATCGCTGCCGCAGTCACAGCCCGCGAGGCTGGGGTCGGTCCCGCTCTCCCGGCGTGACGGCGGGCTCAGGGACCCTCCACAGCTGCCGTCGTCACGTATTTAGGCACCCAAATGTTCCTCCAGTCTGTGTTTTAATCTTTAACTGCAGAAGGTGTGCTTTTCGTGGGGCTTGCGGGAGCATATTTACATTTTTTGATTACTCATCTGTTTGTTTTAATTTTTAACTGTTTGTTTGGTTAACATCCATTAATTATTTGCTTTGTATTTATGTCATGTTTTGTTTGCTCTCTTTTGCCTCCATCGCTGGTAGGTCGCAGTGCGCCCGGGATGCTGCCGGCCGATTAGCAGACGAGCACGCACTGATAGCAGCCTACGTGAGCCGGCTGCAGAGCGGCGCACGGTTAGTGTTAGGAGAGCCTTCCCGGAGCGGGGACGGGGACCGGAATGCTGCTTCCCCCAGGGAGGGATGTTCCAGGCAAAGGTATTTGGCCTCCGCTGGCAAACAGAGGGAAATGGATCGCTATTCTCCAAAATCCTCTGAAAACGCACAAATCCGTACGCACGCACGCACGCACCAGCTGGGAAGGGACAGATTTGTGTCCATTCCCACCCTGTTGCAGTCACCGCGTTACAGAATCCCTCACGTGAACTGATTAACGTCGTCCCAAACGGGTCAGATGATGATTTTTCTCTCCGTGACCATTCTCCTCTTTCACCAGTAGCAAACTAATTTCCACCTTAATTTTTTTCCCAGCCAGCTCGTGCCCCTTAGTTCTTGTGCCAACGTTGTCCTGTAACTCTAACTGTTCTTCCTTCTCCTTCGTGCTTCCACCTCTCCACCCCAAACGCGGCCACAGACACATGTCCCCTCCTGTCACCGTCTTTGTAACCTGGGCTAAACAAGCAAACTCTCCCGATCCCATCAACGCGACCTGCTTCATATGACTCTTTCTGCCTGCGCCTTTCCCAAAAACGTTAATGCTTTGAAGAACTAATTTCTTTTTATCTCAGCTTCAGTATTTGTGCGCATTTATATTTCATGTCTGTGTCTGTGTGGAGAAATTTTACCCTAAAGCCCCAAAACGCAGCTCTCCCATTTCGTCACAGGACGTAGCCGGGAGGTTTTCCGTACTCCACGTTTGGACCCAATTAAATTATGCCTTTACAGAGCCAGGGCTGTGCTGGGAAGGAGAAGGAGTTTTAGTGGTCTGGAGGCTATACGTAAAGGCCTTGCTCTATCCGTGGTGTCATCCTCTGGGTAAGATCTTGAGAGTCCTGTTTCATCCCTCTGTCATGTAGAAATTTGTATTCCACTGCAGTGTTGATGAAGCGCGTTCTGGCTGTCTGCAGCTCTGGGGAAAGTCAGGTTTTTTCCTTGGTAGTGAATCACTGTTGTCTGCTGTCACCTGCTACGAGCTGAAAGCCCATAATATTGTCCACAAGACAATAAAAAACGAGGAATTTCAGGCTCTCACCTTCACTCAATTACTGTAATCATAGGATTTGGAGATACAAAGGCGTGCAGTTTGAAGAGTATATGACAGGTTGAAATACTGCGTGTAGCTCATAGCTGCCATGTTACAACTAGTTGGTGGAGAGGTTCTCAGTCTTTTAGGTCTTTAAATTTTAAAAAAGTCACTCGGTGCTGTTACCAGAGTAACGGCGTACTCCTAGGAGCCAAATGCGAAGGGAATAATTTAAATCCTAGTTTCACTGTGCATGGGAGCGTCTTCCAAGTCAGCACGAGAGACTGATGAAATGTCCCCACTGTCACTTCTCCAGATCCTCACCCCTCGCCCCCCCAGAAATCTTGTATGACAGTAAATGGCTCTGCTTTCGGCAGGCCGGGGAGATGCTCAGTGTGCTGCAGCCAGCCCCACAGACCCTCTCTGTCTCTGGCTGGCGGAGATAGCAGTAAATCTCACTTACGGACAGCATTTCTGTCGGAGCCGTCCCTGCCGTTCTCTCCTCTGCTCTCCTGCTTGCGTCTGCTCCCGCTGCTGTTCTGGCCCGGCTGCGCCTCGTGCTCCTCACGGCCCCTCTCCTGCCAGGGCAGCAGAGCCTTCAGGACCAGAAGAGACCATCAAAGCATCTTCTCTGTCGGATCATACCCGTGTCTGGGAATTTGGACATTTAAGAGGCATTTGGACGATGCCCTTGATGCTTTACTTTTGGTCAGCCCTGAAGTGATCAGGCAGTCGGACTAGATGATTGTTGTAGGTTCCTTCCAACTGCAGTGGTCTAGTCTGTCCTGTCCTGTCCTATTCATAGCATCATAGATCCATGGAATGGTTTGGGTGGGAAGGGACCTTAAAGCCCACCCAGTGCCACCCCCTGCCCTGGGCAGGGACACCTCCCACCAGCCCAGGTTGCTCCAAGCCCCGGCCAACCTGGCCTTGAACCCCTCCAGGGATGGGGCAGCCACAGCTTCTCTGGGCAACCTGGGCCAGGGGCTCACCCCCCTCACACCAAAGAATTTCTTCCCAATATCTCATCCAAATCTCCCCTCTTTCAGTTCAAGCCCATTGCCCCTGTTCATCCTGTGCTGAACCTAATACCTTGTTTCTCTAAAGGTGTAGCTTCCAGAGAACACCACGATGGAGAAGCCGCTCGTTTCACTGACGATCTGTCCCAGTGATTAATTGTGCTGACTCTTTAAAAAGAGCCCCACTTCAAATTTCAACTTTTTTCCACTGCCAGTCACTGATTTTGTGTATACTCACCTTGGCTCTTTATTGCCCAGCATCTTTTCATGTCTTTCAGCCAGACTTTGAGAGCCTTTAAGCCGTGGCTAGCTGGATCCCTGAGATTTTTCATTATATTATAAATTATTTAATTCACTGATGTCCTCCAACCAAAAAGTCCATCTGAGCTACATAAGGCATATAGCAAGCAGAGCTCAGTGGACTTCATTTATCTTACAATAATATGTTTTTCTTTTATTACCTACTGCATTATTGTGGTAGCAGGCCAAATTGGTTAAGTGCTTTTCAAAGAAATAAGAGAAAATCCTCACCCTAAAGGATGCGCTACAGGCAAAGACGGCTGCGGAGCGCAGCATGTTATACCGTGAGCAGTTGGAAGGCTCATGGAGTGGATGAGTTGTGCTTATTACTCGGATGGTTGGTTGTTACATGTTTCTGAAGCTCAGCGTTCATAACTCACACCCCCCGTCATTCCGCAAGCCTGCTTTTCCCCGGTCCCCGTGAAGCCTCCATTTCAGCTCCACTTTTCACCGGAAAAAATTAAGTCCCCCTACCTGGGGTGTCATTAGTTTGATGTATTCCGTATTCTGCGTTTCCTGCGGGAGACAGCTGGCCATGGGAGTTATGTGGTTTACTTTTGGTGGGTTGCTCTGGGTGGATGGGTGGGTGGTTACCTGCTTGGCTGCTTTCATATGGGTTCCTTTAAATTCCTGGCTCTGAAACTGCAATTATCTGTAGCACTCCTGATTTTAAAGGAGAACAAAAGGAAAAAAATTTCTTAAAGATGTCCTGTCCCCAGGATCCTTACTCTTGACAGCTGGGACGTGTGGCCCTTCAGGTCAGCGCTGAAATAAGCCGTGCTTTCTTTGGCTGTCCTCTGCCCTTCTCTGCACCGTGAATTCCCAAGCAGCTTTGGAAGGAGCCTAAGATCTCAAACCTCCCCCCGTGTTGTATCATCTTCCCTTACATCCGTTCGTTATCACCCATCCCTCGCCAGTCCTTTGGATGTCCAAGCTCACTTTCACGTTAGTATTCAGCAACAGGGCACTGGTGTCTTTCTCTTCTCAGGCCGCATTTGCCCCATTTCCCTGGGCATGGTATGGGCGCCTCGGGCCAGCAGATGTGCAGGGCACTGATTTTTCCCCTTTTCCTTCGTCTTGTCCCTCCTGTGCTGCTCCTGCTCTCGGCTTTCTGTTAACTCTTGCCTTCACGCAGAAAACCAGGGATGGTCTCGTCAGGCCAGTCCGAAGACGGTTCCATGTCCTTGGCCAGATCATCACCTTCCCCAACACTACTTCCAGTGTGGCAGGGCAGGGCAGAGGCTGTGACTGCAGAAGCAATACTCTCTGTTTGTGTTTGTCCCATTGTCTCAAACATTGCCACTGACACCCAAAAATCAGCATCACTTCACCCTGCCTGTCCCCCCTTGGGGTGCTCGTCTTCTGTGGCTCCAATCACTTTGAGTCCGTCTCCTTGTCCCAGGGCCCCCGCGACAGAGCCGGGCTCTCCTTGTGCGTGTCAAAGCCTCCCCTCGTCAGACCTTTCCATCTGCCTTATCCATGTGTCAGCTGTCACCTGCGTCTCCACAGGAAGAAGTGGGAGAGCTCGTGGATTGACTAATCGGTGATGAATAAGTAGCACAATGTTGTCATAGAATGATAGAATCCCAGAATGGTTAGAGCTGGAAGAGACTTCAAAGATCATCCAGTGGCACCCCCTGCCCTGGGCAGGGACACCTCCCACCAGCCCAGGTTGCTCCAAGCCCCGGCCAACCTGGCCTTGAACCCCTCCAGGGATGGGGCAGCCACAGCTTCTCTGGGCAACCTGGGCCAGGGGCTCACCCCCCTCACACCAAAGAATTTCTTCCCCATATCTCATCTCAATCTCCCCTCTTCCAGTGTAAAACCCTTCCCCCTCGTCCCATGGCTCCCCTCCCTGCTCCAGAGTCCCTCCCCAGCTTTCCTGGAGCCCCTTGAGGGACCGGCAGGGGCTGGAAGGTCTCCGTGGAGCCTTCTCTTCTCCAGGCTGAACCCCCCAGCTTGGTTGGCTTTCTGGGCTGCCAGCCCACGGTGCCGGCTCATGGCCGGTTTCTCCCCCCCCGGCACCCCCAAGCCCTTCTCTCAGGGCTGCTCTCCATCCCTCCATCCCCAGCCTGGGCTGGCACCGGGGGTTGCCCCGACCCGGGGGCAGGACCCTGCACTTGGCCTGGTTGGACCCCATGAGGTTCACAGGGACCCACTTCTCCAGCCTGTCCAGGTCCCTCTGGATGGCATCCCATCCCTCAGGCGTGTCACTGCCCCACTCCGCATGGTGTTGTCTGGAAATCTGCAGAGCGTGCCCTCGATCCCGTTGTCCATGTCGCCAACAAAGATGTTAAACAGCAGAAGTCCCAGAACTGACCCCTGAGGAACCCCACTCATCACTGATCTCCACTTGGACATCGAGCCATTGACCACGACTTTTTGAGTGTGGCCATCCAACTAATTCCTTATCCACCAAGTGGTCCATCCGTCAAATCCATGTCTCCAATTTAGAGACCGGGATGTCGTGCGGGACAGTGTCGAATGCCTTGCAGAAGTCCATGTAGATGGTGTCAGTGGCTAAACGTGTTTGGTCAGAATGCACCAAACACCCTGCCCCGGTGTTTTTAAGACAGGGAAATCTGTACTATTACCTTTCCAAAATCCTGCTGCTGTGAAGATCTCTGACCTCGCACTCCCGTTCCCTGCTCCCTCCTGAGCTCTGGGCGGAAGCCAGGCTTATTCTTCCCCTTTGCTGCCGTTCCTGTCCTGCTTGAGCTGCTGTCCTCCAGTTCGTGTGCCCCCTGCCGCGCCGCGACCTTTCCCCCCCGGCAGCACCAGCCACCGATGGGACTCGTTTGGGCTGGGGAAGGGCCAGAGGGGGAGGACGGGGAGCTCTGCCGGGCTCCCGTCCAGAGAGGGGATTCAGGGTAGGGATCTGTGCAATGTCTCCACGGAAATTCAAGCTACAAGGAAGTGAGTTTTCCTTCGTGAAGCGATGTGAGGGATTGTGTGGTGTTTCGTAGGTCATGTTCGATGCCCTCTCTGTTAGCCCAGCAGAGCTGTAGGTTGCAGTAGTGGTTCATTTGTTCAAACTGGTTTATATTAAAGAATACGCGGGAGGGCCAGGAGATGTGCTTGAATTCCACTTCCTCTCCGTATGTAAAATGTTTCTAAAAGCAAAGGCAAAAGGATTTATTTTTTTTTTTTAATTAGAGGTGTTCTTCAAGGCAGTAAGAAATTGTCAGTGCCTATTTCCTAATTCACTTAGATACAACGAGATGATGGTTCCAGGGGCTGGGAGAGGTATTAGGAGAGACCAGGTGATGGGAAGGGTAGAAGGGATGGAATGGTCTGCGTTCCTGTGGAAGCAGGAAAATGCTTGAACAGACGAAATTGCAGAGGAAAGCTAAACAAAAACAATATCAAATTTGAAAAGTGGGATGGGAAAGGTTGTTCTCCTTCAAAAACAATACTAAGGAAATGAATTAGCATGAAGGCGCGTGAGAAGTTCGTCCAGCCTGGTGGAAAGACTCTGCTTTTTCTTCTCTTAAATCTGTTTTCCTACTGGTTTTGCTCACCTTTCGCAGCTCCTTCCTTTGCACTGTTGAGCTGAGCATCTTCAGGTAATTACCCAGCGGCCAAACACGGAGCCATAGTAGTGCAGTTTATACTCATTGCAGCCCCATCTGTGTAAATTGTAGTCGTACGTCTATTAAATTCAGTCCAGTGTTTCTACGCCGTCTCAAACACATCATCTGGCAGACTTTCAGAGTCTCAAAAGAGACCAAGTTGTTAAATTCGGCGTTACAAAAAAGAAATTAAATCTACATTTAAAAATAAACATGACGTATGCAATATAGATTTGGTTCCTTAAAGAAGGTAAACATAAATCTGTGAAATTAAGCTTAAAGAAATGTAAATTGTCTCGTGCAGCGGTAACGTGGACTAAAAGCGTCCGTTGCTGGGCAGTAGGTGTGTGTCTCTCCCTGCTGCGGTCTGGGGCGGGATCCTCATCCCCAATGTCCCCGTGAGCGCGTGCCGGCCCGGCCCTGCGGCATTTGTGGCAGCCACCGTGGTATTTGTGAACCCCACGTGAACCATCACGGCCAGCGTTAGAAAGGCTGCGTTGCAACACGAAACGCGTTGCTCATTTCCACGTTACCCCGGGCTGTTCTCGGTTAATAATGGTTTGGTTTCTGTCGCTAATTCAGTGGCTTCCCTTTCAAAGGGAGACCGTGGTGGGAAATGGTTGTGCGGCCGTAAGACAGCAAGCAGCCACTGAGCGCTTCGGTTTGGGTGTTGACTTAAAGAGCTGCTCTTTCATTTGGATTCCCCGGTTAATCTCTGTGGCAAGGCCACTGCCACCGAAACCGAGCTGGTCACCGACCTTAATGTCGGCTGGTTTCGGTTAATGCAACTTGAAAGTTTTCGTTTGTCCCTCTGTGTGTTTACAGTTAAAAACGTGATGATTCGTGAACGCTAGGAAGTGCTTCGGCGCTCTGGGCGCTGGCTGGGTTACCGGAGTAGACCAACCGTGTCCGTGCTGAACCAGCGCAGGGGGGACGATGCTGGTGTTCAGAGGGCGGAGGACCCAGGGCCGCCTTTCCCTTCCCAACCCTGGGCGTCTCTCACCGCTGCTGGCTCTCCTTTTCCTTCCTCGCTGTTCAACGCTCCTGTCACTTCACGCTGCTGTCGCTGTTGCGGGTGGTTATTGGAAATATGTTGCGGTGCCTCTTTCCGCAGCGTTTCCCAGGCAGCCGCAGCCCGTCGGCGTGGGGCCGTGCGGTGGCTGGAGCTGTGACACCCCCTGCCCCTGGGGCCGGGGCTCACGTCGCCATGTCCCCTGGGGCTGGGGGGTGACAGCCTGCCTCACAAAGAGCTCTTTGCGTTGTCATCCCCGCCGTTCAGGGACGGAGCCCATTTTTCTCAGGTCAGCATGGTTCCCCCCGCTCTTCCCCCTGGAAACCATCCTGACTTGGACGCTGGCTGTCCTCCATCTCCCGGGGACAGAGCTCTTCAGCACACTCGCCCCTCCTGAATTTACCTTGAGGGAACCAAAAACATTTGCAGAAGAGCTCCTCAGAAACAAATTAAATTTGCTCCTAATAATACTTATTTGTGAATTGTGGAAAATGAATTATTTTAATCATTTAAGAGCAGAGTTTGTGCATCCTGGGGAAATGCCACCGGGCAGAGAGTCTCGAGAGCAAGCCCCCCCCTTTGGAAGCGGAATGAAAAAGGGGATGCTCTAGATTATTTCCAGTGCGCCTCTTCCATCTCCCATCGCTGTCTCTTTGCAATAATACGCCCTTTTCTCTGTCGTCCCCCGGTATGAGCGATGCCTGGAGGCGGCGGGTACTGACAGGGTGTTCTGCCTTTTCCCGGCAGTGTCCTGGACAGCCCCGGCCGGCTGGACGAGGAGCACAGGCTGATTGCCAGGTACGCCGCCCGGCTGGCCGCCGAAGCTGGAAACGCCGTAAGTCAATATTCATCCCCCTTTACCCACCCTGGGCTACGGAAGGTGTTTTTTTCGGAGTCTGATTAGTAGTGTAACGCTAACAGCTGCGCAAAATTGTCTTCTTTTTTTTTTTTTTTTTGGTTATTCTGATGCGAAAGAGCAGGACGCTCTCCTCATTTGCAGCAGAAATGCTGCCGTCTCGGGCGGCGGGGGAAGAGCAGGGAAACGGCAACGCAAATTATTAGAAATGAGGTCAGAGGAGACGAGAGAATAAGCAGATTAGTCCTACTTAGTCTAGAGAAGAGATAAATACGTAGATACCCGAGGAAAACAAATCATGGAGCAAACGTTATGGAATATGTTTATTTCAGAGGGAAGGAGCCTGAGAAAGGGGAAGGAAGGTATCTGTTATGTTTGCAGTCTCTTATAATAAAAGAAACTAAAGGAAGCACCCAACCATTTTTAAACTGGTAAAAATAAATACTGCCTTAACAGAAAATCTATAGGAGATCATAGCAATTAAGAATTTACTGCAATTCCATAGAACGGTTGCAGCCCGGCTTGGTGGGGAGATGCCCGTCTTTGCTGTTTCTCCCGTACGGAAGGAGAGTGGCGTTTGCCAGAGCAATCTTCCACGGTGCCGAGCGGCAGTGGATCTCCCTGCAGTGACGCCTGCCATGTAACGACCTTTCCACCGCGGGTGCTGCTTAGAAGCACCTTGGCTTAGCACGTACTCACAAACCTGGCTGATCCCCGTCTATCGACAGCACAGGTACAACCCCTCACTGCTGCTCCCCACAGTCGCTATTGCACAACCTGTTCTTATCCACGTACCATTTCGGATATAGCCCTTGTCCTGGTCGGATATAGCCCCTTCCACAGCCTCCAGCAGCAGCAGTGACCTCTCCTGAGCTTCTCACCACCGTGGCAGAGTCTGTGTCCTACCGTATAGAATCATAGAATCTTCATGGTTGGAAAGGACCTTTGAGATCATCGAGTCCAACCATACACACAAAAACCAACCAACCAAACAAACAAACAAAAAAACCCCTACAATCTCTGCCACTAGAGCATGCCCTGAAGTGCCACATCCAGACGTTCCTTAAACACCTCTAGGGATGGGGACTCAACCCCCTCCCTGGGCAGGCTGTTCCAGTGCCTGACCACTCTTTCAGTAAAGGAATTCCTCCTGATATCTAACCTAAACCTCCCCTGCCGCAGCTTCAGCCCATTTCCTCTGGTCCTGTCATTATTCCCCTGGGAGAAGAGGCCAACCCCCACCTCTCTCCACCCTCCTTTCAGGGACTTGTAGAGGGCAATGAGGTCTCCCCTCAGCCTCCTCTTCTCCAAGCTCAACATGCCCAGCTCCCTCAGCCTCTCCAATATGTTGGAACAGGCTGCCCAGAGAAGCTGTGGCTGCCCCATCCCTGGAGGGGTTCAAGGCCAGGTTGGCCGGGGCTTGGAGCAACCTGGGCTGGTGGGAGGTGTCCCTGCCCAGGGCAGGGGGTGGCACTGGGTGGGCTTTAAGGTCCCTTCCCACCCAACTCATTCTATGACTCGATGATTCTGTTCTATGACACGTTAGCGTGGCTGGAGAAGCATCTTAACGCCAGTGTCCTCACTCACCTTTTCATTGCGTATTTGCTCTATAAATCCTGCCAAGCCCTTTCCAGCGAGGTGGGCTCACGCCTCCTCGTGAGTTTCTTCAGTGTGTGCTGGGCCAGTGATCTGACCTCGTCATACAGATGTGACCAGATATTTCCCTTTGGTAAAACGTTAATAGAAAATAATTACACTTTTTAAACATTTTTAACTGTCAGTTCCCATTATCTCTGTCAAATGGTATATTTGCATTTCTGCCGTCGCGTGGTTCACTAGAACTATGTTCATTTGAAATGTTAAAGCAATACAGTGCAAACTTTCTGGTTTAGATGGAAGAGGGGATTTCTGTGTAATCTTCATATAAAATTAAAGCTGTTGAGATAGCAAGCACTGAATCCGTTTCACTCTGGAAGGTGGTGGAAGAATTTTTACTTATGACTTGACTTTTTCTGGTAGTAAGGAAGAAGTATCATGAAAACTAAAGAGTCGCAATGTTGGTTCTGAAAGAACCTGATAATGTAAAAATCTGTAAATCACCTCAACCTGTTTGTGTGTACTTGTGCTTCTGAAGGAGGCCAAAAAATCACTTATTTGGATGTAAAGAAAGCAGCATTTAGAGTTTATGGAGACTTTTCAAAGACCTTTGACAAATTACTGCTTTTTTTTCCCTCCAAATAAGTTACATCTTAGGGTAGATGTCAAAGTGCTGCCAGGTGAAGCGTGGTAGGGAAAGGATGGAAGCGTGATGGTGTGTTTCCATTGCCACCGACGCTGAAATGGGTATGTTTGCCATATTCTGAAGGAGTCTGAGTTTAAAGGCCCTTTTCCAAATGCTCTGCTTTATGGCAGCTTCTAATTCCTTCTTGCCAAGAGGAGGTCCCCCTTCCCTCGCCAGTGCTTTGTGTGACCAAGGGCCAAGGTGGCCAGTTGTCCCACGGAGCTCTGGGACAGCGTGCCGTGGCTGTGTGGCTCAATGGTGAGGATTCTCTGGCTATGGGAAACCAAACAGCTGAGATTTGTCAGGCACAGTCCTTTTTTATTTGATAGTCTTCTTACAATATTAAAACAGAGAGATGGGAGTAAATTAGAGGCTCGGGAATTCAAAACAAAACAAAGGAAAGAAGGACCATTTTTTTCTTCCCATATGGAATTAAAATGAGGAATATCCAATCACAACCCCAATATAATGAACATCTCGGAGATCCGGTAGGACAAAGATGCTCACAGAGTGCATGGCGGTGAGTTTGTGGCAGGGATGTGGTAGGATGCGCGGGCAAGGCAGTGGCATTGTAGGTAAAGGAAATACACGGTGTAGCCACTTAAAAACACCCCAGAAAAGGATAACAACTGCGGAGTCCTTGTGGGTTGAAATTCTAAATTGTTAATAATGGAAAAGAAATACTGACCCAAGGATTAGATGATGGTAGTGATCAGGGAAGCTTAGGAAGAGTGGGCTTGATGAATGGACAGTAAGGTGGATAGACTGGTTGAAAGACAGAGCTCAGAGGGTGGTGATTAGGGGCACAGAGTCTAGTTGGAGGTCAGTGACGAGTGGTGTTCCCCAGGGGTCAGTACTGGGTCCAGTCCTCTTCAATATATTCATCAATGACCTGGACGAGGGGACAGAGTGCACCCTCAGCGAGTTTGCCGATGACACAAAGCTGGGGGGGGGTGGCTGACACACCAGGAGGCCGTGCCACCATACACAGAGACCTGGACAGGTTGGAGATTTGGGCAGAGAGGAACCTTATGAAATTCAGCAAGAGCACGTGTAGGGTGCTGCACCTGGGGAGGAATAACCCCCTGCACCAGGACAGGTTGGGGGTGACCTGCTGGAGAGCAGCTCAGTGGAAAGAGACCTGGGAGTCCTGGGGGACAACAGGATGCCCATGAGCCAGCAATGTGCCCTTGTGGCCAAGAAGGCCAATGGCATCCTGGGGGGCATCAAGAAGAGTGTGGCCAGCAGGTGGAGGGAGGTCATCCTCCCCCTCTGCTCTGCCCTGGGGAGGCCACAGCTGGAGCACTGGGGCCAGTTCTGGGCTCCCCGGGTCCAGAAGGACAGGGAACTGCTGGGGAGGGGACAGCAAAGGGCTACCAAGATGCTGAGGGGACTGGAACACCTCTCTGATGAGGAAAGGCTGAGGGATTTGGGTCTTTTCAGTCTGGAAAAAAGACGGCTGAGGGGGGACCTTATCAACACTTGTAAATACTGAAAGGGTGGGTGTCAGGAGGATGGGGCCAGGCTCTTCTCAGTGGTGCCCGGGGACAAGGCGTAATGGGCACAAACTTGACCATGGGAAGTTCCATCTCAACACGAGGAGGAACTTCTTTGCTGTGAGGGTGGCAGAGCCCTGGCACAGGCTGCCCAGAGAGGTGGGGGAGTCTCCGTCTCTGGAGACATTCCAACCCCGCCTGGACGCGTTCCTGTGCCACCTGCTCTGGGTGACCCTGCTCTGGCCGGGGCTTGGACGGGACGATCTCCAGAGGGCCCTGCCAACCCTATGGTTCTATCATTCTATGATTCTATGAATGTTAAGTGAGGTAAGACGAGCCATGAATTTGGGACAGGGAAGGGACAGTGGGAGATTCCAGGTACCCACGTAGAGACCAAAGCAGTGCCCCTTCAGAGGGAGGTGCAGAGTGGCTTCGGAATGCAATAAATAATGCTTCCTTGAACAGCTAGTCATAGAATCCACAAAGAGGTGCCCTTCTGGATTTGGTCCTGGACGGTGCACAAGGACGAGTTCCAGCTGTGCTCACACGGCAGTGACTGTCATGCACGGAGGTTTGGCGGCAGGAGAGAGCGCGCCAAGCAAATCCTGTATGTGGGTATTCAGTTTCCAGAAAAGGAACTATGTAAAAATGAAACAATTAGAAAAAATCCTGAAAGGATCAGTCGAAAGAGCAGGAAGTCTGTAAGCTGCCTGGAGGCTGTTAAAAATCCTCTATTAGAAGCTTAGGAAATCTGTGTGTCAGAATTCAAAAAGAAAACAGAACCGTACAAACAAGCTCTCTTCACGGGTCAGTAAGAAAGCTAAGGAGGATGTCCCAAGGAAAGGGTGGCATTAAAGAAGTGCAGAGCTTGCCCAGATGGAAAGAAAAGGAAAGCCTATAAACATGTCGGGTTAAATGTTAACAGGAAATTCAGAAATGGGAAAAGAATTTGAAGAGCACTTCACAAACTTCACGATGTTGAAGTCCATAGTTAAAAGATTTGCAATACCATCCAAATCAGGAACGTAACCAGGGAATCAATAAGACTTTTGGATGGCCGAGATGTACAACAGAGCCGTCAGGAGTGAAAAAACCATAGCAAAGCCCAGCGAGTTGTTTGTGTCAGTCTTTACTGCTGAAGGTGCGTCACGTAACGTCGTCTTCAGAGCAGGTAAGTTGGGGGAGTCAGATCAGTTCAAAATAAATACACAGGGACTTTTGGAGCAGGTAAGTCAGTAAGTCACTGCAGCTGCGCAGCATTAACCTGAGAGTCCTTGACGGGCTGGAGAAACGAGCTGACAACTGTCACAGAATCACGGAATGGTTTGAGTTGGAAGGGACATTAAAGACCATCTGATTCCACCCCCTGCCATGGGCAGGGACACCTCCCGCCAGAAGAACTATAAAGAAGTTCAACACAGCCCGATGCCAGTCCTGCGTCTGGGACAGGGTAACACCACGCACCAGTGCAGGCTGGGTGCCCACGGGCTAGAAGGAGCTTTGCAGAAGAGGACCTGGGCATCCTGGTGGACAGCCAGAGTCAGGAGCGTGCCCTTGGAGCAAGGCAACCCACCCCAGGCGAGGGTGCAGCCAGGAGAGCGAGGGTCACTGGCCGAGGGGAGTGACTTTCCCCACTCTCTTCAGAGCTGGTGGGGCCACATCAGCAGCACTGTGTCTGGTTTGAGGCAGGAAAGACGTGGCCATGTTGGAGCAAGCCCAGGGGAGACCAGCGGGATGGCTGGTGGCTGTAGTACGTGACAGACGAGGAGAGGCTGAGAGCTGGGTATGGTCGGGATGGAGAGGAGAAAGCAACGGGGGATCTCACTGCTGGCCGCAGCTGCCTGGTGAGCCAGGCATATGGGGGCCTGTTGGCCAGCCAAGGTCAACCCACCACAGAGGTGCACAGTGAAAGGCCCAGAAGCAACAAACAGAAGTTGCAAGAAGGGAAATTCCAACTATATATTAAGAAAACTTTTTTTCACCATTCTAATGGTCAAATATTGTTGCGCAAGAGGTTGTCCAGAGAGGAACTGGGATCATCCTCCTTGGAGACGTCCAGAGCGCAACTAGACACATTCTTGGGCAACCTGCCGTGCATTGGCCCTGCCTGGAGCAGCGCACGGACTAGAAACCTCCAGAGGTTCCTTCCCTTTTCGATTAATCTGGACCGTAATGAAAGTGGAGGATGGGAACAAACGACAGTAAAGGAGGAATGGAATATTTGTCAATGAAGGTTTTAAAACCAAGATAAACCAATATCTGCTGGGAATACTTGAGAAAGGCTGATGTGGACAAAATTATTTCCTGATATCCTCTCCAGCCCTGCTTCTCAGGTGTAATACGCTTCATGTTTTAACATGCTCTAACTGCTAGAAATGAAGAGGATCCCAGACGCAGAATGTTCGTACTAAACCAGCCTGATGCAAAGTTTCTTACTGTTTCCTTTGAAGTAGTTGGCAGTGGCCGCTGCTGGAAATTGTACATGGGATTATGTGGCAGAGGATCTGACTCAGCCCCTCGGTTTCTGCTTTTTCTCAAATTAGATAAAATGTTAGAACTGCCTTCTGCAGGCTTGGTGCTGTAATAAATGTCACTCGCCATATGAATGCAAATACATTCCGTTAACATTTTTAGGGGAAGTGCCTTCGCTGGAAGTCTTACTGGGACAAAATAATTTGAGGCAGATCTCAGAGTTAATTCTTGAAATCCAAGTCTGTTTCTTCTTAAAGAAGAAAAAGAAATGGGGAGGGAGGAGAAGAAAGGAGAACGGCTCGTTTGTCACTCGATCCCTGCGAGCTGCTCCGTGGAGCGAGGCTGATGGATGCAACCGGCGCAATTACGCACTGCAAGACCCCAGCTCTGACTGGGCTACTCTTGTTTTCTTCGAGCCAATCTTCAGAAGACAAAATCCCTTCTGTTGAACGTACATCGCTCAGGGCAATGCTTGGCCTGCCAGTTCGGGCACAGCGGAGTGCTGCGTGTTGAAGTAGCCGTTGGCTGGCTCCACTAGCCCGGTTAGCGAGAGAGCAAAAGAGGGAAAAGGTGACTGGATGAGTAAAGTGAAGAAATTAATGGAAGGCAAGCCAAACTTCGTGTGAATCACAACTTCCAAGATCACCGCTTCATCTGTTTGTCTCCCCCTGCTGATCTGTTCAGATTATCAGTCTGAGGTAAGAAAAACATCTGGCATTTCCTAGCAAGCGCCATCTTTTTGATACAAGTGGGGCTGAAATTGATCTCCGCTGTCCCCAGCCATTGCCCACTTTCCCCTACAAAATCCCTCCCACGCACGTAGCGGGTCCCCCTCAGTGCTGCCCTACTGCTTGAGCACAGGTAATCCTGCACATGAGGGACTGCACGCTTTTAAGAGAAAGGGTGATTACGTGTATTTTAGGTGAATATACATGTATACAGCCATGTGTATAAACCAGCCATCGGCCCTCTGGTACCAACGTCCTACACAACGGCTCCCTTTCTCCAAGCCAACACCTCCTTCCCCCCCTCTCCCACCTGCTCCACCGCAGCTCTTTTTTTCCCCGTTTTCTGCTGGTAGCAAACTCCCAGACCCCCCTGAATTATTCCTTGGCGGGTTGGTTTGTACAAGCGCAGGTCGGTATCTGGTCTGTGAGCCCCAGACGTTCGTGCTGCTTCCCGATGACTTCTGATGGAGGGCGACCCGCCGCGGCGGGCAGCAGGTGGGGCTGGGCAGGAGCTGAGGTCCTCGGGGACCGCGCAGGACTCTGCTGACCTGCGCAGCCTTGCTGCTAGGAAAAGCACGAGCACCTAATAAATATGAGATAATACTCAATTATGGATGAGTGGATAATTAGGTTGAGTTATGTGGATGAGTTACAATAATTAGGTTCTTGCCCACGTTGCTCTTTTTTGAAAACAGTGTGTGGTTGCTCTTCTTCCCTTAACGTTAAGTACTGCTAAAACCTATCATCATCTCATCTAATTAAAGCTACTGTACCTACAACCTACATATTACCCCCTTCATGTAACTTTTCTTTTAGGCATTAGGCATTATTTAATAACTATTTTTTTGAATAAAGAAGAGTAAACCAGATTTCCTGTATACAAGTTTGCAGCGCAAACCTGCACCTTGGTTCTTGGATCATTTCTTCTTCTCCTGGATGTACCAGTTACATGAACTTCTTTTTGTTATTTGTTTCCTCTTCTTTTTTGTCTGTTGATCATAAAGACGACTGTGATACCACAGGGATGGGCAGGTGAAGCACTGGTTCAGACTTCCCATGACACCATGAGGTCCTTCCACCGAGGATCCTGGAATCTGATGCCCGTGAGACTCAAGCTTTACTGCTCTTTGACAGTTTCTACCAAATCAGGGTGATGGAGGAGCACAACTGCTTGAAAACTGGCATTTTTGGGGCTTGATTAAACTGTAGTTAAATCCTCTCCTATCACTGAAAGAAAAAAGTATGCCGTAAGTGAATGCTCCCTGGTACAAACACCAGTCTGACTTGAAGTCCCATCGTGGCACTTTCTCTCAAGTTTAATGGTCCATCCATAGGAAAACTAAATTGCAGTGCTAGCAGGTCTTCCTGATCCGATGTGATATTAAGGATTTTACGTAGATTTTATGATCATCATCTTATGAATTTTCTTACTGAGAAAGGATGGGGCTTGCCATTTGGATGACCTTCTCAGAACTGTTGAGACTTCAGCATTTCTGGGGAGCACCAGGAAAGCAGAAGGCAGTGGCGATTGCATCTTCAGCCCTGTTGGAGAGTTTTCTTAGCTTTTAAACTTTTTTTAACATTTTAACTTTTAAAATATTAGTCCTCAGCTTGAAAAACTTTGGCTTTGGTCTTGCTGCTGTTTGGCGACCCCTGTTACAATTCAGTGTACCAAAAAGTGTTTTTTCTTTTCCCACTCCACCATGCTTCAGAATCCTTTTACCCTGGATAAACTCTATGGGTTGTTTCCGCAGGGATCGGTAATGTTTTGGGGCTTGGTCGTACTGCGTTATTGTCAGAAAACTGGGAGCTGCACCCAGTAGGACCAAGAAGAGTTCTCCACATTGTCTCTATGCCGTAATAGTTCGGGCTATTCTCTTCCTGAGATATTTACTCCTCACTGAGAAGGAAAGCTACAGAGGACAAAATAATACAAACTCTGTTGATTTTCTCATGCATTTGTGCAAATGGGGGTTGTTGGGGATTTTTTGCTAGTAATTTTGAAGGCCTCACATCTTATGCTGTTGGCTCCCACCAGGTCTTTGCTCCCTGTAGTAAAAAGCCTTTGCGAGAGTTGCGTAGAAGGGGGCCGTGTCCCCGGTGCTCAGTGCTGCTGAGCAGGAAGGGACCTGGAGCTGCTGGGCTTTTTAAAGAAAGGAATTACAGTAATAAATCTTGGGAGACACAAGTCATTCATACCTGTCCAGTAAGACGGAGTGCAAATGTAAGAGTGCTGATGCGTAAATGACTGGTTTGGGTTGTGTTTTTCTCTGTTAAGCGCAGAGGTTTTAAGAACCACGTCTAACTTCACAGAGAGGACAGGTACCTCTCGTCGAGGTAAATAGCAGCATGCAAATGCTCTAATGAGGTCTGCCTCCCTGGATTTACGAGGACAATAGCATTCGCCATCGCAATCCTATACCATGTACCTAAAACTCTTCCAAAGGCAATGGCCGTAAGAATTTGGTGTTAATAAAATGCTGGGCAGAAATGAGAGCGGCGACTACAGTTAGATTTCCTTCCCTGTGTTCCACAGGAGTTCATTCCCTGAAGAAGCATGGGCTGTCCTACCAATGTCCAACCAGAAGCCCAGCATGGTAGTTACACATTTGAATGATTCCTCATGCTTTATCTTCTAATAGCCGTATTTAGAAGATGCATTTGAAATATTCGCTTCCACAAGAGGTAATGCGATAGAGTCATGAAATCACAGAGTGGTTTGGGTGGGAAGGGACGTTAAAGCCCACCCAGTGCCACCCCCTGCCCTGGGCAGGGACACCTCCCACCAGCCCAGGTCGCTCCGAGCCCCGGCCAACCTGGCCTTGAACCCCTCCAGGGATGGGGCAGCCACAACTCGTATGAATTTAATTTAAAACCCTTAGATCAATAACAGGTCGCACACCGTGTCCACCAGCTTCTCAGTCATTCTTCAGAATCCTTTTACCCCGGGTGATACTTCCCCTCGCCCATGAAATCTGATGACTTCAGAAGAGGGCATCCTGAGACGGCTGCAAAGGATGATCCAGGGCTCGTTAAAACCGTCTGCTCCATAAAACAGCCTGCAGTCATCTAGGCTTGAGAAAGGTAGTGACAAACATTTCCAAACCCAAGTGTCCATTGTAAACTCTTCCATTACGACGTCGTATTTTTGTAGAGGCTGCAGCAAGGTGCTTGTCTGTCACAGAGGAAATAGGTACATCTCAGGGGCAGGTTGTAAAGGAACTTGGGGGATTATTGATCAACGATCGATCACGGAGAGATAAAGGCTACTGATCCTGCGGGAAACGTAACTGATAAGAAATTTTTGGTTACTTAAATGACTTCCCACTTGTGAGAGGAAGTGAATACAGGTGCCCGGCACACTGGATGCGTGGGGCTCAGGTGTGGTTTTGTGGGTAGAATGGCAGATTTTGTACAAATGCTGCACAGTCGTGCTGCGTAAGACTACCAGGCTCTTGTAGTTGGAGAAAAAAAAACAGTGGGAAATAAATGCAACGCTTGAGCTATGGGAAAAACCACCCGAAAATGCAACATAAACAGCAAGATTTCTTCCCATCAACGAGAGAACTCAAAAAGAAAAAAATCTGAGTTCTTGCCTAATCTTAGTTCTTTGTTACTCAGAATGTGACGGTCAGTGACTTCACTAGTTTCTATGAAATAATGTGGGTTTTCTCACAGGTCTTTAGAGGTTTATAAAGCAACGTGAATGAAGCGCAGTAACGAGAATGATAAAAGGGAAAAAAGGAAGAATGATAGAGAAAATCTAATCAAAGAGCTTGAGACGCGAGGGGAGCAGAAAGTCAGATTTTTCAGGCTTTAAAGGATAGAGGAAAAAATGACTTGAATCAGAACAGAAGAGGTGGGAAGTTGTTGATTCAAATAACTGTATTTAGTTCACAAGCCTGAAAATAGTGAAGATCTCTGATACTTTAGATTTGATAGAAATATGAGTTACGGGATGTTCTGGGGTATTTAGAGGAAAGGTTACTTTTTTTTTTAGAGAGGAGGAGGAGGAGGAGGAGGAGGAAGAGGAGTTTTTTGATGGTGATGACGACGATGATGGTGATAATGATGATGATGATGGGGAAAAACATTCTGAGACATTGCTATTTGCCGTAGTGCAGGAAACAATGCTTGGTTTCAGCTATGGAACCAGAAGATGACGTGTTTCCAAACTAGGTGTAAATAGAGAGAAGAACGCTACCGAGCTTTGCTTCTCGATTAAAGGAGGGTTTTCTCTCACGTTCTTTGAAAGGGAACAGTGACCCGTGAGGAATCCCCAGAGGCTGGAAATGGCCGAACAACCAACATTGCTCTCTGCAGTATGAAAATTAAAGCTGGCCATCGCTTTTGGATCATGCACCTTATCTCTTTGCAATTAATAGGTCGGTATCAATGTGAACACCCTACACGCAGCATTATCCAAGCTGGATTGCCCTGAGGGTTTAGTGGCTTCCCTGGTTCTGGATAACGATGGTCCAGCTGGGACCTGCCTACAGGCGTTGTCCCGTGCGGGTCAGCTCAGCTCTGCCCGAGCCGCGCTGGGGCAGATGCTTATCCAAATTATTTTTAAAAACCTCAGTGGATGGAGCCCACTCCAGCTGGAGACCGTCGATGCAATTTGTTCCAATATGTAAATTAATCTACCGGTAAGAAGTTCTCCCTGAATCCCGACATAATTCTTCCTCGCTTGGTTTGAGCCCACCACTCATTCTCCTGTCTCAGGGGTTACGGAGATTAATGTATTACTTTCCTCTTAGCGACAAGCATTGTATATTTGAAGTTTCTTGTGTTATCTCCTCTCATTCTTTTATCCCCTTCGTTCTCTTGGTCTTTCCTCATTGTCATGATGTACAGACCCCTGATCGTTCTTCTTCACCCTCTTTCTCCAGTTGACCCTTAGCGTTTTAGCTTTTTTGTAGCTGGAAGCCGCGATTCACCGGGGTGGGAGAGCAGGGGTGAGTCAGGCGCTGCAGCACGTACCCTGCTCCAGCCAACGCGCCCCGGGCTCTGCAGCGCCCTGGGGTCGTGGCCTCGCGCCCGGCTTGGGGGCTCGACTCAGCAGCAAACCCGCTTTGTGCAGAAATGCTGTCTCGTCCCTTGGGTGTCGATGCAGTTCACATCTCGAAAGTAAATAGAGATGTGTAAAATCTGTAAAATGTAAAAAAAAGAGAGTAAATAGAGAAAAAAATAAAGAGAAGTTTCCACTTGTCTTATTAGAATACAACCTATTTTTTTCCAAACCATTTCTCCAATTCATCAAATAACTTTATATTTTAGCATATTTTTTATTTTCTATTTTATTTTGTCCTGTAAAGCAGTGGGAGCTCACCACTGTGCGCTCTGCAGATGTAAGAAGCCAACGCTTTAGTCCGTCTTCCATGATATTAATGAAAATACTGAATGGTACTAAATCGAAGAGAAAAGCTGTAAAACCCCACAAGGGGATGTCAAAAGCATTGCTGAGGTGAAAGTGTATTGTGTTAATAGTTTCTCTCCTATACACAGGATTTGGTTTTTTACTGTGGAAGGAAAGTGGTTTGCTTTGGCATGATTTGATCTTAAAAACTCCATGTAGACTATTAGCCTGTCTTCAAAGTCTTTACAAGTGGCTTTATTCTGTGGTTTTTTCCCCACGAACGGAGGTTAAGCCGACTGGTCTGTAGCTGTTAATTCCTCCTTACATTGCTTGGAACATCAGCGGTGTGGATGGCCTCTTCTAGCATGCGGAGTGTCCCCTTATGAAACTTAGTGCTCCCAGAGATGACCACGAAGGCTCTGAGGTTGCCTCAGGTTTATTGACGTACCAAGATCTCAGTGCTCTGGTGAATTTCCTCGTGCCCCGGCTGCTCGAAGCATCTGTCTGGGCTGTCTTCGGTCCGTTTTCTCTATTCTGATCTGGGTTTTTACCCCGAGGCTGTAAATCCCATGTCCTGGGCGGTTGATGTTTTTTCATATCAGACCGTCGTTGGATGTTTTTTAATAAAACCTGACCCAGAGAGCACGGACCAGCATCCCAGCGCTGCCTCCCGACCAGCACTGCGTCTCGCCCCGCTGGCAGGACGGAGGGAGCCGCTGCCTCCCCCGATGCCTCTCTGGGGGCAGTGGGGCACAGGAGCTGTCTCTTCTCATCCGTTCAAGGTCAGATATATCCAGAACTGGTGTCAGGTATTTTCTGGACAAGCGGTAGCAATTAGACACGTACCCCTGGGGTATTTCTGGCAGGCTCGGTGCTGTCTGACGTGACTTTCTGACACGCTTTGGGACATGCAAGAGTTTAGACACCTCTGCTGAGTCCACATCGCGGTGTAGATCAGGTGAGAGATAAGTGCTGTATCTCAATAACTGAGCGTACGGGAGACACGTAGGCTTTGTGTGTAGCAGTCATCAAAAACTCCTGGCACCCACATCTATAATCTTGAGCGCTCCGGAAGAGTGCAGCTGCGTACAAAGCACCTGCTGCAGATAGTTTGGGTAAATCCCAAACTGCGCTGAGAATTGCTCGAGAGCGCTTGTTAGTCTGGGCTAAAAATAAGGCAGGGGCCGTACTGAATATCTAACAATACGGGCGATCAAATTCCAGGGCCTCTGCCTGGTGCTTTTTGCCTCACCAGGACAGGCATCCCCATCGCAGTCTCTCAGGGGGAGCATCGGGTGCCTTTTAAGTTTAAGAACCTGCAAGGTTTACATGTTGGTGGAGAATCAGCAGCCTGAATTTTTTTTTTCTGGGCTTGTTTAGCCTTGAGAAGATTTTTGGGGGTCTTTTTGTATATATGATGGTGGGAAGTAAGATGATGGAGCCAGACTCTCGTCAGTGGCGTCCTATGAAAGGACAAGAGGCAATGGGCACTAGCTCACTTCCATTGAAACAGAAGAAGAAGCTTTCTTACGGTGTAAGGGCTCAAGCACTGGGACAGGTCATCCCAGCAGGTTGTGGAGTCTTCATCCTTGGAGCTATTCAAAACTCAGCTAGACAATGTCCTGAGCAGCCCACTGTAGCTGACATTGCTTTGAGCAGGGGTTTTGGATTAGACCATCTCAAAAGGTCCTTTCCAACCCCGATAACTCTGATTCTGAGTTACCATAAAAAATTAAATGGGTTCTCGGAAGCAGTAGAACAAATAAGAGAACATTGAATTGTACAAAATAGCCACTGTACAGTTTCCAAAAGACCTCTTGCTAGTGATGCTTCAAGGCGAGCAGCATGAGGGATGTACCTCCTCTAAGTTCTCTGCAGTGTCATCTTTGCTCCTCGAGGACTCAAGTACTTTGGGTCATGAGGGTGATTCAGGCTTTGGACAGGATTTCGGAAGAAAAGGATTAAGGACAAGGTTGTGTTTTTATAGGCACAGTCCTACTTTGTAGCAGAACAAAGGTTCATGTGCTTCACATGGAGCCCCAGAGCCTCAGGAAGCTCCTGAGGCTGCGGGTGAAACCCGTCACCTGCACTTGTCCTTGTAGTTGGTTGTACCAGGATGCAGGGAGAGACCATGGGACCTCAGCTTTGTGACACACTGTTCTGGGGGACCAGTAGGTTCTGTCAGTGTTATCTACACTGAAACTGTCCGGGTCACCCCAAGATGGAAAGAGTGGTGGCAGTGCTGCATCTACCCCAAACGTCGAGATGAGATGAGATGAGATGAGATGAGATCCTACACTTGGGTCGGGACAATCCTCGTTATCAATACAGGCTGGGGCATGATGTGACAGACAGCAGCCCTGCGGAAAAGGACTTGGGGGTACTGGTGGATGAAAAGCTGGACATGCGACAACAGTGTGCACTTGCAGCCCAGAAGGCCAGTCGCATCCTGGGCTGCATCAAAAGAATCGTGGCCAGCAGATCCAGAGAGGGGATTCTGCCCCTCTGCTCTGCTCTGGTGAGACCCCACCTGGAGTACTGTGTCCAGCTCTGGAGCCCTCGGCACAAGAAGGACATGGACCTGTTGGAGCGGGGCCAGAGGAGGGCACAAAGATAATCAAAGGGCTGGAGCACCTCTCCTGTGAAGACAGGCTGAGAGGGTTGGGGTTGTTCAGCCTGGAGAAGAGAAGGCTCCGGGGAGACCTTAGAGCCCCTTCCGGTCCCTGAAGGGGGCCTACAGAAAGGATGGGGAGGGGCTGTTTGCAAGGGCACGTAGCGATAGGACGAGGGGCGATGGTTTAAACTAGAGCAGGGCAGGGTTAGATCAGACGTTAGGAAGAAGTTCTTCACACTGAGGGTGGTGAGACACTGGCCCAGGTTGCCCAGAGAGGGGGTGGAGGCCCCATCCCTGGAGACATCCAAGGCCAGGCTGGATGAGGCTCTGAGCAACCTGAGCTAGTTGTGGATGGCTCTGCTCACTGCAGGGGGGTTGGACGAGATGGCCTTTGGAGGTCCCTTCCAACCCAACACATTCTATCATTCAGTGATTCGATGAGGTGAGATGAGATGTGAGCTGGGGTTTTGCGCCGGCTGTATCAGCAGGTCCATCCCAGCTCCTCGCCCACACCAGCCCCGTTCCTCGGTGTGAGAGCAGAGCCCACCCTGCGCCGTCAGCTCCTCCCCACTGCCTGGGCAAAGAGGGGTTTTTTCTGGCCCTGCTGCAACAAACAGTGTTTCTGCACTTCAGTTTCTGGGTTTATTTATTTTTATTTTTCACACTGTTCATTTTAACTCCCAAGCTTTTTTGTTTCTTCTTGCCTGGGACCTGCCTTGCCAACCTGTTTTCACACAGGCCATTTCCACATCATTAGGAGACTCCTGCAGTGGCTGTCGGGTCACCTGGGAGGACACGGAAGACCAGCTTGTAGGTGTGTCATTCAAGCAAGGCTCATTTGCCACGTGCAAACCCTCCCACCACGTGGGTTTTGCCCAGAGAAGAGAAGTGCTGTCTGCACTTCAGGCCTAATTCCAGTCCGTGTTGGCTCTAGATACCCACAGCGAAACAAAACTGAAACCCTAGCAGTGTCTGTCCCCATCGTCCTGGAGCTGTCACTCTCCAGCCTGTCTCCAGGAGCGCTGGTGGACACCAAGCTCTTCTCTCCAGCTTCTGTTTTTCTACCCAGATGGTTTCCAAAAATGGTTGTGAAAGTCTCTGCTCAAACCAGGATCCCAGTCTGAGGTCCTTCTGAAAATGTTGCGGTAAAAATCTGTGCAATCTTGAGATCAGATGAAAACAGAAGGCAGAAGCAGAGCGCCGAAGTTCAGCACTGTTGACAAAGCCCCAGAGATGCGCCGGCTGGGCGGTACGTTGGTATCTGCGCTCATCCTTCAGGCGCCAGCAGTGAGGGGACTCTGCCAGGCTCCCTTGGCCCGCGTTTGGGCTGTTCTGCCACATCAGCCCCTCAGAGTCTCCCCTGGAGCCAGAGTCCTGCCCAGTCTGCACTCCCGGAGAAACACCGGCGCTTGTGAACGAAACAAGGAGTCCTAGCTCTGATCTGCCACCAACACGACGAGCCAAGAGTCGGGACCCCGTCTGGTCCCACAGCACGGCCAGTGTCGGGTGGGATGGCTCTGCTCTCCTAGGGCTGCCGTGTTTGTGGCATCTCCTCCACGAGCACCATCCTGGGGGTGCTCACACCCCATTTCCCAAGGACACGGCGGGAGGCAGAGGCACCGTGGCCTTAATCATCTGCGCCAACAGTGTGAGCTCACCCCCTCTGCACAGGACCCAGAGACCCCCAGAATAAGGAAATCGGATCCGGGGACTGGAGCATCTCACACGTGAGGCAAGGCTGAGAGAGCTCAGCTGGAGCAGAGCAGGCTCAGGAGGATCTCATCAACGTCTACAAGCACCTACAGGGATGGTGCACAGGGGACGGAGCCAGGCTCTTCCAGTGGTGCCCAGTGCCAGCAGCAGAGGCAGTGGGCACAAACTGGACCACAGGAGGTTCCCTCTGAACATCAGGAGACATTTCTCAGTGTGAGGGTGCCCGAGCGCTGGCACAGGTGCCCAGGGAGGTTGTGGAGTCTCCATCCTTGGAGATATTCACAAGTTGTTTGGATGAGGTCCTGGGCACCTGGCTCTGGGTGGCCCTGCTGGAGCAGATGTCCTCCAGAGGGCCCTTCCAGCCTCAGCCACTCGGTGATTCTGTGGTGGCCTGGTGTCAGAAGCAGACCCTACGTACCGTCTTGTTCCTCAGGCATTTCTTAGCCAGGGAGACCTGTCCGCGATAAAATCCTCAGCTCCGAGTGGAGAACTTGAGTGTCTGATGGCCAGAAGGATAGCTTTGGGTTGTACTCCATCTCCTAAACAGTGTCTCAGGATTCCACTGGGAAAATGCACTGAGCCAGTAGAAGACCCTGTAATTCTTCTCGCTCTCTCTTTTTGGTCCGTATAATTGGCTTCTCCAGCATCCAGCCCAGCTGCCGGCAGGTTCTCCCAGAGACTGCAAATTCTTGTTTAATTGCCTGGTCCTTTTCTCAGTAGTGGTGGTGGCTGCTGGTGAAAGGTGTGCCAAACACAGGGACCGCAGAGCTCAGGACTCGCCGGGAAAACACTGAAAAAATTCAGCAGTCTCCCTCCAAGTGATGCTTTTGAGGGGTTCAGAAGAATTAGGTTTCCCAGAGGCAGTGACCATGCTTAAATCTGGTATCTGTGAACAATCCTGTTCATAAGCTATACGTTATTCTAACTTTTCTTCACCGGCTGGTGTACGGGAGGGTCAATGCTTCGCTAAAAGACTTTATGATAAAGGTGTAGCTGCGTCTTTTCCCAGGGAAGCCTGTCGGTGCGTTAGGAACAGACAGGTACACTGTGGTTTTTTCTGAAGGTCTTTTAAAAAAAAAAAAAAAAGGGGGGGGGGCAAATAAAATTCTGCAGAGGGCTAGTGAGGACGGTGAGCCAGGTCAGCCTTTCAGCAGCCGCCCACCCTGAGATCAGGGAGCAGAACGGCGTCTCCGTGTGCCCCCGTCGCCCGTCTCGGCACAGCCCTTTTCACAGCTCTGCAGCCGGGGCTGTGGGTATCGCCCCACGGCATCCAGGAGATACGGGGCCGGATCCAAACCGTATCGTACGCGGTAACAGGTAATGAATATTTTGTCTAATTTTTCTCTGTTCCTCACCCACCAGCCTCGCCCACCGACAGACCTGGGTTTCAGCTTTGATGCCAATAAACAACAAAGACAGCTGATAGCGGAGCTGGAAAACAAAAACAGGTAAAAAGCGAGCTTTGATCAGTATTGTTTTAGGAACAACGTTTGAGGAGAGAAAAAAACTTTAGTCCTTGTGCTTTGTTATTTTTAACCTTTGGTGTTATATTAAGCAGATTGTTTCCCTAGATCTTTTGTTGAGAGGTGTAGCTGCCTCGTTACCCGGTTAGCTGGGTGCGGATGCAGCTGCGGTGCCCTTGTTCCCCAGGGAGGATCTTCTTCACTGATCTTCTTACCATCATCTGAACTGGCGCCGAGCCCCAGGAGCTGCATCGCTGCCGGGTGTTGCTGTCTGCAGCCCCAGCAAACTTCTCGCAGCAGGAAAATAAATCAGCTGCGAGGTAGTGGAGCGAGCAGGTTGAAAAGCCGGGATGGGTAAATTCAGCTTGAAAAGGATGAGGGTTATTTTTCCTTTTGCTGGGAAACAAAAACGTCTGAGGAAGCTGGGAGGGCTGGAAGAAATAGGAGATGGGCTGTAGGAGAGATGGTTTCCTCCTTCTGGCCACGAGCCGGCACCGTGCGCTGGCAGCCCAGAACCCCCCCGCAGCCTGGGCTGCATCCCCAGCAGCGTGGGCAGCAGGGCGAGGGGGGGATTCTGCCCCTCTGCTGCGCTCGGGGGAGACCCCCCTGCAGTGCTGCCTCCAGCGCTGGGGCCTCGGCACAGGAGAGACACGGAGCTGTTGGAGCGGCGCCAGAGGAGGCCCCGGAGATGCTGGGAGGGCTGGAGCCCCTCTGCTGGGAGGACAGGCTGAGAGAGCTGGGGGGGTTCAGCCTGGAGAAGAGAAGGCTCCGCGGAGACCTTCCAGCCCCTGCCAGTCCCTCAAGGGGCTCCAGGAAAGCTGGGGAGGGACTCTGGAGCAGGGAGGGGAGCCGTGGGACGAGGGGGAAGGGTTTTACACTGGAAGAGGGGAGATTGAGATGAGCTATTGGGAAGAAATCCTTTGGTGTGAGGGGGGTGAGCCCCTGGCCCAGGTTGCCCAGAGAAGCTGTGGCTGCCCCATCCCTGGAGGGGTTCAAGGCCAGGTTGGCCGGGGCTTGGAGCAACCTGGTCCGGTGGGAGGTGTCCCTGCCCAGGGCAGGGGGTGGGACTCGATGGCCTTTGAAGGTCCCTTCCCACCCAAACCATTCCGTGATTCTATGGATCTTCTTGCTGCAGAGGGACTGTTAAGGAGATCGCTGTTTTTATCGCAGTATTGCATTGGCACTTACCCCTTCCTCAGCAGCCACATCTCAAGTTCATGTTTCTCTGTCTGCGATGGTGCAGCTCCAAAGACCCAGCCATTGAGCAGCTGCCAACCCCATGTGCCGTACGGCACCGGTAGGCTCAGAGTTGCCCACAGAGCCTCCCTGTAGCCCGGTGATGTGCTCTCCTGGTAGCCGCGCTGGGGTCCAGCCACACCTGGGCAGCGTGTCTGAGCTCGCTGCCTGCATGGCCCCGGCCAAGGCATCCTCAGCGCAGCGGGTGCGACCCTGCTTCGGGTCGGCTTGGAGGAGAACCAGTTCCTGGAGAGCAGCTCCGTCCCCGCACCCTCGCTGCGCTGCCGAGAGACCTTGCGGGCGCTTGAAATCATTCCTCGAGATCCCAGATAAGGGAGATCTCTATCAGCACGGGTACGGGACCGTGCAAGGGGAGCTGCTCAGCAGTTTTAAAAAAGAGCAGGAGCGGGTAGAATTAGAGATTATAATCTTCGCTCCCAGGAGGATTTTATTTCCATTTTAATAAGTGAGTCCTTGGCCGTGGGTGCTGCGTTCCCTCACCTCCGGCTACACAAAGCTGGCTGATGCCCTTCCCCTCGTGCGTTTGTCTCTAGGTCTATGAGCTGCTCTTCTCCCTCCTCCTGCCGGCCTCCGGCAGGCCGGCACAGGGCGGCGGGAGGATAACGGTGCTGGCACGGCTGGGGACGCCGGCGGTGCTGCCTCCGAGCCCCTCCGGCAGCACGTGCCATGCCCATCGTGCTGAAAATGGAGCTTTTCCCCTCTTAGAGCAGCCTCTGAGCCCACCCTGCACGGGAGGTTTTGGAGAGGCATTGCCAGCGTATGGCACACGAGTGATTTCATACTTCTTATTAAGTAATAAGTTTTCCGTGTGTATGACAGCAATTCACAGGATTGGGTTTGGGTCCGTGCCAGTCCTACGCCAACAAAATTGCTGCACTTAGGCCAAAAGAGCGCTTGAAGGGCTAGAACAGTATTTAAGAGCAGTGCCGGGACTGACCTTCTTCCTCTTTAATCTGCCCTCTGTCGTTCCTACAGAGAGATACTGCAAGAAATTCAGCGTCTCAGGCTGGAACACGAACAAGCCTCTCAACCCACCCCCGAGAAAGCCCAGCAGAACCCGACTTTGCTGGCCGAGCTCCGGCTGCTACGGTAAAAGAAATCCCCAAAGTTGGTGCGCGTTCGGTGCCCGGGGCCTTCAGCCCGTGTGTGGCGCGGAAAGGGCAATCGCAGCACGTCTTGGGGGATGCAAAGTGTTATTTTAAACTGCCAAATTCTGAAGACTTACTGCATATTGCAATTTGCCTTTTTTTTTTTTAAGTGGTTTTAGAAGTAAATAAAAATATCTCTTAAAATGAATCCTGTTTGTATAGTTTAGAAAACTGTAAAGAAGAAACGGATAGGAAAAACGAGCCGAAGTGGCGTTAACTGCTTACCCTTTGCTGTGCAGAGGAGTGGAGCTGACGATGAATGTCAGCTGTTTGATTCGTCGGTGAAGCTCCGAAAGTTCATACCTACAGACAGTCAGGCGTCCATCCAGAGTTGGAGAACAACCTTCAGAGCCTCTATGATGAAGTTTGCGTTTTGAAGTGACAGGGAAAAATCGTCAGTTTTTAGAGCATAAAGCGTTCCGCAGTTTGGGTAGTCACAAGGGCGTTCTCTGGCTGTATTTTATTCCATCTTTGTTACCTGTTAGTTCGGAGCTCAGCCTTCAGAAACGCCGTCTGTGATCCGAAGTGGGTTCTAAACCCTGAGCTCCGGGCGGCAGCAGCTCCGCGCAGACGGCGTTGGGTGTCAGCCCTGGGGCAGCCTTCCCCTGCCCCCTTCCGCAACGGCACCGCTGCGTCTGCTGCCCGGGGTGTCCAAAGGTTTTCCATAAAGTGCCGGAGTGACAGCGACCGCAGGCAGCGCCTGCAAGGTGTGAGCCAGCCCCCTGTCCCAAAATCTTCATTGCTGCTTCTGTCATTACTTTTTCGTACTGCGTCTGCTTCACTATGGTACCTTTGGGTATCTCACTGATGGTTTTCGTTCCATTACCTAATGATAATAGCTCATAGATTTTCTAGCTTTACGCTTTACGTAGCTATGTATATTTTTTTTAAATGTTTGAAAAGCTGGAGAGGATGCAGAAGGTTCTGGAAGAGGTGGAGAAAAAAGAGCTCATGGGGCAGCTGGACGTGTTTGACCCAGCAGAGAAAGAGAGAAGAACCAAGAGCTTAAGCTGGAAACTGGCCGCGTTCAGACCATAAATAAAACACACGCGTTTTGACGGGAGGCGACAACCTCAAGAGCAGTGATGGAGTTTTCAGTCCCTAGATGTCTTTCCTGAAGGCGTTTTTCCAAAAATGCGGGTTATTGGGAAGAAAACAGAGCTAACCAGCAGGAATTAGACGGCCGGTATTTTGCTGGAGACAAAAAAGCTGAACGATCATTGTAGCCACTTCTGGTCTTCAGCTATGTAAACACCACTGGCAGATAGAAGAGTGGCGGAAGAAAAAAAAGATTGGATTAAGGATGTAAAGCCTGTCAGGTCATCACGATTGTCCCGCCTGGCCTTCTGTATAGCAGGGGCTGGGAAACTTCTCCCTGCAGCGCTCCTGCAGAGCCCTAAAAACAGGTTTTCCAAATCCCGGGCTCTGCCTTTAGCTTGCGGTGAAGTTCCCTCTGAGGCCCCCACATCCCTTCTGTGCACAGGCCTCAGCAACCGCCCGCGGTGGCTCGTCTCGCTGCTGCTGTAGGTACAACTCGCGGTAGCTTTCTTACCGCCAAACATCACTCGTTAATAAACTCAAACCCACATTCATTTCCTTGACTGCCTAGCGTCACGGTGGAAGCTCCCAATTAGCAGGTTATCTGTGATGTGAACGCCATGGCTAACGAGGAGACGTGCCCTGAGTCTTGTGAGGAGCGGCTGAGGGAGCTGGGGGTGTTCAGCCTGGAGAAGAGGGGGCTGAGGGGAGACCTTCTCGCTCTCTGCAGCTCCCTGAAAGGAGGGGGTAGCCAGGGGGGGTCGGGCTCTTCTCCCAAGGAACAGGCCATGGGACAAGAGGAAACGGCCTCAAGTTGTGCCAGGGGAGGTTTAGGATGGATATTGGGAACAATTTCCTCCTGGAAAGGGTTGTGAAGCACTGGAAGAGGCTGCCCGGGGCAGTGGTGGAGTCGCCATCCCTGGAGGGATTGAAAAGCCGGGCAGACGCGGTGCTGAGGGCCATGGGGTAGTGGTGGCCTTGGCAGGGTTGGGTTGATGGTTGGACTCGATGATCTGAAAGGTCCCTTCCAACCCAGCCAATTCTGTGATTCTATATGGAAGCACACATTACCAAATGATCTCAGGTGCTGTGCAGAATTTAGGCTGTGAAAGCATGAGAAAGATAATCCATGGAAACCACCGTGTCCCCGCCCCGTGACACCAATGTGCTGGGTGGCATTTGGCTGCAGGTCTGTGAGATGCTCCTGCAAGTGCCGAGGACCCGTTACCCCCCAGTGTGTGCCTCAGGCCGCATCTCTCCATTTGTCGCTATGGGCTGTCCTGGCTTTTTCTCCAAAGAATATTTAACAGCCTTTGTCACTGACAGACAGTATCTCCTCCTTCTTCACTGGAGGTCATTGAAACAGAAATTGAATAACGTCAACCAAAATCAGACACACGCATTGCTGTTGGTTCTTGATGAACAGCCACATGTGCAGAGCTATACTTATTTAATATCTTGATTTTTACATCATTTGTAGTTGTTAACCACGAGCCCCTGGCCCAGGTTGCCCAGAGAAGCTGTGGCTGCCCCATCCCTGGAGGGGTTCAAGGCCAGGTTGGCCGGGGCTTGGAGCAACCTGGGCTGGTGGGAGGTGTCCCTGCCCAGGGCAGGGGGTGGCACTGGGGGGGCTTTAAGGTCCCTTCCCACCCAAACCATTCTGTGATTCTATAGAACAAAAAGCTACAGGCTTTGAACTGACCTCGAGAGAGCAAAAGGAGTGTATAGACAGATAAAGCTGTGTCTCTGGGGGGGTTTAGCACGTTCTAGGTGACCAGGCAGGTGTAATCATCTCTTGATTGCTGTATTTTTGTGATATGTTTTGGCATTTAATAACCATATTCTTCAAAATGCAAAAAAGATGTTGAAAGAAATACCCAGGATAGTTAATACTTCGTAGTCGTCTGTTGTTTTAAGAACCAGTGTAGAAACACGTTCCTCCCATTACGTCGTCTTGGCCGTTTTCTGGCCAGGGTGTGTGCGCTCGTGCTGTGCCATATTCACCGTCACCATCACAAAAGCAAGCCAGACCCAACGGATTTATTCAAAGTAAATGGCCGGTTTCTGTTCCAGATTCTGACGTCCAGTTGGTGTTTCTAAAACTAGTCGGTTATTAAAATTCCCAGAACGATTTATCCATAATATATCACGTGAGAACACAGGTAGAATCTAAGGCATTTAAAAATTCAGTCTATAGTATGTGGTGCCTTTAACCTTGGATTAAGACATTATGATGTCCACAAAAATAAGTGTAGATGCATAAATCAGCCTTCCCAGTCTGTTCTTGTTCTGGTGGTTGTTTATCATTACCTCGGATTGTGATTTGTGGGCGCCGGCATTTCTTAGATCACATAAGACGCCAGACGTCTGACGTGTTGACATTCATCTTTGAATTTCTCTTTATATTAGTCACTTCTTTATTTTTTTAAATATCAAACAAAACCAATCAGTCGTATCTTAAATATCCGACAGGTAGGCCTCTGTAGAAATAGGGTGGTTGTCCGGCGCCGAGGAGAGGGAAGGCACCTCATCGGCGCCTGTTCCTGTCACCTGGGTTCTGGCGCGGGGAACACGTCGGGTGTTGTACGTCACCCGGCTGGGCAGAAATGGCTGTGCCGAGGCTCCATCCACACAGGTGATGGCGGGTCCTTTCCAGACACCTGCAGCCCTTTCTCCTCTTTTTTATTTTCCTCCCATAGCTCGTTCTTGCTTCTCTGAAAGCTCTGCGGGATACCTGGCTCTGGCACTAAGAGAGTTCTGAAAAGGAAGAAAAAAAAGCAGGCTTTTGTGCTCAAAATGCGGTGCTCTAGACGAGGGCTTCCTACTACCGAGTGCAGATTTCTGGATTTTAGGTGGAAAGCCTGATTGCTATATTTAGCTTTCATGGGCATTGTACTGTGCTTTGCTCTGTATTTTTTTTGAAGTTGGAAGCAGGGGGGAGCGGTGAACACCAAAGAGGCAGTTACGTGGGTGAATCTCCTGAAGCGGTTTTGAAATGCCCCAAGTTTATTTTCTGACTCTTTCTTTCGTGTGTCCGGCACAGGCAGAGGAAGGATGAGTTGGAGCAGAGGATGTCTGCGCTGCAGGAAAGCAGGAGGGAGCTGATGGTGCAGCTGGAAGGGCTGATGAAGCTGCTCAAGGTAGGGCTTGTTCCGTCGGAAACGCCGCGCGTCCTGCTCTTCCCGGGTCGGGAATTCACTGCTGCTGCCCTGAGGTTCCCGCTTCGCTGCTGTACCCTTGTAAATACGTCATGAGGAACAGAAAGAATTTGCAAAAAGCCATTTCCATGCTGGCTCCGCGCGTTGGTGCAGATGGGTAACGGGTTTTCAGGTTTCAGGTTTTCAGGATTTTCAGGTTCACGTGCTGCTGCTTTGGTTAAATAATATCAAGAGCCGTAAGATTTGGAAGGCTTTAAAGAAGTGATAGATTTGGTAATCATCAACCGCATGCGGTTCCGGGTAATAACGCAGTTTTTCCAGCTCGAACTGGAGAATAAACTGGGAGCTCTAGTCCCCGCAGTACAGACCATGAATCCCCAGAGCCGCGGTGCTGCCTTTCACCAGGGGACACGACACTGTCCCCGCGGCCTCTGGGGGGTGTTTTGGCTTTAGCGTGTGATGGTGGTGGCTCTCATCTAGAGTCGATGTTGTTTGGGTTTCTGGTGAGGGTCCGTTACTGTCTGTTGTAGAGTCCTGCTGGAGTTGAGCTCACAGCGGATGACTGTGGTCTGAAAGCCTGTTGCGCCTGTGTTCTTTCCATTCTCTAAATCGGACAAGAGCCTCTCTAGAAAGTGAGTGGCGAAACACTGGCCTGACCCAAAGAGCTTTTGGTCTAAGACAGGGTGCAACAAAGATGCTGCAGGCAGCGGGAGGAGTGGGAGAGGGACCGCCGCAGTGGCACGGGCAGGAGCAGCGCCGGGCTTGTGGGTGAGCTACGGGCACGACTTGGGAGTTCCACAGAAACTGTCTGCACTCGAAGGTGATAATGAATTCACGTCGTCTGTGAATCTAAAGTGCAGTCGCTCCTCACGTTCGCCTTGCATTCCGGGTCAGGAGAGCCTGTGATCACACACGCTCCGGAGGTGCCTGTTTGGTTTAGTTCCCCTGTGCAGACGAGCACGTTGCTTGGGAAGTATTTTTTTTTTTAAGTCAGTGGTTCTGCACGCTGTCATTTTCTTTTCCCTGTTCAGCCTGTTAACGTCTGTCTGCTAAAAATTTGAAGCCAATCCCTTGCTAAATTCACCTGGATTTCTTCAGACCCCAGATCTTTGTAAGTTGAAGCGTGGTATCTCTGAAAAGGGGCATCCAAAACTGAACTACAGATTTAGGAAAGTATAAAAAGTCATTGCATCAGAAACAGTTTGGTCCTTTGTGGTTGAGGTGACCATGGTCTGAGCATTTTTCTTGCACGTTTGAGGAACGATATCAGTTTGCACATCTGCTCTAAGCTGGTGACAAGCTCTGGTGGGACTTTCTGGAGCCCCTGTTCTTTCCAAAGCGCTCGTAAGCCTTCACAGATGGATTCTCCCGAACAAAGACCTGATGAATTCTCCCAAACACGACCTGATGCAAATGCCATCGTCTCGTTAGGGTGAAGGGCTGTTCTGTTGGCTGGCTTGGCTTTCTGCTCTTCCACCTGGAAAGCCTCAAAGGCCAGGTGGACTACCTTTCTCGGATGCCCCGCTCTGAACCTGAGCGACCCGCGGAGCTTTGTCCACCCATCTGCCCGCTCGGCCGTCGCACTCTCATCTCCCGAACGGCGTGTGGTCCCTCCCGCCCGGCCGGTCGGACACGTGGACCGTTGTGTGGAGCAGCAGAAGACGTCGGCGTCAGTAACACCCCCGTGAGGAGAGCGCGGAGGGAGCTGCGCCGGGAAGGGAGCACGAGCGGCAGATGCTGCAACTGGGGAGACACGGGAGGGAGGAGCGAGGGTTGCGGAGCAGGGAAGCGAGCCATAAGTGACTCACATGCGATAAACTAATGTTTTTAGGACCCATTCACTGGGCTGAATCATGCAGTTCAATAACGAGCTTGTCAGAAGCTGTACTGACATCTTCTAGGCTGCGTTATGCAGAAGGTTGGGTTAGGAGCTGGCTCTTACTAGGCTTCTCATTTATGACTCTGGCATCTTTTAATTCCTCCGGTTCCCAAAATTGTTTACAAACTACAAGGGCCGCTAGGACTGGATACAAGGAGGAACCTCTTCCCCATGAGGATGCTCCAGCAGTGGGGCGGGCGCCCAGAGAGGTTGTGCCTTCTCCATCCTTGGAGGCTCTAAGCCACCTGCTCGGGGGTTACCTCGGCCCTGTTCTGCCTGAGCTCCGTCCAACCCGACCTGCCCACGACCCGGGACTACTGCGGCGCTTTGGTTCCACGTGTGGCACATCACGGTTCTTTGCATTTCCCCTTCTTTGCTTTCTATGGGGCCTGGCGGCTCCTCTTCGGTTAAAGCATCTTCCAGAGACATCTGTTCCTGAGCCGAAGAAATCAAAAATGGAAAATTCCCTGCCAATGCAAATTTGCTTGCACAGTTAAAAATTTATGCCTCATTTTCAGTTTTAATGTATTTAGCTTCAGTTTACAGCCATTGGCTTTGGTACATGTGGTTCTCCCTCCATTAAATTAAGGAGTACTTTAGCGCCCCGTTTTTTTCCTACGCAGATACTTACTCATCTCAGTGGAGGCACTTCTCAAGCTTGTTTTTTAAATCAGTTAAACAGGTAGAGCTTTTCTGAGCTTCTCGCAGTGCTGTACTTCAGTAATTTTTATGGTTGCTTTCTTTGCCTTCTCCGGATTTTTAATATAATTTTTTAAATTAGGAAAAAGCAAACTGTATATCGAACTCTTCCCCAACTCTTGGCAAGGCTATGCCGAGAGTTACGGGAGTTTCATCACTCTTCAGCACTATTTTCCTTTTTCTGCCTTTCTGCCCCAGTGAGTGCTCTTTGAAAGCTGTCAGTGACCCACATCTTACTGCGCGTAAAGGGCTTTATTTATTTCGCATCGTGCTAACTGGTTAATGACAGTGTGTTACACGTTTGGCCTCTGAAGGAACTGCAGATACGAAAATACATTACCTGTGTGGTGTTCCTTTAGAAGCCAAACTTGTAGTGCGTTCAGCGAGCAAAATCCCATTTATTTGGTAAGACCCCTTTTCCATGAAGTTGTAACGCTGCGTCTATTACTTATTAGTTGAGTCTTGGATCAGCGTTTCTGTTATTTCGAGTAAATTAATGACAGGGTAGGATGTTTATGCTTATTTAAGTCATCTTACTGCCCTTTCTGAATATCAGCGCGACACAGCGTGTTCCAGTCCTGAGTATTCCAAGATCTATTAAAAATTGCCGTCACCGGACCAGATAACTCCTCCTGTAATTATTTTAAGAATCCCAGCTGCAAGCTACCCAGGCCTGCTGATCTAAAAATATCATTTCTCGTAGATACTTTTTAACACCTTTTCTCATTATTAGTGGAAAGGACTTCACTGTTTGCTGGTAGAAACTACGAGGGGAAAGTACTATTAGTCAAACGCGGAACAGAAACGCTAATTCCTCTTCCCCTATTAAGACTTTTACCATGACGGTCAAGAAGCCGTACACACCACCGCAAAGGCTTTGTTTTGTTTCTGATATTTGTGTTCATTTCAAAGTCTCCTTTTTGGTGGTTTTAGCCCTGCCAGACACAAATTTTTCCCGCAAAGTTTGAGCTTGTCTCGTCATTTGGTGCACTTCAAAAATTTTCATTTATAATTTACACCAGCTGTTAAGCTTTTATGGTTTTTTCCATTTTCTTATGCGGTATTTTTTACATTTTTAATGCTGCCTTCATTTCACCATTTAGAGCCGGATTCAGCTTACCTAACTTGGGTTGTCTGGGAGTTTGGTACCTCGGCTCCCTCTGTAAAGAGAGGAGGGAGAGGAAAGCCTACATTCGGAAGGACATAGCTGTTCTCGGGAGGTTCATCCCGTCTCCCCATGGCGAGCCATGCTGTCGTCGTTGGCCTCAGAGCAGAGAGGGGCTCTTGGCTCGGAGGTGATCAAAGCCCCATGATTACCATCCTGCTCTGATGGTCATTAGCCTGCACAGTGACCTACCCAGGCCGTTGCAATTTGGGGTTAAGGTTGGTTTTTGCATCGAGTGTCCTTCCACATCTTATGGCGATGTGTGTTGATGCTCCTTGCAGGAGGTTTCCGTTACAGGGATTTGTCGGTGGTCTGCCCCCAGGGAGAAGTTCTGGCCGTTCAGCTCTTCACCAAGTGCTGTCATTGGTGTCTTCTGCTGGGTCATCCCATGTGAGACCCCAGCTGTATCTGTCAGGGTGAGCTCATTAGTGCCAGACCACGTTCTTTGGACCAGCACTCGCCTACGAGCTCTGCTGTTGGCGCGGTCGCCGACGTGCCCGTGGAGCAGAGCTACCAGCTCTGTCCCAAACCATCTCCAGCCACCACCCAGAAGCTGTCAGGTGCCCGGACCTGTTCCTGGGAGGCAGTTTGGATGAGGCCACTTTGATCAGGGTAAGCACGGATGTGTTTAATAGCGTAGCCTCCGAGCCTGCAGAGCTGCCGCAGTGGCCACCGTAGGGCTCCCACTGGCCGCTCCCCTCCTGTCTCCTGGCCACTCTAGCTAGTCCATAGTTAAGCAGATGAAGCCCCTTGCACGCAAGAAGCTGCCTGTCCCTCTGGGCTGGTCAGTGGCCACAACCTGTTGGTACTGTTGTCAGGGACTTTCTTCCAATATTTTCTATCATCTTTTCCCCATCCGGGACGTTGGCTCAGCTTTCCCTTTTTTCCCGAAAGTCTTCTGTAACACACCACGTGCCATTAGCTCTCTTCTAATAAGTAGTCGGCAGCGATGATTGTCTGCCTTCCTGCAGGGCTTTTGCTTCCAGCCACACGGATATTCAGCAGACGTATCCCATTTCACTTTTTCCATTTCCTCAACGGTAATTTCCTCGCTAGCTGATTTGATGATTTATCTAATAACCGCTCAGTCCTTCTAGCAAAGCTCCACGCCTCCTGAGGGGTATTTTTTCACATCTGTAGTTAATGCTAAAGCCTCATTTTTCAAACTAACAACTTTTTTTGTAGAGTGGAGACCATTTAAGATCTTTTTCCTGACCTGGCTCACCATCTAGTCCTGAGAGTCCCAGTGCCGGTAGGAGGAACGACTGGAAACATCTGGGAGTGCGGGGAGGGCAGCGCTGGCCTCCGCTGCTGATGCTGAGCCGCGGCTGAGTGGAGCCATTCCCTCCATCTGCTACCTCAGTCCCGAAATCCGCACCTGAAAGAACCCCAAGTCTTGGGAGAAAAATCCCAAAAGTACGTGCTCAGAAGTGTGGAATTCTGGGTGGTCGTTCCCAGGTATCTCTGCAGCGCCCTCAGCGCACGGTTAGGAGCACGTCTACTACAGGGTCAGTGTGAAGGAGCTGCTCTAAATTAAGGGAGAGGTTCTGGTTAATCCTGCGGGATATCAGTGAGGGAAGGTGGATAAATGGGTTCGTGGATTTCAAGGCAAGAAGGAGCTTTCATTCCGTGAGTTTTATCTCCGTGACCTGAATTTCTGGGGAGACGTGCTTACCAGTGGTCCTGCTGCCCTCTGCACTGGCGGTCGGTGCCAAGCCAGCGTTGGAGGGGACACACACTGTTACCCTGACAAAGCTGTAATTAACTGTTGTTGCTGCGTAGATGAGTCATCAAAAACCTGCTGCCAGCCTTTCTGCTAACGCACGGTGTTGCTCCCTGCAGCACAGCTGCCGTGCTCCTCCACGCCACCCAGCCCGCAGGCAGAACGGCCCGTAGGACTCATAGTGCTTTTGATATATGCAAAGGCAAAATCTATGAAAACTTTGGAATTAGGAAAGAAACCCTCGACTATGTGCTACTTCGCTCATTCCCAGGAGTGCTCCTATAGCTGAAGTCAGAACGTGACCCCACTGCCCAGACAGGATCGCAGTGTACATTTCTCTGCTTCAAGAGAGGATAAATTCATCCGTATTTCACTTTTTTTGGTCTTTCAAATTAGTAGCAATCCATACTGACAAACGCGGCATTGCAACAAGGGATGTTTTTTCTGGTCAGATTTGTCCTTACTCCGCGTCGTTGGTGCTCTTGCCTCCCCGGTTCTCCCCTCCCACTCCAGATCTGGTTACTGGCCGCTCGTTAATTTGCCCTTTGGAATCCCATCTGCAGAGGTCCCTGCAGGCCCGGTGGCAATGGGCACTCTCGGACCAAAGAGGTGGCGTTTTGCCTCTCAGGCAATGACAGTTTGGGTCTCTGTGATGGCAGACTCGTGCTCCCAGGGAAGCGAATGCCGTGCAGCGGTTGCACCCTCCAGGTGGTATTTCCAGAGTTTAGAGGACGGTGGAAAGGTGCCTTGGGGACAGGTGGAGAGTCCGGAGTAGGAGGAGTAAAGCCAGTAAAGGTTCTGCCTAGAAGAAGAGATATCCGTTGGATATCCCGTCCTGTGTCCAAGATGTCCACGCTGTGGTGTCCGTCCCGTGTATGCAACTTTGGCCAACGCCAAAGGCCGTTGTAGACAAGAGTCATCTTTTGCGAATGGAACAGGTGGCACCTCTGCGTTCCCACCACAGCCGTTGTGTCTAACGCCCTTGTTTCCTTCCATGTCTGCAGATGTTTCTACAATTTGCCATGTTCTGTTCTTCCACTGGGTCTGTTGCGTGTTTTCTGTGTGTGCCTGTTTCCTTTTCATACGATAACTGATCTCTCCTGTTTCTCTCTTCACCTTTTTCTTTTGGCAACGCTTACAGGAAGAAGAGCAAAAGCAGGCAGTAAGTTGACTTCAGTTTGTAGGTGATCTTTTCTTTCTGCATGAAAATGCAATTTTCTGTTAATTGGCTTGTATGCAAATAAACGCTGGGAATGTGGGGTCTGTCGCACTTGTAAATTTGAAAGCAGCCCTCATCAGTTTCCAGTAGAGCATGTTTTTGTGTATGTCCTTAAAGCTATTTCTCTCTCCCTTTCTAATTAAGTTTATTGCTGTCGGTACACAACTGGTGGCTGCGTTCATTAGGTTTTTATAGAATTGTGCATGATCATCCGGGCTTGAAAATGTGGATTCTCAGCTGGCTTCATAATATATTTTGTTGGAGATTCTTTGGAGTATTTTACATGCTAAGAAAGCTTTCTTGTCTCTTCAGGAATCCTTTACTTTGCCTCCTTGCCACGTACAAGTCCATGCATGAAAACTAATTAATGACTTAATATTCTGGGCACGGATCCATATCATTCAGTCATGATATAGTCTCCTTGAATTAGTCCCAGTATGCTCGTTGTAAACAGGATGAGTAAACTAACAAGAGACAAGAATGCATTTGCTTTGTTACTGATTTTCATCTGCTCTGCCCGCCTATTAAAACCCGAATCCTGTGTTGATTTCGGAATCCACTCCAGAGGGAGCCCTTTTGCTTTTCTCAGAAATAGCCAGATGTTCAATGTCTTCCCTCCAGCAGAACAAATTTTCGGTATTTTGGAACATGGTTTTCTGTACGCACAAAGCTTTAATGAAGGTGAATCCTGTGCTTCTCATTGTTGGGGTTTTTTTACATGTTGTTTGTCAGATACTCGAATTGGATCGTTGATACATGGATTGGAAATCCTGGTGACTTATTTTTTGTAAGGAAATACACATTTCTGGGTAACTTCTGCTGCTGAAAATGCTTCAGCGGTGCATGTGCTGAAATGGGCGTTTGGTGACTCCTGGATGGCCTTTTGTTAGGGTTCTGATATCAGTTTAAGAAGATGATGGTGGTAAGTGTGCGTCTTCTGTTGGAGCCCAGTTCATCCCTGGGTGATGCTGCCGGTGAGGATTTATCCCTGGGTTTGCAAAAGCACCTTGCAGAAATCCCTCGGCTTAGTGAAGGGACCAGATTGCAGCATGTGGCAGCGATCTTCAAGGAATTTCCTGGAAGAAGGAAAACAACCAAGACACCACCATCCCTGTCCTCCAACTTCTGATGTGCAGGTGGAATGCTGTATCCTGTGTCATTCTCTTACCCAGCATCATTGCTAGGAATAATCATCTGTGTGGAAACGCAGCATTATTTTAGCTTGTTTTTCCTGCACCATGATGTTCATATTGATTGTGGATAAAGAAAAAGGGTAAATATGAGATCAAAGGAAAAGTTGGCCCAATTTTACTTCCCTTCTTTCCCTGGAACACTGTGTGGGTAGGAGGATAAGAGAGCCAAAACTGCCTGCTAAAATAATGTCAACACGTTGACATTCTGTCCAGTCCCATTCTGTTGGAATCTATGATGAATGAGCCAAAAAGGATTTGCAACTCAAGAAGGCAGGTTTTGACCAACCAAAGGACACGTTGCTGAGCTGTAGGAATGGAAACCGCATCCTTACACCTGCATGGGCTGAAGTAGCTTGAAACACTCCCCTCTTAACTATAAAGGTGCAGCCTGAAAAAGCTGGAAATCCCAGGATACAATGCTCCACTTGGCTGAGAAACACACAGAAATCACAAAATAGCTGAGGAGGAAAGGCATCTCTGGAGGTCATCTAGTCCAGCCCCCCATGCTCAGAGCTTCTCAGGACCTTGTCCCATCAGGGTGTGAGTATCTCCATCCAAAACCTCTCTGGGCGACTGGTTCTAGTGCTTTAGTACCCTCACCATAAGAAAGGTTTTTCTGTATTTTTAAAGGGAATTTCCTATATTTCCATTCCATTGCCTCTGGTCCTGTCACTGGATTGTCTCCCTTGACCTGCTGCCAGCACTCTTCCTAACACAGCCCAGGATGCCGTTGACTTTCTTTGCTGGAAGGGTACATTGCTGGCTCATGTTCAACTTCTCTGCAGGATCCCAACGTCTTTTTCTGCCAAGCTGCTTTCCAGCCAGTCAGACGGTTATTCCTTCCCAGGAAGAGGACTTTGCAGCCTGTGTTGAACTTGATGAGGTCCCTCTCTGCCCATTTCTCCGGCGCTTGCAGTGTTGTCTGCAAATTCATTGAGGGTGCATGCTGCCCTGTCGTCTAGGCCGTTACTGAAGAAGTTAAACAGTACGGGCTCCAGTATGAAACCTTGAGGCGCACCGCTAGTAACTGTCCTTGAGCTGTCCTTGAGCCTTCACGTTGCTGATAACAACCCTACACATCACTCTGTATTGGTATCTGCACTGTTCTGGAAAGGAGGTAATGGCATACCTCCAGCTTGAAGTCCAGAAGAACTCGTTGGACCATATACTGGCTTCCCAATGCCTTCAGGACTTCATGGTCATCCCTGTGCTCCAATAACAGAAATACGTGAATAAAGGGCTGAGTGTCTGTGGGAGTGTGGGCCGCAGAAACACAACCAACTGAAGAACTTAAAAATATTCTGTCCTTTAGAACCTCTACCAGTTTTGGTAGCTCTAGACTCTCATCTTCCCTCTACGTGTGTATAAAACCCTACAGTAGCTAGGAAAGGTCTACCATGTGCTCAGCCAGCCCCATCCTTGTGTCCACAAGCATGTGTCTTGGAAAAAGAAGTTAGAGGAGAAGAGCCTAGTCTGGTTAGTACCTCACAAAGGTCTACAGACCAGTCCAGAAACAGCAGGACCACGTATGAGGGAAAACATAGAACACTGTCTGAGTCCCGTGGAAGAGAATGCCCAAGTGCCTTAGCGATCTGAAGTGATGATCATCTCAACCCTTGACGAGATGGTTTGGTTATGTGGCGGCAACATGAATTTACAGGAAGGGTTAAGGTGAGTAACAGGCAGAGTAACTGTCACTGATCCGGGACTGGCAGCACATCAAGAACAGTGGCATCAGCATCCACATTAGGAATTTCTGATTCCCCTTCACTGCTAAAGCCTTCTCCATATTGCTAGTAAGATTCCCAGAGACGGGTCAGAGAGGATCAGCTTTCTTGGCTATGTTCAAGCAAGTTGCTTGGCAAGAAAAACGGCTTCCTTAACAAAAAGCCGTCTCGATCATTCTGCATCTGAGACAGTGTACGCTGTATTCCAGGGGCTGAAGGTGCCCAGGTTAGTGTGGCCATTCTGAATGGCTTGACGGTGGTCACAAGCCAGCGTCCACCTGGTGCAGCAAGGGTCCTTGGTGCGTGTATTTGCCCCCAACTGGGGCAGTTGGTGCGTGTATTTGCAGCCAGAGTGGTTGCGTGTGTAAGTGTTGGGTGGAGATCTTTGCTGCTCCTGGGAGGCGAAGAAGAACTTGCTTGGCTGCTGAGGTTGCCACCAAGTGCCCGCAGAAAACTGTGTGATAACGGACTTCCATCTCCAGCAAAAGACTAGGTGAGCACAGTGGCATCTGAGAGACCAAACTCCAGTCACAAAAATGTCCTCAGCGGGCCAAGAAGCTGCTGTGTCTCTTGGCCAGTCTTGGTCAGAAAATCACGGCGAGCTGTAAGGAGTTCGTGTCAGGAGAGAGCCATCTTACAGGGAACTCCAGTAACTTCTGTTCAGAGTCGATCCCCTAGCAGGATTTTGAAAGTTTCTGTACAGTCTTTCCCCTTGCAGGACTGTTCCTTGGAATCAACGGGGGCGAGTCCTGGTCGCGCCCTTGAGGGTCAGTGCCTTGGGCAGAGAGATTATTCCAGTAATGGAGTATTAAGCCAGGCGGTATTCGTAGTCCACCACGCTATTCTCTGCTACTGCTAAGGTTGTTGTGTCCCAGCTAATAAAGATCTTTGCCAGCCTGGATCCTAATTTACAACAGGACTGTTTTCATGTCACAGCTGGTGAGAGCCTTAAATAATCTGCTAAATATTAAAACCTCTTTGTTTTATAGTCAAATGAACAGCCATCGGAGCTGTACTGTTCAATAGTCAGAAGAACGTTAAGGGAATTCACAAAGATGTACATCACATGTATGATGTCTTTGGCCTGCAGTACAATTCATACAACAAATCCAGAGGAGCGTCAAGCGCTCGTACTCCCAACACGAGAGAACTTCTCTAATGCCAAACAGGCACAGAAACGGCTTCCCAGCGGAGGAGCTCACATGGGAGCGCTTAAACGCCAGAGTGGAAATCTTCTCCTTTCAGAAGATGGTGGGAACCATAGGACACAGCAGAGCAGACTGGGCTCGTGCATTTCGGGGTTATGTTACCGGTCAGGAGAAGTGGACACGCTCTCGCCCGACAATCCTCGTGAAGTCGTGGGAGGGTTGCTCCTTAACCCCGTGGAGAGGGAGCCAGGGGTTCCCCTTTTCCTCCCGTCGTTCAGATGATTCAGAGTACGTGGATGGTACCTTTCAGGCAGCTTGAGAAGTGCAAGGGCAGCAGCGCACATACCTTCGATGGGGTGAACTTTCTTGACCAACGGCTGTAGCGAAGCTGAGCCCCGACAGCAAGCCAGGATGACACCTGCGTCCCTTCCCAAGAGATGTCGAAACCTGCAAGTGGAGCATTCCTGCCCTTGAAGAGCCCTATAGCAGCTGGAGAGGTCTCATCGTGTTGAATCTGAGAGTGCCGTTCAGTTTTTGCATCCATTTTTGCATCCTGTACGCCTCTCTGGAGTGGATCACATCTGGGTGACTCCCACCATCACATACTGATGCATTTTAACAAAAATATGAAGAATTCCGCCTAATGCCTCAACACTGCAAGTCCTCGTTCATCTGCAGGGTGTGCCTGTGGTCTCTGTGGATAGCAGCAACCTCTCGGCAGGGGCGGGTTGTGTCTGCCAGCTGCACAGCCAATATGACCCAGCTGGCTCGAATGACATTCATTTATACTCAGAACTGAAAAACTTCTCCGAAAAAAGTGGAAGACCACTTTCTGGAGGGTGGGAGTGGACAGTCCCAGGAGCACAATGTAGAACAAGACAAAACTGCCTATTCAGGATCAATTTAAGGAAAGGACCAAATCTGGTTACCCACCACGCTGGCAGCCTTAGATGCCTGCTCTGGTTAAGCTGACAAGTATTGCAGCATGCAGGCTGCGTCTGTGCTCCTAAATGCACACAGAAAAATCCCGTGGCGCTGAGGACAACCGGCATGAAGATGCCCGCCTCCGTGCTCGCGGATTTTCTTGGCCTCCAGACCTGGTGGCTGCATGCAGGGTTGGGAATGGTGTGCCTGGGAACTGCCGGGGAATGTGCTAGCTGAAATGTGTCACAACTGTGCCAGGGAGCATTCTAACACTTAGATGCTGTAAATTATCTTGTTCCCGTGCCAGAAACACTCCTGGGTACGGTTCAATTCACTAATATAGACAGACACGGCTTTGGAATAAGCTTTGAGTTGGTGCCTCCTGACTAAGAGCCATGTTCACGGGCCTCCTGGAGGATATCAAACCTAGAAAGGCTCCCAAAAGAGGCATTTAGATGTTAAAGCTTTGAAGTCGTGTAGGGAACTGGACCTCCATACCTACAGAGTTGATCTGTCAGTAGACATTTCAGAAAGGAAGGCTGGGTCTGTGCTGACATGGGGTATTGGAGGTGAAGATGACCTTCCCCTCCTCTTTAGTTGTCAGCATTGCCCCTAGCAGATGACTTTTTCAGATGTGAGGAGGAAGGCTTGGCAGGGAATAGCCATGGAAATGCATCAGGATTGCTTTCTTGGAAGTCTCTTTGCTCTGATGGATCACACTGTCCTGTGGTGGTTGAGTGTCAGGTAAGAGACAAATCCCTGAATAATGTGGTGGTGCTTCCTATCACAATGGGATGAACGGGGTGAAATGTAGACTGAGGTGTGGAGCTGATGTCTGCAAAGACCTGGTTTCTGTCTGAAGAGAAAGAAAATCCCTCTCCCCACACCAGTAGAGCATGGTGAGAAGAGAAGGCTCCGCAGAGACCTTCCAGCCCCTGCCAGTCCCTCAAGGGGCTCCAGGAAAGCTGGGGAGGGACTCTGGAGCAGGGAGGGGAGCCATGGGACGAGGGGGAAGGGTTTTACACTGGAAGAGGGGAGATTGGGATGAGCTATTGGGAAGAAATTCTTTGGTGTGAGGGGGGTGAGCCCCTGGCCCAGGTTGCCCAGAGAAGCTGTGGCTGCCCCATCCCTGGAGGGGTTCAAGGCCAGGTTGGCTGGGGCTTGGAGCAACCTGGGCTGGTGGGAGGTGTCCCTGCCCAGGGCAGGGGGTGCCACTGGGTGGCCTTTAAGGTGCCTTCCAGCCCAAAATGTTCTGTGGTTCTATGGTTCTTTGATTCTATGGTTCTCTGTTTCTATGATCAGTGAGTTTCTCCGGGCTCACGTCCGTTGCCAGCTGTGCCAAGCTCGCTGGGCAGAGCGGAGAAGATTGAGCTTGGCTGGGCTGAGCAGCGGAGGAGAGTGAGTTGCTGCTTGTCTTTCGATTGCTTTGTCTGGTGGATGGTGGGGGCCAAACGCTGCAGAAGTCAGCCAGAGCCTTCCCAAATAAACGCGGTCATGGTTGGGTCTGGTGGCTTGGCATAAACCTGCTGCTGTTGGGGAGCAATGAAGAGGTGCACGAGCCTCTCCTGACGCTCGATGGGGACTGGGTGGGCTGTTGCTGTCAGGCCGGAGGGGATCCAGTCGTTCTGTCCCGCTTTGGAGAGCACACGAACGGCACGAGGGAGTAAGTACGGTCCAACGCAGAAGGCAGACTAAAACAGTGGAGAGTGCTTAGATGTTTTTAATCCTGAACTGTAGTAACCAGAGATGTTTTCCAAAATAGCAGTTGGGAAAGCTGTTGGGGAGAAGTGTGGTTTTCCCGCTGCTCCCGCTGTCCCACAAAGAGGTAAGAGCCATAAGGCAGAAGGGTTTCTGCGGAGTCCCGCTCCATTCATGCCTTCCCTGAATCGCATTCCTCTCTACTTAATCACGGTTTGGATCGCACGGCCAGAAACAGGCAGGAGTTTGTTCAGTTTCTCGTCTTCCAAGTCCTGCCGTTGCTGAGAAAGACACGTGTGCCAAGTTCCAACTTTTAAGCCGCTACCATTTTTAACAAAGCTCTGTGCAAAAGCATCGCGGCTACACTTGCTCTTGACTTGGGGGAAAAATACGCTTATTCCTTCGGATGCACTTCAAAACCAGTGGAAGGGGTTGGGTTTATTTTCTAAACAGATCCTCTGTCAAGAGGCTGCCCAGCATGAAAATTTTTCAGTTTTTGTCTTCTAGAGATTTCTGTTTATTTGCATACTTTTTTGTTTTAATGTGCGTTATTTGGGAAAAGAGGATTGGAAGTGAAACGGGGTTAGAGCATTTTCACCAGGGCGCACAGCACTCACAGGCAGCAGTTCCTGTAGATTTATCGTGGGCGGTTCTAAGGAAACTCGAGGCTTGGTCGTGTGCCACATGTGCTCAGAGGGGCTCCCAGAGCCCCGAGAGCTTCTTTCTGTGTTCAGCGTATTCTCCCCCTCCTTCTGATGTCCCGTTTTGATGTTAATAAACTTGAAACGCAGTGGCTGCAGGAGAGGAGCGTCCTTGCTTTGGGAAGGCACGTCGTGCACCCTGGGACGTGGCAGCTCTGCCGCTCGCTGGCTGTGCTGCCGGCTGGCTGCCACGGAAGGGACGGCGCTGAGATGCCTTTCCCTGGGGTGGAATGGCCATGGCTCTGGGTCACACGCCGCTCTGGTTGCAGTTCCCACCTGTGGCTCCTGGGCTGTTGCAGAAATTGTAGGGCCGTCCCCTCCCATCCCCACGCCATGCCATCCCATCTCCATCCCATCCCATGCCATGCCATCTCATCTCATCCCCATGCCGTGCCATGCCATGCCATCCCATCTCATCCCCATGCCGTGCCATGCCATGCCATCCCATCCCATCCCCATCTCCATCCCATGCCATCCCCACCCCATGCCATCCTATCCCATCCCCATCCCATGCCATCCCCATCCCATCCCATCCCATCTCATCCCATCCCCACCCCATGCCTTCCCATCCCATCCCCATCTCCATCCCATCTCCATCCCCTTCCCCATCCCATGCCACCCCATCCCCATCCCATCCCCAGAGCCCCCCTGCCCGGGGGAGCGGGGGCGAGGGGCAGAGCTTTGGAGGGAGGTTGCATGCAGGAAAGGGAGTGAAGGCTGGATGTAATATATACTGTGGCGCCTGTTCTGGAGGTCTCTTCAGGACAGTATCACGGATGGAATGATGCACTCCACTCGTAGAGAGAGGCAGCAATACATTTATTGATATAAAACATGCTTTAACAAAATTTGATAGTAAATGTGACAGTGTTTTAACAAGATTCGATGGCAAGACACACTTGGTTATTTACTGCATGGAGGACGGGGTCAGACAGAGCTGTCAGGGAGACCCTCCCGTTGAGGCAAGGTTTCAGAAAGGACCCCCTTGCCTTTCTAAACTATTTATGGGTGTAAGATGATTGACCTACAGTCATATAAGACTCCGGGGAGACCTTATAGCGGCCTTCCAGTAACCGAAGGGGGCCTACAAGAAAGCTGGGGAGGGGCTGTTTGCAAGGGCACGTAGCGATAGGACGAGGGGCGATGGTTTAAACTAGAGCAGGGCAGGGTTAGATCAGACATTAGGAAGAAGTTCTTCACACTGAGGGTGGTGAGACACTGGCCTGGGTTGCCCAGAGAGGGGGTGGAAGCCCCATCCCTGGAGACATCCAAGGCCAGGCTGGATGAGGCTCTGAGCAACCTGATCTAGTTGAAGATGTCTCTGCTCACTGCAGGGGGGCTGGACTAGATGGCCTTTGGAGGTCCCTTCCAACCCCACACATTCTGTGATTCTATGATATTTGCATATTGAACACAGCACAAGTGTTGTGGTGAGGTGGGCGCATTGCTCGTTAGCCCTTGGCTATTGTGTTGTTATCCGTCTCCCCAAAACCATGGTGAGCTGGGTGCAGCCATCACGACCAGGTGCACCCATGATGGCCACCATGGGTGGTTATCGCATGGGCAGGGTTATGGAGATAAAGGTCAGGTTGGCAGTGGAGCACACCATCACAGATGGTTAAATACAACCAGTTCTCCCTTATTTCTGCAGCGGGCCCTGGGGTGCCACAGGCACCAGAACAACCCAGGTCTTGCAATGGGGAGGGTGTCTCAGCCCTGTGCCAACCTCCCTAATGCAGGTCCAGCGCCCATCCTGCCAGCTCCAGGATAACTCCGGCAGATCTGGCGGGGTGCTCCTGCACTCCCCAGGAAGGCCAGGGTCTGAGGGGTCCCTTAGCAGCAGCACCGGAGCACAGAGCCGTCAGGCATCACCGTGTGCCCCAGCAAATAAATGTGGACATGGCGGGGAACTGCTGCAGAAACGATGGCTTTGCTCAGACTTAGCTTGGGTCTGACCTGCTGAGACCAATAATCCCGTTAGACCTCATCTGGTTGATGCAGAACCGCAAGCGCCATCACACAGCACCCGCTTCTGGGAGCCCAGCACTGGGACGCAGCCAGCGCAAATCCAACAGGATCCATCGACAGGGTCACCGTGTCGTGCCAAAGCAGCAGTCGGCACGCAGGAGCATCGTGTCTTCAAGCCTGCCCCACCTTGGGTGTAGGGAGGTGCACGGGAACAGTGCTTGAGCTAATACCCGCCACCAGATCTGAGCTGTCGCTGCATCGTTGGCGGGAACAACCCGTGGTCCAGATGATGCCCCAGAGGCCACAGAGTGAGAACAGCGTCCGAGAGGTGTCCGAGCGTGGGCTGCTGGTTTGGGATGCACCAGCAACAGCTTTTTTCTACAAGTCACTTATATGAGAAATCTTGCTTCTTGGCGGTTAGTAATATGTTTGAAATACCCAGGTATATTTGTCAAATGCCCGGGGTTCAGCTTTACAATGAACTGTCTTTGACAGCAAAACCAGCTTGAAACGTTCCTTTTCCTGGGCCAGTAGTCGCTGCTCCAGCAATTATCTTCACACGGCTTTTGAGGGGCCGGGCTGCAAATCAGAGCACTGAAATCGTCCTACTAAAAAACAGCGTTCCTAGAAAAAAGGAGAAGCCAGAAGCTCCTGTACTTACACCTTCACTGGTTTTCAAGAAGTAGTGATCCAAACTGGAAGAGGCTGGATGCCGTTCCCGAGATGGACCTTTTTGTGGCAATAATTTCAGCTCCTGGGCAGAAAACAAGCGGCGAGCACCCGTGGGTCAGGGCGGGCGTAGCGGCAGGGCCGTGGCAAGGTGCCTGCCCCCTTGGAGCAGTAAGAGGAAGGGTAGTTTGTGTAACAGCAGAGCAGAAAGAAGGTTATAAAGGCTGATGAGCGATGTCTCTCCAGAGTCAGTGATTGCTCAGAACCATGAATTTGGTGCTTGGCCTTATTCTATAGGAATAATTCATCAGTCACCATTAAAGAGCCCATATGCAAGATGAGAGCGGGGTTTTTTGTTGAAGATATTCTCCCACTACGTGGGTGTTTCTGTCCTTTTTCACTTGTTCATGAGAATTCGCGGTGGCGCGTCGGTGGTGTTTTTCATTTCACATAGATGTTTCCACCAAAGCATTTGTTGCCACATTTGGGGATAGATATTCATGAGCCTGTAGCTGTTTGTGTTTCCGTGGCGGAGATGTCATTAAGATGACTGGAGAGATGTACTACGAGGATTTGCATTTGTTTTGGCAAGATCTGATTTTACTTGATGTTTGTTTATTCCCTAAGAAGTGCGACGCTGGTGATGAGTTTGGCAAGACCGAAAGCTAGAAGACAGAATTCTGGAATAATTTGTTTGTTTTACCATATTTTCTTTGAGCATGGGTTGTAACTGGTTAAACGATCATCCTTGTAGGGTCCAGGATGTGGAATATTTATTGCTTCCCTGCTGAACTTCATAGCCGCGCTGTCTCTTCTGAAACAACGTTTTCTTTGCTTTGTCATCAAGGACCTGCTCTAGGATGTAAATAAGCTTAAGTGAGTGCAGACAGTGCATGCACATTCCTCCTTCAGGATGCGATCCAGCGTAATGCTTAATTCTCTGCAATTACTAATTCCTTCTGCTGCGCTCCAGCACTGGGTTGGCACCCAAATACAACCGTTCGGCGCCATAAATAGCGGATATGCTTAGCTTTTCCGTACCATTTTAATCTTAACCAAACTACATAACCATACATTTTCACATCTCTCCGTATTAAATTGAGCGTGTCCATTTCAGAGACAGGGAAAACCGATACTTTTTTAGACATTCAAGACTAGCCAACAAGATGTTGATGAAATTCAAATGAGAGCCGTTGCCTGTATCTTGGCTGTCGCTTGCAGAAAGCATTGCTTCTCGCGCACAAGCATGGGAAATATGGCAGGAGCCCGTGTTGCAGCTGCAGATGCCGTAACTTCATCCCGAAGGAGGAAGGTCCCTTCCAACCTAGACAATTCTGCGATTCTATGATTACCTGCTCGACACCTTGCAGGGGTGCCATCCCCATGGCTGACCTGCTGACGTTCGGTACGGTGGAAGGCGTATAACGCGGTTAATGCCCAGTAATTCGATTGCGGAGAAATTAATATTAAACGTGTTTCTGTGTGTGCATCTGTAGTACTTTCCCTCCCATCATTATCCGAGCCTAGAAGGGTAATCAAAGCCACGTGAAGGACATCTGGATCCAGTGGTGGTTTATGTGGCACCTGGCCCTTATTAATAGTAATGAGGAAATGGCAGTTTGGGATTTCTTGACCTCACATGAAATTCATTTCAGTGGGCAAAGGTTGCTAACAGATGGCAGCAATTTGGGGCTCGTCTCATCATCTGTTACACAGACGTTATCACTCCATTTTGGCCCTTTCCTTTGTAAGGATCTATCCCTTTTTCCACCTCGTCTCTTTATAAGGGTTGTCTTTTTCAAAGGGAGTCCTGAAACATCTTGTTAAAGCATGTTACATGCAGCACAAGGGTTTAGGTATGGTCTGATACAACAAAATGATCCCTTTGAGCATAAATCACTCTTTTACTAACTGTGTTGTAAACTTTTATCTTTTTGAAGTCGGTAGTTTCTTCTGGGTTATTGGCCTCTCTCCAATTTGTTCTTTATTTCCCCAGCCCACAAATACACTTTTGCACTCCGGCTTCGGGCAAATGAAAGAGCTATGAGAAGACACAACCCCATAGTTGTCGACACGATGCGCTATCTCAGACCCGCGTTTGTGTCACTGAAGTCTCGTTCAGAGGTGTACCCCAGCGAGCTGCGTGCCACCTAGAGAAGGGATTTGCATTTTGGCATCTGCCTCCCTGTCGTCGCACCGGTGGTGATTCAGTTTTCCTTAAAGAGCCTCCCGGGCCGAGCAGCCCAGGGCAGATCTTTGCAGAGCTTGCTCTAGGTTGGCTGGAAGGTGGCTGGGTGTCCTCCCTGCTGGCCATGGAGATGGTCGCCAAACGGGACCATTTGCCGTGCTCCTGAAAGGGTAAAACCTTTGAGCCATGTGTTTTCCTTTACTTTTTTGGGTTGTTGGGGTGGGGGTTTTTTTTGTAGTTGTAGCTGATGTGAAGCATGCTAGAAATAAGATAAAGAATCCTAGAAAATACAGATGCAGTGCTGTTTACTATTAAGGAAATATTATGAATTCAAGACCTTGGAAATGATGAGGTTCAATATTTGCTTACTCCGACGTTATGTTAGCCGTTACAGGGAGAGCTTCCTCTTGTGCTGCGATGGCTACCGCGCTGCGACAACATGCACGTACAACCCAGCTATCAAAAACATCAAGATACTTCCCATAGTCAAACACTGGTGTAAATATTACACCGTACTACAGAAGTGGAAAAAAAACCCCATACCTGGAATCAATTTATCCATAGTGCTAGATCAGAATAGCCCTACCTAGGAGCCGGGTTGTATGAAATATCTGTTCCAGCTGCAGCGTTGGCCTTTCATGGTGCTTTCAGACTGAAACCTCTTGGGGCTTTTATTTATCAAAGTGAAATGAAAGTTGTTCTAGCTACTAAAATCATCATGTAATCCAAATTGGGTTTAGAGAGAAACGCTTGTATTGTATTTGTGATTTAGTCTGACTCCTGTAAATATCCCTACAGTTTTGCAAGCCTAAAGCAGATGTGCTTAAATCCACAAAGAATTAGAACAGCAGCGAAGTAGAAAATACCTGGTTTTAACTAACGTAGTTTAGGAAAAACTCTGCTAACATGAAAATTAATTTTCTTTTCCCTGAACCTTTCTCTGTTGAAATAAATTCATCAAATGGAGGTGAGGGGGGCGCTTGCTCTATGAAATTCCAGTCGCCTCCTGGGACTGAAAACATAAAAGCGGGAGTGCCCCGTGGGAGAGGCAAACCCCGTCCTCTGAACTCGTCTGGAAACATCACGTTTGCTTCTGGTGGCATCAGCTCTGCAGATCATTGGCGGTTTAATCCTGTATTTCTGACAACATTAATGAGTTCATCAGATTAAATAAAATACAGAATTCCAGGAGACCTACATCTTGTAAGCTGGGTGACGCCGTTGTCAATGCTGTCGGCACTCACACGGGTCAAGGTTGGACCCTGACGGACATTGCTGCGCAGCCGGATGTCAGGGCTCCACGTGGTGGGAGCCGTCGTGGCCAGGACTGCCCTCTTGGCGAGATCGAATTGCCAAATTCTTAGCCCTAGCTACTTCTCTCAATGATTCCTGCCGTCTCTCTCCGCCGTTGACGTGCAACCTCAGGAGCTGGCTTTGACCCGTTTGAGCTGGATGCTGACAGTCAGGTTCACTCCAGCCCAGCCTGTATCTTCAGATATCCCGCTACACATCCCTCTTCCTCAGTGGAAGCCTCTGGTCCCCGAATCTCCCACTGCTGGTAGAGGCTGATATCAAGAACTTCATCATCTTGATGTCGAGGATATTAAGAATCTTCACCATTGGTTTCAGATCCAAAGTCTTACTTTCATTGTCAAGAATGGTCACAGACAATACGTCACCTGTGACATTAGGAGATGCCTCTGTGCCTTTTCGGATCATCATCTCTGAAAGGCGGCCTACAGGAAAGGTGGGGACAGACTTTTTAGTGGGGCCTGTTGCAATAGGACTAGGGGTTATGGTTTTAAACTAAAAGAGGGAAGATTTAGACTAGATACTAGGAAGAAATTTTCTATGGTGGGTAACCGTAAAAAGATGGTGAGAACCTGGCCCAGGTTGCCCAGAGAGGTGGTGGCTGTCCCACCCCTGGAAACATCCCAGGCCAGGTTGGACGGGGCTTGGAGCAGCCTGCTCTGGTGGGAGGTGTCCCTGCCCAGGGCAGGGGGTTGGACAAGACAGGCTTTAACGGTCCCTTCCCACCCAGACTAGTCTGTGATTCTGTGATCATCTCCGTTGAGCACAGAAGTAGACTTTGGCCAAGGCCATCAGGAGGAAACAGACTGGAGCTCCAAGCTCCGTCGTGTCCAGCCTCCCTACCAGGGAGCCATTGCCAAAGCTTTTGATGGGTTTATAGAACAATTACTTCATGTGGTTATATGTGATAAGAGGAGATCAGGCTTGATGTCTAGAAAGTCTCTCCCAGCACCCACGTACTCTAAAAAACAGCAGGTGGCTGAAGATGATTAGAAGAATTCATGAGTTTTAGAGACTCTGTTGGTAGTGGCCCTGGTCGTCATCAGGGAAAGCTCTTAAGAGATTTCTCTTAAGAGATCACCTCGAGGGAGGTGATTCTCCCCCTCTACTCCACTCTCGTGAGACCCTACCTGGAGCACTGCGTCCAGTTCTGGAGCCCCTACTACAAGAGAGATACGGACGTGCTGGAACGTGTCCAGAGAAGGGCCACGAGGACGATCAGAGGGCTGGAGCACCTCTCCTATGAGGACAGACTGAGAGAGTTGGGGTTGTTCAGTCTGGAGAAAAGAAGGCGCTGAGGAGACCTTCGAGTGGCCTACCAGTATCTTAAGGGGGCCGCCAAGAAAGCTGGGGAGGGACTTTTTAGGATGTCGGGTAATGGTAGGACCAGAGGGAATGGATTAAAACTAGAGATGGGTCGATTCAGCCTGGACGTTAGGAAGAAGTTCTTCACCATGAGGGTGGGGAGACACTGGAACAGGTGGCCCAGGAGGGGGTGGAAGCCCCATCCCTGGAAGATTTTAAGGCCAGGCTGGATGGGGCTCTGAGCAACCTGATCGAGTGGGAGGTGTCGCTGCCCATGGCAGGGGGCTTGGAACGAGATGATCTTTAAGGTCCCTTCCAACCCTGACGATTCTATGATTCTATGATTTGATAACGTGGATGATGTCCAGCCATGCTGCTGTGCTGGGCTTCAGGCCACTCATGTTCAAATGGTTGGAGATGGGAGCTAAGCCCATCTGCCAGGATTTGTGTATCTTGTCCCATCCCCATTCTTGCTCATGGATGTGTCAGTACCTCAGGGAAACTCATTTTCTGAATGGTCACCTTTCAAGGCTGGTGACTACCAAGGCCCAAGTTCTTCTGTGTCCCCATCTGCAAGTTGCCAGACCATAATAGCCAAACCCAGCTTTTATTTAAACCGGAGCAGGGTGATTCTCTTCCTCTTAAAACTCTGAGGCGGTCATGGGGGACGTGGGGGAGCTGGGTGAGACAGCAGGGGACGTTTCTGAAACCAAGAGCAGCACGGAATGCTGGTGTAGAACATCAAGGCTGCGAGCATTGGGTTTCCCTAGGAAAGGGAATAAGGGGAAAAGTCTAGATCTTTAAGGAGCTGGTGTTCATGGGGCGGATTGCGCGCTGCCACGTGCTGTGCGCTGCCTGACATCTCGCCTCCCTGCTGCAGAGCCTCGGGCCGTCGGCTCAGCCAAGGCAGCAGCCGCTCTCGCGGCGTCGTGGGCAACGGCTGCTCTGCCCACAGGGAAAAACCCAAAAAGCAGCAGAGCTCATCAGTCTGTGTCGTCCGCAGCGGTGCGTGCTGCTCGGCTGGCAGCTCTCCGAACTCGCTGCTGGTTTTGTGATCCATCTGCGGATGCGGGAGCAGGAAATTTAAGAAACTTCACTGCTGTGCCCAAGGCACCAGACTCAAAGGGGCAGAAGCCGTTGCCCGTACCCATTTGGGTGCCAGTCTGTGCTTCTCGTGATCCTTCTTCTCTCAAGTGATGCTTCTTACGGGAACTTGTTAGAAAGCAGCATATGTTTGTTGCTGTAATGGGAGCTAATGACAGTTTTTATTCTCAGCATTTTTTTTCTTTCAAAGAAAGAAAGAGAGCTTTTTTCCTGCTGCTTGACCCAAGAAGACACAAAAAAAAGGTGGCTCTGTCTCGGGTTCAGGATGGCGATGCTCGCTTTTTTCCGTACTGTCCTCCAGCTCAGCAGTGATATGCCCGGAGTGTGCCCCATTCTCACTTCCCTGTGTAGGGTCCTGGAAAATACGAGGAACGGACCATGCTGTCATCCTGGGACCAGAATCTACAGGGACTCGCCCGCTCTGGATCAGCAAGGAGTTTCCTATCAGAAGCACAACACTTAGGTCTGACCCCGGTGGTCGGTGTCTGTTCTGTGCCTGGGACACAGGGTGAAGCACCAGCACGCACGTCGTGCTTAGTGTCGTCAGCTAAATGATCCAGCCGGGAGTTTTCCATCAGAAAACACAGCCCAGAGCGGCAGGAGAGGAGCTGTACGGGTCTTCCTTGGGCCCCGCTCTTACACCGACAGGACGAAGCCTTTCAGGTCATCTCCCCATGGCTGTTTGCAGCTCACTGATAGACCGCAGCGTCACAGCAGAGGCTCTCGTGATGCGTCATACTCCGTGTCCATGTGTTATTAATTAGCTCGTGAGCCACTCCTTCCAAAGATCAAAGGAGCTTCGCCAGGAGACGAGGAGCTTGCTTTTAAAAACATGCCTCCAGCAGCTGTAAGGCGATGGAGCAACCTCCTGCCTTCTGCCAAACGTGCGATCCTTGGGTTGGGTCTCAGCAAACTTGGGGAGAGCAGTTCTTCAGCCTGGAACTCCTGGAGCAGCTGATGCTCCTGATGCCGTCCATCTAGAGGGGATCCTGCTTCCTCACACTCCTCACATCTAGTACATCTTTCACCTTTTACTAAAGGTGTAAGTCCAGTTTGCTTTTTGTCAGTCCAGGAAAGCAGGCTCACGGGGTTCGCACTGCCACACGCTCGGAAGAAAGGAGCCGGTGCTCATCCTGCCCTCGCAGGGGCTGTTGGATCGGCGTGAATCCCGTGAGCATCCTTCCCATCACTCGTTTTTGAAGCCCGCAGCTAAGGCGGGCACCCACCCCGTGCCGGGAGCCGCCCCGGGCCCGTGCCGGGGAGCAGAGGGAGCCGGCGGGCAGCAGAGAGAAGATTCCTCAGGCCTTGTGCATGAGAGGCACCCCAGCACCCGCCCCGAGATCCAGCCCCGGAGCGGCACTTTGGGTGGGTAAGTCACCAGCCTCTCGTCTTCGCCGGGGGATGCTGCCCGCGCGCTGGGCTCACCGAGCCTCGCAGCATCCCCGGCATCGCTGGGCGGCGGGAGGAGGAGGAGGAGGAGGAGGAGGAGGAGGAGGAGGAGGAGGAGGAGGAGCAGGAAGGAGGTCCAGCGCCTGGGTGAGGTTCACTGGCTCTTTCCCATGTCCTTACGCTCCTCTGTAGGCCATTGCCTGTGGAGGCACGCGCCGAGGGGTGGCTCCACGCGCAGGTCGTTTGATGAGGTCACTCATTTGTAACGTATTCGCAGCATCCTCGAGCCTTACAACCAACCTGCGTTTGTTATTGCTGCTTTTAACAGCCAGGAACGTTAAAAAAGGGTGACAAATCCTTCAGAATTTTACAGGTAGCGCACTTCAGGAAAGTATTGGAAGTTGCTGAGTGACCAGCTGCTCCTCACCTACGAGCATTTCTGAGACCGTGGCTTCAAAGAGTGTGGAAATGACTAGTCGAGGGCACTCTGTGCCTTCCTTTTTCTGCATAGAGCGTAGATATATTTATCCAGAGAACTACAAATTTAATCATAGCACAACATTTTGTCTCCGCCCCGAAATAAATTATGTGTAATCAAAGTCTTCCTGAAATGGGTTTAAAAAGTGTACTTTGAGCAATTTGTAGAGAAGTTCGTAGTGTTACGTTAGCAGTGAGATCCGCTTTCCCTAGGCCACCTTCCTCATTGGATTGTATCCTTCTCATCAGGCGCTTCATTTGCCTTTCAATCTGTTTTAGCCACTTTACAGCTATTCAGAGAAAACGTTTAGGTACAGAAATCAAACCGTGTGCATTTTTTATTGTGCGGTGGTTAGATTTAAGTCTATTGAGAGTAAAATTGGCATTTCTGTATCCTTGCTGAGACTGTGCGTGTTGTGCTCGTCTGTGGTCGGTGGAAGATGCATCCTCCTGACGAGGTTCCTCTTCCGCGCCTTGGCTGGGTGTAGCAGCCGTGTCTCACCACCTTTTAGCCAACGAGCCTGGTTTTGAAGGAGAAGGCAGAGACTCTCGCTGGAAGAGTGAGACCGTTGGCATTGGTGTTAGGGCACCGCACAGGACCCGAACGCGGCAAGTCTTAGGCTGGTTCGTTTTTTTTTGTCGTGGTCACTGTCTTCATAAAGTAATGTTTTCTGAGAGAGTTCGTGGCCAGAGAGGTTTCTTTATGGTTTTGTGGCATGTAAGCTCCACGTATGGCTCGTATCTCTCAAGAGCAGTGTTAGGAAATGGACGGCAGAGAGAAGAGGGACAAATCTTTCTCAAGGAACGAGACAGAATAAAAAAGAGCCTGGAAAAGAGCTCAGCACCCTCGGACGTGGGTGGTGGCTGGAAGGGGACACTGTAGGGTCCTCTCCCGCCGAGCTCCTTGGCGTGGAGCAGTTCATGGTCCTACTGAGGTGCCTTCAGAGCGGGTCCTTGTGCTGGGCCGCAGGAGCATCACCTGCAGTCTCTGCAGGGTGTTCCCGTGCCGTCGAACCATCCGAGGCAGGAAAAGGAGCTCAGGGCTGACACTCAGCACCTGGCAATTTCTAGGCCCTTTATTCTTTCACGTAGGGTTTGTAGCTTGGTCTCAGCGCCGCCCATTCCTGTCCGCGTCTTGGAGAAAGGCAGGCTGGTCCTCACTGTGTTCTCCTTACCCAGGGACAGGAGCACCGTGAGCGTGACTAATGCATTTTAACTGGAAGAGCAGAATAATATTTTGCCATCTATACCCATTTTCATGACTGAAAATCGGACCTGGAGCGTGACTCTCTGCGTATTTAGATCTTAAGACTGGGAGAAGCTCAGGGTGAGAAGGTGCAGAGGAGGTTTAGCATGTGACTTCAGCCACAGCTGAGCACGGACACTGAGACCACCGGAGATGGTGGAAGTTGGGAATTTCCACATTTCTCACAGTGCCAATGTCTCTTGCAGAATACAAGCTGTGTTCCCAGACACTAAGTTCAGCTGGTGAAGCTGGTGTTTGTAACCCTCTTGGTGGATGAGAAGCTGGCCATGAGCCGGCACCGTGCGCTGGCAGCCCAGAACCCCCCCGCAGCCTGGGCTGCATCCCCAGCAGCGTGGGCAGCAGGGCGAGGGGGGGATTCTGCCCCTCTGCTGCGCTCGGGGGAGACCCCCCTGCAGTGCTGCCTCCAGCGCTGGGGCCTCGGCACAGGAGAGACACGGAGCTGTTGGAGCGGGGCCAGAGGAGGCCCCGGAGATGCTGGGAGGGCTGGAGCCCCTCTGCTGGGAGGACAGGCTGAGAGAGCTGGGGGGGTTCAGCCTGGAGAAGAGAAGGCTCCGCGGAGACCTTCCAGCCCCTGCCAGTCCCTCAAGGGGCTCCAGGAAAGCTGGGGAGGGACTCTGGAGCAGGGAGGGGAGCCGTGGGACGAGGGGGAAGGGTTTTACACTGGAAGAGGAGAGATTGGGATGAGCTATTGGGAAGAAATCCTTTGGTGTGAGGGGGGTGAGCCCCTGGCCCAGGTTGCCCAGAGAAGCTGTGGCTGCCCCATCCCTGGAGGGGTTCAAGGCCAGGTTGGCCGGGGCTTGGAGCAACCTGGGCTGGTGGGAGGTGTCCCTGCCCAGGGCAGGGGGTGGGACTCGATGGCCTTTGAAGGTCCCTTCCCACCCAAACCATTCCGTGATTCCATGATTCGATGATTCTATGACTCTCTCTGGAGGCAGTGGTCCTCTGAAGAGCAAGGCAGAGGCTGAACCGTCCTCCTGCTCTGAATCACTCTCCGGAGGACGCTGTCCCTCCCACTGTTGACTTCAGCATGACCTCAGGCCCCGCTAGGCGAAACTAGACTTCACGAGAAGCTCTGCCTCCCCCAGCTCTCAGCATAGTTTCTATTCTTAGTCCATTGAAGAGAAGTTTATTCTCTCTTTTGATTCTCGGCACATAAAAGTTTTTCAAAGGAAGAGTGGATGAAAAAGCAAAAACTTTGTGTGCAGTTCTTGGGAACACCAAAGGAGCACGCGTTTTTTCTTAGTCACCATTCGTGGACACTGTCAAAGTCATCTCCAGACCCTGATGGTGGTGACTGTGCTTCAGTTACGCAAACCAAACCAGAGACTCTGTGGCTGCTCCGCCAGCGTTAACTTCTTGCTGTTTTGATTGCATAAAGCTTCACGTAAAGCCCAAAAAGGTGAGATCTGAGACGTGTTTACAGATTCAGCTAGGGACAGCTAGCCAAACTGGAGGGGGGGGTCACTTTTCATTATTTCGTGTCTTGACTTTTTGAGCCCCAGTAGGCATGGTAACCCCCCCAGCTCAGCTCCTGGAGAGCCGCTGCGGTTCGCCGGCGCTGTTGGTTGCAGACTGAGGGCTGATCTCTCTCCTGAATAATGCATTATTTTTTCACATTCCAGGCAGCTCCGCGTCCCTGCCCTGCACGCGGCGTATTGCACAGCCTTCATGTGCTCCGCGCTGGTGCTGGCCCCGGTGCCCCTGTGTCGGGGCCAACACTGGACCGTGTATGTGTGGCCGCAGCCCGTATTTCTAAATTAATCGTGCCTGTTTCAGCCATTTCCATGGCACAGCACAGGACTGTGCTATTTTGGCAGCAGGTTAGGCTACAGCAACACCTGCGTTGGCAGTGTTCATCACCAACGCAGAACTTCCCAAGTGCAGTCGCCAGTGTCCTTGAGGACTGCGTAAAATATTGGGAGAGTGTTCCAGGAAATGATGGAAGCCATGAAGAATTTAAATATTTTCCCGAGTTTTCTGTCCTCGCCCACATTCTGTCTTCATTGGCTTCCTCCCCTTTTTGCCAACAAACTCAAACCTTGAGCCACATTTTTTAAGGTCCTGCAAAAAGCCGTGAGAGCTCCGTTGCTTTTACACGTCCTCTCTGACATGACAGCCATGGATTTAAACAGCAGATGAACGAGCTTGTAAATCCATCCAGTGTTTTCTCCCCTTTCAGCATCTGAAGCTGTATCATTAATTAATGATTAATTCTCAGATGCAGTTAGTAATTGTTTCCATCACCACCCCACATCAGTCCCCCCCTGGGACGACTCTATACCTTGTTTCCTCTGCGTACGTCAGTAGAGTCCCAAGGGCTCAATTTGGAGCCAGAATTACCGTTCTCCTCCGTCACCCGATTGCCCCTGTGGGCCCCTTTGCGAGCGTGTACACCCCCTGACTTGTAGCAGTCAGAGTCCTCCTGGCACGTGGCGATCCCTGTTGCAAATTGCTGATGGTCCTTCCTCCGCACTCCTGAGCTGGCTGTGAAGATCTCCTCTGGATGATTCTCCTGCAGGTGGGGGGATCTCCGGAGGTCCCCAGTCCAACCTCCTGCCCGGAGCAGGTCCAGCTGGAGGGGGTTGCTCCGACCATGCGTGCTGAGCAGGGAGGACGGCTCCTTTCCCTGGCTCTGCCGACTGCTAACACACCCCGGGAGGTGGTTGGCCTTTGCTGCTACTGGCTCCTCTTCCACGGGGCTTGGCTTCCACCTCCTGCAGCAAGGCTGGGCCGGAGCAGTGCGTCAGGGGGGCCAGGAGCCCGGCTTTGGGCTTCTTCACCTGTGGCGAATTCATTCATTGGCTCAACATAGTGTTACTCTGTAGTGAGTAATATATAAAATAAGCACAGTATAGCAAATAGCCCAGGAGGAAGAGCATTCTCATGGTGGGGCCTCTGGTGTGCATCAAGAGGAACATGCCTTCCTGGAGGGACGTGTTGCTCTTAAACGTGGAGTATCTCATGCTGTTATCAGGACTGGTCAGATAAAGTCTGATCCAAGCCATGAAGCAAGTGTAGGCATTTGTTGGGTCTGAAAGACGACTTTTGACTTGAGAAGTCTCCTTTCTGGATGGCTTCCTTCAAGCTTTATTGAATAACACAAGAGTTGCAAGCTCAGCAAAATCAGGTTTTCTGTAATTGCATGGTACTGTAAGAGACTGTTTTCTCTTTTGAATGTAACAATATTCCATTAATGCGTGTTTGTCATTTATCTTTTCCACGAAGCAGGTGGTTTTTGCTCAAAGCAACTCTTTTTAAGTGGCTGAAGTGTTTCAATTCCTTGGGAAGACTACTGTTCCCCTACCGCTGTTTTTTATGCACTCCTCCAAAAAGTTTGTGGTGTCTAAATGTAGAAAATGGGGGGAGTTTGTTTTAAAAAGTCCCCAAGGCTAGGAAGTTCACTTTTCAGTGAGAACTTTTATGTTCAGAAGACGTTTACATTTGCATAGCAAAGGTTCTCAAATACTCAGAAATGTCAAAATTATGTTGCGTGTACAGATTTCATGGTGCTCTGAGGCTGATGTGCTACACCTGCTCCTAAGGGCTGGACGACTGCCGATACGTGGCACAGAAAATGTGTGAGATCGGAGGCTGCTTGTGCGTTGAGCTTTCCCCTTCCCAAGCCCATGCTCACCGAGCCGGGGACCACCTGCAGGGCTGCGCCGGCCCTGAGCTACGCAACCCCCGGGCAGGCAGAGGATGGGGCACAGGTTTTTCGTGCACTGGCATCCCTGGTGTCCCCATCCAGACGACCCGTGGCTCTCCGGCTGTACCACGTAACAGTGCTCCTCAGGGGAGGGTTGATGGTGTTCTCTCTTGGCTTTCCTCTCAGACCGGCATGGGCCCTTACAGGCTCCCTCACATCAGTTGAGTTTCTTGCCCAAAAGTCCAGATGTCCATCTTGGAAACTACCCTGAGCAGGGCATGGACTCCAGAGAGCAAGTGACCATTTGACCAGATAGTCTGACATCCTTTTTATCGTAGGGCATTTCACCTGGTTAATTCAGGTTTTGAATCCAGCAAAATTCTTATTCCGTATTAAGTTTGTTAGCCAGAAATGTCTCCGATGTTGTTGTGAAAACACGACGGTACAAAGGATGCATCGGTTTGCGATGCAAGTTATCCCTCTGCTGCATCGCAAGTTGTTGAAAAACATATTGTCTCCATCGCAGGATGCACATATCTGCTTCAGCTGGTCTTGATTTTACCTTTCCTTGCTAGATTAAACATCTCTGATAGCCTGTATTGTCATCCTGGGGATGTACCTGCCTACTTAGATAGAGTCAGCTCTGAAGTACCTTTTGGCTGACCTAAGGAGGCTGATGGCTCCTGCTCTTTTCAGACCTTTAACTAATGCCTCTGTTTGGCTTTTTTTTCTTGTGAGCACCTTCTCCCTCTCGCTCTCTGTTTTACAGTGTGGTCTCTCAAGGTGTTTTGCTCAGGTGTTCCAGTATCATCACCGTTAGCACCCTCGGTACTTACTGGCTCCCCTTCTCTTTTGCCGCAGCAGCCCACTGAAAGCTCCTGTTGATGATCATCAGTTGTAATCCTCTGATTTTTTGTTGTTATAATCTCCTATCAGCTTTTTCTATTATTTTGCCCCGTTTTAACATTAGGCTAACTGGCCTTAGCTACCCAATCATTCTGCTTTTCCTTTTCAGTATTATCCAGGAAAAGGCTACGATACCTAAGATGCCATCTGGAATTTCCCTGTTACTTCAAGATTTATTAAAAATGGATATCAGTAGGCCAAAAAGCTCTTCAAGCAACTCTTCGGGGACTGTTAGGTTCAAGTTATCCAGCCTGCTGCCTTTAAAAATACGCATCTTCAGAGAACGGTGTGCTGAATACTGAAATACTGCGCTGTAATCGAGTCATAAAATCTGGTCCCAGAACAACGACAAGTTTCCCCAGAATCAATTATTTCATATTCATTCACCATCCTGAAGGGCAAGTGTTGGGTGCGATGCACTTTGTAGAAGAAAACTGTGATTTCTGACCTTTCTAGAGACTGGCGGGGTTCCTAGGGGAACTCTGGCAGACCCAGCTCGAATTTGGATCCTCCAAAACCACACAATTTCACTTCTGCGCTGTGCGAGTAGGGGGGTAAAGAGCTCACCCCGCTCCCTCCTTCGCTGTGATGCTTCGTTCCATTAGTGCTCTTCATCCTCGTCAGTGATCCCATGGATCCATTGCATTCGAGATCCTGGAGTCCTGGGTTAACAATATATCTAAAGGAAAAGTATTTCAGAAGTGCTGCCACCCACACACACCTCTTTCTCTTTACGCTCTTCACCTTTCCTAAACAGGAAAAAGTCGGATTTTAAGATACCAAGCACGTAAATTCTCTGTGATCACAGTGTCAGCGCCAGTGGTTTCTACTGTCTTGTTAACCGCAATTCCTGGGTTTTTTCCTGCTTCTTTGGGCTAATACTTTTGGATACCCAACGGATTTTTCATATTTTTATATCTGAGTTTTCACACCACTGTGGGCCTTAGGTAGTGACAATATTTTTACTTTTGCTAAGATGGAAACCAGAGCTTGTGTCTCCCCCCATTTTCTCCTCTTACCGTAGAATCATAGAATCATCAGGGTTGGAAGCGATCTTAAAGATCATCTCGTTCCAAGCCCCCTGCCATGGGCAGGGACACCTCCCACTAGAGCAGGTTGCTCAGAGCCCCGTCCAGCCTGGCCTTAAAAACTTCCAGGGATGGGGCTTCCACCACCTCCTGGGCCACCTGTTCCAGTGTCTCCCCACCCTCATGGTGAAGAACTTCTTCCTAACGTCCAGGCTGAATCGACCCATCTCTAGTTTTAATCCATTCCCTCTGGTCCTACCATTACCCGACATCCTAAAAAGTCCCTCCCCAGCTTTCTTGGAGGCCCCCTTAAGATACTGGTAGGCCACTCGAAGGTCTCCTCGGCGCCTTCTTTTCTCCAGACTGAACAACCCCAGCCCTCTCAGTCTGTCCTCATAGGAGAGGTGCTCCAGCCCTCTGATTGTCCTCGTGGCCCTTCTCTGGACACGTTCCAGCACGTCCGTATCTCTCTTGTAGTAGGGGCTCCAGAACTGGACGCATCCTCTTGCTGGAACAGGACTAACCGGATCGTAGGCGTTGTTCTGCAGGGTGCCTTGTCACTACTGTGGACGTTAAAACAGAGGTGAGGACGTATCGATGGCAGCACCTTCAGAGCGTGCCCTGGGGCTGCTTACCTGACTGCACTGTCCTGGTAACTAGTACTTATCTGGAATGAGTAACTAGTAGCTCACACTCACCTGGTAACCAGTCACCATCCCACGGGCATCCCTGTGCCCGGGTGTCAGACCCCCTTGTGCTGCTGTGGGTGCGTGTACCCCACCCCATTGCTATTCTTCTGAGCCTCCGGCTCGTGTGTAATATTCTGCGCTGCCTCTGTATTAGTGATTCATCCTAACCTTTATGTCATCAGGAAGTTTCATTAGAGTGCGGTTATTTTTGTGCACGTAATTAGAATATTAAATAGATGAATCCCTGAGGAATCCCTCTTGTATCCTCCAGCCTGCAGGTTGTCTTTCAGCAGAACCCATTTTCTCCTCGCTTTCACGGCGATACAGAGCCACAAATCAGGACCCCGCGGCGCTGGCTGACCTGTGCTGGCAGCCGCTTCAGGGACCAAACGCGAACGCGGGGTTTATCTCCTGTAGCCTGTTACTGCACGCTGCCTGGGGCAGATTCCTCGGTGGTGCATTCTCTGAGCACCATCTAACGACCCCGTGTTCTGGCTTGAAGATTTCACGCTTCTGTCTGGTGGTCACAAGCCGACAATCCACCCTTTCAGCTCCTCGCACGCTTGTTTCCCTTATCGCTGTCTTTGTTGTGTCCCTGGCAATGGTTATCACGTCAGGCGAACCAAAACGCCGTTATCCTTTGGATGCGGTGTGTAAGCGGTTGATTCGAGATGTGTCTCTCTTTGTCTAGCCCGGCCCCAGAAGCTGCACGCTTTGGGGGGTTTTTTCCGGTCCGTGAAAGGGGAGCAGGGCTCACGCAGGATTACAGAGGTTCTTCTTTGTTGTCAGTATCTGTCACGCATTTAGACCGAGCTCTGCTTCACGTCCAACTTTCTTACAAGTCGCATGCCCTTGCCTGCTTAGACGCTCATGTGCAAACTTGTTGTTATACTGTCTTTTTAGCTTCGTGCTCTTATTGCCAAGGAGGAATTTCACCAGTGATTTTAAAAGCTGGATCTGTTGACAGACCCATTAGTTCTGGTTCTTATCCCATGAGCTCTTTAATTGAGCGGCTTCCATCATCGTAGTACCTGTATCCTGCCCAAAGCTGTACTTCTGTCTCCGTAGGAGCAGTTCTGCTGGTGTGGAGAGAGAAGGAATTTGGTGTTGGGAAGCAAGATGTCAGATGAGCGTTGTGCTATGATACGGTGATTATTGCAGCCTCTGGATTTGGTCCCTTCCACGGGTCGGTGGTGACACAGTGTCCTGCAGCGGCTGGGCTGGTCCCTGGCCACTTGCTCATGGGTAGCCCCAAAAGACGAGAGACGCTTTGGTCAGGCTGTGCCTTCACGGAGTGCTCGGTGTGGAGCTGGAGCTGCAAGAGGTGTGCTCTCAGCAGCGAGCACAAGTTCCCCAGGCAGGATTCTGATGGTTTCCCGGGGAGATGGCTTCTCTCCCGAGTCTGAATGGCAGTGATGGATATACTCTCCTTACACTGCTGCCGTGGTATAACCGTGCTGAACGTCAGAGCTACAGATCGCCTTAGCATCATGCCCGGGCTGGAAGGGACCTTTCAGATCATCGAGTCCAACCATCAACCCAACCCTGCCAAGGCCACCACTACCCCATGGCCCTCAGCACCACGTCTGCCCGGCTTTTCAATCCCTCCAGGGATGGCGACTCCACCACTGCCCTGGGCAGCCTCTTCCAATGCTTCACAACCCTTTCCAGGAGGAAATTCTTCCCAATATCCATCCTAAACCTCCCCTGGCACAACTTGAGGCCGTTTCCTCTTGTGCCATGGCCTGTTCCTTGGGAGAAGAGCCCGACCCCCCCTGGCTACCCCCTCCTTTCAGGGAGCTGTAGAGAGCCAGAAGGTCTCCCCTCAGCCCCCTCTTCTCCAGGCTGAACCCCCCCAGCTCCCTCAGCCGCTCCTCACCAGACTTGTGCTCCAGACCCCTCACCAGCTCCGTTGCCCTTCTCTGGACACGCTCCAGCCCCTCAAGGTCTTTCTTGGCGTGAGGGGCCCAAACCTGGACACAGCCCTCGAGGTGGGGCCTCCCCAGTGCCCAGTCCAGGGGGACGGTCACTGCCCCACTCCTGCTGGCCACACTGGTGCTGATACAGGCCAGGATGCTGGTGGCCTCCTTGGCCACCTGGGCACTCTGTGGCTCATATTCAGCTGTTTGTTGACCAACACCCCCAGGTCCTTTTCCACCAGGCAGCTCTCCAGCTGCTCTCCCCCAAAACTGTAGCGTCCCTGGGGTTGGTGTGACCCAAAAGCCCAGTACCAGAGGCCGTCGGACCTCTGGTAGGGCAGATCTGCCTTCTCATCCTGGGGGAGCTTTTCTAGCTGTTTCTTTAATCCCCTGGGAATGGTGTGGAGCAGGGAAATCCCGGACCCACCCCGCAGAGAGCGTCTGCAGTGGTTGGTCTGGATGCTCCCAGAATCGGGAGGTTTTGTCCCGAGGCGGTGCCGAGCCCCGGCAGCAGCGCTGCTCACCGGGGACAGCTTTCACGCCGTTAGCCACGCCGATGAGCTAATGGGGGAAAAAGCGCCAACTGAGAAGCCTGAAAGCAAAACCGGGGTAATTTTGAAAGATAACACTTGCTTTTAGCCTTTGTAATACAAGTCGGCGCGGGAACGGGATGGGAGTGGGAAATGCCGGCGCCCTGGGAAGCGCTGGAGCGAGGGTGGGGGGCGATGCTGGGTCGGGGGGAGGAATCTGGTCCATATTGAGCACAGTTACGGGTCCTACATGAGGCCCCGCTGGAAGGGGGGGGGCGGCAGCACATGCCCCAGAACTGTGGAAATGGCGGATGAAAGCAAAAATGTCAGGCTTTGAAAGGAGCTCGGAAAAAGGAGGCATTCTGTGTGGTAACCGAGATTTTATTGTTTCCTGATCCCTGCTCTGTGTCCCGCAGCTGGGGGGATAGAGAGGAATGAAAACAAACAGCGGTTCGGGAATGGGGGAGTTCAAACAGCCCTCTCGGCGGAGCAGGGGACGGGGCAGACCTGTTCTGGGGGGGTCTCAGGGCGGCGCGGGGCTCCTCGGCAGCAGCAGGCTTGCTTTTTTTTTTTAAGAAAAAGCCAAATGATAACATGAAACGATAGCAAAGCATGGGGAGGGCATCCTCAGGACGGTAATTGCCATGAAAAGGGCAGGAGCTGCCAATAGTTCATGGAATCACAGACTGGTTTGGGTGGGAAGGGACCTTAAAGCCCACCCAGTGGCACCCCCTGCCCTGGGCAGGGACACCTCCCACCAGCCCAGGTTGCTCCAAGCCCCGGCCAACCTGGCCTTGAACCCCTCCAGGGATGGGGCAGCCACAGCTTCTCTGGGCAACCTGGGCCAGGGGCTCACCCCCCTCACACCAAAGAATTTCTTCCCAATATCTCATCCCAATCTCCCCTCTTCCAGTGTAAAACCCTTCCCCCTCGTCCCACGGCTCCCCTCCCTGCTCCAGAGTCCCTCCCCAGCTTTCCTGGAGCCCCTTGAGGGACTGGCAGGGGCTGGAAGGTCTCTGCGGAGCCTTCTCTTCTCCAGGCTGAACCCCCCCAGCTCTCTCCAGTACTGATCACATCTTCTGCTTTGTTGTACCAATAAAAGAAGGATTGGGTTGCTCGGTGGTAACCGCTGGAAAAGATGGATTCTCTTAAATCTAACCAATGGAAAAGTCAAGCGGAGCTTTCCCTTCTTTCTCCCCCTTTTCTCTATTGTAATCCGGGGAGAACTGTCCTCATCGCTCTCCTCCTTTATAAGACCGGGTGTTTAATTCCGTGGGGAGTGTGCGCGGCTCTGCAGGGAGGCAGCTCCCCGCTCCCATGGGCGAAGGCTTTGAAAACACCCCCCGTAGCGGAGCTGGGTAACGTCGCTGTCCCGAAGTCACGGCTCATCTGCACGTTAGGATTAAAGCTGAAAAAGCAAACTGTAAAAAGAGCTGACTCACACGAGACGTTTGCCAGAAGAGCGGCGGAAACAACGCTGGGACTCGGCATCTCCCGGTTTGGCAGGAGGATGCGCCGAGCCACAGGGAGAGCCGCGATCGGGACGGAGACGATCGCCACGGAGCCCTTGGGACGGGACGCAGGGACTCTGCTGAAGCGGTTTTAATTTGGCACTAACGATGGCAGCCGCGTTGCAGCCCCGCAGGCTCTGTCACCGCCAAGAGAGGGTTTCTCCAGCCTGTCCCCAGCCCCGAGCCCGGTGCATGGCTCGCACCTGCAGCGAGGGCTGGACCTGTGGCTACCATCTTCCCAAACAAACGAGCTTTAATTCACTGCATGATTCAAGACCAAAGGCTGCTCCGGGCGCAGTCCTGCCCCCCCAGCACGCTCAGCCTCCCCGGCAGATTGCCTGTCTCACAGCCCCCGCAGTATTGCTGGGTGGTTTCGTGTATCTAATCTAATTATGTGATTTTGAACAATTAAATGCAAACCTTTCGGTGCAACAGGCAACGTGCTGTTGAATAATGCCGTTGCCTCTGCCCAGCCCCGGCACTTCACCGCTGGGTTGGGCAGTAGCATCACTGGGACGGCGTCACCAAAAAGCCCAGCATGGAGCAGCCCAGGTCTGGAGGCTGTGATGGGGTATTTGTGATCCATTCGCCCACACCAGCACTCGTGGTATAAATCCCAGACTGGCAGGGGCTGGAGGGGACCTCTGGAGACCATCCCATCCAATCCCCGGCCAGAGCAGGGTCACCCAGAGCAGGTGGCACAGGAACGCGTCCAGGCGGGGTTGGAATGTCTCCAGAGACGGAGACTCCCCCACCTCTCTGGGCAGCCTGTGCCAGGGCTCTGCCACCCTCACAGCAAAGAAGTTCCTCCTCGTGTTGAGATGGAACTTCCCATGGTCAAGTTTGTGCCCGTTGCCCCTTGTCCTGTCCCCGGGCACCACTGAGAAGAGCCTGGCCCCATCCTCTTGCCCCCCACCCTTTAGCTATTGCTGAGCATTGATGAGATCCCTCTCAGCCTGCTCTGCTCCAGCTCAACAGCCCCAGGGCTCTCGGCCTTTCCTCAGCACAGAGATGCTCCATCTCTTGATCATCTCGGTAGCCCTTTGCTGTCCCCTCCCCAGCAGTTCCCTGTCCTTCTGGACCCGGGGAGCCCAGAACTGGCCCCAGTGCTCCAGCTGTGGCCTCCCCAGGGCAGAGCAGAGGGGGAGGATGACCTCCCTCCACCTGCTGGCCACGCTCTTCTTGATGCCCCCAGGATGCCATTGGCCTTCTTGGCCACAAGGGCACATTGCTGGTTCATGGCCATCCCGGTGTCCCCCAGGACTCCCAGGTCTCTTTCCACCGAGCTGCTCTCCAGCAGGTCACCCCCAACCTGTCCTGGTGCAGGGGGTTATTCCTCCCCAGGTGCAGCACCCTACACATGCCCTCGTTGAACTTCATCGGGTCCCTCTCCGCCCAGATCTCCAGCTTGTCCAGGTCTCTCTGGATGGTGGCACGGCCTTCTGCTGTGTCACCCGCCCCTCCCGGCTTTGTGTCATTGGCAAACTTGCAGAGGGTGCACTCTGTCCCCTCAGCCAGGTTGTTGATGAATATGCTGAAAAATATACTAAATACATATCTATCAATGTATTATAAATATATATGTTTATTTTATCTAGATAGGTGCCAGCAAGATACTCTGTCCGTGCAGAGCTCTTTTCGGAGCAATGCTGGGAGGACCGGGGAGACCAGGGAGTGCAGGCATCGCGCCTCTCTCGCTCCGTTGCCATGAAAACAGCCCTGCGTTAGGTTTTAGTCGGGGGATTTTATTAACGCTTCAGAAAGGTTATTAGCCTACCCGACTAATAAGCCTTTTATGTGTTCCTTGGCGTGATTGTTCTTGGAGAAGGGCGGCAGGCAGCGTGAGGCCTGCTGGAGCCGATAGCCCTGCCTGGTGTGCCATGGAGGACAGTAAAATTCAATTTTCCTACAAGAATAAGGTCAACAGGACCAACGGCGGCCGGGGGGGGAGGTGTGTGTGTGTGTGTGTGTGTGTGTGTGTCTGATTTAGTGACCTTATTTTCTGTTTTAAATATTTTCCTCAAAGAGTATTTGCGGCGAGGGGGTTGAATTATTTTTAGCACACGCTTCGATCGAGCTGGAATTATTCTGGCAGCAACAGCAATAGGTTCATTTGCAGCAGCGCAAGGATTTTTTTTCTCCTCCGTTTCTGGTTAACATAAATAATTTTAAAATTACTAGTAAAATGGGAAACGGCAACTGGCGATACAGACCCAAACTCTGGGGAAATGCCTTGCAGGGGGCTTGCAGCCCGGCTGACGGCAGCGGTGGTACCCAATGCGGAGCAGGGACCAGGGGACGGCTCCCCTGGCGTCCCCGGAAAATAGGACTTTCGGAGCTTGCGAGCTGCGTCGTGGCGTCCCCACCTACCCCACTCCTCTGCCGCAAGGACAAGACCCAACGGTCTTACACCAAACCGGCTTAACAGCATTCCAATTTTTATCACAGGTTACAGCAACTCCAATAGATGTGTATGAGGAAAAAGGCAGAAACGTGAACATCCCCTTTGCGGGCGCCTTTGCAGACCAGCTCCAGAGCAAACTCCCGTTCTCCTCCCGGAGCGCCGGAGCAGCGTAGGCTAGATGAGCCTCATGCAAAGCAGTTATAAATTTGGTTGGGAAATTTTTCTCCCGGATCAGTTGTCAAGGGTTTTCTGTTAAAATAGCAAGATGTGTAAATTGAAATTCCTCTATAGTTCATTATTTCTGTCCTGAATTAATTACTATTCAGCCTTCCTGCGAGGGACTTAGATTTGCTCTTGGCATCAGGCAGGAGGAGATCGCTGGGGCTTTTGAGAAGGGGATGAGAATTCAAAATTATCCTAAAAAATTTCAGGGATATTTGTAGAGAAAAAAAAATATTGGATTCCCAGTCTGTCAGAAGGAATGTGTGCAGCATGTGTTGTGGAAAATCAGCTGAGCAAATACGAAATACGAAGGCTGGAAGGACAGCCATGCTGCAGGGAGCACCCGGGGCCGTGGTGGATCACAAAGCAAACATGAGTCAATGCTCTTGTGGTATTAAAAAGAGGAAAAAAAAAAAAAAAAAGCCTAGAGATGACTTTGGGGTTCACTGGACCCACAAACCAGCCCCCCTACTCCACCGCCCCTCGCTGTGGTCCCACCTGAAACGGGAGGTCCACCTCTGGGCTCCAGCTCTCCAAACAGGTGCGGCAGGTCCCGAGGAGGTGGCTGAGGAAGCTCGTCTTGGCTGAACCGCTGGCTCACCCGAGCAGGCTGAAGGACCGGAGCGGTTCACCTGGAGAAGAGAGGACAGAGAGCGGGTTTAGAAGGCGTCAGACCCACAAAAGATCGCTGCCCGGAGTGGGGAGGAGCTGCGGTCCTTGCCCCGCAGGGCTGGGCCATGCCGCGGGCTCCACTTGCTGAAAAATTTCATTTAGGAGCTTCATTGAGCCTCCGGGAAAATCTGGATGAAGAGGTTTTTAAGAGCATGTCGGATAAACATCTGTCAGGAGGGGATTATGAAGAGCAGACCCAGCTGTGGTGCACAGGGGCGGACGAGGTGTTTTCTTACAGCTACGTTTTCCTATGATTCTCCTCAACCCCGTGGCAGCAAGTAACGGCCTTTCCCTGCACCTGACCTTTGTAAACGGCATTTTCCATAACTCTTGACTGCAGAAAAAGTGCCTGACATGACACTAAACACAAGTTATTTTTGTTACTTCAGTGGCAATAGTTGCCAGGTTTTCTGTTGCTCTCCAGCATGTTGGCTCTATGATGGACTGTCATGGAAGAGGAGCTCCATGACCACATTGGGGATGTCATAGAATCATCGAATCATGGAATGGTTTGGGTTGGAAGGGACCTTAAAGATCATCTCGTTCCACCCCCTGCCCTGGGCAGGGACACCTCCCACCAGCCCAGGTTGCTCCAAGCCCCGGCCAACCTGGCCTTGAACCCCTCCAGGGATGGGGCAGCCACAACCTCCCTGGACAGGAGTCCGTGCACACAAAGGGCTCGCTCTTGCTCCAGCTGTGGGGACAGGCCGGACATTGAAGTGTGCATGAAAACTGCAAAAAAAAATGGGGAAATGGATGCAAGCAAGTGGCCAGGGTGGAGGAGGAGGAGCACAGCATGTGGCTGTAGCAGGAGAGCGAGGCAGGACATGGGCAACATGTTGCTCTGAAGACCAAACCCAGCCCACCTTCAATGGGACGTGCCCTTTGATGGTGCATTTTCTCCACCGTCATCTTTTGCGTAATCTGTGCAGAGTGCCCTTTGCTGCTGCTGCCCACCGCTCCCTCTGTTCATCGAAGTCACACATTAGTAAATCAAATGTCTTACAAAGAATATTATTTCTCCATAAATTATCCTCGTCAATAAAACCCGTCATCATCTCAAGGAAGGAAATTGGGTGTTCCTTGGCAAGGCCTGTTTTCAGCAAAACCAACTTGTCCAACATCCGCTGTTTCTGTCATTTACTCCCCGTCGTTATAAACTTGTGGGTTCGTTGGTTTGTTTGAATGGTCGCTGGCCGAGCATCGCTGTCTGCCCAACCTGCCTGCGGTACTCCGTTATACTCTGTGTAGTAAAATGTTTGCGCTCTCCAGGACTCATAAATTTCCCCAATATTTCAAGATGTTTTTAAACAAAATTAGCCTCAGCACAAGGAGCGTTTCAACTCGTTGTTTTCAGGCTCCTCCATGCTATTTATTGAGTTGGCTCAGCCCCAAAATGAGCAGAGGAATGCAAGGGCACTGCGGCTTTTGGGTTGTGTATATGCGTAAAATTGTAAACACAGATGATGTAGGCTTGATGGATGACCTATACCTCCATGGAAAGAATAACTTGATTTCCTACTTGACGTTTTTTTGGTGAAATATGCAGGAAGCGTGTTTTTTCCTTCCCTGCTACATAATATTTTGTGGTCACGGTACATGTGGTAACGTCGGCGGAGGTTACTCTGCCCATTCGAGCTGGGTGGTGTCAACGTTGTTGGAAAACGTGGGGACATAAAGGGCCTGAGGGGCTGAACGAGAAGAGAAAGCCACAGGCAGCATTGACTCTGGGGGCTCGGTCTGGGGTCCTCCCCCAGCCCTCGACGTGGGGAGAACACCTGGGCGAGGAGAGAGAGGCGTTTGTTTCCGAGGAAGCCCCTGCAGCATGGAGAAGAGCTCCAGTTCCTTACGGTGAGCATTACAAAAGGTCTTCAGCGTGAGCCCCGTGGTACTTGGCGCGAGGAGGCCGGGCTCGAGAGCCATTTCAGCATTCTTGAGTGAAGAGAAAGGAAAGCACGGCAGATGTGAATTAGACATGGAGTGTGCATGATATGCAGATGAAAAACCCGTTGCTGTTTCACTTTCTAACGAAGACCCCTGCTTTCTCTTGGATGCCGTCTGACATCCTCTGGCTTGCTTTGTCTCCTACAGCAAGGATGCGGAGCAAAAAAGGAGAGCTGTAGACCATGTGTCCGTATTCTCTCATATTTTTATTCTGTTTCTGCCATATTTTCTGGAGTTAGTTACTTAGGGCATGATGAGATGTTTACTTGTCTAGATCACTTATCTAAAAACCGTTAGCTCTTTGTTTTTCTGTGCATACGAGATCCTTTTTATTTTAATCTATTCATAGGAATACGCTACACAATAAAATGCATTAAAATCAATGTATATTTCCTGCAAAGCAGTATTTCTTAGTTTCTCAGTAAACATCTGTAGATCGTAGAGATGTAGGGCCTTCTGGGCGTCTTTAGCTCAACTTTCTGCTTGAAGCAAGACTGCTGCTGGCACTAGGTCAACTTAGTTCTGGCGTTGTGTAGGTATGCTTTGAAACCCTCTAAGGATGGAGATCCTTTACCTCTCTGTTGAACCCCCCCATGAAGAAGCTTTTCCTAATGTCCACATCCTACAAAACCCTCTGGTCAGGGTGACATGTGAGCTGCAAGGGAAATCCGTCTGTAATCTTCTGTCTCCTCATGGGTGACCGAGGAGAGAGCAGAGCCAGGGCCTTCCCAGAGCTGCATGGAGAAAGCAAGAGGTGATGGTCGCACGTTGGCTGGGGAATTCCAACTGGATTTGGGAAAGAAATTCACAGGAGAGTGGTTAAACTCTGGAGCAGGCTGCCCAGAGGGTGCTGGGACCTCCCTTTGAGGGGGCTTTCAAAGGTCAGCTAAAGAAGACCCTGAAGAAGACCCTGAGCAGCACTTTGAGGTTGACCTTGCTCAGTAGAGGAGATTGCACTGGGCACCCTCTGAGGCTTCTTCTGACACAAATTTTTCAATGCTTCTTTCATCCCGTTCTCCTTTAAAACTCTCCTCTGTCGTGGCGGTTGTAGGAAATTTGGCAGCAGGTCACCAGAGAGGTGGGGGACCTCCAATAAAGCAGCTGGGGCGAGGGAGGTGATGGTGCGGCAGCATTTTGTGTACCTGCTAAAAGCTATTGTGGTTGCTGCTCCCTGGACCCCTGTTGAACTGGTTCTAATGCCCAGACCAGAGCTCTGCCTCTTCTCTTCAGGAAATATTAAGGGTTTTTTAGGTTAGACCTCAGAACTCTTGTTTACGAGACTTGATAAGCTGGGGCCAATAAATCGAAGTCAGCTCCCAAACATTTCAGGAGCTGGGTCAGAGGTTTCCTTTGCTGATTTTCTAAATCGAAATCCATCTTATGTGTCCTCCCTGGTGCAGTTTCCAGGAAGAATGTGCAACGAGCCAATAATTCCCAGGATTTTCTAAGGCTGCAACTCCAACAGAGTTAGGGAGGAGTTTACAAACCTTTTCAAATCTGCCTCTGCGCTGTTTACAAATGACATCCTGGAGTTTCCTGTGCCGTCAGCTCTGCGGTGGTGGCCCTGGGGACACCGGTCTCTTTAGCAGGCAGAGCTGCAGAAGCACTGGCCTGAGAGACAGAAACAACAGCCCCAGCGCCGGCTCCCTTCAGCAGCCTCAGAACCTGCCTCAGCTCCAGCGTTCATTGGACCTTGCGTCATTCCTTCCATCACTCCCTTTGCCCTCAGCCGTTGGAGAATCACAGAATCCCAGAATGGTCGGGGTTGGAAGGGACCTCTGGAGACCATCCCATCCAACCCCCGGCCAGAGCAGGGTCACCCAGAGCAGGTGGCACAGGAACGTGTCCAGGCGGGGTTGGAATGTCTCCAGAGACGGAGACTCCCCCACCTCTCTGGGCAGCCTGTGCCAGGGCTCTGCCACCCTCACAGCAAAGAAGTTCCTCCTCATGTTGAGATGGAACTTCCCATGGTCACATTTGTGCCCGTTACCCCTTGTCCTGTCCCCGGGCACCACTGAGAAGAGCCTGGCCCCATCCTCTTGTCACCCATCCTTTAGCTATTGCTGAGCATTGATGAGATCCCCCCTCAGCCTGCTCTGCTCCAGCTGAACAGCCCCAGGGCTCTCGGCCTTTCCTCAGCACAGAGATGCTCCAGTCCCTTGAAGGAAGGTTGCGAGAGTGATTTATTGACGACCCGTGGCAATGCCGTCTGTTTTAGCCTTCGGAGCCATCCCTGAGCGTGCCCATGGACCCGTGCTGCCTCCGGGCTGTCCCACATCTGCAGAGGGATGGTTACACCCGCCGTGTCCTCCCACAGCTTCCTCTGCCCCGGGGCCAAGCCCCGTCACCATGCCATGGAAACCGTGGGTGGGCTGGTGGCTGCTGTGGCCGGGCACCGGGCGCCGCGCTGCTCCCTCTGCCCCCGCCGCAGGTTCTGCCTTGCTTTCTCAGTCCATAAAGTGCTTTCGAGGACAGGGCTGGTTTCGTGCTGGGCAGCATGAGCCCAGCTGTTGGTCAGGCTCATTGTCACCATCGGTGTCTTGGCTTCGACGCGTGTCCTCAAGCGTCCTCTTTCGGGTCCGCCCCGGGGTTCCTTGGAGCTGCAGGTGCCTTTGGGGTCCCACAGGCTGGGAGCCGTGGGCTGAGGGCTGGTGCAAACACTGTTAACGATTTGGAAACGCCAGCTCATACCTTCTGATTTCTGCTTTCTGCGTGTGCGTGCATCACAGTGAGAGGCCACACACCATTTTTCCACATGCATCATTTTTCCATAGGGCTCATCATTTGGTGCAGAGGGAAAACACACAAACGTGTTAATACTACGTGAGCTATACACAGTAGAAGAAGAGAGGGGTCAATATGAGATCTCAGCCTGGAGAAGAGAAGGCTCCGCGGAGACCTTCCAGCCCCTGCCAGTCCCTCAAGGGGCTCCAGGAAAGCTGGGGAGGGACTCTGGAGCAGGGAGTGGAGCGACAGGACGAGGGAAAGGGTTTTACACTGGAAGAGGGGAGATTGAGATGAGATATTGGGAGGAAATCCTTTGGTGTGAGGGGGGTGAGCCCCTGGCCCAGGTTGCCCAGAGAAGCTGTGGCTGCCCCATCCCTGGAGGGGTTCAAGGCCAGGTTGGCCGGGGCTTGGAGCAACGTGGGCTGGTGGGAGGTGTCCCTGCCCAGGGCAGGGGGTGGCACTGGGTGGCCTTTAAAGGCTCTTCCAGCTCTAACCATTCCGGGATTCTATGTTAAATAGATATTTTGGTTTATATTAGTTTAGTTTATTCACTTCCCTTCCCAGGTGCTCGAGAACCCGGTGCAGCCCTGAGCCTGGGAAGCACCCTCGTCCCCTGCGGGTGTCTGTTTATGAGTACGCTCCGCTGGTGGTACATCTACCCGCTGGAGACAACAGTGTTTCACCTGCAGAGCGTGTTCACAAAGTCTTGCCCAAACGGGGTGCAGCGGTGACCACCCCCCGCACACCCTGAGGTTGCTGCAGTGGTTGAATTGACATTTACTGCCGTGGAGTTTGGCGAATGCATCATTGAGACGTTGGTCTTGACTCAGTCTTTCTTCCTTTCCTTCCCAAAGCTTCTGTCCATCACACCTATGGTGTCAGTGCCCTTTCTGGGGTTTGGGTTCTGGAGCGGTGGTTGCTACCGTTCTCCACACCTTTGGTGCCTGGTTTCCATCGGGAAAGCTCCATCAGGGCTCAGCCCGTGTCAGGTTCTGCCCCGAGCAGAATGGAGTCATCCTCCCCAGAGGGATTCAGCTCTTCATCCAGGCCGGGCAGCCCAGAGAGGCTCGGGCAGGTCTCCTGGCGCCTTCTAGACCTGCTCAGGTGTCCTCTGCACTCCTGAGAGATACGGCCACCTGATGGGGACAGTGGCCACAGAGAGATCTCCCAAGAAATCGTCCATAAGGAGATCGGGTTCTTTCTTTCCTCCTAGAGACGTAATCCTGGGGGGCCTCGTCCCTCCCCGGCAGCGCTGCTGTCCTGTGGCAGATGCTGCACAGAAGGTTTGGTGTTGGGGTCGGCTGGGAGCTGCTTATTCATTCCTCTTCCAGACCAGGAGTGAGCGGTGCGTCTCTCCTCGCCCAGGAACTCCATCCCAGGTGGACCCGTGCGTTTTTCTTGCTTTTTTGCTTTTCCACTCCTCTCCCTCACCCCACTGGTGGGGAGTGCACCAGCGGCTGGGGGGTGCCCAGTTGCTGGCTCCACCAGTGGAGCTTCTGGTGCTCATGGGATCCCAGTGCAGCTCCAAGAGCCCATGGGGTCCCAGCGTGACTCCTGGAGCTGGTGAGGTCCCAGTTGGGTCCCAGTGTGGTTCTGGAGCCTGGGGGGTCCCAGTGAGGTGCCAGGGTGGCTCCTGGAGCCTGTGGGGTCCCAGTGGGCTCCCAGTGCGCCTCATGGAGCTGGTGGGGTCTCAGTGAAGTTCCTAGAGCCTGTGGGGTCCCAGTAGGGCTCCTGGAGCCCGGGGAGTCCCAGTGCAGCTCCTGGATCCTGTGGGGTCCCAGTGGCGTCCCAGTAGGGCTCCTGGAGCCCATGTGGTCCCAGTGGGGTCCCAGTGTGGTTCCTGGAGCCCGGGGCGTCCCAGTACAGCTCCAGGAAGCTGTGGGGTCCCAGTGGCATCCCAGTAGGTCTCCTGGAGCCCATGGGGTCCCAGGGGGGTTCCTGGAGCTCGGGGGGTCCCAGTGCAGCTCCTGGAGCCCAGGGGCTCCCAGCATGGTCCCAGTGTGGTTCCTGGAGCCCGGGGGGTCCTAGTGGCATCCCAGTAGCGCTCCTGGAGCCCATGGGGTCCCAGTGGGATTCCTGGAGCCTGGGGGGTCCCAGTGGGGTCCCAGTGCAGCTCCAAGAGCCCGTGGGGTCCCAGTGTGGCTCCTGGAGAGCAGGGGGTCCCACTGGCATCCCAGTGCGGCTCCAGGAGCCTGGGGGTCCCAGTGTGGCCGTGGCAGCCCCAGCAGCCCGGGCACGGCAGCCCTGCGGTGCTGAGCATTGGTGTTCCCAGCATTCAGGGTTTCTCGAGAAGGTGATTTTCAAGCCTTCGCTGAACCGAAAACTTTCAGATCCTCCTCCCGGCGCCGAGCGCGGTGGGGTGCGGCACTGGGGCTGGCCAAGCGTGGCAGCGCGAGCGTGGAGGGGCAGCCCGGCAGCCGCTCCCTGTCGCGATACGTCGTCCGCGTGTGCTCTCACCAGCGGTTCTCGCAATCGCGATGGTTTCCAGGAACCACGTGTCGCACGGGAGAGGGACATCCCCAGCCCTTCTGCGCCCGTGGTGGCAGGATGCAAATCGGTGCGGCCCATCTGCCTGCCCAGCCGTTCGAAAAAAATTAGAAAAAAATAATAAATTCAAGCACTTGGGCACTTACTCTAAGAATATAAATGCAGATGGCGTGTCTCAAAGATAAATGGTGGTGAAAAAAAAGGTTTCCCTTCCCGCAGGGCTGGGTCTGTGGGTGCGGGAGGGTGTTGGGGTGCTTCCCCCCATCCCGGTGCTGCATTTTGGGGGCTCAGGGTCTCCCCGTGCTCCGAGGAGCGAGAACATCTGCAAAACCCGCCCTGGGCCAGATGTGGAGGTGGTGGGATGGGTGGAGTTTGCCGCGCGGGGTAAAATCTGTCCCCTTGCGGTTTGGGCAAATGTGTTTTTGGGGAGAGGAGGTGGGCGGTGAGGTCCCGCTCCAGCAACCCAACTCTTGTTCTTCCAAACAACAAAACCCCCAGGCGGCTTTTCGCGTGCAGGCTCCCAGGGAGGTAGCTCTCCGGTGGATAACAGGAACACGTGCCCGGGTCCCACAACACGACGCAACCTGGGGACCGAGCTCCAAAACAGAAAATATTCCCCACCTTCCCCGGCTCCCCCCGGGGAAAGGGGAGCTCTGCCTCCAGCGTGGGTGTCAGCGCAGGGTTTGCTCCCCGTTTTCACTCTTAGCTCACACAAGGGCTGGTTTTTCTCCTCGGAGCAGCCCCTGAGGCTGATGCCTGGTCTGGGGCGAGGCGAGGGAACAAGCCGGTTCCCCCAGGCGCAGCCAATTTCACGGTGCCAGGGCCCACGTGCCGGGCTGGCAGTGCCGAGCGATGGGCAAGCGTCTTCTGCCACAACTGTATGCAAATTCAGGCACTCCTGCCGGCTTCTGTGCAGTTTCGGGTCATTTTTTTAAGGTTTTCTTTGAGGTTTCGGTGCGCAGAGGGGAAGTTGCTGGTGTTGCATGTGCCTCTTCGAATGATTTTGCCCTCGAAAGATGTCATTTCCCCCCTGCAGCCCCGTCCCCTGCAGCCACCCCTGTCACGAGAACGTTTTACTCACTTCTTTAAATCCCCCTATTATTAATACAGTTTCAGAATGACAATTTCACACATGACTGGGTTTTCACGTTAATAAGAATATCAGCTTGGGGCCGGCAGGGATTAGCAGGAGCTGGGGACGTCCCCGTGGCATCCCAGGCAGTGTCCCTGTTCCTGGTGGGGGGGCGGGTCCCATGGGATGCAGGATCTTGCAGCAGGGCAGCGCTCGATGCCAGGGATGCTGCGGCAGCGCGAGGACTGGCTGCAGGGCCGCGGGATGCTGGTGGTGTCACTGCCTGCACGGGGTGCTGGTGGTGTCACCGCCTGCACGGGATGCTGGTGGTGTCACTGCCTGCATGGGATGCTGGTGGTGTCACCGGCTGTGCGGGATGCTGGTGGTGTCACTGCCTGCATGGGATGCTGGTGGTGTCACCGGCTGTGCGGGATGCTGGTGGTGTCACTGCCTGCACGGGATGCTGGTGGTGTCACCGGCGGTGCGGGATGCTGGTGGTGTCACTGCCTGCACGGGATGCTGGTGGTGTCACCGGCTGTGCGGGATGCTGGTGGTGTCACTGCCTGCACGGGATGCTGGTGGTGTCACCGGCTGTGCGGGATGCTGGTGGTGTCACTGCCTGCACGGGATGCTGGTGGTGTCACCGCCTGCACGGGATGCTGGTGGTGTCACTGCCTGCACGGGATGCTGGTGGTGTCACCGGCTGTGCGGGATGCTGGTGGTGTCACTGCCTGCACGGGATGCTGGTGGTGTCACCGGCGGTGCGGGATGCTGGTGGTGTCACTGCCTGCACGGGATGCTGGTGGTGTCACCGGCTGTGCGGGATGCTGGTGGTGTCACTGCCTGCATGGGATGCTGGTGGTGTCACTGCCTGCACGGGGTGCTGGTGGTGTCACCGGCTGTGCGGGATGCTGGTGGTGTCACTGCCTGCACGGGATGCTGGTGGTGTCACCGGCTGTGCGGGATGCTGGTGGTGTCACTGCCTGCACGGGATGCTGGTGGTGTCACTGCCTGCACGGGATGCTGGTGGTGTCACCGGCTGTGCGGGATGCTGGTGGTGTCACTGCCTGCACGGGATGCTGGTGGTGTCACCGGCTGTGCGGGATGCTGGTGGTGTCACTGCCTGCACGGGGTGCTGGTGGTGTCACCGGCTGTGCGGGATGCTGGTGGTGTCACTGCCTGCACGGGATGCTGGCTGTGTCATCGGCGGTGTCACCGCGCAGCATCACCGCTGCGCTGGCCGGGTTGCCCCGGTAACTGATGCACGTCAAAGGGAGCAAACGATGAACAGGCTTAAACAAAAGGCGATAAATCGAACGGCACAAACAAGCCAGGTACTTGCTCAGAGGGGTTGTACGGTTTTAATGCCCTTGGTGTGTAATTATTTATGAGCAGCTTTCCTTTAATCAACAGCAGCATGGGGACCGTGCTTAAATATAAGTACAGTCACAGATCGTAAACCCTTGTGAGCAAAGCCGATGGCTAACAACTTTGCAGTTGAGCAAGAGGGTTCAGAGGTTGTCGAAAGCCAGGAGTGGCTGCAGAGAATAACCAGGTTGTTGCAAATAAAACGGCGCTGCGCCGTTCAAAGCCGATGCTGCGGGGACGGGGGATCTCTTTGGAGGGTGGATGTTGGGAGCCAGCGGTCCCTGAGGACGAGGGGCCCGGCCGGGCTGCGCAGCCAGGCTGCGAGTGGCCGGAGGAAGGGGACGGGGACCGGAGCTCCCTGCGAGTGTCCGTCACTACCCGGCGATGTGCGTCACTCCATGGACACCGCCTCGCTCCCTCTCCCGCTGGCACCAGGCATCCAGTCCTTAAGTGAGATGGTTTTTATGGAAACACGGAGCCGATAAGTCCCTGTTGGTAATCTCCTATATTTCTCTCCTCCTCATACCTTCGTCAGTCCTTCTCCTTTCCCCCAGGTTATGCTCCGGAGCTTTGCTGGGGCAGCATCTTCTTTGAAGCCAGCGAGTTTTGCCTGAGTGAATATTAGGAAAGTTTCCTCTGAGCCTTCAAACGGCAGGGAAAAAATTATTCTGTGTTTGTTTGTGATGCGCTGTGAAATTCAGCAGACTTTGAGTACACAGGCAGCAGCTGAGAGACCCTTGGGACCATCCCTCGCCGTCCGTGGAACGCTGTCGGGCAGAAGCCTTCTCGAGGAAGGCCCAGGGCGCCCACGGTGCCGAGCTGCCGGCGAGGCTCTTGGAGCTGCGGGGCAGAGACGGGGCGGGTTGGGCTGGAAGGAGATGTAAAATAATAAAAAAAACTTCTAAAAATCACTATTTTAGTAATAAATAAAAATATATAAAAAATATAAAAATATACGGAATATATAAAACTAAATTTAAAAAGGGGATGGAGCTTCAGCGGGGCCTCGGTGGCAGCGCGGAGCCCTGGGGTTCTCCTCAGCGCGGCCGGCAGGGAGGACGAGCAGACGCCGAGCGGTTGAGGGTCCTTCTGGAGCAGAGGGCTGGGAAGGTCACTCCCAGCCTTCCTGGGGCTTTTCCAAGGCGGCGTTTGACCGGTGACGCGGTAAGCGTACGGTACGAGCCGGATCCTGCGCCGGAGGCAGCGTGGCTGCGGGTACCACAGCCCGAGGCGTGATGCTCTGCGCCCGGCGTGCCGCCACCGCGGGGTCCTCCCACAACACCATGCGTCACGTATTACTCAAATTGAGAGTGTTTTGGTGAAGCGTCTTTCCTCACGCTTGCTCTTTTTTTTTTTTTCCAGAATTATTTTTAGACTTTGACCCAAAAAAAAAAAAAAAAAAGTTAAAAATTTGGAAACTGTGTGTCTCGTGTCTCCCGTGCAGGCGCAGGCAGCAGGCTCGGCACACTCCTCGCCCACCCACGGGGCCGGCCGCCCCATGCCCATGCCCGTCAGATCCACCTCCGCCGGCTCCACCCCGACGCACGTCCCGCAGGACTCGCTGGCAGGAGACATGCAGGAAGCTTTCACGCAAGGTGAATATCTCACAGAGCGGAGCCGCGTCTGGTGGCAGTCCTGCCATCGTCATGTAAAAGAGGGGAGATCCAGACTAGATCTAAGGGTGAAATCGTTCACGCTGAGGGCGGTGAGCCCCTGGCCCAGGTTGCCCAGAGAAGCTGTGGCTGCCCCATCCCTGGAGGGGTTCAAGGCCAGGTTGGCCGGGGCTTGGAGCAACCTGGGCTGGTTGAAGATGGCGGGGGGTTGGCCTCGATGGCCTTTAAAGGTCCCTTCCCACCCAAAATGTTCTGTGACTCGGTGACTCTTTGTCCAACAGAAGCATACCTCGCCGATATTGAGACAATAATTATGAACCCCTTTCCAGTGCTCTAAACCAAATAGTCTGGGGGCAAGTTTTTAATCTTTACAACTCAATGAAATTATTTCTGTGATGATGATCTTCCCTCCGGGGAAGGGATCTTCCATCCCAGAAAGTTACGCCTGCAAGTAATTTTACAGTTAGACATTAAAAACTCGTTGTATTTACAATTCTGGTGGTTGAACTGTGCAAGAGGAAAAAAACACTTTAATGACCAAAAGCAGGAAAACAAGCAGCCCTTTTATCCAGAGTATTTAGCTAACAGCTACTCACCTCTCTGCTGGTTATGAGGGAAAGGAAGCTGAAATTGTGCAACACAGCTCAAGGCTGTTCGTGACGGAGCGGTTGGCTGGCGTGAACATCTGTGGAACGGCTCGCTCGCCCTGCTGGAGACACAGACGGGCAGCAGCCCTGTGGGGAGACGGAGAAAAAAAGCGCTGAACATGGGAAACGGAGAGGAGAGGAGGGGAGGGGAGGGGAGAGGAGGAGAGGAGAGGAGAGGAGAGGAGAGGAGAGGAGAGGAGAGGAGAGGAGAGGAGAGGAGAGGAGAGGAGAGGAGAGGAGAAGAGAAGAGAAGAGAAGAGAAGAGAAGAGAAGAGAAGAGAAGAGAAGAGAAGAGAAGAGAAGAGAAGAGAAGAGAAGAGAAGAGAAGAGAAGAGAAGAGAAGAGAAGAGAAGAGAAGAGAAGAGACGAGACGAGACGAGACCATAACAAAGAAGCAGAAGGACAGATAGAACAATGAATTTTTTCTGCCTCCAAGGGTCGGAGCTTCTTCTTTTGCACCTTTTCTACACATTACTCCCCTCTGCATTGAAAAAATGCCCCTTTCTGGGCTAAACTCATCGCTGCCAACTGCTCCGTCAGTAGACATGAGAAGTGCGGGGTTATCAGGTAGCTTCAGCTGTAGTCCTCTGTCCACCTCGTCCTCCGGTTCTTTGGTGAAATCAGCGTGGTTGGATCAAACGGGTAAGCTGTCCATTTGTGAATAATACAGCTTATGGCATTTTGTAGAAAATCAGGGCAGCAGTTGACATACATATTTTTGTTCCCCCACTTCTGTAGGTAGTGTGAGTTTATACTTAGCTGCTGTTGCTTTTTTAAAAAAAAAAAAAAGAAAGTTTTACAGTCACGCGTTTCAAAAAAGTCAAACTTTTCCACGTCAGAGCCATTGTCGGCTCAAGAAGGGCTCCAAAATATAAAGACAAACAGATGAAATGGAAACTTGTTCGGCTCAGTGGAGACCACTGCCTCTTCCTCGGATACCGGAGAGGCTTGGCCGGCTGGCGATGCTGGAAGGCGGCAAGCAAAGACATGACTGTCAGTCTGATGTCAAGAAACTTGGCCCATATCTTTTTTACCTTCAGGGACCATCTCACTGCAGAGCGGGGGGAAATCAGTTAGTTATTCTCCAGTCCTGCCTGCTTCAGCTCTGCTCATGGTGAAGGGAGCCGCTCCCAGTAGGAACAGCTGCCCATACTCTCTTTCTCAGGAGCGGTGTCTCTCGGGTTTCATGCCCTCTTTTCTTCTCTTTTGCTCGTTTTGGTCCATAACTCTTCATCTGTAGTACTCCAGCAGCATCCTGGGGTGTAGAGCTGGCAGCAGGGCCTGGTGCAGCTGGTATCTCTCAGACAGGGAGGTTGTTTCTGAACATGATCCACGTTTCCGGAGATGGACATCCACTCGTATTTTATATTCGTCTTATTGACAATAAAAGAAAGAAGGACAGAAAGTCCACCTCTCCCTGATGCACTGGCAAGGACTTCACCTGTTCGCGGGCAGAGACAACAGCCGGGCAGCAACTCTTCATATGGACCTCTTGGATATCCATGGGAAATCCCAGTGGGTGTTGGACATCTCAGGGCCTGTCATGCCAGGGTGCTGCCGCCTCTCGTGTGTGTTGGCCCTTTGGAGTAAACCAGAGCCCTCGCCTTGTTGCAGAGGCCAGGTTGTTTATTTCTTTAAAAGATGACAAATTGTGTCATATGGAGTCACAAAACTGGAGGTGGTGTTTTCTCATCATGGGTAGGGAAGATCGTGAATATTAGTGTCAAATACCTTTTTCAGATGGAGATCTCCTTTTCAAAACAAAGAAAACATGAAAATAAACTTCCCAGAACTAACGATGTATCTCAAAACACGGCAGATTTTAAATAGCAATTTGCATTTATCAGCTGCTCATTGGATACATCCTTCTAGAACGATCTTCCTCAACTAAATGAGCTGCTGCCAGAAGAAGGTGAGGAAAGAGGCTACAAAGCGGTAGCAGAGGAGCAGGAAGTATCAGTGAATACTTTTAATTGGTATTTAATTCCTGGAGTGCTAGAGCAAGGGCTGCCAGCTCTGAGCCCCAGCGTCCTCAACAGAGGGAAAGTTCTCCAGAACTTCAGCTGGTGAACAGGTCAGGAGATGGAGGCCGTCCGACTGAAAACGCCGAGTATCTACAACTCATCTGGGAGAAGGATATGTCTTTTTCCGATCCCATCGGTAGGAACAAGCTCCTCATCTCTCTAAACACTTCCAGAAACGACAGCAGAAGCAGGCATTTCCAGGGAGGCAAGATGCCAAATACCAGAGGCACAACACTCCATCTGTTGCTGTGGGTGGTCCAGTCGCCTCCTCTTCATCTCTACAGCAAGTTTGATGGTACAGCCGAGAGCTCTCAACTGATTCCTTTGGCAGCTGCCTCTCCTTCCCCCCCCCCTTTTACAGATTGGCTTTCTTTTTCCAGGCTGCGTAAAGTGGAACAGCAGCGCAATGAGTCCTACCAGTTACTGGGAAAATCTGCTCTATCTGCTTCATCATTTTCCCCTTTCCTTTCTTAATTAGGAAAGCACAAAGAGACGAAATGATCTCCTTTCTGCTGCTAGGAGTAATGAGCACATGATTATAGTAGTACATTAACCGTCCTACTGGATTTTTTTTCATTTTACAGTGTTGCTTTGGCATCCACGTTTGCTCGCTATCCATCTGCTCTTTCCTTCGGAGATACAGGCAAAAGCCGTGACAAAGCAAACTCCTCTCTGCACGGTTTGCAATCACCAGAGCTGTCTTCCCCAAACTCCTGGCTCGGGGAGAAGCTGATGTAATTAATCAAGGGCTCATTCATGCCTGTTACCTGAATGACTGGTTCATAAGGGGATGGTCTTCGTCAGGACCTGTTGATATTGCCCAAAGTGAAAACCTGGGGTTTTGTCTAGGTTTTTAACACCTGACAGCATCTCAACTCTATCTTGCAACGAACCAGGTGTGTTGTATAAAACTATTCAGGGCTGGGCTGAGGACTTGTGCAGCCGCCGTATCCCAACAGCTCGGTGCCGGGGGTGGTGGTGACTCCCCAGAAGCAAAAAAATCTATAGGCAATGCCTGAAATACGCTTATTTTATGGGTTTTTTTATCAAAAACATTTAAATTATTTTTGCGAACTTTTGCATATCAATCGATTTTAAGATGTCACAGTGGGAGAGAGGAGAAAAAGGGAGTGAAGGTCACGGTGCTGTTCCACCTCCTGCTGCCGTGGCCTGGAGCGGGCAGAGATGCCAACGTCTGGTCTTTCCTCCCAGGGCACGAGTCTTCTGCAAGCTTCCCCGTCACCGCAGGGAGGTCTAGAGAAGGAAACCTTTTAAGAATTGAATCTTTAAAGAATTAATCTTGATCATGTAGTCTTAAGATTAGATAAGTTTCCTCCATAGGTGATCTCTTGATCTTCCACTTGGCCAGAAGGAGAATGGAGTAATACGGCATCAGAACAAAACGCCCTGATGGGATTCCATTTGAAGTATTCAGATAGAGCGGCCACCATCTAATTAGAAAACTAATGTTGATCATCTTGAAAGAGCAGGAAGCAGTCCCTCAGGATTTCTCAGGTGCACGTGCGATCCACCACTGCCAACAGAAAGGTGGAAGTTCCTCTTGCAGTAGCCACGGAGATGGCTTATTCTTCTCCACTACTAGAAAAATTCTTGCAAGAAAAAAATGGCCAGCAGACTCCGTAATAAGTTTCCTGGAATGATCCTTCCGGAAAGGCAATCTGCACAATTAGTGCTATTTCATATTAATCATGCAAAATCAGGCAAATTCAAGGCAAGTGGAGAACACAGGAAACAGGATAAAATGTCTATGTTTTCACATAATAAAATAATTGAATGCCACCAGCCAGGAGGGCTTCGGGTGGCTTCTGCACGTAGATGTCCAGGCGAGCTCGTTAACGTTATTCATCTGTTTCACGGGGGAGACAGGCTGGAATTTTACAACCTTTCACTCCCCAAAGTAACGCCGAGACGAGCAGTGGCCATGCTTCACCGTCACGGGCAGTGACAGGGCTCAGGACATCTAGAGACCTGGATAAAGTAGAGACCTCCATCGTGTCAGAGGTGCAGAGGAGACCCCCTAAGCCATGGGCCCCGGGCTTTTTGGCCAAAATCCACATTTTTTCCTGGGAATCACACACAGTGCTGCCTCGGGAGCGATGCTGGTCAGTTGGGAGCCTAACCTGGACGAGAAAGATGCTGATGGAGGGCGCGGTGGCTCGGTACCATGCTCTGGCAGCGCTCGAACAGCTAAATCCCATAGGCGAGATGTGGGAACTCTGCCAGCCCCCAGCCAAGGACAGAGTGAAGCCAGCGCGGCGTGTGGGAGATGAAAGCAGCGCGTCTGGAATGGGACAGGCACCCGACTTCAAACAAAAGCAAACGTGTCATGCACAGTTGTCGTTTCTGCCATTCAGTACAGCTGCGAAACGTCACATCAGATATCCCCGTCCGTTCCACATGTGTCATCGTCATGCCCTCGCTGGAGTACTGTGTCCAGCGCTGGGGCCTCGGCACAGGAGAGACACGGAGCTGTTGGAGCGGGGCCAGAGGAGGCCCCGGAGATGCTGGGAGGGCTGGAGCCCCTCTGCTGGGAGGACAGGCTGAGAGAGCTGGGGGGGTTCAGCCTGGAGAAGAGAAGGCTCCGCGGAGACCTTCCAGCCCCTGCCAGTCCCTCAAGGGGCTCCAGGAAAGCTGGGGAGGGACTCTGGAGCAGGGAGGGGAGCCGTGGGACGAGGGGGAAGGGTTTTACACTGGAAGAGGGGAGATTTGGATGAGCTATTGTGAAGAAATTCTTTGGTGTGAGGGGGGTGAGCCCCTGGCCCAGGTTGCCCAGAGAAGCTGTGGCTGCCCCATCCCTGGAGGGGTTCAAGGCCAGGTTGGCCGGGGCTTGGAGCAACCTGGGCTGGTGGGAGGTGTCCCTGCCCAGGGCAGGGGGTGCCACTGGGGGGGCTTTAAGGTCCCTTCCCGCCCAAACCATTCCATGATTCTATGAAATGTCAGGACAGGACCCCAAACACTGAGATCTGGGGGCACGAGCAGGCACTCGTCATCAAAGCAGTGCTCCCGGAGACAGCGCCAGTGTGGACATCTGGTGCCTGTGTGGGACTATGGGACACCTAAAGCCATTTTCTGTGCATAGCTCCAGCACAGGGATGGTTGAGGTGCGGCCAGTGAACCCTTACAGGGACCCAGTCAAGCTTCAGCTTGGGGCCATCGGCTCCACAACCTGAGGAACTTGGCTACAGACCACCTGCCGGGGTGGAAAACATGACCCCATGCCATCAAAGCCTCCAAATAAAACCAAAACAACACAGTGCAGGAAGGTGCCAGGGGAAAGGGGGCTCAGTGGAGACAGGGAGTGGCGAGACTGCCATCTCTGCGGCAGGAATATGGCTGGGTCTGCCAGAGGGGCCGGCACGGGGAACTAGAGGAGATGGCGAAGATCATTATCTTCCCAGCACCAGCAAGAGGCAATAAAGCATCATCCCCACCACGCTGCAGCTCCTGACACCATTGCTCACGGCTTTGATGGGCAGCAGCCAGTCTGAAGGGTCATTCGCAGAATCCCAGCATGGCAGGGGTTGGAGATCATCCTCTGGAGATCATCCCGTCCAACCCCCGGCCAGAGCAGGGTCACCCAGAGCAGGTGGCACAGGAACGCGTCCAGGCGGGGTTGGAACGTCTCCAGAGACGGAGACTCCCCCACCTCTCTGGGCAGCCTGTGCCAGGGCTCTGCCACCCTCACAGCAAAGAAGTTCCTCCTCATGTTGAGATGGAACTTCCCATGGTCAAGTTTGTGCCCGTTACCCCTTGTCCTGTCCCCGGGCACCACTGAGAAGAGCCTGGCCCCATCCTCTTGCCCCCCGCCCTTTAGCTATTGCTGAGCATTGATGAGATCCCTCTCAGCCTGCTCTGCTCCAGCTGAACAGCCCCAGGGCTCTCGGCCTTTCCTCAGCACAGAGATGCTCCATCTCTTGATCATCTCGGTAGCCCTTTGCTGTCCCCTCTCCAGCAGTTCCCTGTCCTTCTGGAACCGGGGAGCCCAGAACTGGCCCCAGTGCTCCAGCTGTGGCCTCCCCAGGGCAGAGTAGAGGGGGAGGATGACCTCCCTCCACCTGCTGGCCACGCTCTTCTTGCTGCCCCCCAGGATGCCATTGGCCTTCTTGGCCACAAGGGCACATTGCTGGCTCCTTCACAGATTTTGGCCCCTCACCATCCCTGGCCGTTCCTGGGGAGCCGTGGCGGAGGTTCAGGGAGCTGATGGGGCGAGTGGGTCCCTTGAGCAGGGGCTCGCACAAGATGAGTGTCCAGACTGGAACTAGGCAGGGTCACAGTGGGTGACGGCAAAGTGCCCCCCAGGGAGAGGATTGCTTCCTCCAGTGATGCGAGAGCTTTGCCGAGTGGGAGAGTTCGGTTCTCTTCTATTCCCCTCAAACCTCAGTGATAACGATTGCAATGGAGAGGCCGGCAGCGATAATGACTGCACAAGGAGCACGGATGAGCTGTGCCGTGGCCATCACCCAACGGCCCTGGCTGTGGGGAGAGAAGCATCTGCCCTTGCGCTGCCATCCGTGTCCAGGGGAAGAGCGGTGTCACAGCTAATTAGCCAAACAGGCGATCAGGCAGCTGGGCAGCACCACCATCTCTTGCTAAGCCAAGCTGCTGTGGTGGGGCTCTGCCGTACGCCAGGGTGTCCAAGCTCCATCCCGGGGAGGGGACCGGGTGGGGACCGGTGAGGGACACGTGGCCAAGCATTGTGGTGCAGGGAGGTGCGGCAGCAGCAGTGCAGCACATGCCATTCCCGCTGTCTGTGTGTCTGCTCTGCCCCCAGGTACGAGGAGGAACCTCCGCAATGACCTGCTGGTAGCAGCCGATTCCATCACCAACACCATGTCATCGCTGGTGAAGGAGCTTCACTCAGGTAAGAGTTAATTTCGTGGGTCGAGAACCATAGAATCCTTATGGTTGGAAGGGACCTTTCAGACCATCGAGTCCAACCGTTAACCCAACCCTGCCAAGGCCACCACTACCCCATGGCCCTCAGCACCACGTCTGCCCGGCTTTTCAATCCCTCCAGGGATGGCGACTCCACCACTGCCCTGGGCAGCCTCTTCCAATGCTTCACAACCCTTTCCAGGAGGAAATTGTTCCCAATATCCATCCTAAACCTCCCCTGGCACAACTTGAGGCCGTTTCCTCTTGTGCCATGGCCTGTTCCTTGGGAGAAGAGCCCGACCCCCCCTGGCTACCCCCTCCTTTCAGGGAGCTGTAGAGAGCCAGAAGGTCTCCCCTCAGCCCCCTCTTCTCCAGGCTGAACCCCCCCAGCTCCCTCAGCCGCTCCTCACCAGACTTGTGCTCCAGACCCCTCACCAGCTCCGTTGCCCTTCTCTGGACACGCTCCGGCCCCTCAAGGTCTTTCCTGGCATGAGGGGCCCAAAACTGGACACAGCAGAAAAAGGCGAGCTTGAAGCCACAAGTTGCAGATTTGTCTTCAGGTTGATTTTTTGTAAAAGCGTGATGCAAGATTGTGTGTTCATTTTTTCAATGATAAAATGAAAAATCGCTTTTATAGCTAGCAGCACGGAGAGCTCCAGATACCTTCTGAACAGGCTCTCCATTGGTTTTATCGCTAAGGCAGTGCTCTGCGGTCCCAGCCCTGGCTGGTCACAGCGTTGGTGAGTCATGAAGCAGACTCACATCTCGCTCGTGCCGATCCATGCGCGTCTGACAGCACGGGGCAGCTTTTCCAGCACCCTGCAGGCATGTCCTGGGGCGCTTACGAGGCGAAGAGCCGCTTCCCAGCCCCGCTGCTGGAAATGGGAGCTCCTTGACAGCCCAAGCCAGAAGCCGGGGCAGATTTGAGTGAGTCTCCCCAAACTGTTGCTTAGTGACAGTGACACTCGAGTAGCAGGTGACCTCCCTCTGCAATGAATCCTCATCAGACACCAGAATCCCAGACTGGCGGGGGTTGGCAGGGCCCTCTGGAGATCATCCCGTCCCACCCCCGGCCAGAGCAGGGTCACCCACAGCAGGTGGCACAGGAACGCGTCCAGGCGGGGTTGGGATGCCTCCAGAGACGGAGACTCCACCACCTCTCTGGGCAGCCTGGAAAAATGGCTTTTTCCATTTTTTTTTCCCATTACTATCTGTCACAAATAGATTGTAAATGTACGCAAGGCCGATGGCAACAAAGAACTAAACAGCGATGTGGAAAAAAAGATAATTATTCCCTTCGTGCCTCTTTGCTGTGCCGGTGGAGGTGAACACCATGATGGGACCAGCGCCGCTTCTGCTGTGGCCCAGGGACGCGTCCCGTGGCTGTCGAGCTTTGTCGGGGATGGAGAACGCGATCGTTTAGGATTCCAGCAGCTCCTCTGTGGGCTGCCTTCTCTTTTAAGAAAGAAGTGAAGCGTTCTGTACGCAGCCTGAACCTCGCCGCTTCTGTTTCGCGCCTCCCCCAGCCCCTCGCTGTATCCGGTAGTTGCATCCCATAATCCACCCCCCGCCCCCCCGCCATAAACTTATCAAACTCCATGTTAAAACCAGTTCGGCTTTTTGTTCCCACTGCCCTTAATGGAGAAGTCACAGTTATAAACCGGGTTGATCTTTTACGGCTCCGCAGTAAATTCTCCCGGCCCGAGCCCCGCGTCCCGGCTGCGGGGGCAGCTGCGAGTTAATAAAGTCTTTCATGTATGACAGCAGCATCGCCGGGGCCGCTGCGGGGAACGGCCCTGTGTTTCGTCAATAAATCACCAAGCTCGAGCTCGAGACGCGCAGCTCCCTTCCCTCTGGGCTCAAACCCGGTGAACAAACCCGCTGCCCAAAACAGATGTCTGCAGTAATTTTTTTCTTTTTTTTTTTGCTTTTAATAGAAGAGCGGGTTTGCAGGGGTACGGCTGAGCGCAGGGGCTGGGGCAGAGGCGGAGCATCAGCCGGACCCGCGGCTCTCCTGCCCTCCAAGAGTCCATCAACCGCAGCCAGCCCGGGTTTGTGCCATTGACGGCCCTTCCAGGCTGGTGCAAAGTTACGGTTCACAGGGGAGTGAAAGTGGAATTAATTACAGTCTCCTATTTGAGGATGTGCAGCTACCAAAGAAGGCTCCCTTGAAAGTATCTGAAATCATTTCATTTGTGTAAATTAGGAAAAGCATGAGTTATCCTCAGCTGATGAGAGTCAGTGGGATTTAAGGCATATTGTCCCGGCGGTGAGCTGCGAGAATAGACACCTCCTCCAGCCCCGGGCTCCCCGATATAGCTGCAGGCATTGTGTTTGGAGCGGGCTGCGCCACACGCTGCTGCACCACCCACGCGCCGCACCTCTGCGCCAGCCCAGAAACCGCGTTCCCTGGGGATGGCGACGCTGCTCGGGGCTCCTCATCCCTCGGTGGGCTCCCACGGACACTCCGGCCGTCCCCCTGCTCCTGAGCGGACAGTCGGATGCCCCTAGAATCATAGAACCATGGAATTGGCTGGGTTGGAAGGGACCTTTCAGACCATCGAGTCCAACCATTGACCACACTGCCACGTCCCTCAGCACCGCGTCTGCCCGGCTTTTCAATCCCTCCAGGGATGGCGACTCCACCACTGCCCTGGGCAGCCTCTTCCAATGCTTCACAACCCTTTCCAGGAGGAAATTGTTCCCAATATCCATCCTAAACCTCCCCTGGCGCAGCTTGAGGCCGTTTCCTCTTGTGCCATGGCCTGTTCCTTGGGAGAAGAGCCCGACCCCCCCTGGCTACCCCCTCCTTTCAGGGAGCTGTAGAGAGCGAGAAGGTCTCCCCTCAGCCCCCTTTTCTCCAGGCTGAACACCCCCAGCTCCCTCAGCCGCTCCTCACCAGACTTGTGCTCCAGACCCCTCACCAGCTCCGTTGCCCTTCTCTGGACACGCTCCAGCCCCTCAAGGTCTTTCTTGGCGTGAGGGGCCCAAACCTGGACACAGCCCTCGAGGTGGGGCCTCCCCAGTGCCCAGTCCAGGGGGACGGTCACTGCCCCACTCCTGCTGGCCACACTAGTGCTGACACAGGCCAGGATGGTGGTGGCCTCCTTGGCCACCTGGGCACACTGCTGGCTCATACTCAGCCGCTGTCGACCAACACCCCCAGGTCCTCATCCGCCGGGCAGCTCTCCAGCCACTCTGCCCAGCCTGGAGCGTCCGTGGGGTTGGCGTGACCCAAGGGCAGGACCCGGCACTTGGCCTTGTTGAACCTCACACCATTGCCCCTGGGCCATCCATCCAGCCTGTCCAGATCCCTCCGTAGAGGCTTCCTACCCTCCAGCAGACCGACACTCCCGCCCAACTTGGTGTCCTCTGCAAACTGACTGAGGGTGCACCCGATCCCCTCCTCCAGGTCGTCGATAAAGACATTAAACAGAACTGGCCCCGACACCGAGCCCTGGGGAACACCGCTGTGACCGGCCACCAACTGGACTGAACTCCATTCGCCACCGCTCTCTGGGCCGGGCCTCCAGCCGGTTTTTACCCATCCTGGTGCTGCCCAGGGGACACCGTCCCCGTTTTCACTCGAACTGAGCTCAGAAAGATGCTGATCTCCAGGGAGCGGGCGCGATGCTGCTGGGGGTGGCTCGGCCGCTGCCCTGACGGGAGGCAGGGTCAGGGCCCAAAGCAGCTGCTGGGCTCCGGGTCACCTCTCTGGTTATTCAGAACGCGTCTGGTTTTGTCAGTGATCTCTTCTGCGCTCACTGGGTGCCATCGCTGAGCAGGCAGAGGTTGTGTGACTCCCAGATGTCTCATCTGTCCTGCTGTCAAAGCAACAAAGAGAGCAAATGTTTATAAGATCCCCTTTGATCAGATCAATGCGAAATGCTTCGCTTTTTCAAATGGTGCCTTTTATTGCCAGGGTTTCTCCCTTTCTTTGCTCTCAGCAGCATGTGAAGTGGGCAGAGGTGATATCACTGCTCATAATAACTATTACCTGTTTACACAGGTCTCATTGAAATGTCGCGCGCGGAGATAGGAGCCACCATCTGCAGAAGAATGTGACCTTCTGCTCTGCTGCAAAAATACGAGCCTGGCCATAAATTCTTTTCAACTTAACCAGAGTTAGATATAATGAACCACCAGCTCTCAGACATAAACCAAGCACCTGTCTCTGGGGGCGCAGCCTGTCACCAGCTCCGGGGCTTTGCCCCCGCGTGAGCATCGCTGTCACTGAGCACCTTGCGTGGGCAAACCCCGCAATGCCTGGAGGGACCCTCCACGTTTTCACCTCACCGCAAACCATTTCCATTTTTCTTCCTCAGATTTGAGCTCAGCCTAAAAGTTGTGACTTCCCACAGTGTACGTTGTGCAGTTCTTCATTTCCTGCAGTGCTAAAATAAGCGCACACGAGGGACTTTGGTCCTAATACTACCTGGGCCAGGTAGTAGTCCACTAGTGGTCCAGTCTTTTCGACCATGTGGACACTGCTTCCAGCTACAACCTGTAATGATCTGATCAGGATGAGGCATGGGCTGTTTTGCCCCAGCAGTGAACAGGCACCGTGTGACAGAAAGGGTGGTGGTGCTTCCATCCAGGTTCACAGAATCATGGAATGGTTTGGGTTGGAAGATCATCTTAAAGATCACCCAGTTCCAATCCCCTGCCCTGGGCAGGGACACCTCCCACCAGCCCAGGTTGCTCCAAGCCCCGGCCAACCTGGCCTTGAACCCCTCCAGGGATGGGGCAGCCACAGCTTCTCTGGGCAACCTGGGCCAGGGGCTCACCCCCCTCACACCAAAGAATTTCTTCCCAATAGCTCATCCAAATCTCCCCTCTTCCAGTGTAAAACCCTTCCCCCTCGTCCCACGGCTCCCCTCCCTGCTCCAGAGTCCCTCCCCAGCTTTCCTGGAGCCCCTTGAGGGACTGGCAGGGGCTGGACGGTCTCCGCGGAGCCTTCTCTTCTCCAGGCTGAACCCCCCCAGCTCTCTCAGCCTGTCCTCCCAGCAGAGGGGCTCCAGCCCTCCCAGCATCTCCGGGGCCTCCTCTGGCCCCGCTCCAACAGCTCCGTGTCTCTCCTGTGCCGAGGCCCCAGCGCTGGAAGCAGCACTGCAGGGGGGTCTCCCCCGAGCGCAGCAGAGGGACAGGATCCCCTTGGGTTCCCCTTGGGTTCCCCTTGGGAGCCTGAACACTCTTCTCCTTCCCCCCGAAGCCTGATAAGCCCGTTCGTCCTTGCTGCAGGCAGGTTCCCCAGGTGTCCCCTCACCTGCTTCTCTCACGTGCGCTTTTTTCTTTTTTTGTCTTTGAAGCAGAGGAAGAAGATGAAGAAGAAACAGAGAAAATGCAGAATGGGAAGGACCGAGGTAAGGGGACAAACTGCGGTCTCTGAGCTGTGAAGCATTTTCCGATGTGCTCCTCTGTGGGAAGGAGCTGGGTTTGCCGGCTCCGTTTGAAGCCCCAGGAGAGGGCTGTGAGCGCGGATGGCTCCGGGGGGCAGCAGCCCACGTTGCTGCTGCTGCTGCTCTCAGCCCACCTGCAGACACGGCCCCGGTTGCTCTGCCTGCTCCGGTCATCGCCATGCTGCCGGCTCACTCTCTCCAACATCTGCCGTGGCTTGAGATGATGCCGTGACCAGGGTTTCTTCGGCGTGTGGCTTTCAGGAATGTTCTTCTTTCAGCAAAGGTCGTGCACAGATCTTTGAAAGGTGTAAGAGGAGGAGGAGCTGCCCTCAGTGCTGTGAGAAATCCCATTCAGAGCATTCAGAGAAAAAAACCAAAGCGTGGGCTGGTTACCAGTGAAGCTCCCGAGCGATGGGACCGTCATCTGCTGAGCCACCGCCTCCTGTGACCTTGGCTGGACAAATGGAGCGCTGTGGCCAGTTCTGGGCTCCCCGCTTCAAGGGCAGGGGACCGATGGAGAGGGTCCAGCAAAGGGCTACCAAGGTGATGAGGGGACTGGAACACCTCTCTGATGAGGACAGGCTGAGGGATTTGGGTCTTTTTAGTCTGGAGAAGAGCAGACTGAGAGGGGATCCCGTCAACGCTTATTCATACTGAAAGGGGGGGTGTCAGGAGGATGGGGCCAGGCTCTTCGCAGTGCTACCCAGGGACAGGACAAGGGGCGACGGCCACAAACTTTGGAGTCTCCGTCTCTGGAGACATTCCAACCCCGCCTGGACGCGTTCCTGTGCCACCTGCTCTGGGTGACCCTGCTCTGGCCGGGGGTTGGACGGGATGATCTCCAGAGGTCCCTGCCAACCCTGACCATTCTGGGATAATGCTGTGAAATGTTCGGCATCCCTCCGCTGATGGCCACCCCGTGTAGGCAGTGCCATGGGCTACGCGGGGTTTCACAGGAGGGTTCTTTCATCTCCACTCTCCCTGGGCTGCAGGTCTGGATGCTAATCCTCCCCAGACCGCCTCTGCCTTTGGTGCGAGCGCATCCCGACCACGTGCTGGCGGAGCGATGCCCCGGGATGGAAGTGATCATAGCGGGGTGGAACGCAGCCCCGAGACTCGCCAACAGCCGTGCAGCGCAGGGTTGAGCTGGAGGGGCTGCAGGAGACGCGTTCCTCCCGTCCCACCCCGGGGGAGATCGGAGCAGCAGCTCCCGGCCCTCCTCAGGGCGGGACCTTCCTCGGGGGGGCTCCTGACTTTCTGTTTTCCACGTTTTGAACCTCAACGCAAGAAACAGACCCGGACAGGTTTGACTCAGCCCAAGCATTTCTGTCTGGCTTGAGCCAAACCCAATTTCAGCATCAACAAACCGGAACTTTTTATCCTTTTTTTTTGGTGAAGGCAGGTTTTCCCTCTGGCTGAGGCGAAGGGGCAGCGCTCGCGTTTCTCACCCAAGCGGCCTGTTTTGCTGCCCAGCAAGTTCTGCAAAAGCGTTCAGGTCTTTGGAAATGCTCTGCTTCCTGGTGGTTTGTCCATCACTATTAGACATTATAAGTTTGTAGGAAAAAGTGCAGTAAGTTTGATTTTGCCTAAACCAGGAGTTTTCAAGGCAGAATCGCACTGGCTCTAGATCACAGGGCTCTCTCTGCCCTAGAACATTCCTCTGCAGTTAAATATTTTAGATGCTTAGCAGATGACCCTTCTGCTTTTTTTCCAAATGTGCATTGTATCTTGCATGGGAAATAGGGAAAGGGGGATTTTGAAGAGCTGAAGTATGATGAATGGTAGCGGAGACGTAGTAAGACAAATTCGGCTCCGTTACTCATTGCAGCAGCATCGGAGTGGGGTGGGGGGGAGACGGACGGGTAACCAAAAGCAGAACTTGGTCCAAAAGCCTTGGTGTGGAATGTAAATATTATCTCTGCCAGAGAGTAAGTGATTTCTTAATGCCGCAACGTTAGTGAGATAAAAATCTGGCAGAAAAATGGAGGAGCGATCGATCCATCAACTGCAGTCCTCCGGGGGAGCTCCTCCAGGCACCGAAGCACGCGTGGCCGTGGGGAGGGAGTCCGGCCGTGGGTGGTTCTGCCCCACGTCACCTACGGGGACCCGTGGCCAGGATGCTCCAACGCCGAGCTCTGCCTGCCGCGGCTGCATTCTTTGCACGGTGCCTGTGTGCACATCCCCATCTCAGCAAAGCTCTTCCGTTCCTTCCATCCGGAACAGACAAGAAGAAAAAAATCACTTGCAGCCCGTGTGTTCCCCAGCTTCTGACCGGCGCAGACAAGGGAGACGCCGGTCCTCGCGGGGACGCTGCTGCTGCGGTGTGTTTCCTCGGGAGACGGCATCACCCTTGGGCTTCCTCACAAGTTTCTTCACAAAGTTACATCAGATTTCTCTGTGCCCCAGTTAATCAACCTCAGGACTCGCTTCCCCGCTGGAGAGGCTTACGTCCATACGCTGGATATAGCAGCGGCGTGGTACGGCTCTAGCAGGATGAAATCATTCGGGAAGACTCCAAGTTGGCTGCGTCTGTTGTGGTTAGGATTACAAATTGAGCAGCATCTCCAGAGAAGAATCCTGCGCGGGTTTCCAGGCACAGAAGAGCACAGTCGGGAGCTGGCAAAGCCACGTCCATCCAGTTGCGTTAGACGTCATTTTGAGTTACCCCGTCTTGAAACCTGGCGTTACGTATCCATTCATGGCACGTGCACCAGGCGTCACTCCAGGTCGGACGCCTGCTTGGCCAGGGCTGTCCCGCAATCACTGTTTGCCGTGGTCCTGCTGCCTCTCTCCAAGACAGGCTGCTCCTGGTGGTGGGCAAGAGGTGGACCCTTGACAGTATCACCTGAAACAAGATGCTCCACGAGCTGGTCCCATATGCATTGGCCATTTGTATTTTATAATGCCCAAACCAATGGAAAAGGGATTAAAGTGCTGTGATTTGCTCGCTCGAACTGCCGGAAGGAAGGGCATGGTTTGCAGCCCCATAAAATTTGTTAGACAAAAATTCCCAATTTGCAACACACCTGCCCACAGTGACCAAAACTGGAGTCCATGCAGCCATCTGTTCAGGTAATCATAGAATCATGGAATGGTTTGGGTGGGAAGGGACCTTAAAGCCCAGGCAGTGCCACCCCCTGCCCTGGGCAGGGACACCTCCCACCAGCCCAGGTTGCTCCAAGCCCCGGCCAACCTGGCCTTGAACCCCTCTTGTTCTTGGAGGACAGAGTCCATCCCCGGCAGGTTTGCAGATGACACCAAACTGGGAGGAGTGGGTGATACCCCAGAGTGTCGTGCTGCCATCCCGAGGGACCTCAATGGGCTGGAGAAATGGGCTGGCAGGAACCTCCTGAAGTTCTCCCGAACAAGGAAAAGTGCAAAGTCCCGCCCCTGGGGAGGAACAGCCCCAGGCACCGGGACATGCTGGAGGACGCCCAACTGGAAAGCAGCTTTGCAGGGAAGGTCCTGGCGGACACCGAGTTGACCATGAGGCAGCAATGGGCCCTTGGGCAATGCAGGCGAATGGTGTCCTGGGCTGCTGACGCAGAGCGTTGCCAGACGAGGGAGGGGATCCTTCCCTCTGCTCAGCACCGGTGAGGCCACCCCGGGAGCCCTGGGTCCAGTGCTGGGCTCCCCAGCACAAGAGGGACATGGGCAGGCTGGAGAGAGCCCAGCGAGGGGCCATGGCAACGATTAAGGCATTGAAGCATCCATCACACGAGGAGAGGCTGAGAGAGCTGGCATCAAATCAGGGTGTATAAATAACTGATGGAAAAGAGTAAAGAAAACTGAGCCAGAGTCTTCTCATGGTGCCCAGAGCCAGGACACGAGGCGATGGGCACGCAGCGACACACAGGAAGTTCTGTTTGAAGGTAAAAAACGCTTTTTTACCGTGAGGCTGGTCAAACGCTGGCACAGGTTGCCCGGAGAGGTTGTGGGGTCTCCGCCCTGGGAGATGCCCCAAATCGGATGGGACAAGGTTCTGAGCAGCCTGTGGTGGCTGACCCTGCTCTGTGGGGGGGGTCGGACTGGGCGATGCTGGGATTTCTGGGATTCAGTAAGATCATGAGCCCTTTTGTACCTACCTCGTATTTCAGGGGACTTGCCATTCACCCCGATGCCGGAAAGCTGTTTGCGGTCGCGAGAAGGGTTACCCGTTGGGGCACTAAGAGATGGGGAGGGCAGATTTTTCATTTTACAGGAAATAAAATTGCCTGCTTTCTAAGCGTGCCTTTCCCCTGTGTTGCAGGTTAGACGGCCGGCCGCAGGCTGCACAGGAATTCAGGTAAGGAAGGGTGTCTTTTTCCTTCCCGTCTCCAGCAGCACTGCTCTGTAGTCGCCGTTGCCATGCGCGGGACCATGTCCCTGGTCACCTCCTGCCCTTGTCCTTTATCTCCTGTTTCTGCCCAGGGAGGGTTGTGCCCATCGCTCCACAACCGCTCAAAAGGATGTTGAGTTTTTCCTTGCTAAGACCCAATTCTGCTCCTGCTGCAGACAGAGGGGAAATATCATTAACTCCAGTGAGAACAGCATTATCTCCTATTTTATTAGTATTGCTTCTATAGCGAGAGGCCTCAGCCAGGAAATAGGACCCCATTGTGATGGCCACTATCCAGATGTACTAAAAATACAATCTCTACCCTCAAAGAGCCTGCGCTTTCAGTTATAATAAGGCACAACAGACGGGTAGACAAACAGGTGGCTGGAGATAGCGGCAAGGAGAAAGCCTGAGCCCTGGGGTGACAATGCCTCTGGAGGACCTGAATAAGATCCGTATTGTGACCCATCTGAAAAGCTCGTAGGAGGGCACCGGATCGGGTTTCCACACTCCCCATACACTCACTGTGGCCGTAGCCATAATGCCCGTCTTTCATCATTCCCGGTGGGAAGAAGGAGGGTTCTCCTGGCAGAAGGACATAGTGTGGGCACGCTCATAGTTAGCCAGAAAGGGATGGGGACGGGCGTAGCAGGTCCTTCTTTCTAGGACCCGTCCCTTTACACTGCAGCTGGGTCAGTTGTAGAAACCAGACAGTAGAAATTCTTTTATCTTTAACTTACCGGTTCAGCCCCAACCCACGGCGATAGATAGTCGTGATGGATCTGAAACCCAATTTCGCGTGGTAAAACCACCACAGTTGTCCTCAAAAAGTAATTTGCAAAGGAGAAAAAAGGGGGTTTGCCCTCTCTGGCGCCCTGCCGTTCCAGCGCCAGCTAGAGATAACCCAAAAGTGGCTTGAGAGTTTTTCTGATAGTTTTTACATTAGAAATTCAAGTCCTGCCTCATCTGGGAAACAATCTGGTAACTCAAGAAGGAGCGAAATTATACCATTAGAGAGGAAGCCGGCAATGGAGAGCTGTTTATACTGGCTGCGTGCGGCTTTTTCTTAATGTCCCTTTAACTCTAATGGCTTTGGAGAAAAGGATGGCTTTGACCCCGGCCACCCCTTAGCCACTGATGGGGACATGAGAAGCGCCCGGTTCCCTGAGAAGCCCGGCAGTGCCTCCAACACCACCAAGCACTGGCACTGATGAGTGCTAAATTAGAGACAACTGCAAATACGAGAGGGAAACCACTTTCAGGTTTCTTTATCCTCCAGAAAGAATGAAAAAAGACATGAGTAAGAGAAAAAAAATTCTTCAAACTGTGGTGGTTCTTCTTCAAGTTCCTCATGTTCCCATTTGTGGTACCAGGGCCTGTGATGGGTCCTCCTGAACCTTGCTGGTGGTAGGGTCCGGCCAAGCCAGACCGGTGGCTCCAGCCACCCTTCGGCTCTGGTTGCCCACCGATGATGGAGGGGACTGGGGTGGGCAGCATCGTCAGGGGCCGTCTGTTCGCAGATCTTGGCTGCTCTGTGGGAAAAATGCCCAGCACCGACCTCACCTTGGCTTGCAAAGTCAAGCGTGTCCGCTCATGGGCCCTTGCTCGCAGGACCTGGGGACCTGCCGCAGCACCATGCTCCTGGTGTCATTGACTCAGGAGCTTGGGTTCTCTTTCCAAGGAACAGGCGATGGGACAAGAGGAAACGGCCTCAAGTTGCGCCAGGGGAGGTTTAGGATGGATATTGGGAACAATTTCCTCCTGGAAAGGGTTGTGAAGCATTGGAAGAGGCTGCCCAGGGCAGTGGTGGAGTCGCCATCCCTGGAGGGACTGAAAAGCCGGGCAGACGCGGTGCTGAGGGCCATGGGGTAGTGGTGGCCTTGGCAGTGCTGGGTTGATGGTTGGACTCGATGATCTGAAAGGTCCCTTCCAACCTGGGCAGTTCTGTGGTTCTGTGATTCCTCTGTTTCCTGGGTTGTTTGGGGTCCAAGGTGAGGAGCTCTGGGGTCGGCAGGACACTTGATGGCCATGGGGAATGCTGCACGTTTGGTCCACTCAGAGCTTGCCGGGGGTGGCCCCAGAGATGCACGGCCCCAACCAGAAGGTTGAGGAGGTCCCAGCAGAGGAGCTTGGCTCCTGCCCCATGACCATGCAGGAGGTGATGTCCAAACCCGTGCAGGGCCAGGCTGGAGCTCTGCCATGCCGATGGCGCTTTGTGTGTTTCCCATGACACAGGCACAGAGGGTTGCGCTTACGACCAAGAGACGTCTCCCGTCCTTTGGAAGAGGCACGTTTCAGCTGACACATCCACCATCATGCAACTGTGACCGATCTCAACCACCTGCTGACGAAAGCGGCTTGCTCCGAACCACCCGGAGGGTTTTCCCCGTGGGCACCTGCCTCTTAGGTCATTGCATGTACTATTCTCCTCCATGTGTTTACTAACGGTAATCAGACAATGCCCCATCAAACTCAGCAATTTATGGGAGGTTTAAGGAAAAAAAAAAAATTCAACCAAAAGGAAAGCTAATTCCCCCTGCGCCTGCTAAGTGTACTGATCTTCTTTGGTTTCCTCCCAAACGGTGTCATCATCGCGTCACGCGCCGTCATCTCCTCTTGCCTTCCGCCCCTCGGGATGCATGAAAAAACGGGTGTAGAGCCTCCTTCACACAAAGGGGATTCTGCCTTCAAAAAACCCACCGTCTCGAAACCCCGCTGTCTGCCAGTGTCTGGTTGCCGTCGTGCGTGACGTCGCGTGGCCTCCCGGGCGTCATCGCTGGGGATGCGCCACGGCAGGGATGGGCCACCGGCCGCCTGCTCCCGGCGTTACGGGCTCTGCTTCTCTCCAGACTGTTGAAACCGTTCCCTTTACAGGCAGGGAATGCAGGGGCGAGCGCTGCTGGGCTCGGATTGGCACCTTGGCCTTCATTTTGAGGAGTCGCGTTCAGTTTTGTTTCAAATGAAGAGAAAGGCCCGAGCTGTGCCGTGCGGGGCTGGCAGCTCACCGCTCCGCCCTCGCTAGGCTTTTCTTTCCCAGCTGCTCAGAAAACATCGTAATCAGTTCCAATCACTGGTGATTTTCTTTTTTTTTTTTTCTTTTCGCCTTGGTGCTTAGGAATGTTATTTTTAGTGGAAGGAGCCGAGTGCCCTAATGCATCCATAAATATTTATCAAGGGTGATGAATGGAAAGGCACGATAAACCCCGAAACCAGCCCTCAGCTTTTCTCCCCGGCTGAACCCACGCGCGGCCTCGGCTCCCGGCGGCGGGGAGATGGTGGGTCCCTGCAGCCCCCGGGGAGGGGGAGAATAAACAGCCGCAGTGGCCACGGATTTAGTGGGATATAAATATTGTGAGTAAGCTGTCGAGAAGGAGAGGAAAGTGATGATAACCTGGTGCGGCGCCTCAGCTTTACCCTGCCAGAGCGCGCCCGCGGGGACCGGGAAGGTTTCGCGTGCGTTTTGGGATGGATTTGCTGAATTAGGGCTGGCAGCGGCTTTGGCTGCAGCCACAGAGGGGTTCGAGTGCGAGAATGGGAATGTTTTGCTGGTGTCGGCGCTCGGGGAGTGGATGGAGTTGTTGGGCTGTGTGAGCACCGGGGTCTTCCTCCTGCTGGGTTTGCATCGCACAGGGGGGACCTCCCAGCACCTCCTGCGGGAGAGAGCCTGGGGGTCCCAGCCGAGCCCCCCGCTCCAGGGGCAGAGCCACGGTGTCCTCCAGGGACTGGCTGCCTGACACCATGCTGAGTGGGGGCAGTGACACGCCTGAGGGACGGGATGCCATCCAGAGGGACCTGGACAGGCTGGAGAAGTGGGTCCCTGTGAACCTCATGGGGTCCAACCAGACCAAGTGCAGGGTCCTGCCCCCGGGTCGGGGCAACCCCCGGCGCCAGCCCAGGCTGGGGATGGAGGGATGGAGAGCAGCCCTGAGAGAAGGGCTTGGGGGTGCCGGGGGGGGAGAAACCGGCCATGAGCCGGCACCGTGCGCTGGCAGCCCAGAAACCCCCCGCAGCCTGGGCTGCATCCCCAGCAACGTGGGCAGCAGGGCGAGGGGGGGATTCTGCCCCTCTGCTGCGCTCGGGGGAGACCCCCCTGCAGTGCTGCCTCCAGCGCTGGGGCCTCGGCACAGGAGAGACACGGAGCTGTTGGAGCGGGGCCAGAGGAGGCCCCGGAGATGCTGGGAGGGCTGGAGCCCCTCTGCTGGGAGGACAGGCTGAGAGAGCTGGGGGGGTTCAGCCTGGAGAAGAGAAGGCTCCGCGGAGACCTTCCAGCCCCTGCCAGTCCCTCAAGGGGCTCCAGGAAAGCTGGGGAGGGACTCTGGAGCAGGGAGGGGAGCCACGGGACGAGGGGGAAGGGTTTTACACTGGAAGAGGGGAGATTGAGATGAGATATTGGGAAGAAATTCTTTGGTGTGAGGGGGGTGAGCCCCTGGCCCAGGTTGCCCAGAGAAGCTGTGGCTGCCCCATCCCTGGAGGGGTTCAAGGCCAGGTTGGCCGGGGCTTGGAGCAACCTGGGCTGGTGGGAGGTGTCCCTGCCCAGGGCAGGGGGTTGGAACAGGTGGTCTTTAAGGTCTCTTGAACCCAAACCGCTCTGTGATTCAATGGTAAGGAAGGGATGGATACACATAGAATCATAGAATCATTCAGGTTGGAAAAGACCCTTGGGATCATCGAGCCCAACCATCAACCCCACTCTACAGAGTTCTCCCCTACACCAGATCCCCCAACACCACATCTAAATGACCCTTAAACACATCCAGGGATGGTGACTCCACCATCTCCCTGGGCAGCCAACATCTCCTGTAGCCATGGGGGAAGCACGTTACACACAAAGCCTGGGTCACAGCAGGGTGTCACCTTCGCTGCTTTTTTCCTCTTATTACTCACCCTGTCACTTTCCCTTCTTGCTTTCGCTACCACCATTACCAGGAGGCAAAGCCTCCTGCCACAGCCGCCACCTCGGCCACCAGTGTCTCTCTGACCTGCCGTCCGGCCGCACCGGCGGAGGTGCTGGTGGCACAACTGGGACCTTCTACCACCAGCCACCACCGCTCCGGCTGCCCAGGCGCTCGGAGGGGAGATGCTGGGGACGCACAGGGCTCTCGCTGTGCCAGCTGTGACCAGCCAGCGCTGCTGGTCACAGGGATGGTGACAGACAGGGGAGCGGGGACATCTGGACATTGTTTGGAAAACCTGGTGGGATCAATGGGGTTTGTACAGACACAGCTGGGAGATAGGATCATGGAACCACAGAGTGGTTTGGGTGGGAAGGGACCTTTAAAGGCCATTTAGTCCACCCCCCGGCCCTGGGCAGGGACACCTCCCACCAGCCCAGGTTGCTCCAAGCCCCGGCCAACCTGGCCTTGAACCCCTCCAGGGATGGGGCGGCCACAGCTTCTCTGGGCAGCCTGGGCCAGGGGCTCACCCCCCTCGGCATGAACAATTTCTCCCCGAGATCTAGTCTGACTCTGCCGCTGGTGTTTGTTGAACGTGGCCCCGCGTGCCGCGGCTCTGCGCTGCCTCCCCCACCGTGCCATTTCTGTTAGCCGGCAAAGCGTTTTGGCAGATGCTTGATGTCACTGCAAGGCTGGGGCTGCAGCTCACCACTGGCCACTGCCGGGAGGACTGGTCCAGCGGGGCCGGGAAGCACCGGGATAGGCGCGGATGCTGGGGTCCGAGCTGTGCTGTGGCCGTAGCGGGGGTCCCAGTGCCAGGCAGCTTGCCCGGGACCATTTTGCACCCCAGTAACACCAGGAACCTCCTCCAGCGGCGTGCTGGGACATTGTGTAGGGGAAAAACCACCCAGCACCCCGGCTTGCCTATGGTTAGCCTAAAAACCTGCTTATGGACTATTGTTTGCCTTCGGAATAGTCGCCTTAAACCCCCGCCCCGGGAGGAACCGTTCAGGCCAGGCTTTAATCTGCGTCCCCAGGCTGTGTCCCGCTGCGGCCTTTCTGCACCCCGGCCCCTTGCCCTGCTCCGTGGTCGGAGTCTGGGATGGTCCATGCTCGGAGTCCGGGATGCAGCATCCCAGGGGCTGCCAGGCTGGGAGCTGTGCACGTGTGCGAGTGCGCACACATGTGTGTATATGCACGTACGTGTGTGTCGATGCACATGTGTGTATATGTACATATGTGTGTGTCGATGCACATCCGTGTGTGTCGATGCACACGTGTGTATATGTACATCCGTGTGTGTCGATGCACATGTGTGTGCCCGCAGGCGCTGCAGGCAGCGTGCCGCACGCCGGTGCTGCTCTGGGGAGCTGCGATGGGCCGGAGCGTGGCTGCCGCTGCCTCCCTGCCCCCCGCGGCTGCCTGCACCCCTGCGGCTGCCCGTAAGCAGTAGCTCACCACAGATACCGTTCTTTCCTTTCAAATTTGGGGGGTTATTTCACATTTTTTGTCAGGAAGAGGCAGGGCCATCCGGCAGCACCCATGAAACCCGGATCGCAGTGAATTTGCAGCTTCCCTCGGGGCAAACCCACCTGAACGAAAAAGCAAAATGCCACCTAAAAATGTTTTCTCATGGGAAAGTTACCTGGGCAGAGCCATGTCCCTGCGTCGGCATTCCCAGCCGGTGCCCCCACGCCGGGGGTTAGTGCCAGGAGAGGGGAACCCCCAGTTCCATGGGGCAGGGAGCGGGGGCGGGCGCTGTGCCGTGTGCCCCGCACCCGGCCGGTCTCTCGGTGACGTGCGAAAGGAAGGCGGCGGCTTTGGCCGCTGGTGTCTGGGGGCTCCCCAAGGAGCCCACGCAGTCGGGGTGTCCCCGGCATCAGAGCCCGGCAGCCGGGGGGCCGGGGACCACGCCAAGCCTTGGTGCCGTTCCCTGTTCCTGGCACCGCGTGAGTGCGGCTGCGGGCACAGGGGAGCATGGGATGGAGCGGGAGCAGCCCGGGGAGCCGTCGGCAAACCCGCGCTGCAGCCGATGCTCCGAGTCTCTAAGAGAAACCTGTAAACTGGAAGCCATGTTCTGTCATCTGCCAAATATTTAATAAATTCATCTCGTCCCTGAGGGGTGTCTTGTCCCTTCACCGCATGAAAAAGGCGGAGATGCTCGTGAAAAAGGAAGGGGGGGGGGTGGAAAAAAGGTTTTTAATAGGAAACGAGTGCTCCAAAGCAGGGCGCAGGGTGAGAGCAGCTGCCGGCGCTTTGCCGTGGGTCCGCACGGAGCGGCAGAGCCGGGGGATTACCCGCATTTGTCATGGCCGCGGGTCACTGGCAGCAGACAGAGCTGCCTGTGTTCGGGGCCGCCGCGCCCGCCACATCTGTGCCATCGGCACGGCGCCGGCACCCCGCCAGATGTTCCCCCCCCTGCAAACTCCAGCACATCTGGAGGCGGCGGAAAGGGCGAGGGCTGGGCTGGGAGGGCGGGCAGGCACCGAGGTGGGAGCATCGGCGCTGCAGCCCCCGTCCCCTTCCGACACTGCCTTAGAAACGGTACCGGGGGAGCTGGGGTTGGGGGAGCGGGTGCCAGACCCCCCCGCAAAGGACCATACGGTGGTGGGGGCCCTGTCACCGCTGCAGACACGGAGCCAGTGATGGAGGGGGGCTCGTGGCCCATCCATCCCCAAGGCGCTGGGTCGGCACCGGCTCTCCCATGGCGATGCCCGGCTGCTTGGAAGCATCACACCCGCGCCCGGACCCTCCTGCGACCGCTGCCGAGGGGTCCCCGGCTCCCACCCTCCCCAGGCAGAGCCAGCGCCGGCAGCGGGGCCAGGAGAGGAAACCTTAGCCCCAGGAATCCGCAGCTTCACGGGCACAGATGTGTCCCCTCCGCTTCCCGGCCCCGATTTGGCACGGCGCTGCCCGGCTCCAGGCGCTCATTTCTGTCAGGGATTAGGTGCCTCGGTGGGAAAGACACGGACACTTCCCATAGCCGGGGGGTCCCGGCTGTTGCCAGGCTGGGGGCAGCTTCGTGCTCCCCATCCCTTATCCCTGGGGCGGCTCTGCTCCCCATCCCGCATCTCTGGGACAGCTCTGCTCCCCATCCCGCATCCCCTGGGTTGCTCTGCTCCCCAATCCTGTATCCCTGGGACAGCTCTGCTCCCCATCCCGCATCCCCAGGATGGCTCTGCTCTCCATCCCGTATCTCTGGGGCAGCTTCGTGCTCCCCATCCCACATCCCTGGTGGGGCTCTGCTCCCCATCCCATATCCCCGGGACGGCTCTGCTCCCCATCCTGTATCCCTGGGATGGCTCTGCTCCCCATCCCATATCCCTGGGGCAGCTTCGTGCTCCCCATCCCGCATCCCCAGGATGGCTCTGCTCTCCATCCCATATCCCTGGGGGGGCTCTGCTCCCCATCCTGTATCCCTGGGGGGGCTCTGCTCCCCATCCCGTATCCCCAGGACAGCTCTGCTCCCCATCCTGCATCCCTGGGATGGCTCTGCTCCCCATCCCATATCCCTGGGGCAGCTTCGTGCTCCTCATCCCACATCCCTGGTGGGGCTCTGCTCCCCATCCCACATCCCTGGTGGGGCTCTGCTCCCCATCCCATATCCCCGGGACGGCACTGCTCCCCATCCTGTATCCCTGGGATGGCTCTGCTCCCCATCCCATATCCCTGGGGCAGCTTCGTGCTCCCCATCCCGCATCCCCAGGATGGCTCTGCTCTCCATCCCATATCCCTGGGGGGGCTCTGCTCCCCATCCTGTATCCCTGGGGGGGCTCTGCTCCCCATCCCGTATCCCCAGGACAGCTCTGCTCCCCATCCTGCATCCCTGGGATGGCTCTGCTCCCCATCCCATATCCCTGGGGCAGCTTCGTGCTCCTCATCCCACATCCCTGGTGGGGCTCTGCTCCCCATCCCGTATCCCCGGGATGGCTCTGCTCCCCATCCTGTATCCCTAGGGGGGCTCTGCTCCCCATCCCGCATCCCTGGGGGGGCTCTGCTCCCCATCCCGCATCCCCAGGATGGCTCTGTTCCCCAATCCCGCATCCCTGGGGGTGCTCTGCTCCCCATCCCATATCCCTGGGGCAGCTTCGTGCTCCCCATCCCACATCCCTGGGATGGCTCTGCTCCCCATCCCATATCCCCGGGACGGCTCTGCTCCCCATCCCGCATCCCTGGGACACGGCCGCGAAACCATGGCCCCGAGGGGGGGGAGGGTCCCCACCTGCCCCGTGTCCCTCCCCGTGGAGGACGTGGGTGCTGCGTGTCCTCTGGGGGCAGTGCGCAGGGGGACGTGGGTGCTGTGTGTGCAGGACCCGTTTGCAGGGTGCCTGTCCAGTGGCACCTGTGTCCCTCTCCCTGTCCCCTGTCCCTGTCCCCTGCCTCTCCATTTTTTCTATGGGTGACATTTTCCCACCTCATCAGTGCCGTGTTTAGACCCAATTACCCCCGGGGGGGCATCAGCTCAGCGTGGGGCAGCAGATGGGCTCAGCCCCGCAGAGATCCCAGGGACCCCATGCACCCCAAGGAGACCCCAGGGACCCCGTGAGCCCCATGGCCAGGCTCAGGCCTGGGTGCCCCTTGCTCTTTCCCCTCCCGCCTGTAGCACGGGGAAGGCAGGGGGTCCCATGGGTGCCAGAGATGGGGGCTGCTGCCCCAGTTTTGGTGGCGGGGAGCCCCGCGTCCGCGTGGCTCAGACCCCCGCAGCCCCTTCTCCCGGGCCGGCCCCCCGCGTAGCCCCCCCGGGACGTGGGGCAGGGCTGGGGGCACCGGCCTCCCCCGGTGCGGGGTCGGGGACCTCCGTGTCGGCACCTGACCCCGGGGCCGGGGCTGCTCCTCGTTTGCACCATTTAATGGCCACCCCGGGCCACACCGGCCGCTCCAGCCCCATCCATCACCAGGAGCTGATTCCTCCACTCCGCTACCAGCTGTTGGTGTGACCCGTGCCCTTCCTCGCCAGCCCCCCTCCTCCTCCCCCCTGCCCCGCGCCCCCACCCGTGATTTATGGGGGAGGAAGGGGAGCGCCGAGCGCGGTTATCGGTGGGCAATCGCAGGGCAAACACCGCGCCGGGGCGGGACGCGGCGGGTGCGGCCGCGGGTGCCAGGGACACCGGAACGGTGCCTGCCCCGGGGTCTGCAGGGGGCTGACTGGGGTCCCACATCCCTGGGGGGGGCTCTGCTCCCCATCCCGCATCCCCAGGATGGCTCTGCTCCCCATCCCGCATGCCTGGGGGGGCTCTGCTCCTCATCCTGTACCCCTGGGGGGTCCCTGCTCCCCATCCCACATCCCTGGGGGGGCTCTGCTCCCCATCCTGTATCCCGGGGGGGGCTCCGCTCCCCATCCTGCATCCCCGGGATGGCCCTGCTCCCCATCCCGCATCCCTGGGGGGCTCTGCTCCCCATCCCGCATCCCTGGGGCAGCTTCATGCTCCCCATCCCACATCCCTGGTGGGGCTCTGCTCCCCATCCCGCATCCTCAGGGTGCCTCTGTTCCCCTTCCCTCATCCCTGGGATGGCTCTGCTCCCCATCCCGCATCCCTGGGCCGGCTCTGCTCCCCATCCCTGGTGTGGCTCTGCTCCCACACCCCGTGGAGCCCCGGCAGTGCCTGCATCCCGTCTCCCCACACCTGCTGCCCTGCCCCGGCGGGGGCCACAGTGTGCTGGGTGGTGGCACAAGCCCTGGTGGCACCTGGGGACACGGCGCAGGGGACACAGCCCCACTGCAGCAGCGTGGAGTGTCTCCAAGCCCCTTCCAGCATCCTTCTCCCCCAGGCACGATGCCGGGTTGGGGCCACCCAGGCCCACGAGGTCCCTCCTGGTCACCCCCGTCGCGCGTTGGGGCGCAGGGCCCGTTGGCCATTCCTGCAGGCTCGTGCAGAAGTTCGGCAGCAATTGCACAACGAGGAGCGGTCGGTCCCGAAAAGAAGGTCAGGCGGGGGGCGCGGAGGGAGCGGGACAGACCAGCTGCCAGCGGCAATCCCACCCCAGGCTGCGGCAGCGGGAGCCGCACGCCGGGAATGGCTCCGGGACACAGCACCGCACGGCAGCCCTGCTTGGCAACCAGAGTGCCGAGGGCACGGGGGTCCCTCGAGCCTCAGTGGCATCATGCCGGCGTCCCTTGAGGTCCTTCAAGCTGTGGCGGCATCATGCCCGCATCTCTTGGGGTCCCTCTGGCCATGGTGGCATCACACCTGCGTCCGCGCAGCTGCCGTGGGCCTGGAGCTGTGGGGTGGGAGCTGTGGGGTGGGCCCCATCCCGGAGCCCGGCTCTCGGGCTTTGCTTAGTCCAGGGGTGCTTGGATCCGGGCAGAGGGACTCTGAAATGGAGCAAATCCCCCCCGGAGCAGAGAAGGGGGGGGCCTGTGGAGCACGGGCAGCGACAGAAGCCACCCCAAGTGTGGTGGTGGCCAGGCCGGTGGCATCGCCAGGGAGCGGGGGGCAAATGCAGGGGCTCTGCCTTCTCCTGGGGGGTCCCTCCCTGCCGGCACTGCCGCCGCTGCCCTCCGTACCCCCGCGTCCCCCCCAGACAGCCCCACCGGAGACCACAGCCAGCGCTGCCGGCGCGGCTCCTCCTGCCCTGCAGCCCCTGGGCCTGGCAAAGGGGAGGGATGTCCCCACCCCGGCACACCTCGTACCATCCCAGCACACCACAGCCATCCTGGCATACCTCGTACCATCCCGGCACACCACAGCCATCCTGGCACACCGTGCACCATCCCAGCACACCGCGCACCATCCCGGCACATCACAACCGTCCTGGCAACCGCGAACAACCCCGGCACACTACATACTATCCCAGCACACTGTGCACCATCCCGGCACACCACAACCATGCCGGCACACCGCATGCCATCCCGGCACACCATGCACCATGCCAGCACACCACACTGCTGCCCGCCACATGCCACCAGCTCCCCCTGCGCCGAGGCAGCATCAGCTGCTCTCCCTCCGCGGCAGCGCTGACAAACCATCTGACCGTGTGTCACCGGCTTAATTTGGCGCCCGCCCTCTCGGCGAGATTAATTAATCCAATCCCTGAGCCCCCGGAGGGAACTGCCTTCCAAACTGGCACCTGTCACCGGTCCGCGGTGCCACCGCTCCTCTTGGTGATGACGCCAAGCTGCCGGAGACGGGGACCCCAGGGACCCCCACCTCTGCAGGGGCGGTGGGACAGGTGGCGGGTGCCCTGTGGCAGAGCCGGCGGCAGCGGCGGAGCCCGGCTGGTCCCTGGTTCCGCACCGTCTGTGGGACGGGAGATTTACGGCCGGTGGGAAGCACCGCTGCCCTCCTGCCGCCGCCATGACCCCCCTGTCACGCCGGGATTGAAGCCGGGGATAATTACCCCATCAGCCAAAACCAAACTGCCGGTGGAGGAGCGGCTGCCGGAGGGGCTGGTGGGGCAGGGGGGGCGGGCAGCACCCTGAGCCCCCCAGCACAGCCGCGGCTGCCGGCAGACACCCCCGGAGAGGGGCAGGGGGGACCGTGCCGGGCCCCCCAGCTTGCCATGGGAAATGGCAAACCGGCTGGAAAGGCCCAACGCTGGCGGCGGAGCGGCTCCAAGGGACACAGCGGGGTTCTCGGCATGGCGAGTGGCAGCGCCAGGCCCAGTCGCCCCAGCCACAGGGCTCCCCGGGCACTCGGAGGATCTGTGGGGCTTGCAAACCCCCCCGGAGCTGCCAAGCAGGGGGATGGAGGGGATGGAGAGGGGGAGGGGAGCTGCCAGCTCCCCCAGCGGCAAGGACTGCCGAGCAGGATGGCCGCGTTGGAGCGTGGAGATGCCAAGACCTGGCACAGGAAGATGGACGACCCATGGCCATCCTCCTCCTCCTCCTCCACTGCAGAGCCCCTCGCCGGAGCAGAAGAGCTCACCAGCCGTGTCCCCCCCTGCCAGCAGCGTCACCCAGGGATGGTCCCGCATCTCTGCCGGGATTTCGCTTGTTCCCTTAAATTCCCTTTACCATCCCCCTCGCTGCTGCCCAGAGCCTTTCCTTGACTTTCCAGCTCCCTGGCCGGCACCATGGGCATTGCCACAGCGGAGTCGAGCGCGGGGCTTGGGGGGGTGCAATGCTCCTGCACAGCACTTGGCCCCCAGCACGGGGGAGTAACGTGGGGAGTGACACTGGGAGCAATGGGGACAAGAGGGAGGGTAACGCCAGGAGTGATGGGGATAACACCAGGAGCAATGGGGATAACACTGGGAGCGACAGGGGTAACGCCGACAGCAGTGACGATAATGCCAGCAGTGATGGGGATGACGCCAGGATCAATGGGGGTGACACCAGGATCAATGGGGATAACGCCGGCAGTGATGGGGATAACGCCGGCAGCGATGGGGATAACGTGGGAGATGACGCCAGGAGCAACAGGGCAACACGGGGGGCAGCACCAAGAGCAATGGGGACAACGTGGGGGACAATGCCGGGAGCACTGGGGCCACGGCAGCGGGGAGACTGGGGGTGCCACGGCACAGTCCCTGGGGAACCCACCTTACAGCCTGTCCCCCGTCCATGGGAAGCGGAGCCAAGACCCAGCAAATGCTCCTCCTATCGATTCTCCTTTCCAGTTTCAAAGAAAAGGGGGAAAAAAAACCCGTTCTCTTTTTGGAAAGGGTAATGGTTTCCATCCCGAAAGCTGTCAGCAAGTGCAGACACGGGGAGAGTCGAGGCGCAGGAAGCGGCGGGATGAGAAGCATCCCCCAGCCCTGCCAGACAGACGGACGGACGGCGGGGATCGACCCATCACCTGCAGCCCAGATGCCCGGGGAGCTGCCAGCGCTGCCGCTGCCCGGCTCGCACCGGAGCGGGGTGATAATCCATCATGAAAACGGAGCTTCCCTGGAGATGCCATGGGTGAAACGCGGTGGGACAGCCCTGCCCGGGCAGCGGGCACAGGAGAGATGGTGCCGCGGTGCAGCCGGTGCCGCGTGTCGCGCAATGCGATGCTTCCCACCCCGGCTCTGCTGCGCCCGTCCCTGGTCAGTGCCCGGCTGGTGTCACTGCAGGGCAGCGCCGGGGGCTGAGCCGGGACCGGGGGCTGCTCTGGGGGGAGGGAGGGTGCTGGACCCACACCCTGCCCGGGCACTGCCAGAAACCCACCTGCTGCCGGGAACCCACCTACCCCATACCCACCCACTGCCATACCCACTGTCATACCCACCTACCCCATACCCACCCACTGCCATACCCACCGCCATACCCACTGCCATACCCACTGTCATACCCACCTACCCCATACCCACCCACTGCCATACCCACCGCCATACCCACTGCCATACCCACTGCCATACCCACCTACAGCCATACCCACCTACAGCCATACCCACCTACAGCCATACCCACCCACTGCCATACCCACTGCCATACCCACTGCCATATCCACCGCCATACCCACTGCCATACCCACCTACCCCATACCCACCCACTGCCATACCCACCGCCATACCCACTGCCATACCCACTGCCATACCCACCTACAGCCATACCCACCTACAGCCATACCCACCCACTGCCATACCCACTGCCATACCCACTGCCATATCCACCGCCATACCCACTGCCATACCCACCTACCCCATACCCACCCACTGCCATACCCACCGCCATACCCACTGCCATACCCACTGCCATACCCACCTACAGCCATACCCACCTACAGCCATACCCACCCACTGCCATACCCACCGCCATACCCACTGCCATACCCACCTACAGGCATACCCACCTACAGCCATACCCACTGCCGTACCCACTGCAGGTGTACCCCCATGCACCCATGTGCAGACATCCCTCCCTCCAGCTACCCCTCCCTGCAGACACCCCTGCGTGGGGCCCCCCACCTATGGATATGCCTCTGGGCTGACGGACCCGCTTGCCCAGGTGCCTCCATCAAGCGCTACTTACGTGCCGATGTACGTGGGGCCCTACCTGGAGCTCTAGGGGCACGGAGCCGTGCCTCCCTGCAGCTACCCCTCCCTGCAGGCACCCCTCTGCGGAGCCATCCCCACGCGCAGCCATCCCCTGTGTGGTGACGACGCACCCGCGGCTCTACCTGCCGACCCGGCACCACGGCGGGGCTCTGCGGCGGAGCTGCCGTAGGCAACGCTGCCTGTCGGAGCGGCGTGGGCAGCGCGTGCTGCACGGGAGCGGTGCGTGTCTGGGCTCCTCCAGGCTGGCTACCGGCCAGTGCCACGGGCGCAGTCACCTGTAGTGCTGCAGCACCCGGCAAGGGAGCCACGGCTGTGCCAGGGCACGAGTGCGGCTGTGCCATGGCATGAGGGTGGCTGTGCCGGAGCACGAGTGCGGCTGTGCCATGGCAGGAGGGTGGCTGTGCCATACACAAGTGCGGCTGTGCCATGGCATGAGGGTGGCTGTGCCGGAGCACGAGTGCGGCTGTGCCATGGCATGAGGGTGGCTGTGCCATACACGAGGGTGGCTGTGCCATGGCATGAGGGTGGCTGTGCCATACACGAGGGCGGCTGTGCCATGGCATGAGGGTGGCTGTGCCGGAGCACGAGTGCGGCTGTGCCCAGCAGCGCTGCAATAAGGCTGGGGCTTTGGGATATGGAAAATATCCCTGCAGTGCAGCACGCTCCGCCAGAGCCAGGATCAGGAGCGCACATGCAGCAGCCACAGCAAACCCGAGCACGCTGCTAACGCCGGCATCGCCAACACCCCTCACTGCGGCCACGGGAACCAGCTGGGAAAGCCCTGCCAGCCCCGGCACAGACGGGGGGGACAGTGGGGTGTCCATCAAGGAGGGGACACAGGGGGACAGCCGGCCTGAGTTTGGCTGCAGGCACGTGGTCCCTGCAATCGCCCACGGTGCCAGCATCCCAAAACAGCAGCCAGCGCGGTGCGGCCGGGCAGAGCCGCCTCGTGCGCGGTGGCTCAGGGCGCCGGGACGCGGCCGCTGTGGCTGGCGGGGAGCGAAGGCTCTGCGGCCCGAGGCGGCGGCACGCCGGGGGAGGCCTGCCGGGAGGCAGTGACGGCGGCTGCCATTACCGCGGCACACACGGCTCCAGCAAGATCATCGCCGGGCAGCCTGGGGCGCGTCAAGAAACCTGAGAAATGGGTTTTGCTGGGGCTGAGCTGCGGCAGAGCTCGCGGGGAGGGCGCGGGGAGGGCGCAGGCGATGCTCTTCACCTGCATCCCAGCGTTGCGGTGCTGGGGTTTAATCGGGTGATGAGAGCGTCCTGGCACACCCCCAAAGCCGATGCTCAGCCAGCCGGGCTCGCCGTGCCGGCACGCTGGGGCTGCTCGCCCCGGGGTCCTGCATGCCGTGCCACCTGCTTGCTACGCTGGCACCGCGGGGAGCTGGGCAGATCCCTATCTCACGCGCTTGGGCGCGGACACGCCACTGCTCGCTGCACCCAAGCCGTGCTCTGGCACCACCGCAGGGCGATGCCCAACGCCACCGACCCTGGATGGTTCCGGTGGGGTCGATCCCAGCCCCAGCCCAGCGAGCCACCGGACACTGGCTCAAATGCCGGGTGAGAGCGGGCACCGCGGCGCTGCCGCCAGCTGTGCACGGGGAGGCACCAGCAGAAGCAGGCAGCCCGTTTGCCGCAGCTCTGGGCCAGTGGGCACCGGCCCCTTCCAGCTGGGAACACCGGCACCGCACGAGGGGTCCTGCGAGAGACCCACAGGAGCGGGAGGGAGGGAGGGAGGGAGCAGCCTTCCCCTGTAGCAGCCAAGGAGGCGGCTTATTAAGCCAGGGGAATGCAACATTAATTATTATTATTAATTAATGTCTTATTTTACAGTGCCCCCATGTGCACTAGGCGCCTTCCAGCACTGACAGCGAGCCGGGGTCCCTGCTGAAGGGTGGGCTCCTCCCGCAGCTGCAGCCCGGCGCGGCGGCACGGCACGGCACGGCACGGCACGGCACAGCTGGGGGCTGCCAGGCCCCTCCGTGCCCATGCCAGGAGCTGCGGATGCCAGGCTGGCACCCCGGGCACTCGTCCAGGCAGTGCTGGGATGCTCCCCGGGACAGGCTGGGTCCCCCTGGATCCCCCCATCCTCAGCACCCGCCGGCATTGGCTTTGGCGTGTGGCCCCGGTGCAGCCCGTGCCCAGCGTGCGCGGTGTCGAGGGCAGCAGCACGGGCATCCCCCGGTGCCCACCGTGGCTGGAGGCACCCAGCAACCTCCCCCCACCTCCAGCGCTGGCCCACGGCTCTTCTGGGGTCCCTGGTGCCCCTGGTAGCCCAGCCCAAAGCCCCCGACCTCCACGGCTTCCCCACTGGCACAGGGCAGAGCCCGTCTCCCCTCCATGCCTGCTGCCGGCAGGTGGGTCCCGGCGGTGCCCAGCTCTCCAGTCCCTCCCCAGCACCCACGGCACCGCCGGCACCGCAGGAGCCTGAATCATCCACCGGGAAACCTCAGGTGTGTCAACGACTCACAGGACTCAAAGGCACCCCAATCGCCGAGCCCTCTGATCCACCGCGGTGCCTCTGCACCCATCGCCGGGCTTCCAGCCTCTCGGGGCACTGCCACGCGAACGCCTGGCAGGGGGAGGTGCCCCGAGGATGCCTCAGTCCCCGCTCGGCCCCAGCACCGCTCTGGCAGCCTCTGGCCGGGAGAAGAATGGGGGTCTCCCTCCAGCCCCCCAGCATGGGGCTGGCGTGGGGTGCTGGGGTAGGGGATGCCGGGGCGTGGGGTGCCCAGCCGGCAGAAGCTCCCGGCGACATCCTGGTGATGCCTCCTGCGGCACCAGGGGACTGGGGGGACACAGCTGGCACGGACGCGGGGAGAAAGGATGGGGGGAGGGGGTGCCCCAGGCTGGGCAGAGGGATGTGGGACCAGCCCTGGGTGGGGGCACTGGGCTTGCTGGGGGCGCACCGTGGGCCCCTGCCATGGGGCACAGCCATGGGGCACTGAGGGGTGGTCTCCGTGGCTGAGCACTGCAGGACGCACAGTGAAGGTGCAGGGCAGGTCCCCACAGCACTGCACGGCACAGCTTGGCACGGCATGGCACGCCTCGGCACCGCATGGCACAGCTCAGCTCGGCACAGGTAGACACCACGCCACACGGCACGGCTTGGCATGGCTCAGACCTGCACCGCATGGCACTACACTGCAGAGTTTGGCTCTGCGCAGCTCAACATGGCACGGCTCAGCTTGGCACACACGACTCAGCACTGCACGGCCTGGCCAGCCCGCGTGGCACAGCTCGGCACTGCACAGCCTGGCATGGCACAGCACGGCTTGGCATGGCACAGCCTGGTGCTCCTCAGCTGAGCATGGCACTGCTCGGCACAGGCTGGCACGGCCTGGCTCTCCCTGGGCTTGGTCTGGCCTGGCACAGCACAGCTTGGCACAGCATGGCTTGGCTTGGTCCAGCATGGTCTGGCTTGGCACAGAACAGCACACCTTGGCATAGCACGGCATGGCATGGCTTGGCTTGGCACAGCATGTGTTGGCATGGCTTGGCTTGGTCTGGAACGGTCTGACTCGGCACAGCTTGGCACAGCATGGCTTGACATGGCTTGGCTTGGTCTGGCATGGTCTAGCTTGGCACGGCATGGCACAGCTTGGCATGGCATGGCATAGCACAGCCTGGCTTGGTCTGACAAGGTCTGGCTTGGCACAGCACAACACATCTTGGCATGGTATGGCATGGCATGCCTTGGCATGGTCTGGCTTGGCACAGCACGGCTTGGAACAGCACAGCTTGACACGGCATGGCATGGCTTGGCTTGGGTTGGCTTGGCTTGGTCTGGCAAGGTCTGGCTTGGCGCAGCACATCTTGTCATGGCATGGCTTGGCATGACACAGTAGGGTTTGGCTTGATCCAGCAAAGTCCGGCTTGGCACGGCATGGCACAGCACAGTACAGCTTGGCATGGCACGGCACGGCACGGCATGGCTTGGCTTAGCTTGGTCTTGCAATGTCTGGCATGGTCTGGCTTGGCATGGCACAGCTTGGCTTGGTCCAGCAAGGTCTGGCTTGGCATGGCATGGCACAGCACAGCACAGCACAGCTTGGCATGGTACGGCATGGCATGGCATGGCTTGGCTTGGTCCGTCAAGGTCTGGCTTGGCACGGCATGGCTTGGCACAGCACAGCACAGCTTGGCACGGCACAGCTTGGCTTGGTCCGGCACAGCTTGTCCCGGCTTGTCCCGGCACGACACGGCTTGGCACGGCATGCCTTGGCCCTGCGGCGCCCAGCGACGCCCGGCACCCCGGCCCGCCCCAGCCCCCCGCGCCCCCCGCCCGGGCCGGGCCGGGCCGGGCCGTGCTGCGCTGGGGCCGGCGGGCGCTAGGACCGCGCGGCGGGCGGCGGGCGGCGCGGCTGCTGCTGCAGTGGAGGCGGCGGCGCTGCGGGAGGAGGCCTGGCCGGCAGCGCAGCGGCGGCGGCGGCTCGGCACGGCTCGGCACGGCGCGCCGGGCCCGCTCCGGCCCCAGGTAACGGCCCCCCGGCGCCGCGGACAGGGGCGGACCCCGCCGGACCCCGGGAGGGGGCCCCCCCCCGGCCCCCGGCACCCCCCGCCTCGGCTCGGAACCGCTCGTCACGGTTCGGCTGGGTTCGGCTCCGCTCGGGCGGGTTCGGATCCGTTCGGGTGGGTTCGGCTCCGCTCGGCTCGGTTCGCCGTCCCTCGGCTCCCCTCCGTTCGGTTCGGCCCGGCCCGGCCCGCGGAGCCCGGCGGGCGGCCCGCACCGCCCCCCCCCTCCCCAGCCCCGGTGTCCCCCGGTGTCCCCCGGTGTGTCCCCCCCCCCGAGGTCCGGGGGGGTCGCGGCGGCCGCGGCGGCGCCGCGCCGAGCCGTGGGGGGGGGGGGGGCAGCGCCGAGCAGGAAAACATGGCAGCGGCCGGGCCGCCACCCGCCGGGCCGGGCCCGCGTCGTGTCCCCCCCCCGCGGCCGCCCCCGCTCCCGGCCCGGCCCCGCTCGGCGGGCGGGGGTGGCGGCGGCGCGGCCCGGCGGGCCCGGCCCCCCCTCCCGGCGCCGCCGTGTCCTTGAGCACCGCGGCGGGCGGCTGAAGGGCAGCGCGGGGCCCCGGCCCGTTCCGGTGTCACCGCCGGCCCCGTGTCCTCCCCGGGGCCCGGCCCCTCTCCCGGCAGCGGAGGACCCCCCCCCGGTAGGGGGTCGGTGCCCGCAGCCCCCGGCCCGGCGCTGCCCGCCCCCGGCAGAGCTGCCCCGGGAGGCGGGGGGGTGGATCGGGCTGGCGGGCGCCTGCCAAAAGTTCTATTTTTTGCACCAAAAAATCCCCCCCCGCGGGCAGGAGGAGCCGCAGCCCCGGCGGGGAGGGGGCGGCGCGGGGCAGAGGCCTGGCAGCGCGCTCCCTGCTGCCTGCACCGCTGCCTGCGTCCTGCCTGCACCTCCTGCCTGCACCGCTGCCTGCACTGCTGCCTGTGCCCTGCCTGCAACCCCTGCCTGCTCCCTGCCTGCTCCTTTGCCTGCACCCTGCCTGCACTGCTGCCTGTGCCCTGCCTGTGTCCTGCCTTCACCCCCTGCCTGCACTGTTGCTTGCACTCTTGCCCTGCCTGCACCTTGCCTGCACCCTGCCAGCATCCTGCCCTGCCTGTGCCCTGCCTGCGCCCTGGTGCACCCTGCCTGCACCCTTGCCTGCTCTTCTGCCTGCACTGCTGCCTGCGCCCTGTCTGCACCCTGCCTTGCCTGCACTCTGCCTGCACCGCTGCTTGTGTCCAGCCTGCACCCTGCCTGCACCCCTGCCTGCACTGCTGCCTGAAACGCTGCCTGCTTCTCTGCCTGCCTGCTGCCTGCACCCTGCCTACACTGCTGCCTGCTCCTCTGCCTGCACCGCTGCCTGCACCCTGCCTGCACCCAGCCCTCCCGCTGGCACCCCCCTTCCCTCCCTCTCACTCCCCGGGCTGGGGGCATCGGGCTGCGCGACCCCGCGGGCGAGTGGGACGAGCTGTTCCCCTGCGCTCAGTTCCTCTTTCTTTATTTCTTCCCTTTGTGTGACGTCGGCGGTGTCACCACGGGATTGGCGTCCGGGGCTCTTGCATCGCTGCGCCCCGTTGCGCGGTGGCAGGAGCCGGCGGGCGCCCCACAGGGACCCCGGGATGGAGACCCCAGACCCTGCAACGGCGGCGGGCAGCCGGAGGGCAGTGGATGTTGTCGTAGCCGCCGGCGGCTCCCGGCAGCTCCCGCGCCTGCACTGGCCTTTCGTGCTGACTCAGCACGAAACTTCCTAGCGAGAGCCTCTTTTCGTGACATGCAGCGCCCGCCGCCTCTCGAGGAAAGGCGGGATGCCGGTGCCCGTGCCGCTCGCCGCCCGCCGTCCCCCTGCCTGCCTACGTGACCGCCGAGCTGCCAGGCACCGGCGACGTCTGTGCCGCTCGGTGACGGTCTGTGCTGCTTCAGGTGGTGGTTTTCCTACGGGTATTTTTAGGGCTGCACATCTGCGTGTCCCTGCCCGATGCCTTCCCACGGGCGCTGCCTGCGTCGCTGCCTGCACCGGGCAGGCTGGGCCATCAGTGAGCGTACGGCACCCTGCAGCAGCCGCAGGGAAAAGCGCGCGGGCTTGCCGGGGAGCCGCCAGCACGCGCGTGTGTGTGTGGCCAGGACACGCGTGTGCCAGCTGCACGCGTGCCCCGGCGGCTCCGCGGGAGGAGCTGGCAGCATCTGGGCATGCGGTGTCACGGCGTCGGAGATGGTGCCTGCTCTCGGGTTTGCTCCGGGACCCGCTCGCCCTCGAGGCCGCGCATTGGTTTGGGTTTTTAATGCTGTCTGAACGCCAACTGGTGCCACGCCGGGCAGCGGGGGCCCCGGGGGATGTGGAGCCGAGCCGCCATCCTGCTTCCCCACCGCGCTCCCGCCGCAGGGCTCAGCACGCGCGGGAACGCGCCAGCGCCGGTTGGGCCTGTTCCCGCGGTTAACCGCCCTTCCCAGTTCAAAGCGCGTACCTGGTTGCCGGTTGGAATCGCCCCGGCGCAGCTCCCGGCCCTGCTCCGCTGCCAGCTGGAGGGTTTTGGTGGTGCCCGGGGCCCTGCCCGCAACGGCACTCGCTCCCCGCCATCGCATCGCAGAATGGTTGGGGTTGGAAGGGACCTTGAAGATCATCTTGTTCCAAATCTCCATCATCTCACCGCCTTTTCTTCCCCCCCGCAATAACCTAGGCATGTCGAGCCTCTGGCAGCGTGGCCGCGGCGCCTCGTGCCCCCTGCCGGGTTTGCACCGTCCCGGTGCTGGCTCTGCCGCGCGCGTCACCGTCCCACCAGCGGTTTCGGCTGCCCCCAGCCCTGGCTCGTGCTCCCGCCTGGCAGGAGCTGGCTGCGTTCAGGGCTGCAGCCTGGGCTTCGGTCTGCTCGTGGCGTGGCTTCGCGGTGCAGGGCAGTGCATCGCTGCCCGGTGCAGCGAGGGCGGTGCGTCGCTCCCCAGGGTGCAGCGAGGGCAGCGCAGGGCAGCGCATCCCTCCCTGGAGAGCAGCGCAGGCAGTGCCTCACTCCGTAGGGTGCAGTGCAAGGCAGTGCATCGCTGCCCGGTGCAGTGCAGGCCAGTGCGTCGCTCACAGGGTGCGGTGTGGTGCAGTTCATGGCTCCCCAGCGCAGCGCATCGCTCCCTGGGGTACAGCGTGGTGCAGTGCATCCCTCCCTGGGGAGCAGCGCAGGCAGCGCATCGCTCTCTGGGGTGCAGCGTGGTTCAGTTCATGGCTGCTCGGTGCAGTGCATCGCTCCCTGAGGGGCAGCGTGATGCAGTGCATCCCTCCCAAGGGTGCAGTGCGGGCAGTGCATTGCTCCCGGGGGTGCAGTGTGGTGCAGTTCATGGCTCCCCAGTGTGCAGTGTGGGCAGCGCATCCCTCCCTGGGGTGCAGTGCGGGCAACGTATCGCTCCCCAGGGTGCAGTGTCGTGCAGTGCATCACTCCCTGGGGTGCAGCGCGTCCCTCCCCGGCGCAGCGCGGTGCAGCGCATCCCTCCCCAGGGTGCAGCGTGGGGCCGGTTCAGCCAACCTGGGTTCCCCCCTCCGCGCTGGGTGCGTGTTGGGGAGCGGAGGGCGCCCGCTGCAAGCACCCCCCAGCCCTCACCACCGCCTCGTCCCCTCAAAGCCCCCGCGGGACACGGCAGCGCTCCCCGTGTCCCCTGCCCGCCCCATGCACCACCACCACCACCCCCCCCACCACCGCCCCCAGCAGCGTGGCCAAATATTTTGCTCCGAAGTTCTAATTCGGGGCGATGAGGTCAACGCTTTGCCCACGCCGACGGTGGTTTCGGCGCAACCATCTGTCGGAGGCGATGCCCGGGGACCTGCCGCCGCCGGGCTGAATTTTCGGGCCCCGGGGGACGCCCACCCCGTCCCCGGTTGCCCCCTGCCAGCAGCACCCACGGGGCGGGGGGGTGGTGGGTGCTGTGGGGGGGGGGGAGCGCCCCACCGTGAGTCAGGGGCGGGGGGCTCAGGGGGTGGGGGGTGACTCACGGCCGCAGCTCCCCCCCCCCCACCCCGTCCCCTCTGAGTCAATCCTGAACTTCTTCCCCGGTGCTGGGAGGGAGGAGGAGGAGGAGGAGCGCGGCTGCCCGGGGGTGGCGGTGACTCAAAGTGACAACAACAATAATAATACGCTGCGGCACTTGTCACGGGAGAGGCGTTTGGATGGGGTCCCTCGTGCGTCCCCACCGCCTCCGGCGGTGGGGACGCACGAGGGACCCCATCCAAACCCGGTGGGTGTCACCGCGCTGGGGGATGCTGCACGCGGGGTCACGTTAGGACAGGAGGAGGGAGGGGAGGGGGACGACACTGCAGTGAAGGTGTCACCCGCCACCGGCATGGGGACCCCGCTCGCCGTCACCTAAAATGGCCGTTTGGCTTTCTGCGGGTTCCCGGCTGCGGCACGGCAACGGCGAGGTCCCTAAATATAAAAAAGGCGGGTTTTTTTTATTTTTTTTAATTTTTTTCTTTCCATCCCCCTCCCCACCACCACCACCACCACCACCAACCCCCCCCCCACCATCAACGCCGCGTGTCTCATCCATCCAGCGCAGGTAACCTACTTTGGAACGCCTCTGCCGTGCGGCGAGCGTGACTCGCCGGGGCCCTGCCGTGCGGGAGCGGCACGGCGCGGGTTGGGGTTGCGGGTTCCCCCGCTCCCCGTCAGCCCTCAGGTCAGCCCCAGCCGTTAAATAGGGCGGCAGCCGGCAACGCGACGAGTCCCTCCCCGCGCTTCGGCGGCGAGCGCCGGACGAGGGTCTGGTCCCCCCACCGCCGCCACCACCACCGCATCGGCGAGGGGATGCCCCGGAGGAGGGTCTCGGTGGCCTAGCGCGGTGACACGGTGCCGCAGCCCCCCGTCCCGTCCCAGCCCGCCGCGGCGGGCGAGCCTCGGACGGGTAAGAGCGCGGGGAAGCGGGGACGGTGGTGCCGGGGGGGGCCCGTGGCATTACCCACCCTCCGGCAGAGCCACGCTCGCCCCGTGGTGCCGGCGGTTGGGGCCGGGGGCGCGGGAGGTGGCCGGTACCGCCGGCTTCTCCTCGGCTTTGTTCGGCGGGCGCCGGGCCGGGGCTGCCGCGGGGTTTGTACGCAGCCCAACTATTTTTAGTGCGTTTGGAGACCATGTTTGCTGGAAGCGAATCAAAGCCCGCGAGCTGGCCCTTCGGCAGCGCCGAGCGGGGCGGCTCGCTGCCGCGCTCCCCGGGCACCGGGGACGCCGGAGGGCAGGGGGGGGGCTGCCCGAGGGACCCCCGCTGCGATGGGGGCCGGGGGCGGCCGAGCCATTTTCTAGGGCTTGTGGGGACGCGGAGGCAGGGACGCGCCGGGCAGCGGGGACACCGGCACTGGGGGGGGACCCCGGGGTGCCCCTGCCGCGGGGGTGCCTGGGTGCAGCCGGGGTGTCCCCGGGCGCTTCCTGGTGGCACGTGTCCTCCCGTGCCCGCCACCAGGACTTTGCCAAGGCACAGCGTGGCGCGAGCGGGGCTGGGGGCTGCGGGGGGCACGGGCAGGACCGGGGGCACCGCCAGAGCCATGGCCAGCACCCTGGGGAGGCGGCTCGCAGGGGGAGACGCGGGGATGGGGTGCCACGCTGTGCTGTGCCAAATGGCGTGCCACGCCGTGCCATGCTGTGCTGAACTGTGTGCCGTGCCGTGCCGTGCCGTACCGAACCGTGTGCCATGCTGTGCCACACCATGCTATACCATACCATGCCATGCCAAACCACATGCCATGCTGTGCCGTGCCATGCCATGCCGAACCGCGTGCCACGGCTGTGCTGAGCGGCATGCCATGGTGCTGGCAGCACAGCGGCTGAGAGATGGGGGCCCAAAGCGGTGGCGTGCGGGTGCTCGGGGTGCTCGGTGCCGGCTACTGGCCCCTCACCAAGGGGCACCACGGTGCCCAGGGTGCCAGCGCGGGGTGAGGCCGGCAGCGGTGGGTGCCGGGGCTCGGCGGGGAACAGGCGCGGGCAGGCCCGGCGCGGCAGAGGGTGGCGGGGATGGTGCCCCGGGCTGGGGCCAGGGACGGGGAAGCCCTTCCCCGGGTCCCGCAGGTGGCCTGCCCCCCCCCAGAGCCCGCACCCACGGCCCCATCCCACACCCTGCACCCCCCCCCCGCACCCCCAGGTTCCAGCCCGCACCCAGCACCCCCAGCCCAAACCTCCCATCCCCATCCTGCACCCCCAGGTCCCATCCTGCTCCTGCATCCCACACCCCCAGCCCGCACCCCGCACCCCCAGCCCTCATCCTGCACCCCACACCCCCATCCTGCACCCCCAGCCCGCACCCAGCACCCCCAGCCCGCATCCTGCACCTGCACCCCCAGCCCGGACCCCGCACCCCCAGCCCTCGTCTCCCATCCCCCCCCCCGCGCCCCCAGGTCCCATCCTGCGCCCAGCACCCCCAGCCCGTATCCTGCGCCCCCAGCCCACATCTCCCATCCCACTCCTGCACCCCCAGCCCGCACCCAGCACCCCCGGCCCGCACCCTGCACCTGCACCCCCCCCCCCCCGCACCCCCAACCTGCACCCACCACCCCCCCCCCCGCCCATGTCCCACCCCCAGACCTGCCCGCGTGCGGGACCGCGCTGGGGGGAACCGGGACCGCCGAGCCCCCCCTTCCCCGCCCCGGCCCGGCCCCCGGGGTTCCCCGCGCGGGGTGCGGGGGTGCAGCCCCCCCCGCCGCGGGGCCGTGCGGGGCTGGCGGCTGTTCCCGGCACCCCCCGCCCGCCGGCTGCGGCTGGAAAGCTCTAGAAACAAACCGCAGCTCCGGTGCCAAAGGCAACAGCAGCCCCGGCCATGGCGAATGCGGCGTTTGCCATGGCAACAGGTGTGGGGCTGCCCCCCCCCGCCCCGCACCGCGGGGCCTGCCTGCGCTCTGCACCCCGCACCCTGCACCCCGCACCCTGCCCTGCACCCTGCATCCGCACCCTGCACCCCGCATCCTGCATCCCGCACCCCACACCCTGCCCTGCACCCCACACCCGCACCCTGCACCCCGCACCCTGCCCTGCACCCTGCATCCCGCACCCCACACCCTGCCCTGCACCCCACACCCGTACCCTGCATCCGCACCCTGCACCCCGCACCCTGCATCCCGCACCCCACACCCTGCCCTGCACCCCGCACCCGCACCCCGCACCCGCATCCTGCATCCTGCACCCTACACTCCGCACCCTGCCCTGCACCCCGCACCCGCATCCTGCATCCCGCACCCAGCACCCGGATCCTGCACCCCGCATCCTGCACCCCACACCCTGCCCTGCACCCGCATTCTGCATCCTGCACCCTACACCCCGCACCCTGCCCTGCACCCCGCACCCAGCACCCGCATCCTGCACCCCGCATCCTGTACCTCACATCCTGCACCCTGCCCTGCACCCCGCGTCCTGCATCCCGCACCCAGCACCCACATCCCGCACCTCACATCCTGCACCCTGCCCTGCACCCCGCATCCTGCATCCCGCACCCAGCACCCACATCCTGCCCTGCATCCCACATCCCGCACCCTGCATCCTGCCCGCACCCTGCCCTGCACCCCACAGCCTGTACCCGCATCCTGCCCTGCATCCCACATCCTGCGCCCCACACCCTGTACCCCGCATCCCGCACCATGCATCCCGCATCCTGCCCTGCACCCCGCACCCTGCATCCCGCACCCTGACTGCACCCCACATCCTGCGTCCCGCACCCTGCATCCTGCCCTCATCCTGCCCTGTACCCCACACCCTGCCCTGCACCCCACATCCTGCACCCACATCCTGCCCTGCACCCCGCACCCTGCATCCCGCACCCTGCAGCCGGCTCACACCCCGCACCCTGCATCCTGCACCCTGCATCCTGACTGCACCCTGCACCCCGCATCCTGCCCTGTGCTCCCTGCATCCCGCATCCTACACCCTGCCCTCACCCTGCCCCTGCACCCTGCACCCCCATCCTGCACCCCGCACCCTGCACTCTGCCCACACCCACACCCCACCCCTGCACCCCACACCCCGCAGCCTGCGCTGTGCTCCCTGCACCCCACACCCTGCATCCCCCACCCCGCATCCTGCATCCCGCACCCTACACCCTGCCCACATCCTGCCTGCACCCTGCCCCTGCCCCCTGCACCCCACATCCTGCACCGTGCTCCCTGCACCCGCGGGGCCCTGCCTGCACCCAGCACTCTGCCCCTGCACCCTGCACTATGCACCCCACATCCTCCACCCGGCACCCCACTCCCGGCACCCTGCCCGTTCACCGCACACAGTGCACCCTGCACTCTACCCGTACGCCCCGCACCGTGCACCCAGCATCCTCCACCCCACACCCAGCGTGCTGCACCTGTCACCCTGCCTCCTGCACCCCACACCCTGCCCCTGCACCCTGCACCCGGCGCCATGCAGCTGACACTGTGCGCCGTGCACCCCACGCCATGCACCCAGCGCCATGCAGCTCATGCGGTGCGCTGTGCACCCCACCCCACGCCGCTGCGGCCAGCACCGTGCACCCCCCAACATGCACCCCGCGCCATGCAGCTGACACGGTGCGCCGTGCACCCCGCGCCATGCACCCCGCGCCGTGCAGCTCACACGGTGCACCACGCACCCCACGCCATGCCACGCAGCCCATGCCGCGCAGGTCATACGGTGCCTGTGCACCCCACGCCATGCAGCTCATATGGTGCACTCTGCACCCTACGCCATGCACCCCGCAGCCGGCAGGGCCGGGTCCCGGCCGCGTGCCGGGGGCGACGCTGGGGCCGAGGGCCCAGTCAAGGTTGTGGCGCGTTAATAATTGTCGGGGTGTGGGGCGCGGTGCGGGGGCCGCGCAGCCGGCGCTCCCCCCTCACCCCGTCCCTCTCCCCTTCCCGCAGCGCAGGAGGATCCAGGCAGGCGGCGGGACGCAGGGGTGGCCGCTGCGGTGGGCGACGGCTCCCGCACCCCCTCCTCGGCGCAGAGACCCGAGCGCGGCGGCGGGGTCTGCTTTGGTGCTGAAGAGGTGACGACGGTCCCAGGTGCCCGCCCTCGCTCCCCACCATGCCATCCAGCGGGACCCTCGACGCCAGCAGCCCCGCTCCGGACCGCGAGGCGCTCGACACGCACAAGGTAAGGTCCGGGGTGCAAGGGGGGCGGCCGGGGGGGCGCTGCTCACGCCGAGGCTGTCCCCGTCGCTGGACACCGGGATGGCGGTGGGCTCTGGGGTCCGGCTCGCTCCTGGCCAGCGCTGGCGGGTTGGAAAAGGGGGTGCGGGATCCCCCCAGGTGCACGGCAGCCCCGCTCCCCCCTCGCCGCGGTGGGGAGCGCCGAGCCCTGAGCCGCAGCCGGGATTAGTGCGGATTGAGCTATTCCTGGCGGTGGGGGAGCGCGGGGGGGGACACACGGGGAAGCGGAGACCTGCTGTCGCCTCCCGGCTGCGGGGAGGGGGTCGCCGTGATGGTGGAGAGCGGAGGGTTGGGGGCTGCCCCGGCGCTGGGGTGGGCGGTGGGTGCCTGTCCCAGGCTGTGGGGCAGTGGGAGGGGGACGCGGGGCGCGCAGCAAGAGGTGGCCCCGTGGCCCCGCCACTGCTCGGCTTGAGCCCTCGTTGCCGTTCGGGGGGGTTCAGGGGTCCCTGTGCCTCCTCCTGCCTCCCCACGTGCGATGGGCTTGGGAGGGACCCCCCCGCGTCGGGCGGCACAGGCGGCACGCTCATCGCCACACCGTGCCAGGGGCTCGTGGTCCCTGCGGATGGACCCCCATCCCCGCTACGTGCCCCCCCAGCAGGGACCTGCCCCCCAAACGGAGTGGGGCTGGGCAGTGTGGGGGCTGCACTGGCTTTGGGGGGGGTCTGACCGCATCCCCGGTGCTCCCTCGGCCACACGCCGGGCCGGCACGGCTGCTCCCGGTGCCGGCAAAGGCACGGCTCCTCCCGCGGAGAGGAGAGGCGTCCCGGCGGGCGCGGGGGCCAGGCGAGGGCGTGGGGACGGGCTGGACCCTGTCCCACTGCGGGCAGCGGGGCGTCAGGGTCATCTGAGGTCCCCCAGGCTGGCTCAGCCGCGGCGGCCGTGCCGTGCCTCCCACGCTGGGTCAGGCACCCGGTGCTCCCCGTCCTCCAGCCATGGCTCCTGGCCGAGCCGTGTGTCCTGTGGGACGTGCCCAGCACGTTTTTGGTACAACCTGGGGGGGGGACGAGGAAAGCAGGGGTCAGTCGGTCAGTCCCGTGCCTTCCCTCGCGCCAGGTTGTGCCGGAGCGGGTCGCCAGCGCCGGGAGCGTGAGCGTGGTGGCGTGGTGGCCCATCCTGTGTTTTGGTGCGGTTGCGGAGGAGTGGGGCCGTGGCACAGGGGGGGCTGCAGGGGAGAGCCGTGGGAGAAACGGGTGCCTGCGGCGCAGCCTGGCGCACCCCGTCCAGCAGGACCGGTGCCGGTCCCCGGGGTGCCAGCGACCCACGTGAGCTGGCAGCGAGCAGGCGGCGAGCACGCCCGGCTGAGCCGTGTCCTGGGCTGACCCTGCCGGGACGCGGCGTCGCCTCCCCGCAGCCACGCGCGGAGGTCACCTCCGCCCAAGGCATGGAGGACGAGGCCGTCCCGCGACACCCGCGGCACCGCGGATTGCGCCGGTGCCAGCCAGCCTCGGCACCCGTCAGGCGAGGCTGATCTCCAGCCCCCGTGTAAGGGGCTGTCTCTGCCCCCCAATTCTCCTGCCCCCCCAGGCTGGTGTCCCTCCGCCGCCAAGGGCTCCCTGCTCCTGGTGCAGCCGGGAGCTGGGACCCGGCGCCGCGGCTGCAGGGCCAGCACTGCATCATGCAGCAGCTTCTCCTCCTCCTCCTCCTCCTCCTCCTCCTCGGCGGTGGTTCCCCTCTGGGTTGTTGCTTGGCAGCGGCGCAGGAGCGCGGCGCATCGGGGACGTGCCGAGCGGCCCCGCGCCGGGCCGAGCCCCGGGAGAAGGGCAGCGGGGGGATTTTCGGGGGGATGACTCAGCTCCCAGCGGGCAGCGAGGGGCTGCGGCACCGGCACCCCTGTGCCAGGCCGTGGGGAGCGCGTCCCCCTCGCAGCCCTTTGCACCAGCCCTGCCCGCGCCGGCGCTGCGTCTCTGCTTCTCTGGCGCCTGCCTGGCTTTTGGGGTGCCGGCCATGCCCCGGGGGGGTCCCTGCCGTCCCGGTGCCATCCCGGCCCCACGTCCCCCAGCTCGGCGGTGCAGGGACCCTGCTGAGCCCCGGCCCCGCAGCAGTGGGGACGGCTCGCTGGGAGCTCGCCTTGTCCCCGTGCGCTCCTGTCTCTGCAGCGGGGACCCCCGCTGCCCCCCCCCCCGCGGCATCCCTCGATCCAGCTGCCCCAGCGGCATTTCTCGTGCCGCAGCGTGAAGAGCAGAATGGAGCCCCGGCCCACACTGCCGGCTGGGCTGAGCACCGACACAGCAGCACAGAGACCCCCCCAGGGGGCTGCAGCCCCCCCAGAGGGACAGCATCGCCTGGGGACCCTGCAGAGCACCCCCCGGAGCCCCCCTCGCCTCGGCGGCACCCACCCAGTGCTCCCCAGCCGCGGGAGGGCCGGCCACCTGGCACGGCCAGTGTGCCAGCGCCGCGCATTTGACACCCCGCCGGACCTTCTCGGGACCCGGCCACAGCCGGTGCGTGGTGGGGGCTGGCTGGCCCCCCCAGCCGGCTCTGCTGCATGGCAAGGGGCGATCTGCGGGGCAGAGACCCCCAGGAATCCCCCCCTTTGGCTCCTGCGCCGGGGATGGAGCTGGAACCATGATCCTGACGTCGTCCTTGGACCCGTCCCAAAGCTTTCTGCCCCGCACCACGTGGGGAGCGGGGCTCGGCACGGGGCTGAGCCCCCCCGGCTGCTGCGGTGCCGCCTCTCCTCGCTCGGCCCTGGCTTCCCAGCTCACAGCGCGGGGCTGGTGGGTGCCAGGGCTGGGCTCAGTCACGGCGGGGCTGGGGGCTGCCCTGCATCGCGCGCGGGCGAGCGACACGCAGCGACGCGGCCAGGGCGAGCGCGGTGCCGGCGGGACGCCATGGTGGCTGGGGACGAATCGGCACGTGGCTCCCACCCCACGCAATCCCACACCACGGCCCCAGGTAGGGGAGAGTGGCAACAAGGGGCACGGGGGGATGCCGGCTGGGATTGGGTGGGTGGCCCAGAGGGAGCTGGTCGGGGGGACCGCGGCCATGGGGCACCACGGCCACGGGGCACCTCAGCCATGGAGCATTGCAGCCATGGGGCGCTGCAGCCATGGGACACCATGGCCATGGGTCACCGCAGCCATGGGGCACTGCAGCTGTGGTGCACCACGACTATGGGTCACCGCAGCCATGGGTTACCACAGCCATTGGTCACTGTAACCATGGGGCACCATGGCCGTGGGTCACTGCAGCCATGGGTTACCACAGCTGTGGGGCACCACAGCCATGAGTCACTGCAGCTGCTGGTCACCACGGTTGTGGGGCACCGCAGCTTTGGGCCATCGCAGCCATGGGTCACTGCAGCCGTGGGGCGCCATGGCCATGGGGCACGGCATGCCCCGACTCCGCGGGACCCTTGTGCTGGACCCCGGCGGGGATGTGCCGGCTGCGTCCTGCGACGGCCCCGGCGCAGGGGAAGGCGGGCAGCGGCGGGCAGGAATGCGGCTGGAGCTGGCGCCTGCGGCGGCTGCGGGGCTGCGCAAGTGCAGCTGGATGTCGGCGCTGTCTGGCTGCCAGCCCCATCCCCTCCCCGGCCTCTCCCTCGCCAGCCCCCCGCCGGCCTCTCCTCCTTCCCCTGCTCCCCCCTCCGCGGCCTCTTCCTGCCTTGGCTGCTGCCGCCGGGATCTTCTGGGGCTCAGGTGAAACCGGCCCCGCCGCGGGACACGCCGGGGGCCCCACGCAGCCGTTGCCCCGCACGCACGTCCCCCCGCGGCGCTGGGAGCGGGCCGCCCGAACGGGGAGCCGTGGGGGGGGTGGGGGGGTCGTCACGCCGCGGTCCTTGGGCGGCGGCGGCTTCGGCACGGGGAGCAGGTTCATTTCCCGGGGCCGCGTTCCTGCTCCGGCGGCACATGCGCCCTGCCAGCGCCCGCCACTGGGGCACGGCACCGGGGAGGGGGGACGGCGCTGGCAGCTGCTGCGGGGCAGAGCGGGGAGAGGGGGTGCATGGCCCCCCCAGGGCTCCCGCGGTGAAGCCGCCCGCCCTTGTCCCCAGGGAGCTGCACGGCTCCCTGCAGGCCTGCCATGCCGTGCCATGCCGTGCCGTGCCGTGCTGTGCCGTGCTGTGGGGTCCATGCAACCCGTTCCATGTGCCACAGTGCAGGAGCCCCCAGACCCACGCACACAGGTATTCGGCAGGTTGGGGGAGCCGGCATGGACCCCCCAAACCGGCCGCGGTGCAGGCGGGTCACCCTGCTCGCGCCGCAGCCCAGGCCCTAGCAGGAGCCACCATTGCCCGTCTCATGGTGCCCTGGGGGCCGCTGGCCTGGTGATGCTGGCAGAGCTCCTGCCTCGCCCGTCAGCCACGCGTGGCGCACCCGCGGTGCCGGCAGCCCGAGCGGCAGCGGAGCCGAGCCCAGGACCCCCCGGCTGCCCGGCCTCGGGGCCGGCGGCGTAACCGTCCTCTCTCTCCGGCTCGCAGGGGGAAGAGGAGCCCGAGGAGAACCAGAGCAAGGAGGAGAAGCAGGAGCCGGGGACGCCCATGAGGAAAGCGGGGCGGCCCGGGCGGAAGCGCAAGCATGCCCAGGTGAGCCAGCGGGCGCCGGGCGCGGGGGCCGGGGGGAAGGCGGTGGGGCGTCCCCCCCAGGGTCCATCCTGCCCCACCGCCGCGCTGGCGGGACTCCGGCTCCCAGCGTGCCGGGGCAGGCGGCCGCTCGCTCCCGGCCCCAGCAGCGGCGCTCCGCTCGGTGCAGCTTCGCTCGAGGCCCTGCCTGTGCATTCGCTCCCTGTCTGGGGGGCTGCCCCCCACCACCATGAAGCCGCTCAGCCCCCCGGCTGCCGGGGCCGGTGGGGTGCGGGGAGCGGAGCCCCCGGCTCCCCGGGCGATGGTGCGCAGCGCTCGGGCTGCGATAACAGGGAGGATGGGAGTACGAGGGGCAGAGCCCCCCACCAGCTTCCCCAGCTCCTGCTGCGCCGGCGATGCCACCCCCAGCACGGCACCCTCGGCGCCGCTGGACGGGGGGCAGCGGAGCGGCGCAGTGCTCGCAGGTGGCCATCCCGCGGCACGGTGGTGGCAGGGGTTGCTCGGGGCTTTGGGGCACCCAGGGACAGCGGGGACTGGCCCAGGTGGTGGCTTGGCCCTCCCAAGCCGTGGTGTGCCGTGGTGCCGGTTGGGGAGCCACCGTGGTGGCTTCCCTCCCATGGGCTGGCCAGTGCTGGTTCCACCAGGAATTTGGCATTCCGAGGAGGAGCAGAGGTTCCTCCTGATGCTGAAGCCCCTCAGGGAAGGTGCACGTTGTCACCCCAGGCTCAGGCAGCGTCCCCCGGCCCCGCGGGAGGGGACCGAGGGGCAGAGCTCCCCGGCAGGGAGAGGAGGGATCGGGGACGGGGTGCCTTCGCTGCTGGGAGGGGACAAAACCTTTTGGCAAAGGTTTTGGGCTGTAGAAAGGGTTAATCCTGCGCTTGGACGTGTCAAAATCTGTGCAATCATAGAGTCACGGAATAGAATCATGGAATGGTTTGGGTGGGAAGGGACCTTAAAGCCCACCCAGTGGCACCCCCTGCCCTGGGCAGGGACACCTCCCACCAGCCCAGGTTGCTCCAAGCCCCGGCCAACCTGGCCTTGAACCCCTCCAGGGATGGGGCAGCCACAGCTTCTCTGGGCAACCTGGGCCAGGGGCTCACCCCCCTCACACCAAAGAATTTCTTCCCAATATCTCATCTCAGTCTCCCCTCTTTCAGCTCAAAGCCATCACCCCATGTCCTATCGCCGCAGCCCACGCAGCCATCGTGGCCGGGGGAGCCGGGGTGGCGTTGGCGGGGTGCGATGGGGCAGGACAGGGTGCGGGGCCGGCAGCCGGGGGGGGAGCGGGCGGCCGAGCTCCCAGCGCCAGCCGTGAATCCGGCGGGGCGGGAGGTACGTGCCGGGGCGGGGGGAGCCGCTTCAGTGGAAGAACAATGCTGGCACGGGAACAAATGGGGAAAGTCATCAGGAACAGACGGAGCCTGGGAACCAGGAGGTCTCTGGCCATCGGAGCAGGCGGCCCCGGGAGCCCGCTCCGGCACGGCAGCTCCGGAGCAGGTTGGACGGATGGCGGCGGTGCCATGACGCCGGGCACCTCCCGGTGCTGCCAGCTGGCTCGTGGTGGGTGCCTGTCCCGCGCGCGTTGTACCTGCGCCGTGCCCAGCGCCAGCCCGGCCGGCGACTCCTGCTGCCAAGCGCGGAGCTGGCAAAGCCGCGGGCACCGCCGGGAGGCCAGGGAAAGCCCCAGCCGGGTGTGAGCTGCTAAAAATATCCTCCCACCGGAGAGCCCCGTGGTGCCGGCGCTGCCGGAGCAGCCCCTGGTTGGGGTAACCAGAGCGGGGAGGGGAGCTGGTGCGTGGCACAGGGACACGGGTCTGGCGCTTCAGGGACCGGCTGAGGGTTCCCAGGACCCCGCTCGCAGGGACCCAGCGGGCAGGTGTGTTGCAGGAGGGTGCTGAGCACCCACCGCAGCCCCGGGCAGGGACGGAGCTCACCGGCACAGGGCGCTCAGCGTGGGACTGGCAGGGGTCTGGGCACCGGGGACCGGTGCTGCTGCCACCTTCCCTTCCCGGCGCGTCCGTGGGGCCCAGAGCTCAGCTCTGGAGCCTGGCCCGGTGGCGGTGACCGGCCCCTCTGTTTTCCCAGGGGTCCGGAGGGGTTTTGCCGGGGGTGTGATGCTGTGGGGCCGGGTGTCACTGGTATCGGTGAGCCGTGCCGTGCCACCCTGAACCGTTCCGAGCCGTGCTGAGCTGTGCCGCACCATACCGTGCTGCCATGTTGAGCCGTGCCGTGTCGTGCCATGCCAAGCCGTTCTGAGCCATGCCGAGCCATGCTGTGCCAAGCCGTGCTGTGCTGCGCTGAACCATGCCGTGCCAAACTATGCCGTGCCATGGCTCCAAGACCAGTGTCCCCGACCCTGGCTGGGGCTGAGCAGCAGGACCCCCCCCTCTGCCAGTGGCTCTGCCACCGGTGCCATCGATGGCGGTGACTCCCGGCACCTTCCCCCTGGCAGAGGGGGCATGGCCTGGGGGCTGCCCCATCCCGTGTCCCCCCGCATGGCAGCTCCCCGGGCTCGGGCAGGGGCCCTGAGGGTTTGGCGCTGCCGCCAGTGCTCCGGGACCAGTGTCGGCACAAGGCTCCCTGAGGGAGCATGGGGGCTGTCCCCCGTCCCTCTGCGGGGACCGGTCCCCGGTGTCGCCATGCGCCCCCGGCACAGCCAGCCCCCACCCCGCAGCCAAGGCCGTGCCGGTGTCCCCCCCGGCAGCGAGCGGGGCCGGCGTGGATCCGTCCAGCCCGGCGGGCTCCCGGCGGAGCAGCGTCCTTGGCGGGGGCCCAGCGGAGGGGAGGGGAGCGGGAGAAAGGCAGCGCTTGTTCCCAGGGCCCGGCCGGCGCGGAGGAAGCGGGTGGGTGGGCAGGAAGGCAGACCCGCCGCCGGGCTCTCCTCGGGGACGGGGACGGGCTGGGTCCCGGCCCCCCCTTCCCCTGCGCCTCCCCGGCTCGGCCGCGGTGTCCGAGCGGCAGCGGGGGCCGTGAGCTGCGATCCGGTTCCCACCCAGGTAGGGGAGCGGCGGGGTTTGGGTGGGTGCCGTGCCGGGGCATGCCCGCCGCGGTGCCGTGGGGCTGCGTGTCCCCGTCGTGCACAGAGACGCGGTGCCTGTCCCCTCCCAGGGTCAACCTCCCGCGTGCCCCCGTCCCACCCTGACGCCGAGGGTGCCGTGCCGGCGGGGGTCACGGCAGATGCGCGGTGAGGCCTGTTTCCATAAAGCGCGGCGTGCCGGCGTCTGCCATGCTGGCGGCAAGGGGCTGCCGAGGACGGGGCTGAGCAGGGCCATGGCGCCGCGGCGGCACAGCAGCCCCCCATCTGCGGCCTCCCAGACCCCGTCCCGGCATGGGAGCAGGCCGAGCCCCCCGCGGCCGCCCCGAGCCCCCCGCAGCCGCGCCTCTGCCGGCCCCCACGGCCGCCTAATCTGGAGCACGTTGCCGGCCTTCCCGTTTCCTCCCGGGAAGCCCATGCAGCCCCTGCGATTGTTTTCGGCGTGGTGTCCAGGATGCGGCCCCGAGCCGGGGGTGGGAGCGGGGCTGGGGGGCGGCCGGGCCCCCGCCACGAGCAGTGGCTCGTCCCCGGCACCTCAGTGGGGGGACGGTGCCGGGGACCCCGAGGGCGGGCGGCTCCTGCAGCGGCTCGGGGCGAGCCGGGAACTGGGGGACAATGGCGTGCTGGGGACGGGCAGGACGGGGCGGGAAGCAGGTCCTATTCCGCCCGCCATGGCAGGGACAGAGACCCCCGGCCCGTTCCCATCAGCGATGTGGGGTGGAACCCACTTGTCCCACGGGCTGCAGCCCCCGGCATGGAGCTCCGGGGTACAGCCATGAGCCCCACTTCGACTTGCCCCCAATCTGCCCCCCTCCCCATTGCTCCGGGCTGCCACAGCCCCTTCTGAACCAGCTCCAGCGCCTCTGGCATCTCCTACAGGATGGAGGGATGGAGAGCAGCCCTGAGAGAAGGGCTTGGGGGTGCCGGGGGGGGAGAAACCGGCCATGAGCCGGCACCGTGCGCTGGCAGCCCAGAACCCCCCCGCAGCCTGGGCTGCATCCCCAGCAGCGTGGGCAGCAGGGCGAGGGGGGGATTCTGCCCCTCTGCTGCGCTCGGGGGAGACCCCCCTGCAGTGCTGCCTCCAGCGCTGGGGCCTCGGCACAGGAGAGACACGGAGCTGTTGGAGCGGGGCCAGAGGAGGCCCCGGAGATGCTGGGAGGGCTGGAGCCCCTCTGCTGGGAGGACAGGCTGAGAGAGCTGGGGGGGTTCAGCCTGGAGAAGAGAAGGCTCCGCGGAGACCTTCCAGCCCCTGCCAGTCCCTCAAGGGGCTCCAGGAAAGCTGGGGAGGGACTCTGGAGCAGGGAGGGGAGCCACGGGACGAGGGGGAAGGGTTTTACATGGAAAGAGGGGAGATTTGGATGAGATATTGGGAAGAAATCCTTTGGTGTGAGGGGGGTGAGCCCCTGGCCCAGGTTGCCCAGAGAAGCTGTGGCTGCCCCATCCCTGGAGGGGTTCAAGGCCAGGTTGGCCGGGGCTTGGAGCAACCTGGGCTGGTGGGAGGTGTCCCTGCCCAGGGCAGGGGGTGGCACTGGGTGGTCCTTAAAAGTCCCATCCCACCCAAACCATGTGATGATCCAATGACTTTGCTCTTGGGCAGCCATCTCACCGATGCTGCCAGCTCGCTCCAGGGCTGGATCCTGGCGCACCGTGGTGTCCCCTCAGCCTGTCCCACCGCTGTGGTGGGTGTCCAGGCCTCCCGGGGCTGCGGCATCCATCAGCCGGGCATGCTGAAGTTTATCCTTCAGCCTCTGTCACCCCACACACGCCCTCACTCGTTGCCAGGAGCTCCCACACAGTGGCCTGGTGTGTTATGTCCACCCTCCTGATGGTAACGGTGCCATCAGTTGAGCCGTGCCCTCTCTGGGAACCGGGCTTTGCCGCCGTTCCCAACCAGGAAGCCATCCGGCACCAGGAGAGGCTCCCAGGCACCCTGGGACCGTCAGCGGTGGCTCGCATGTTCCCGGTGCATGGCTGTGCGGTGGCCCCTGCCCCGGTGTGTGCGTGTCCCCAGCACAAGTGACACCGCTGCGGTGCCCCCGGGTGGGAGCGGGGCCAGCTGGTCTCCGGCAGAGGCTGCGCGGTGGGAGCTCGGTGCAGTGGCAGGGCGTTCGGGAGCGGTGCTGCTCTGCGCTGGCATGGCTGTGGCTCCCCACCGGTGCTGCCGGGCACCCCACCATGGTCCCCCCCGGCCCCCGACGCCCCCTCCTGCCCCGCCAGCCCCTTCCCCGCTGGCGGGTGGCGGGGCGGCCCGTGGCTCGCTCCAGCGCGCGAGCGAGCGAGCGGAGGAAGTGACTCTGCCAGCGAGCCGGGGCGGCCGGGGCGAGCAGGAAGCGCCCGACGCCGCGGCCGCCAGCGCGGTGAGCAGGCGCCTGCGCACGGGCAGCGGCAGCCGGACGGGGATGCACCATGGTAAGAGGCATGTCCGTCCCCCCCGACCCCGGCCCCCTTCTCAAGCAGCCCCGGGGCAAGGGGAGGGTGGTGGGCACCCCGGCAGCACCGCGAGCGCCCCGGCTCACGCCAAGCTCGGCGTTGGCACCCGGCCACCGCACGGTGCACCCTGGGTCATGGAGTTTGCTGGCGAGGGGCAGGAGGGGTCCCTGCAGCTGGGCCCCCCAGCTCTGTGCCACCCTGGCGCCGCACCAGCCCCACGCCGCCGCCCCCGGCGCCCACGGAGAGCTGGGGGGGCCGGGGCAGGGGTGGGGGTGGGCGGCGGTGCGGGGAAGGTGCCGGTGGGCTGCTTGTCGCCACAGAGACGGGGGTGCCCTGGGGTCCCGCAGAGCCCCCGCCACTGCCGGCTTCTTGCAAAGCCCCCCTGTGGGTGCCAGGGGGGAGGCGAGCATGGGGCGAGCGCGGGGCTGTGCGAGCTTGTAGGAAGGGAGCGTGGGGCACAGGATGCACCAGCTCGGCGGGGTGAGCGTGGGGCTGGGGAGGGCACAAGCTCACAGGGGCGAGCGTGGGGGTCCAGGGGGCACAAGCTCACAGGGGCGAGCGTGGGGGTCCAGGGGGCACACGCTCGTGGAGGCGAGCGCAGGGCACCAGGAAACGGGTGCGGGTGCCACCTCCTCAGCTCCTGGCCCCGGCGGCACCGGAGGCATCGACGGCACCCAAAGGTGCCTGTCCTTAAGGCGTTCAGCCACCGGTGCCGCGGGAGGCCAGGATGGGCACCGCCGGCCTGTGGGCAGCGTATGGGGTCTCTGGGGGGGGACGGTGCCGGTGCCCACCTGGCTCGGCTGTGCCACACTGGCGATGGCCAGGCCCCGGCGATGGGGACCCTACCTGGGAGGGGACCCGGTGCCGCGGCAGTGGGGCTTAGCGGAGGCAGAGCCCACCCTGCCCCGGCTGCACCGCGCGTCCCGGCCGTGGCAGTGACGCGGCAGCACTTTCACTCTCCTTTGCCACGGAAACCGCCGCGCCGGGCTGCTCCTCTCGCTCTGACTCTGCTCCCACTGCCCCCTGCCATGGCCATGCCATGCCGTGCCATGCGGCTCCCCCGGGGCTGGCGGCACGGCGGGGACCAGCGATGCCATCCCCAGCCCTGCCGGCGCGCTCGGCCTCGGCTGCCAGGCAGGCAGGCGCGGCGGGGCCCGGCGTGCCGGTGAGCGCTGGCGCAGACGGTCCTCCCCCGTGTCTCACGCTCGCGCACGCTCGCCGCTCTGTCGCGGCACTCGCGAGCCGGGGCCGGCTGCACGTTTCCTGCGGGTGCCGGCACCGCCGGTCACACATGCACACCCGCTGGTCGCACACGGGTGTGGTGGTGCCCGTCTGTCACACACGTGTGCACGTCACGGGCTGCGGCTGTGCCTGTCACACTCTGTCCCTCTCTCACGCTCACCGTGGGCCACGTTTGTGTGTGTCACGCTTGCACGTGGGGTCGTCACAGGGCCTGGCTCTGCCTGTCACCTGTACACACGCACACGCGTGTCGTGGTCCCCAGCTCTGCCTGTCACACACACACGTGCACGGCCGTCGCGGGCCCTGGCTCCGCCTGCCTTGCACAAGCGCGCACGCGCACCAGCCGTCCCACGTCCCCGCTGCCCACGGGGACGGGAGCAAGGGGGTCCCAACGCTGGCCCCGCTCCGCCGCGTTGCAGCACAGGCGAGCCGGGCAGGACGGGCTCCAGTGTCCCCTCCGCGCTGGGGATGGCCTCGCCGACATGGGGACTGGGGCAGCTGGGTGACATCCTTGTCCTGAGGGTGCCACGGCACCGTGTCCTGGTCCTGAGGGTGTCATGGCCACGTGTTGTGCTCCTGTGGGCGTTGTGTCCTGGTCCTGAGGGTGTCATGGCCACGTGTTGTGCTCCTCTGGGTGTTGTGGCAGCATGTCCTGGTCCTGAGGGTGTCATGGCCGCTTGTCCTGGTCCTGAAGGTGTCATGGCATTGTGTCCTGGTCCACATGGTGTCACCTCCGTTTGTCTTGGTCCTTGAGGGTGACACGGCGTTGTGTCCTGGTCCTAAGGGCATTGCGGTGGTGTGTCCTGGTCTTGGGGGTTTCATGGCCGCTTCTCCTGGTCCTGAAGGTGTCATGGCATTGCATCCAGGTCCTCATGGCGTCACCTCCATTTGTCTTGGTCCTGAGGGTGACACGGCATTGTGTCCTAGGTCATAAGGGTGTCCTGGTCCTGAAGGTTTCATGGCCGTTTGTCCAGGTCCTGAAGCTGAGATGGCAGTGTATCCAGGTCCCCACAGTGTCATGTCCTTGTGTCTTGGTCCTGAGGGTGTCATGGTGTTGTGTCCTGGCCCTGAGGGTGTTCATTACAACACGACCTGCTCCTCAGGATGTCATGGCAGTGAGTCCTGGTCCTCAGGGTGTCATGGAGGTGTGTCTTGGTCCTGAGGGTGTCTTGACCACTTGTCCTGGACCTGAAGCTGCTATGTGTTGTGTCCTGGTCCTGAGGGCACCATGGTCTTGTGTTCTGGTCCTGTGGGTGTCACGGCTCCATGTCCTGGTCCTCATGGTGTCACCTCCATTTGTCTTGGTCCTCAGGGTGTCATGGCAGTTTGTTCTGGTCATGAAGGCATTGTGTCCAGGTCCTCATGGTGTCACATCCTTGTGTCTTGGTCCTGAGGGTGCCGTGGATGTGTTGTCTGTTTCCTAAGGGTTTCATGGCCCTGTGTCCTGGTCCAGAGGATGTAATGGCAGCATGTCCTGTTCCTTAGGGTGTCATGACAGCGTGTCCTGGTCCTGAAGTTGCCATGACAGTGTATCCAGGTCCTCATGGTGTCGCCTACTTCTGTCCTGGTCCTGTGGGTATCATGTCCCTCTGTCTAGGTCCTGAAGATGCCGTGTCATTGTGTCATGGTCTTGAGGGTGCTATTGTAATGTGACCTGCTCCTGAAGGTGCTGTGGCAGTGTGTCCTTGTCCTGAGCGTGCCATGTGTTGTGGTCCTGAAGTTGCCATGGCATTTTGTCTTGGTCCTCGGGGTACCATGGCAGCATATCCTGGTCCTCAGGGTGACACAGCAGTGTGTCCTGGTCGTGAGGGTGTCACGTCCATGTGTCCTGGTCCTGAGGATGTCATGGCATTGTGTCCTGGTCCTGAAGGTGACACAGCAATATTTCCCTGGTCCTCAGCTTGTCACATCCATGTGTCCTCGTCCTGATGGTTTCGTGGCCATTTGTCCTGCCTGTGAAAGTGTCATGGCATTGCATCCTTCTCCTGAAGGTGCCATAGCAGTATGTACTGCTCCTCAGGGTGTCATTGCCTTGTGTCATTATCCTGAGGTTGTCATGGCGTTGTGCCCCGTTCCTGAAGATCTCATGGCAACGTGTCCTAGTCCTGAGGATGTCATGACGTTGTGTCTTGATTATGAGGGTGCTATGGCAACGTGTCCTGGTCCTGATGGTGCCATGGCTTTGTTTTCCTTATCCTAAGGACGTTATGGTTGTATGTCCTTGTCCCGAGGGTGTCATGACAGCATCTCCAGCTCCTGAGGGTTTCAAGGTGTTGTGTCCTGTTCCGGAGGGTGACATGATATTGTGTCCTGGTCCTGAGGGTGTCACGGTTGTGTGTCTCGGTCCTGAGGGTGCTGCGTCTGTGTGTCCTTGTCCTGAGGGTGTCAATACGGCATGTCCTGGACCTGAGGGTGTCATTGCAACATGAGCTGCCCCTGAGGGTGCCATGGCAGCAGTCCTGGGGTACCATGGCACCATGTCCTGGTCCTGAGGATGTGCCACCACGTCCCGGTCCTGAGGCTTTCATGACAGCATGACCTGATGCTGGGGGTATCATGTCTGTCTGTCCTGGTCCTGAAGGTGTCATGGCACTGTGTCCTGGTCCTGAGGGTGCCTTGGCCATTTGTCCTGGTCCTGAAGGTGTCACAACCACTTGTGCTGGTCCTGAGGGTGTTCTGGCTTTGTATCCTGAACTTGAAGGTGCCATGATGGGGTGTCCAGGCCCTGAGGGTGTCGTGGCAGTGTTCCTGGTACTGGCGGTGTCGTGTCCATGTGTCTGTCCTGAGGGTGCCACTGCAGCATGTCCTGGTCCTGAGGATGTTGTCACAGTGTCTCCTGGTCCTGAGAGTGCCGTGGAAGTGTGTCCTAGTGCTGAAGGTGCCGTGGCCATGTGTCCTGGTCCTGAGGGTGTCATGGCAGCATGTCCAATGTCCTGAGGGTGCCATGGCCACATATACTGGTCCTGAGGGATTCAGAGCAGTGCATCATCGTCCTGAAGGTGCCATGGCCATGTGTCCTGGTCCTGAGGGAGTCACAGCAGTGTGTCATGGTCCTGAGGGTGCCATGGCAGCATGCCTCAGGCCTTTATGGTGCCATGGCCTTCTCTCCTGGTCCTGAGGTATCCATGGCAGAGTGTCGTGCTCCGGGAGGTGTCATGGCTGTGTGTCCCAGTCATGAGGGTGCCATGGCAAAATGTCTTTGTCCTTTTGTCCTATGGCAGGGTGTCCTGTCCTAAGGGTGTTGTGCCACTGTGTCCTGGTGCTGAGGATGCCATGGCAATGTGTCCTACTCCGGAAGATGTCCCAGCAGCATGTCCTGTTCCTGAGGGTCCCATGGCAATGTGTCACGGTCCTGAGGGTGTCATGTCTGTCTGTCCCGGTCCTGAGGGTGCCATGGCAAAATGTCTTGGTCCTTTTGTCCCATGGCAGGGTGTCCTGGTCGTGACAGTGCCACGGCAGCACGTCCTCATCCTGAGGGTTTCTGATGATGTCACATCTATAGATCCTGGTTCTGTGGGTGCCATGGCACTGTGTGGTGGTCCTCATGGTGTCGTGACATGTCCATGTCCGGAGGCTTCCATGGCCACGTGTCCTGGTCCTGAGGGTGCCGTTGTAGCCCCGTCCCGCGGCACTGTGCCAGCCCCTGCAGGCAGCAGCACCCCGGGGTGCCTGAGGTGCAGGAGGTGGAACTTGGTCTTTTTGGCGTCATGCGCTTTTGTCCCCAGATTGTCACCGCGTCGTGGAGCCGTGTCTCTGGGGGTATGGGCTGTGGTCCCGGGGACACCCTTCGTGCTGTGACGTCTGCGGTGGGGAATTGGGGTCAGGGCCAGGGGGGACGGGGACGGGGAAAGGGACTGGATGGGTCTGGCCACCATGAGGTGGGGCAAGGGCTCCTGTCGTGGTGTCTGGTGGCGGTGGCCAGCGGGATGTGGGTTGGGGGCACGGGTTGGGGTGTGAGTGGGGCCGTGCTCCCCCCGCCAGCGCCCATCGCAGCTCCTTTCCCTCTCCTCCACAGGTGGAGAGCAGTGACACCCCCAAAGACATCGCGGCCGTCCCCAAGTGCCCCCCGCCCTGCCCAGAGGCCAGCCCTGCCGAGCCGCTGCCCAACGGGGACGTGGAAGGGGACGGTGCCCAGTGGAAGGGCGCGGAGGAGGGCGGCGCGAGCCCCAAGGGCGGGCGGCCCGAGGAGGACGAGACGGAGAGCCTGCCGGACGGCGAGACGGGCCGGGCGCTGGAGAACGGCCGCTGCACCCCCAAGGAGGGCCTGGACGCCCCGGCCGATGAGGGTGAGCTGGCCCCTTCCGACCCCCAGAAGAAACGCGGGAGGAGGAAACTCCTGGAGGCCGCAGAGAAAAGTAAGACCTTGGCGTTGAGGGCTCCCCGCTGCGGGGCTGCGGCTCTGCCCGCGACCCCCCCGGCGCCCGCCGCACCCCTCCGGGGACCCCCGGCCCCCATCGCCCTGCCCGGCATGCCGTCCCTGGGAGGGCTCCGGGCTGGGGAGCGCTGCCGGAGGAGGAGGAGGAGGAGGAAGGGCTGAGCGGGGTTTGGGGTGGGGGCAGCAGATCGGAACCGGGGGAGCGGGGAGGGGGGGCTGCCCTCGCATGCTCGGCCCGTTGCACTGCCATTCCCGATGGGCTCCGCTCCCCCAGGTCGGTCCTCATCCCACCGGTGCCCCGCGGCACAAGCGTGCCCCTGCCTGCCCCGCGGCGTGCCCACCACCGCCAGCGCTCCTGCCTCTTCACCCGGCAGCCCTGCGTGTGCCGGGGACAGAGCGGGCGGCGTGTGTGCGGTGCGGTCCCGGCGCTGAGGAGGTGCCAGCTGCGGTGTCGGTGCTGCTCCGGGCATCGCGGGCAGCAAGCGAGACAGGGACTCAGCGCCCGGCGCCAGCGCGGCAGAGAGGGTCCCGGGGGTCCCGGTGGGCACCGAGCCGGGCACGAGGCAGCAGCGGGTCCTCGTGCAATGACAGCAAATGGTGTCCTGGGCTGCGTTAGGAGCGTTGGCCACTGGGTGAGGTGGCCACCACGGCAGTGCTGGGTCCAGTGCCGGGCTCCCCAGTCCAGGAGGGACACGGAGGGACCGGAGAGAGCCCAGCCAGGGGCCGCCAGGGCGCGGGGGGACTGGAGGGTCCCTGCCGCGGGGGGAGGCTGAAGGGGCTGGGGCTGCTCAGCCCGGGGCCGGCTGGGGGGTGGATCCATGCGGATAAATCCCTGCAGGGAGGTGCCGAGGGGACGCAGCCAGGCTCCCCCAGGGGTGCTCGGTGACCGGACCAGGGGCCACGGGCACACACTGGCCCCCGGGAGGGTCCCTGTGGACCCTGGCACTGCGGGTACAGGGCACCCACTCACGCCAGCCCCGTGCGCTGCCCAGCCGTGCCGTGCCCCTGTCGGGGCAGGGGTGAGCCCCCACGGTGCCGTGGGCACCGCATGCTGCCGGGATGCCCACAGGGACCAGGACCCCGGGGCTGTGCAGGGACTGTCCCTGGCAGAGCTGCCGCTCACCAGGACAGGCTTTTCCCCCCCCAGCACCTTCCACGGACAGGGATGCTCTCAGCCAGGAGCGGCTCCGCTCCGGAAGGGGTGCCGAGCTCCGGCACAGGCCACGGGGGAGCCCAGCACTGGCCCTGGCGGCCCCTCAGGCACACACTGGCCTGTGGCCCCACTGCCACCATCCCTCTGGGACGGGACATGCCCAGCAGTGGGATGGAGCAGCTCGGACCAGCCGTGAGCCGAGATGGGTCCGTGCTGTCACCAGGGTAGGGGACAGACAGTGGGCAGAGAGGGGACACGGAGCTGAGGTGTCACAGCACGGGCACCACGGGGCACTGGGGAGCAGAAGGAGGGTGGGAAGGAGCGGAGTCAGGCTCTGCTCGCAGGGGCTTCTCCACCCGGATCATCACAGGGACCCGCTGCGGCCGTGCGGAGCGAGGGATGGGGCTGGGAGCAGCTGGGCTGGGCTGGAGCTGGGAGAGACTGGGATGGAGCTTGGAGAGGCTGGGATGGATGATGCAGGGCTGGGATGGAGCTGGGAGAGGCTGGACTGGGATGATGCAGGGCTGGGATGGAACTGGGAGAGGCTGGGATGGATGATGCAGGGCTGGGATGGAGCTGGGAGAGGCTGGGATGGATGATGCAGGGCTGGGATGGAGCTGGGAGAGGCTGGGATGGATGATGCAGGGCTGGGATGGAGCTGGGAGAGGCTGGGATGGATGATGCAGGGCTGGGATGGAGCTGGGAGAGGCTGGGATGGATGATGCAGGGCTGGGATGGAGCTGGGAGAGGCTGGGATGGATGATGCAGGGCTGGGATGGAGCTGGGAGAGGCTGGGATGGATGATGCAGGGCTGGGATGGAGCTGGGAGAGGCTGGGATGGATGATGCAGGGCTGGGATGGAGCTGGGAGAGGCTGGGATGGATGATGCAGGGCTGGGATGGAGCTGGGAGAGGCTGGGATGGATGATGCAGGGCTGGGATGGAGCTGGGAGAGGCAGGGCTGGACGCTGCAGGGCTGGGATGGAGACAGCGCTGCAGATGCTGCTGCAGTCACGAGGCACGGAGCAGGCAGCTGATGGCAGGGAGACGCCATCGCTGGCGGCGCGGTACAGCGGGTCGGGGGGAGTTTGCCGTGCCGTGTGCCGCGGTCCGGCGTGGGTCATGGCGCAGCCCCAGCGCCAGGCTGGCCGTGCCAGCCCAAGGGAGCTGGACCAGACGGGCCGGGCCAGCGCCAGCCAGCGCGGCACATCCCCATGCGGGAACCGGTGCAGAGTGGGGTGGAGACAGCCCCGGGGTGCCGTGCCGCCGGCCGCCGTGTGCGGCAGAGCTCTGGATTACGAGGCCGGCAGCAGCAGGGAACACCAGGAACATGAGCACGGTGCCGTGAGCGTGGGTGCCGTGAGCGTGGGCGTCATGAGCAGGTCGGGCTCCACCTTCCAGCCCCGGGCTGGCGCTCAGCGTTTTCCCCTTGGTGTTGCCGAGCCCACCCTCCCGCGGCGTGGCCTGTCTGCGCAGCCCATGTGCGTGGTGCTCATCCCCCTCCTCTCACCGTGCCGGGCAGGTGCTTTCGCATCATCCGGAGCCTCTTCTGCTGCTGCTCCTTGGTCCTTTGGCTCCGGCGGGTGCGGGGGCTCTCCCGGGCTGCCCTCACCCCCTCACCCCGCGCTCCTGCCTCCCTCGCTGCTCCCCCCTCCTCGCACCCTGCCTTCTCACCTCCCGCCACCCCTCGGACGTGGCACGGGGACGAGGACCTGCTCGTCCAGCGCTGCCCAGCCACGACCTACCGACCGCCGCATCAGCTCTGCGCCCCTTCGCTGTCCCCCCAGTCCCGTCCCTGCCGAAACCCCTGCAGGGGGAAGCCCTCGGGTGGGATCCTGCCGTCGGCACAGCCGGCCGGCAGAGAGCACGAGGCACGGTGCTGCCGCGGGCGCCGGGATGGGCAGGAGCCCTGTGGGGTCTTTGCCGAGCCCCAGCCGTGCTGGGAGTGATGGGGATGCTCCGGCGGGGAGCTGCAGCTGCGGTGCTGCCGTGGCCTGTTGCAGGAAGGCGCTGCGGCAGCCCTGGCACCGGTGATGTCCCGGCACTGAGCTCTGTGCCCCCCGGCACAGCAGGCAGGGCGGCAGAGGGGTTGGGGGGGACGCTGGCTGCATGTCCCCAGCCTGGTCTGTGCACCCCAGTTGGACCAGTCCCAGTGTTGCTGGACCCAGTGACAGAGGGGACCAGCATCCCAGAACAGGCCAGGTCCCCTCTCCTGTGCCTCAGTTTCCCCAGCTGAGGTCCCCGTGCCTGTGGGCAGGACAGGTTGCACCCCCAGGGGCGCACACACCCCTACCCCCCACATAAAGCCAGAGAGCTCCTGTCCCCCAGTGTCCTGCTGTGTCTCCCACTGTCCCCACTGTCCCCTGCTGTCCCCTGGCGCTCATAGCAGGGCTCTCAGCCGCTCCCCCGCTCGGGCATCGCTGCTGCTGGGGCAGGGGCTGGGCACCACGGGTGCCGGGTCGGGTCCCCTGTGCCGAGGGGACAGCCCGGGTGTCACACAGGGTGTCCAGGGGAGGGGACAGTGGCTGCAGCACAGCCCGAGGACACGGGGGACCTGCAGCAAACCGGGGTGGGTGTTGAGGGGCTCGGGGTGCACGGAGGTTTGGAACCCCCGAAATGGTTGGGGTCATTTCTAGCCGCCTTCCCGGCAGCAGCTCAGTACGTACCTGCTCCGCGCGCTTCCCTGGCCCGGACCCCCGGACCCCCAGGTCCCCCCAGACCCCCCGAACACTGAGACCCCCCCGGCCGGGCTGTGGGGAGGGGGCGCGGGAGCATCCGGCTCACATCCCGGCTTCGGCATCCCCTGGGGAGCACGGCGGTGATGGGCACCCGTCCCCGGGCTGGGGGGGTCCCGGGTGGGCCCCCGTCTCCCTCCCTGCCCCACGGCACCGAGCGGCCCCCACTGACGGCTCCTCTCTGCTCTGTGTGCAGGCAAGGAAGAGAAGGAAGAAAACAACTTCGACACCCTGAAAATGGAGGCAAGTATGCACCCGGGCGCCCCCCGGCCAGCACGGTGCCCCCAGTGCCCGCGGGAGCCGGCACCCCCCGTCCTGCGGTGCTGGCGGCCGTGGGGAGCTGCCGGGACGGGGTCCTGGGTTCCTGCGCCCCGGCACACCTGGGCTCCGGGCGGCACCGAGCCGTGGCCGGGCGGCGAAGCCCCCGCCATCTGTCACTGCCCCCGGCACCCGGCCTGCCCGGCCTGAGCCCCCCCCGCACCGGGCAGAGCGCGGCGGCTGCGGCACAGCCCGCGGTGCCCCGGTGCAGATGTGGCCAGAGCGTGTGTGTGTGCACGCGCGTGTGTGTGAATGTGTGTGTGCGCACGTGTGTGTGCATGTGTGCACATTGTGTGTGTGCACGAGTGTGCGTGCACGTTTGTGTGTGTGTGTCTGTGTGTGTGTGCGCACACGTGTGTGCATGTGTGTTTACATGTGTGCGTGCGTGTGTGTGTGTCTGTGTGTGTGTACGTGTGTGCACACGTGTGTGTTTACATGTGTGCGTGTGTGTGTGTGTCTGTGCAGGCATTTGTATGTGTCTGTACGTGTGTGCACTTGACTGTAGGTGTGTGCATGTGTGTGCATGTGTGTGCATGTGTGTACATGTGTGTACATGTCTGTGTGTGTGTGCATGTGTGTGCGTGTATATGTGCCCGTGTGTGTGTGTGTGCACATGTGTGAGTGTACCTGTGCGTGCACGTGTATGTATGTGTGTGTGCACATGAGCACGTGTGTGTGTGTGTGTGTGTGCGTGTGTGTGCCCCGTCCGTCAGGCCCCACGCCCATCTCCCCCGTCCCCCCGCCTGCGCACGCCATGTGCCACCTCCACCTCCGCCGTGTGTCCCCCACGCCCTGCCTGTCGCGGGTGACGGCTCCCGCCGTGCTGCCGTCCCCGCCGCGCTGCCGGCGTCCTTCAGCGCGCTCTCTCCCGGCGCAGGGCTCCCGCGGGCGGCTGCGCGGCGGGCTGGGCTGGGAGTCGAGCCTGCGGCAGCGGCCGATGCAGCGGCACACCTTCCAGGCCGGAGACCCCTACTACATCAGCAAGAGGAAGCGGGACGAGTGGCTGGCGCGCTGGAAGCGGGAGGTGAGGCCCCGCGCGCCGCGGCTGGTGGGGGACGCCGCGGTGACACCGGGACGGGGCGGGCTGCGCGGTGCCGCCTGGGACAAGCCCTGGCCATCCCCAAGGTTGCCACGGCTAATTGCAGCATCACTACTGAGCGCAGGCGAGACGCGGGGTGCCGGGTGCCGGCGGTGCCGGGGTGACCGGCATGGTGCTGGGGGCTCCGTTTGCTTCTCACGCCTGGTTCCCCCGCCTTGAGGCCACTGTAAGCCGGCGGCCAGTGGCCCGGTGTGTGCAGCCACCGGTGTGGCAACGCGGGGCCCTTCCTCCTCCCACGGGATGTGCCGGGATGTGCCGTTCCCCTGGTTTCCCAGGGAACCAGCACGTGCCATGACGCAGCCGGATCAGGCCAAGCCGAGGGCAGCGGCGGAGGCCGGGGGTGGTGGGACCCCGGCGAAGAGGGGTGCCGTGGGGCAGGGGCTCGGCGGGCGCCCCGGGGGTCCCATCCCCACCATTGTGTCCCCCCTCTCACCCCCTTCTCCGCGTCATTCCCGCTGCCAGTGGGTCTCCCTGGCAACAGGTCCCCCCTCGCGCCATCACCGAGCTATTTATAGCCCGCGCTGCCGGGCACCGTCACGCTGGCACCGTGCAGGGACGGGGGGAGGCTGGCACCGCCGCGGCGTCCTGCGGGGCATGGCTGGCATGGCACGGCCGTCCCCACGGGGCGCAGGGCATGGTGGGCATGGCCACAATGTCCCCACGGGGCACACGGCATGGCCAAGGCATCCCCACGGGGCACAGGGTGTGGCTAGCATGGCCACGATGTCCCTGTGGGGCACAGGGCATGGCTGGTATGGCCACAGTGTCTCCATGGGGCACAGGGCATGGTTAGCATAGCCATGATGTCCCCAGGGGGCACAGGGCATGGCTGGTATGGCCACAGTGTCTCCATGGGGCACAGGGCATGGTTAGCATAGCCATGATGTCCCCAGGGGGCACAGGGCATGGGCAGGGCATCACCGTGGGGCACAAGCGTGGCTGGCCAAGCCACAATGTCCCCATGGGGCACAGGGCATGGCTGGCACAGCCATGATGTCCCCATGGGGCACAGGGGGAGGCTGGCATGGCCACGATGTCCCCATGGGGCACAGGGGAGGCTGGCACAGCCTGGGGGTGTCCCTGCAGGGCACAGCAATGTCAAGTCACAGCCACGATGTCCCCATGGGGCACAGGGCACGGCTGGCATGGCCATGATGTCCCCACGGCTGGCACGGCCGGGTGGCTGTGCCAGGAGATCTGTGGATTGTCTCCTCCCGGGGTGGCCGGCACGGGCACAGGGGTCTGGCAGCGGGGGGCACAGGGGGTGACTGCCGGTGACAGAGGGGTCTGTGTGGCGCTGGCGTGGGCAGAGGGTCCCACCGGCCCGGCCGGGCACCGCTGGGGGGCTGCGTGCCTGGAAGGGGGCCGCCGAACACGTGGTGGTGGCCGGGGTTTGGTGCCCCTGCCCGGCACAGGGGGCACCAGCGGTGCCGGCGTTTGCCCGCAGAGCCACGGATGGGCCCCGTGCAGGGGACTCCAGCCACGGGCCGGCGGCGGGTGCCCCCGCAGTGCCCGCCGTGCCACACCAAGTGACGATTCTTCTCCCCCCACCCCGGCTTCCCCCGGCAGAAGGAGCGCAGAGGGGGTCGGGCAGCATCGCTCTCAGGCAGGAATAATTGGGAAAACTGCTGAAGAAATGCCATTCCCGGGGAGTCCCTGTCCCCAGACAATGGCGGGTGGCGCCCCCCCAATTCCTTGATTTTTCTAACAAGAATCAGTGTTTTCTTTTCGCTACGGGGGGGGGTCCCAGCTCAGCCGCAGGTCCCGAGCCCCCGCGCCCCGATGCCAGCCCACCTGCGCGCTGCTTGTGCCCGGCACCGATTGTCACTTGCGGCGGTGTCAGCGACGCCGTCCCCTGGGACGGGACATGCCACCCACAGCCCCGCTGGCTTGGGGGAAGGGGCCACCTTGCCCCTTCCCTCCCTCGGGTGAGCCCCCCCCGTGCCGGATGTGGTGCCAGCTGTGCCAGATGCGGTGCTGGCCATATCCCAAGGGGGTTTGTCCCAGCAGCTTGGTTGGGGTCAACAGCCCCACTGTGGTGGGGACAGGGACGAGCTGACCCCCTCCAGCCTTCCCTCCTCTTCCTCACCACCCCCCCCGCAGCCTCCAAGGGCCATCGCTGCCCATCACCAGCCCCCGGGTGCAGCCGGAGTAGTAACGTCCCGTCCATGCTGGGACAGCCTCGGCTGGGCCCTGGCTCCGGCTGAGCACCACTAACCCTGCTGGGATGGGATGGGGTGGGATGGGATGGGATGGGGCAGAGGGTGGAGAGGGGCTGAAGGTGGAGATGGGAATGGGATGGGGATGGGGCAGGGACAGGGAATGGAGATGGAGATGGAGATGGAGATGGGATGAAGATGGAGATGGAGATGGGGATGGGGATGGAGATGGAGACGAGGAGTAACAGGTGATAGTACAAGAGGAAACGGCCTCAAGTTGCGCCAGGGGAGGTTTAGGATGGATATTGGGAACAATTTCCTCCTGGAAAGGGTTGTGAAGCATTGGAAGAGGCTGCCCAGGGCAGTGGTGGAGTCGCCATCCCTGGAGGGATTGAAAAGCCGGGCAGACGTGGTGCTGAGGGCCATGGGGTAGTGGTGGCCTTGGCAGGGTTGGGTTGATGGTTGGACTCGATGATCTGAAAGGTCCCTTCCAACTGAGACAATTCTACGGTTCTGTGATTCTATGGAGATGGGGATGGAGATGGGGATGGGAATGCAGGTGCAGATGGAGATGGAGATAGGGCAGAGGTTGGAGATGCGGTTGGGATGGAAATGGGGGTGGGGAAGGGACAAGGACAGGGAATTGAGATGGGGATGGGACAGGGGCTGGGGGTGGGATGGAGATGGAGATGGGGGTGGGGATGGGGTTAGGGCAAGGACAAGGACAGGGGGCAGGGGGTGGGGGTTGTGGCCCGAGGGCAGGGGCGGGTGATGGCCGCGCTGATCTCTGGCTAACGACCGCCGATGGGACATTTCCTGCCTCTCCGGGACAAAGCGGGGCCACCCCCGCGGCCGCCACCGCCCCGGGGACCAGAGCACCCCAGTGCCGGGAGGGACAGCCATCCCCCCCCTTGTCCCTTTGTCCCTGCTGGGGGGCAGCCCCACACCGAGGGAGGGTGGTGGTGACAGCCATCCGCCCCATTGTCCCTCTGCTCTGCAACACAAAGGGGACACGGATCCCAGGAGCCACCGCTCTGAGCTGGGGGATTCCCCGCACCAGTGGCCATACTGGGCTGAACTGGGTGATGTGGCCCCAGACCAGGGTCTGTACTGGGCTGAACTGGGTGATGTGGTCCTAGATCTGTGTCTGTACTGGTCGATGTGGCCCCAGACCAGTGTTCGGACTGGGCTGAGCTGGATTATATGGTCCCAGAGCAAGGTCTGTACTGGACCATACTGTGAGACTTGGCCCCAGAGCAGTGTCTGTACTGGCCTGAACTGGGTGATGTGGTCACAGAGTCGCAGAATGGTTTGGGTGGGAAGGGACCTTAAAGCCCCCCCAGTGGCACCCCCTGCCCTGGGCAGGGACACCTCCCACCAGCCCAGCTTGCTCCAAGCCCCGGCCAACCTGGCCTTGAACCCCTCCAGGGATGGGGCAGCCACAGCTTCTCTGGGCAACCTGGGCCAGGGGCTCACCCCCCTCACACCAAAGGATTTCCTCCCAATATCTCATCCAAATCTCCGCTCTTCCAGTGTAAAACCCTTCCCCCTCGTCCCACGGCTCCCCTCCCTGCTCCAGAGTCCCTCCCCAGCTTTCCTGGAGCCCCTTGAGGGACTGGCAGGGGCTGGAAGGTCTCCACGGAGCCTTCTCTTCTCCAGGCTGAACCCCCCCAGCTCTCTCAGCCTGTCCTCCCAGCAGAGGGGCTCCAGCCCTTTCATCGTCTTTGTGGCCCTCCACTGGACCTGCTCCAACAGGTCCATGTCCTTCTTGTCCTGAGGGCTCCAGAGCTGGACGCAGTGCTCCAGGTGGGGTCTCACCAGAGCAGAGCAGAGGGGCAGAATCACCTCCCTCGCCCTGCTGCCCACGCTTCTTTTAATGCAGCCCAGGATGCGGTTGGCTCTCTGGTCCCAGCACTGACCCCTGAGGAACGCCACTCGTCACTGGTTTTCATGTGGACATTGAGCCATTGACTGCAACCCTTTGAGTGCGGCCATCTAGCCAGTTCCTTACCCACCGAGTGGTCCATCCATCACATCCATGCTTTTCCAATTTAGAGACCAGGATGTCATGCGGGACAGTGTCGAATGCTTTGCATAAGTGCAGGTAGATGGTGTCGGTTGCTCATAGAAGGCCACCAAATTCGTCAGGCACCGTTTGCCTTTGGTGAAGCCATGTTGGCTGTCACCGATCACCTCCTTATTTTTCATGTGCCTTAGCAGAGTTTCCAGGAGGATCTGCTCCATGACCTTGCCAGGCACAGAGGTGAGACTGACCGGTCGGTAGTTCCTCATGTCTTCCTTTTTTCCCTTTTTGAAAATGGGGGTTCTGTTTCCCCTTTTCCAATCAGCGGGAACTTCACCAGCCTGCCTCGACTTTTCAAATATAGTGGAAAGTGGCTTGGCGACTTCATCTGCCATCTCCCTCAGGACCCGTGGATGGATTTCATTCGGTCCCATGGACTTATGCACCTTCATGTTCCTCAGATGGTCCCGAACCTGATCCTCTCCTACAGTGGGTGGTTCTTCATTCTCATAGCCCCTGCCTTTGCATCCTGCAACTTGGGTGGTGTGGTTGGAGCCCTTGCCGGTGAAGGCCGAGGCGAAAAAGTCATTCAGCACCTCAGCCTTCTCCATACCCTGGGTGACCAGGTCTCCTGTCTCCTTCCTGAGAGGGCCCACGTCTTCCCTTGTCTTGCCGTTACCCCTGACGTACTTATAGAAGTTTTTTCTTGTTATCCTTGGTGCCCCTAGCCAGATTTAATTCCGTCTGGGCTTTAGCTTGCCTAATCTGGTTTCTGGTCGCTCAGACAGTTTCTCTGTATTCCACCCAGTCAACCCGTCCTTGCTTCCACCCTCCGTAGGCCTCCTTTTTGCCCTTGAGCTCGTCCAGGAGCTCTTTGTTAATCCACGCAGGCCTCCTGGCATTTTTGCCTGACTTCTTCATTCTTGGGATGCACCGCTCCTGAGCTTGGAGGAGGTGATCCTTGAATACTAACCAGCTCTCCTGCTCCCCTCTCCCCTCCAGTGCTTTTTCCCATGTTACCCTGCCAAGCAGGTCCCTCAAGAGGCCAAAGTCTGCTCTCTTGAAGTCCAGGGTAGTGAGCTTGCTGCGTGCTCTCCTGAAGTCCAGGTAGTGAGCTTGCTGCATGCTCTCCTCGCTGCCCAAAGGATCTTGAATTCCACCGTTTCATGATCACTGCAGCCGAGGCTACCCTTGAGCTTGACACTCGCCACCAGCCCCTCCTTGTTGGTAAGGACAAGGTCCAGCATAGTTCCTCTCCTTGTTGGCTCCCCTACCATTTGAAGAAGAAAGTTGGCATCGACACATTCCAAGAACTTCCTGGATTTCTTGTGCCCCACTGTGTTGTCCTTCCAACAGATACTGGGGTGGTTGAAGTCGCCCATGATTACCAGGGTCTGTGAACATGATGCTGCTCCTATCTGTCTATGGAGGGCCTCATCCGCTCTGTCGTCCTGGTCAGGTGGCCTGTCGCAGACCCCTACCGTAATGTCCCCTGCCCCTGCATTCCCTTTAATCTTGACCCATAAGTTCTCTGTTGGGTCTTCATCCATGCCCACGTGGAGCTCCATGGACTCCAGCTGTTCATTGACAGAGAGGGCAACATCCCTTCCTCATCTTCCCAGCCTGTCCTTCCTGAAGAGTCAGTATCCATCCATTCCAACACTCCAATCATAAGAGCCATCCCACCACGTCTCTGTGATGCCAACGAGATCGTAGCCCTGGCGGTGCGCGCACATCTCCAACTCCTCTTGCTTATTTCCCATGCCGCGTGCAGTCGCGTAAAGGCACTTCAGCTGGGCGCCCGGTGAAGCTGTCTCCCTGGCTGGAGCGGTTGCTTTTCCTTCCTGCTGCTCTTCAGGTGGTCTTCCTCTGGGGTGTTTTATCTGTGACTCCCCGGCTCCTCCCTCCTCAGGAGCCCCTGGCTCGTCCCCGTAAGACTTCGAGTATGCTGCAGCGTACCCAGCACGTCTCGGAGCAACAGGTTGAGGGCCTTCACTAGTGAGCCACCCCTCAGACCTTGGAGCATCGTCCCTCGGCTTGTCACGAGCAAGCCGTGTGGCATCCCCCTCTCCCAACAAGCCTACTTTAAAGCCCGGTCAACGAGCCCCGCTAGCTCACGAGCAAAGACCCGCTTCCCCCTTTCAGAGAGATGAGCCCCGTTTGATGCCAACGAGCCTGGGGCCGCGTAGGCCATCCCGTTGTCGAAAAACCCAAAACTGCTGCGGTGACACCAGCCGTGGAGCGGGGTCCTGATAGATTGCGCACGTCTGTTCCTTACAGCGTCCCTGCCTGTAACTGGGAGAAGAGAACGGACACCCTGCGCCCCAGACCGCCTTATTAACCTTCCCAAGGCCCTGGAGTCTCTCTGGACTGCTCTTGGGCCACGTGTTGCCACCTCGTCACCACCCCCGTGAAAGAGCAGCAGCGGGCAGTAGCCCGAGGGCTGAACCAGGCGGGGAATTTTCGAGTGACGTCCCTGACCCGGGCGCCGGGGAGGCAGCGTACCTCCCTGTCCAGAGGGTCTGCCCGGCACGTCGGGCCGTCTCTTCCCCGCAGAAGGGAGTCTCCTGCTACTGCAGCTCGCCTCTTCTTCCTGGCAGAGGCAGTTTTTAAACTGGGGGTAGGCCTTGCTGCTCCCGGCATCTCTTCTGGTGTGGCCAAACCATCTTCCATGCCATCCGTGGGTCGGCCTACCCGCCCAAGAGCCTCGTACCTGTTGTGCAGGGGCACCTGGCCAGGGGCTGTGGGCAAGGAGGGGCTTCGCTTGCCTCCCCTGGTAGGGACTAGCCTCCGTTCACTGGCCTCCCTTTGTCACTGCCTTTGGTCTGGCAGGGGAGGGACCAGATCTCCTTCAGCTCGGGGTTCTTTTGGTGGCTCTTCTGGTCCCAGACCTTGTCTGAGCTGGGCCAAACTGGGTGATGTGGCCCCAGAGCAGTGTCTGTACTGGTCTGAACTGGTGAAGGAACTGGCTAGATGGCCGCACTCAAAGGGTTGCAGTCAATGGCTCAATGTCCACATGGAAGCCCGTGACGAGTGGCGTTCCTCAGGGGTCAGTGCTGGGACCAGTGCTGTTTAACATCTTTGTCAGCGACATGGACAGTGAGATCAAGTGCACCCTCAGCAAGTTTGTCGACGACACCAAGCTCTGCAGGGCAGTCGACACGCTGGAGGGAAGGGATGCCATCCAGAGGGACCTTGACAGGCTGGAGAGGTGGGCCCATGCCAACCTCATGAAGTTCAACCAGGCCAAGTGCAAGGTCCTGCACCTGGGTTGGGGCAATCCCAAGCACAAATACAGGTTGGGTGGAGAATGGATGGAGAGCAGCCCTGAGGAGAAGGACTTGGGGGTGCTGGTGGACAAGAAGCTCAACATGAGCAGGCAATGCGCGCTTGCAGCCCAGAGAGCCAACCGCATCTTGGGCTGCATTAAAAGAAGCGTGGGCAGCAGGGCGAGGGAGGTGATTCTGCCCCTCTGCTCCGCTCTGGTGAGACCCCACCTGGAGCACTGCGTCCAGCTCTGGAGTCCTCACCACAAGAAGGACATGGACCTGTTGGAGCAGGGCCAGAGGAGGCCCCGGAGATGCTGGGAGGGCTGGAGCCCCTCTGCTGGGAGGACAGGCTGAGAGAGCTGGGGGGGTTCAGCCTGGAGAAGAGAAGGCTCCGCGGAGACCTTCCAGCCCCTGCCAGTCCCTCAAGGGGCTCCAGGAAAGCTGGGGAGGGACTCTGGAGCAGGGAGGGGAGCTGTGGGACGAGGGGGAAGGGTTTTACACTGGAAGAGGGGAGATTTGGATGAGCTATTGGGAAGAAATTCTTTGGTGTGAGGGGGGTGAGCCCCTGGCCCAGGTTGCCCAGAGAAGCTGTGGCTGCCCCATCCCTGGAGGGGTTCAAGGCCAGGTTGGCCGGGGCTTGGAGCAACCTGGGCTGGTGGGAGGTGTCCCTGCCCAGGGCAGGGGGTGCCACTGGCTGGGCTTTAAGGTCCCTTCCCACCCAAACCATTCCGTGATTCTGTGGGTGATGTGGCCCCAGAACAGTGTCTGTACTGGTCTGAACTGGGTGATGTGGTCACAGAGCAGTGCCTGTACTGGGCTGAACTGGGTTATATGGTTCCAGACCAGTGTCCAGACTAGGCTGAACTGGATGATGTGGCCCCAGAACAGTGTCTGTACTGGACTGAACTGGGTGACGTGGCCCCAGAGCAGTGCCTGTACTGGGCTGAACTGGGTGATGTAGTTCCAGAGCATTGTCCGTACTGGATCAAACTGGGTGACATGGTCCCAGACCAGTGTCCATAGTGGTCTGAGCTGGGTGATGTGGTCATAAACCAGTGTCCATACTGGGCCATACTGGATGATGTGGTCCCTGACCAGTGCCTATACTGGGCTGAACTGGTGATGTGGCCCCAAACCTGCGTCCGTACTGGGCTGAACTGGTGCAGGGGTGGGTGCCAGCCGGACCCGTGTGCACGGGGGAGCCGGCCGCCAGGAGGTGGGGGCCCGGGCCCCGGGGCGGATTCCTGCCGTGCCGGGCGCGGCCCCCCGGGGCGCCGCCGCCCCCCCCCCCACCATCCCCCCGTCCCGCTCCGCTGCACAAAGGCCGGGGGGGCCGCGGCCCGGGGGGACAAAAGGCGGCGGGAGGGCCCGGCCCAGCCCGGATCGCGGGCCGGTGAGGACCGGGAGGAAGGGGCCGCGGGGACACCGGAGCCGAGACGAGCGGGACCGGGCCACGGGCCACGGTGAGAGCCGGCCCCTGCCGAGCGGGGCCGAACTGAGCCGAACGGGGCCGAGAGGAGCCGAACCGGGGTAGCCGAGCTGAGCCTATCCGAACTTAGCCGAGCCCAGCGGAGCCGAACTGAGCCGAACCCAGCCGAGTCGAGCAGAGCCGAACGCAGCCGAAAGGAGCCGAGCCGGCCCGACCCGAGCGGAGCCGGACTGAGCCGAGTGGAGCCGAACTCAGCCGAGTTACCGACCCGGACCGACCCGAGGGAGGCCGGACCGACCCGAGTTGCCGAGCCGGGCCGGGCCGAGCTGCGACGACCCGACTGGTTGCCGAGGCGAGTTGCCGACCCGGGTTGCCGGTCCGGTTCGAGGCGCCGGGAAGGAGGTGGCGGGGGGGGGATCCGGTGTGTCCCCCCCGTCGCCGCGCGGCCCCTCCCCGCCCAGCCAACCAGCCGGGCCGGGAGGCACCATGTGACCCGGGATCCCAGACAAAGAACCGACGGGCCTGGCCCCGACCGACGGACCGGACCCGACCCCTCGGATCGGATCGGCTCAGTTCGGCACGGACCCGGACCGACTCGGTTCGACTCGGCTGGGTTCGGCTCCACTCGGCTCAGTTCGGCCCGGCTCGGCTCGGCTCGGCCGGTCTCGGCAACTCGGCTCAGTTCGGACCGGCCCGTCGCGGCGCCCAGCCCGCATGGGTAGGTGGCCACCAAGGGGAGGGCGGCTCTGCTCAGTTCTTCTGGGTTCGGCTCAGTTCGTCTGGGTTCGGCTTAGTTCGGTAGGGTTCGGCTCAGTTCGGTGCGATTCGGCTTAGTTCGGTAGGGTTCGGCTCAGTTCGTTTGGGTTCGGCTTAGTTCGGCTCGGCTCGGCTCAGTGCATATGGGCTCGTTTCAGTTCGGTGGCGTTCGGTTCAGTTCGTTTGGGTTCGGCTCGGCTCGCATCAGTTCGGCTCAGTTCGTTTGGGCTCGGCTGAGTTCGACTTAGTTCAGCTCGGCTCGGCTCAGTTCGGCCCGGCCCGGCCATGGCCGTCCAACACGCTTGTGCCGGTGACAGCGGGTGCCCGGGCCGGGGAGGCCCGCGGGGCTGGGGGTGCCCGGGATAGGGGGCACCGGGACACCCGGAGAGGGTGACACGGGGGCGCGGGGTGTCCCGGGGGGATGTCCCGGGACAGAGGCGGGGGGGGGCGGGGAAGGATCCCCCAGGGGACAGGGCTGAGGGGCCGGGGGGGGGGTCAGGCCTCCCCAGGGGCCAGGGGGGACAGGGCCCCCCAGGGGACCGGCCCTGGGGGTTGGGGGTGCAGGGCTTTATGCTTTGGAAGAGGCAGGAGGGGTGCGGGGGGGTCGGGGACGGGGACCCCGGGCGGGCAGCGAGGTTGGGGTGCTGGGGGCCGGGGGGGGGATGTGACATGATGTGCGGGGCTGGAGCCGTGGTTGCTCTGGCATCGCTGGGGCCAGGCTGTGTCCTGGGGGAGCCAGGCTGGGAGGCGGGGGGGACATGCAGGGACAGCCCCCTGTGGGGGGGCCGCCATCTCCCCACCTCCCAGCAGCTTTGCAGGTGCTCCCTGAGCCATCCGCTGCCGACTACAGAGGGAAACTGAGGCACGGGGGCGAAGGGGAGACGCCCAAGCTGCCCTTGGAGGAGGGGTGTCCACGCTACCCGGGGAGGCTGTGCAATAGCACCCACTGCCGGGGGGGGGGCTGCCCTGGGGGGCTGCCAGGGCCATGGCAGGGTCTGGGTGGTGCCACCCCCCGCCAGCAGCACCGTGGCTACCTCTTGGGGTGCAGCCATGACCGGTGTGTGTGTGTGTCACCCCCCCCAGGCGGAGAAGAAGGCGAAGGTGATCGCCGTGATGAACGTGGTGGAGGAGACGCCGCGGGCCGAGCCCCAGAAGGAGGAGGAGGCCAGCCCCCCCGCCTCGCAGCAGCCCACCGACCCTGCCTCACCCAACGTGGCCACCACGCCTGAGCCTGTGGTGGCCGACGCCGTCGACAAGAACACCTCCAAGTCAGCCGACGACGAGCCCGAGTACGAGGTGAGGGCAAGAGCTGGATGGGGAACGGGGGGGGTTTGCAGGGCTGCTGACCCCAGGGCCACCCGCCCGCGGGCACCCTGACACCCCCTTGTCCCCTCTCCCGGCACAGGACGGCCGGGGTTTCGGCATTGGTGAGCTGGTGTGGGGCAAGCTGCGCGGCTTCTCCTGGTGGCCTGGGCGCATCGTCTCCTGGTGGATGACGGGCCGGAGCCGGGCGGCCGAGGGCACCCGCTGGGTGATGTGGTTCGGAGACGGCAAGTTCTCGGTGGTAAGTGTCACCTGTGGGGTGGGGGTCCGGCCGTACTCCCCCCTGTCCCCAGACATCCCCCCAGCTCACAGCCACGTCCCCTCTGTCCCCCAGGTCTGCGTGGAGAAGCTCCTGCCACTCAGCTCCTTCGCCAGCGCCTTCCACCAGGCCACCTACAACAAGCAGCCCATGTACCGCAAAGCCATCTATGAGGTGCTGCAGGTGAGTGCCCGCAGCTGCAGGGTGGCACCGGCCCCCCCGCACCGGCATGTTTTGGGGGGACATCGGTGGCCAGCCCCAGGCAGGATCCATGGGAGCAGGCAGCTGCCCCTCCGCCCTGCCAGGATCTGTCCCTCCCTCGCCTCCTGCACCCAGCAACATCCAGGGGGGCACAGGATGTCTCTTAAAAGGGTGGGGGGGATCTAGAGGACTCCCTAGAGAGATTCTGGGGGGCTCTTGTCCCAGACAAGGGTGTCTGGAGGTCTGTTGGGAAGCTGGGGGACAGGTTGGGGTCTCTGCAGAGTTGCCGAGGTCGCTGGGGGGTGATGCTGGGGGGGGGTGTCCTGGCTCTCTGGGGGGCTCTTGGCAGTGCTGAGAGATGTTGGGGGTTTCTTGTGGGACGACGGGGGTGTGTATGACCATGTACGTCCCTTGGGGGTAGGGGGCTGCCTAGGGGGCAGGGGGCATTGCCCCCTGCCCTAGGGGGCAATGTGGGCAGCGTCTGGAGCAGCTGGGGGGGGGCCTGGCGCTGGGGACCTCCTCGGCAGGTGGGTGACGGCCAGGGCTGGGGCTGCCCTGGCAGGTGGCGAGCAGCAGAGCAGGGAAGATCTTCCCGGCGTGCCCCGAGAACGACGAGACCGACACCTCCAAGGTGGTGGAGATCCAGAACAAGCAGATGATCGAGTGGGCCCTGGGCGGCTTCCAGCCCTCCGGCCCCAAGGGCCTAGAGCCCCCCGAAGGTGAGTCGGGGGGAGTCACAGGGACCTGCTTGGTGGCCCTGGCAAATGTCCCCCGGGACCCTTGGCCACCAGGCCGGCGTAAGCTTTGGCAGAGGAAGCTCCGTGGGGCTGGCAGGTCCCGGGGGGTAGACAGATCCCCCTGCGGGACACAGGGCCATTGATGGGAATCCTGTTGATGGGACCCCCATTGATGGGACCCCACACACCCATTTCAGAGGAGCGAAACCCCTACAAAGAAGTTTACACGGAGATGTGGGTAGAGCCAGAAGCAGCTGCCTACGCACCGCCCCCACCCGCCAAAAAACCCAGGAAAAGCACAACAGAGAAGCCCAAGGTCAAGGAGATCATCGATGAGCGCACCCGAGGTACTGCCCGGGGGGTCAGGGATGCCCCCGCACCCACCCCCGCTCTCCACGGGGCTTTGCTTGGCCGTGGCCGTGCCAGGGACCCAGTGCTGGGAGGGCCATGCTCATAGCGGGGCTGTGGGGTGAAAGCTGCTCTATGCCTGGTTCCCTTCTCCACTGGGGACATTCCCTCCCGGGGGTCCCCTCCATTTGTCTCCCTCTGGGGGCTACGCAGAGGGGACCTGGCTGGGGCAGGGCTGGCACCGGGCAGGACCCCTCCACTCTGACACTCCTGTCCCTCCCCAGAGCGGCTCGTTTACGAGGTCCGGCAGAAATGCAGGAACATCGAAGGTGAGTGTGGGGCTGGGACACGTCCTGCTCCCGGGGACGGGGTTCCTCCCCAGCTGGGCACCAATTCTGGCTGCAGAGCCAGGAGGCAGAGGGGGCTCAGAGGGGCGGGGGTGTCTAAGGAGCTGAGGGATAGGTTTGTCCCATCCTTCAGCCTGGCTGGCAGCAGGGGCTTTGATGGTGTGCTGTCCTGGATGGCGGCAGGGACCCCTGGGACACTCCCCGGGACGGGGGATACCAGCACAGGGAAGGCTGAGGCTGGGAATGGAGCGAGGCAGGGCTGAGGGGGGGCTGTTGATGGAAGGGATGGGGACAGGGAGGCGGTGGGAGCCCTGCCCCGCTGTCCCCAGGGTTGGTCACATCGCACCGCGGTGGCTGTCCCGCTGGTGTCGGCAACTTGGGGGTGCAGGGGGCTCTGCCACTCCCCAGTTCAGGGGGTGAAGCCGGTGTGACCCAGACACGGGGGGTGAGCGTTTGCTGGGGGCAGCAGCAGGATGTGGCTCGGGGTCGGACTGCTCCCCACATGCCGGGCTCGCCCCGGTGTGGGGTGCCGGGGGGGTGGCAGAGCCTGGGGGTAACACCTCCCCTCCTACACCCCAGACATCTGCATCTCCTGTGGGAGCCTCAACGTGACCCTGGAGCACCCTCTATTTATCGGAGGAATGTGCCAAAACTGCAAGGTACGGCACAGTGCAGGCAGCCCCGGCACCAGGCGGGCACGGCCGGCTCCCCCCACACGCCCTGTCCCAGGGGTCTGTCTGCCAGACCCCTCTGCCAGGAGCCGCCCCATCGGCCTCATGGCAGCGTCCTGGCGTCCCCAGCACAGGGCTCGGGCTGTGCCACACTCACGCCTTGACTCTCCTTCTCCCCCAGAACTGCTTCTTGGAGTGCGCGTACCAGTACGACGACGACGGCTACCAGTCCTACTGCACCATCTGCTGTGGTGGCCGCGAGGTGCTCATGTGCGGCAACAACAACTGCTGCAGGTCTGGGGCCACCGGCCCAGTGTGGGGCTGGGGAGGTTTTGGTGGTGCCATGGTCCTGGGCTGGGGCTGGGGAGGTTTCGGTGATGCTGCCATGCCAGTGTGGGGCTGCGGAGGTTTTGGTGGTTCCGTGGTCCTGGCGTGGGGCTGGGAGATTTTGGTGATGCCACAATCCTTGCGTGGGGCTGGGGAGGTTTCGGTGGTACCACAATTCTGTTGTGGGGTCTTGGTGATTCACCCTGGCCTTGACATGAGGCTGGAGGGATTTTGGTGATGGCCCAGTCCTGCTGTGGGGCTGGGAAGGTTTTGGTGATGCCACAGTCGTGGCATGAGGCTGGGGGAGGTTTTGGTGATGCCACAGTCCAGGTATGGGACTGGGGAGGTTTTCGTGGTGCCATGGTTCAGGCGTGGGGCTGGGGAGGTTTTGGTGGTGCCACCATCCCGTCGTGGGGCTGGGGGAAGTTTTGGTGATGCTGCGGTTCAGCATGGGTCTGAGGAGGTTTTGGCGATGCCAGTCCTGGTGTGGGGCTAGGATATTTTGGCGATGCCACAGTCTTGGTATGGGACTGGGAGGTTTTGGTGATGCCTTGGTCCTGATGTGGGACCAGGGGGAGGTTTTGGCAATGCCCCAGTCCCAGCAAGGGGCTGGGAAGGTTTTGGTGGCGCCTCAGTCCTGGCCCTGGAATTTGGTGATGCCAGCCCTGGTGTGGGGCTGAGACGTTTTGGTGATGCCACAGTCGTGGTGTGGGGCTGGGAAGGTTTTGGTGGTACCACCGTTCCGTTTGAGGGGGTTTGGTGATGCCCCAGTCTTGGCATGGGGCTGGGAGGTTTTGGCGATGCCTGACCTCAGTGCCCGGGAAGGTCACGGAACAGATCATCCTGAGTGCCATTATGCAGCGCATGAAGGACAGCCAGGCCACCGGGCCCCGTCAGCAGGGGTTCGTGGAAGGCAGGTCCTGTTTGACCAACCTGATCTCCTTCTGCGGCAAAGTGACCCGCTTGGTGGATGAGGGACAGGCTGTGGGTGTTGTCTACCTAGACTTCAGTAAAGCCTTTGGCACAGTTTCCCGCAGCATTCTCCTGGAGAAACTGGCTGCCCATGGCTTGGATGGGCGTACCCTTCGCTGGGTGAAAAGCTGTCTGGCCGGCCCGGCCCAGAGAGCGGTGGTGAATGGAGTTCAGTCCAGTTGGTGGCCGGTCACAGCGGTGTTCCCCAGGGCTCGGTGTCGGGGCCAGTTCTGTTTAATGTCTTTATCGACGACCTGGAGGAGGGGATCGGGTGCACCCTCAGTCAGTTTGCAGAGGACACCAAGTTGGGCGGGAGTGTCGGTCTGCTGGAGGGTAGGAAGCCTCTACGGAGGGATCTGGACAGGCTGGATGGATGGCCCAGGGGCAATGGTGTGAGGTTCAACAAGGCCAAGTGCCGGGTCCTGCCCTTGGGTCACACCAGCCCCATGGACACTCCAGGCTGGGCAGAGTGGCTGGAGAACTGCCCGGCGGATGAGGACCTGGGGGTGTTGGTCGACAGTGGCTGAGTATGAGCCAGCAGTGTGCCCAGGTGGCCAAGGAGGCCACCAGCATCCTGGCCTGTGTCAGCACCAGTGTGGCCAGCAGGAGTGGGGCAGTGACCGTCCCCCTGGACTGGGCACTGGGGAGGCCCCACCTCGAGGGCTGTGTCCAGGTTTGGGCCCCTCACGCCAAGAAAGACCTTGAGGGGCTGGAGCGTGTCCAGAGAAGGGCAACGGAGCTGGTGAGGGGTCTGGAGCACAAGTCTGGTGAGGAGCGGCTGAGGGAGCTGGGGGTGTTCAGCCTGGAGAAGAGGGGGCTGAGGGGAGACCTTCTGGCTCTCTACAGCTCCCTGAAAGGAGGGGGTAGCCAGGGGGGGTCGGGCTCTTCTCCCAAGGAACAGGCCATGGCACAAGAGGAAACGGCCTCAAGTTGTGCCAGGGGAGGTTTAGGATGGCTATTGGGAACAATTTCCTCCTGGAAAGGGTTGTGAAGCATTGGAAGAGGCTGCCCAGGGCAGTGGTGGAGTCGCCATCCCTGGAGGGATTGAAAAGCCGGGCAGACGTGGTGCTGAGGGACGTGGCAGTGTGGTCAATGGTTGGACTCGATGGTCTGAAGGGTCCCTTCCAACCCAGGGGATTCTGTGGTTCTGTGCCCCAGTCTTGGCATTAGGCTGGGAAGGTTTTGGTGGTGGCCCAGTCCTGGCATCGTAATCTGGTGAATGCCAGTCCAGATTTGCGGCTGGGACGTTTTGGTGATGCCACAGTCCTTGTGTTGGGTCTGTGAAGGTTTTGGTGGTACCACCGTTCCATTTGGGGGGGGTTGGTGATGCCCCAGTCTTGGCATGGGGCTGGGAGGTTTTGGTTGTGCCCCAGTCCTGGTGTGGGGCTGGGAGGTTTTGGTGATGCCGCAGGTTCCAGCTGCAGGTCTTTGCCTGGGGCAGGCAGAGGTTTGGGCAGTGCATTGGGTCCTGGTGTGGCGCTGCCGGTCCCTATGTGCCCCCCTGCCACGGGCCTCCGAGGGGCACGGCCGCAGCCGGCTGAGACAGCGTGGCCATGCCAGGGGGCACCGTCCCCAGCCCCGCCGCTGACGCTGGCTCCTGGCTCTGCCAGGTGCTTCTGCGTGGAGTGTGTGGACCTGCTGGTGGGCCCGGGGGCGGCCCAGGCGGCCATCAAGGAGGACCCCTGGAACTGCTACATGTGCGGCCATAAGGGCGTCTACGGGCTGCTGCGGCGGCGGGAGGACTGGCCCTCGCGCCTCCAGATGTTCTTCGCCAACAACCACGACCAGGAGTTTGTGAGTGACCCTGCGGCAGGACCCCACAGCCGGGCTCCCCCCTGCCCGCCACGTCCCCCCTCCCTGCTGCCCGCCATGTCCCCCCTCCCCGCCTGACACCCACCCATTGCTTTCAGGACCCACCCAAGGTGTATCCACCGGTGCCGGCCGAGAAGAGGAAGCCCATCCGGGTGCTCTCGCTCTTCGATGGCATCGCCACAGGTGGGTTGGGGTCCCCGGCTCAGCAGCCCCTGCAGGGACCCTCCTTGGGACCAGCAGGGGGGGAAGAAGGGAGTGGGACACCACAACTGTCCGGCCTCGGGGCAGGGGCGTCCCGCACCCACCGGGGTGTAAGCGGCGGGTGCACAGACCTGTGCCACCTGCGGGACCCCCGGGTCGGATATTCCCATGGGCAGCCCCCGCCGTCTCCTCTGCCCTGGGGGTTCTGCGCTTGGTGGGGTGCAGGGGAGGGGGACGGTGGTGGTGACGGGTCCGGGGGGGCCATGGTCCGTGCACTGCCCACCCCAGCCCCGCTCCCCGCAGGCCTGCTGGTGCTGAAGGACCTGGGCATCCAGGTGGACCGCTACATCGCCTCCGAGGTGTGCGAGGACTCCATCACCGTGGGCATGGTGAGGCACCAGGGCAAGATCATGTACGTCGGGGACGTCCGAAATGTCACCCAGAAACACGTACGTCCTGCCCGACCGCCCCTCCCCCATGTCCCCCCCCTCCCTGCAGGCAGCGGGTCCTCCCAAAGCACCCCGGTGTCCCCAAGATTGGTTCAGTCCCTTGTCCTGCATCTCCCCATGCAATGGCCTTCACCAGCATGGCCTCACCATCCCGCCGGGGAGCTCAGCCACCTTCCACCCCTCCGTGTGTCCAGGCGTCCCCCCGGCCGGTGCGGTGTCCCCCGAACCGTCGGCAGCGCCCGGCTTACCAAGGGCTCTCCCTCTTGCAGATACAGGAGTGGGGGCCCTTCGACCTGGTGATTGGGGGGAGCCCCTGCAACGACCTCTCCATCGTCAACCCGGCCAGGAAGGGGCTCTATGGTAGGTGTCTCCTTGCTGGGCTGGGGCTGGCCCCCAACACTGGCCCCCCACCGCTGACACCAGCCCTTCTTGCTCTCTCCTGCCCAGAGGGCACCGGCCGGCTCTTCTTCGAGTTTTACCGCCTGCTCCATGAAGCCCGGCCCAAGGAGGGCGACGACCGGCCCTTCTTCTGGCTCTTCGAGAACGTGGTGGCCATGGGGGTGAGCGACAAGAGGGACATCTCGCGCTTCCTGGAGGTGAGTGCCGGGCGGTCGCTGAGGGTCCTGCCCCCGCCGCCGGCAGCCGAGCCCCGCTGACTTCTCACCTCTCGCCCTTCTCACAGTCCAACCCCGTCATGATTGATGCCAAAGAAGTGTCTGCAGCACACCGGGCACGGTACTTCTGGGGGAACCTTCCCGGGATGAACAGGTTGGTGACAGCACACCGGGGCCATGCCGCTCACCACCCGCTGGTCATCCAGCCCCTGGTCCAGCACCGGGAGGGAGGGTGGGGGCTGCGGAAAGGGCCAGACCCCTGGGTCCTCCCCCAGCCCAGACATGGCTCTGGGGGTCCCCTGGCCCCGCTCAGTGCTGGGCAAAGTGACACTGGGTGACAGCACACCCCAAAAGTGATGGCCCCCACAGAGGGGGCTGGTCCTGTCCTTGCTCCCTCGTGCTGGTGGGGTGGTGTGGAAGCGTCCCTCCCCAACAAGGGCCATGGTGGCACATGGCTGGTGGCCACAGGTGGGCTCCTTATGAGGAACGACTGAGGGAGCTGGGGTTGTTTAGCCTGGAGAAGAGGAGGCTGAGGGGAGACCTTATCACCCTCTACAACTACCTGAAAGGAGGTTGTAGAGAGATGGGGGCTGACCTCTTCTCCCTGGTGACAAGTGATAGGACGAGGGGAAACGGGTTCAAGTTACGTCAGGGGAGGTTTAGATTAGATATTAGGAGACATTTTTTCACTGAAAGGGTTATTAAACATTGGAATAGGTTGCCCAGGGAGGTGGTGGATTCACCATCCCTGGAGGTGTTTAAAAAAAGGGTAGATGGGGCACTGAGGGACATGGTTTAGAAGTGGCTCTTGTCAGGGTAGGCTAAAGGTTGGACTCGATGATCTTAAAGGTCCCTTCCAACCTCAACAATTCTATGATTCTATGATTCTATGATTCCTGTGGGGATCGGCTTCTTCTGATGCTGTCCCCTCAAAACAGCCTTGGCCACCCAGTGCCCCCCACCAGCCAGCAGAGCTGCCCTGCACCCGTGTGGGTGCTGGCATGGGGACGTGGCGCTGCCTCCTGTGCCCACCTTCCCATCTCTCTGCCCCCAGGCCACTCGCGTCCACAGTCAACGATAAGCTGGAGCTGCAGGAGTGCCTGGAACACGGCAGGATAGCCAAGGTCAGCTCCGGCCCGCGGCGTGCCACTGGTGGGGACAACGTGGACAAGGGGGCGGTGGGGTACTGTGCCCGTCCCTGGTGTCCTGGACCCCTTGGGCTGCAGGGGAGGGGTCCTGCCAGGGTGGAGGGGGGGGATGCAGCGGTGGCACCGTCACCCCGGGGTGGGAGTCTGGAGGTGTTCAGACCCCAGCTGGACACCACCCTCTCCAGCCTGGATCACCCAGGACTGGATGATCTCCAGAGGTCCCTTCCAACCCCTACGATTCTGTGATTGGAGTCCCCCCGCCCTGCCCGCCCGTGGCCGGGGGCTCCGTGTGTGTCCCCCCGCAGCGTGACAAGCCTCTGCCTCTTGCAGTTCAGCAAAGTGCGAACCATCACCACTCGCTCCAACTCCATCAAGCAGGGCAAGGACCAGCATTTCCCCGTCTTCATGAACGAGAAGGAGGACATCCTGTGGTGCACGGAGATGGAGAGGTACCGCGGCCAGCCCAGGGCTCGCCACGGGGCTGCGCATCGCGCTGGGGTGGGGGGGAACCCCGCGTCCCTTGGGGATGGCACCCCCCTGACCCCGCTCCCCGTTGTGTCCCCCCGTGTCCCCGCAGGGTCTTCGGCTTCCCGGTGCATTACACAGACGTGTCCAACATGAGCCGCCTGGCCCGGCAGAGACTGCTCGGCAGATCCTGGAGCGTGCCGGTGATCCGCCACCTCTTTGCGCCCCTGAAGGAATACTTTGCCTGCGTTTAAGAGAGACAGACAGGAACTGGTGACACGGAGCGAGTCAGAAACAAAACCATCGATGCCAAGTGAAAACACGGAATGAGAGAAGAGTCAGCACCCAGAAGACGGGATTTCGCAGCCCGACGGGAACCCGGCACATGTCTCCCCGAGCGAAAGGGTTCGGTGTCCTCTCCTGAATTTCCAATGTTCAGCTTTTAGCCTATTTAAAAAAAAAAAAAAAAAAACCACAAAAAAAAACCAACGAAAACGACAAAAACACAAAAAGGAAACGAAAAAAAAAAGAGAAACAAACAAAAAAAACCAAAACCATATTTTTATTTTTTTTTGGGTAAACTTTTAATTTTCCGCTCTTTTCTGGCTGGGTTTTTCTGTTGGTTTGGTTTCTGCTTCTCGGAGCAGCGGGCGAGACGAGACTGCCGTCGCCAGCTCCGCTCTCGGAGGAGGGGAAACGGGCGGCGGGGAAAACCCCAGCCGGGAGAGAGCGGAGGCGAAGGAGAAAAACCCGCTCGCTCTGTCTTGCGCCGAGCGCGCGCCGAGCTCGCGCCGAGCTCGCCGCCCCGGCCGCCGGCCCGGCGAGCTTTGTAAGGAGGTTCGGGGGGGGGGGAGAGCGCGAAAGCGGCAGGGAAAGGCGCTCGGCCGGCTCCGCGAACGCCCAGCGACTTGAGCCTCACTCTTTTTTCCACCAGCACCGTTCACTGGTGATATGGAGCCGACCCAACTGGCAGGGAAGCCGAGAACACACACAACCACAACACACACCTTTTCTACAGTATTTTGGGTGCCTACCACACAGGAAACCTTGAAGAAAGCAAATTCTAGAAGCCGCTGTTACCTCTTGTTTACAGTTTATATATATATGATAGATATGAGATATAGATATATATATATATAAAAGGTACTGTTACTACTGTACAACCTGACTTCATAATGGTGCTTTTAAACAGCGGGGTGAGTCGAGACATCAGCTTCCATGTTGCCTTACGTGCCGGGCCTTTCCGAGCGAGCGGCGCGGGAGGGGGCCGGGGGCAGCGGCCGGGCAGGAAGCGGCTCCATCCCGAGTCATGCAATAACCTTTTTCTGTCCTAAAAAAAAAAAAAAAAAAAGATATATATACAAAAAAAAAAAAACAAAAAAAAAACAAAAAAAAAAGGAAGCGCCTCCCTCGGAAAGCGGCGTCGCTTGCCCGCCCTGCCCTGCCCAGCCCTGCCCGCGCCGCCCGTCCTGCCCGCGCCGCGCACAAACGTACTGGTGCTCTTCTGCGTACGTGGCGTCCCCGGCCAGGTCGGTGCTGGTTGTGTCCCCCCCCCTCCTTCCCCGACCCGGCGGTAGCAGCAGCGGGATGCTCCTGCCTGCTCCTGCCTGCGGGTGCTGCCTGCTGGGGGGGACACGGGTGCTGTGAATCGGGGCTCTTTGCCGAAAGCTGTTGGCGGTGCTGCGCCAGCAGGGCTGCGGCAGGCAGGGAGCGGAGCGCGGGACGGAGCAGTGCCGGAGCGTGGCTTGGGGTGCTTCTGACACGGGACAGGGGGACGGCGGCGGGTCCCCGCACCCTGGTGCTACATCCGCGGGGTCGGCATGAGAGCGATGTCCCGGCGAGGCGGGATGGGGACCCCGGTGCTGCCTGCGGCGTCGCCTTGTGGGGCATCGCTTCTCTGTCTGAGCGTGGTCTTGGAGTGTGTCCTGGTGGTGCCCCGTGCTGGGGGTGGCCCCTGTCCTGGGGTGACGGGTGCCCGGTGGGCGCGGGAGCAGCGGTGTCGGTGCCGAGGGCAGCAGGGCGAGCGGTGGCGGCGTTGGCGGTGCGGAGAGGAGCCATGGTGCGTGCAGGCAGGCAGGGTGCAGGCAGGGTGCAGGCAGGGTGCAGGCAGGTGCTGGCATTGCGGTGGATGGTGCTACTCGTCTGGCAGCTGCGGGTGCCGCGGCGGGTCGGTGGGGCCGGCTCGGCACCCGCTGCGGCAGCTGGATCCGGTGCCCGGCGCTGGAGCCGGAGGGGCTCCGGCCAGGGCAGGGGCTGGTGCTACGGCGCGGGGGAGGCTCACGGAGGGTCTCCGGCCCGTTCGCCGTCTCTTCTCTAACTGTGAAAGGTGCTGGGGGGCCGCCGGCCGCTCGGTGCGGGGTGCTGGCTAAATGGCACCGAGCCGCACCGGCGGCCCCGGGGTGCTGTGAGGTGCTGGGACGGGGGACGAGCAGGGGGGCGGCCCTGGGGGCCCCCCCACCTCCCCACCGCGTTTGGTGCTACCGGGGGGGTTCGGAGGCCCCTCTGTCGGTGTGGGGAGCTGAGCCGGCGCGGGGCGGCCGCGGCGGGGGGCTCCGCGGGGCCCAGCTTTGCCGGGTGGTAAAGGAGGCGAGGCGGGACGTGGCCCCCCCGCCCCGGCCCCGGGTGCTGAGCCGTGGCTGCAGGCTCTGGCTCAGTCCCGGGGCCGGGTCTGGCACGGGACTGCTGCGGCGGTGGTGGGCGGGAGCCTCGCACGGCTGCGCCGCACCGGGTGCAGGCGCCGCGTGGCCCCGCAGCACTGGCTGCGGGTCCTGCGGCATCGCACGCGAGCCTTGCGCAGCCCTGCAGCGCCGCTCGCAAGTCCTGCAGGGCTCGGCGGCACCAGCCGCGGGTCCTGCACCGCTCTGCGGCGGCAGGCGCAGGTCCTGCATGGCCCACGGCGCGAGGCACAGATGCTGCACGGCCCTGCAGCATCGCACGCGAGTCACGCGGAGCCCTGCAGCACTGGCTGCGGGTCCTGCATGGCCCTGCAGCTCCGGCTGCGACTCTTGGCATGGCCCCGCAGCCGCTGGGTGCTGGTCCTGCATGGCCGCGGCGCCGGGTGCGAGTGCTCCACGGCCCTGCAGCGTTTGGGTGCTAGTGCTGCGCAATCCTGCAGCACCGTTGGCGAGTCCTGCATGGCCCTGCAGCACCGGGTGCAAGTGCTACGTGGCCCTGCAGCACCGTCTGCAGGTCCTGCACGGCCCTGCAGCATCGCATGTGAGGCGCGCGCAGCCCTGCGGCACTGGCGGCGGGTCCTGCATGGCCCTGCAGCGCCGGCTGCGCATCCCACGTGGCCGCGCAGCAGCGTCTGCAGGTCCTGCGGGGCCCCGCAGCAGGGTTTGGGGGTCCCAGCGGACCCCGCGCCGGCCCGGCACAACCCTGCGGCGCTTCCCTGGGACCCTCTCGGCACCGCGGTGCATTTTGCGGGACGGGTCCCAGCGCTGGGTGCCGGCCCGGTGCGGCCGGCGGCTCCTGCACCCGTCCCGGGCACCCGCGGTGGGATGCCTGGAGCCGGTGCCGGAGCTGGTGGCAGCGGGAAGCGGGTTCCTGTCCCGGCACAACTGGAAGGGCGCCGGGCTCGGCAGTGCCGGGGGGTGCGTCGGCGGCTCCGCGGCGGGTGCCGGTGGCGGTTGGGACCGTGGGGACGCCTGGGGAAAGAGTTCAGTTTTTAACGTACCTGATTCATGTCTTTTTTTGTAAAACAAACAGGCAAAATTTCGTTGCACAGCCCTTGATGAGACAGTAAAAACAACAGGAATAAAAAAAAACAAACCACAACCTAAATTCCTTAAGATCCGCCGAGGGAGTAGGTGACAAACACGGTGCTAAAACATTTTATTAAAAATATATATTGTTAAATTAAGTCTGCTGTCTGGACAATGACTGTTTGTTTTGTTTTCTTGTAGTGGAGTTTCAAAGAGCACTATTATTTTACTCTTATATATTATTATTAAAAAAAAAAACGAGAAAAAAAACCAAAAACAAAAAAAAAAAAAAACAAAAACAAAAAAGGCATTTTAACTTTGTACTTGAAAACTAAACGAGAGATTTCATGTGTTTTAGCCTAGACATTGAAGTAGCTGACGCTTAACTATTTGTGGGGAATCCTGTACTCATCCCGAGGAATAAGTGCGTAGCCCGGTTCCCTCCTCCCCTAGGATTTGGCTCAGCCCCTGCCCCACCGCCACATTCCCGGCAGCGCCGGCGCCACCGCGGCCCCTGGCCCAGCGTCCCCGGCTGCTCTTCCCCCCGACCCCGACTCCTCGCCCCCTTTTAATTTTCTACTTTTTTTCTCTCTCTCTCGGTTCGTTCCTTCCGTTTTTTTGTTGGTTCGTTTTTTTAGGGTCGCTTCTCTATTTATTGCCGCTGAATACTGTGCATTTCACCGTATGGTTCTGGCCCGCGGGGCTTGCCCGGCACTCGTTGTATCTGTGTAAGTATTGCTCGTGACATAGCTGTTCTGAACTAATTAAAGGTCAATGCGTACAGCAGATGTAGAAAGTCTGTCCGTTCCGCTTCCATCCCATCCTCCTTTTTTTTTTTTTTTAATTATTTTTATTTTTTTTTTCCTTCCTTCGGTGCCCAGAAGAGTATAATGCAGACGAGCTCCTTTCTAATGTACTTGTGCTGGAGAACACTTGAATAAATGTACTGTTTTTGTGCAAAAAAAAAAAAGAAAAAAAGAGGAAAAAAAAAAAGAGACAAAAAAAAAAAAAAAAAATCCCAGCTCCCTGCAGTTCCTGCGCTCTCTGTGCTCTGCGCGGGGGGGCCGACACGGTGGGCGGGGGGGCCGTGGGCGGGGGGGCTGGCTCTGGTGGGTGGTGGAGTCCAGGTGATGGTGGGGCCTTGGTCAGCGGTGGGGGCCCGGTGGGTGGGAGGTGGGGTCCCAGTGGGTGGGGGGGTCCCGGGAGGCCCTGGGGGCACAGAGGGCGGTGGGATCTCGGCAGGTGGGGGGGTCCCAGTGGGTGGTGGTGGGTTCCTGATGGGTGCTGGGGTCCTGTTGGGTCGTGGGGTCTCGGCAGGTGGGGGGGTCCCAGTGGGTGGTGGTGGGTTCCTGATGGGTGCTGGGGTCCCACTGGCGTCCCGGTGGGTGCTGGGGTCCTGGTGCAGGTGATGGGGTTTCAGTGGGTGGTACGGTCCCCGTGCAGGTGGTGGGGTCCAGGTGATGGTGGGCTTCCAGCGGGCACTGGGGTCCCAGTGGGCGGTGGGGTCCTGGTGCATGTGGTGGGGTCCCAGTGGGTGGTGGGTTCCTGATGGGTGATGGGGTCCCACTGGCATCTCAGTGGGTGGTGGGGTCTTTGGGATTTCAGTGGGCGGTGAGGTCCCAGTGTGGGTCATGGCGTCCCAGTGGGTGATGGGGTCCCAGCAGGTGGTGGGGTCCAGGCGACAGTGGGGTCCCAGTGGGCACTTGGGTCCCAGTGAGTGATGGGGTCCTGATGGGTGGTGGGGTCCCACTGGCGTCCTGATGGGTGGTGGTGTCCAGGTGACAGTGGTGTCCCAGTGGGATCCCAGTGGGCGATGGAGTCCTGGTGGTGTCCGTGGGGTCCCAGCGGGTGGTGGGGTCCCAGCCCTGGGTGCGGGGGGCGGTGGGCTGAGCCCAGCTCCTGGGGCAGGGCACTGGGGGCTTCACTCGTGCGGTGCCGGGGTGTGGGGGTGCAGAGCCCCCAGCAAAGAGGGAGCCCCCCATTTCTGCCCCACGAGCAGCTCCTGCCTCAGTTTCCCCTCCAGCCAGGTAGTGCCAGGCGGGTGACGAGGCTCCTGGGGACCCCCCAGTCCCTCTGCCGGACCCCGAGGTGGCCCAGGGGACCCCTTGTGGGACAGAGCCCTGGAGAGGGGCTGGTGGGGGCGAGGGGCTGGGTGGGTTGTGGGGACGGGGACGGGATGGTGGCAGGGACGGGCTGCGGGGGCACGCGGGGACACTGGGGCTGAGCCGGGGGCTGGGCCTTCAGGGGACCCCCAGGCCAGGAAGAACACCCACCCCCCACGATTTGGGCTGCCCAGGGACGGGCTGGGGCTGGGGAGGGCAGGGACCGGTGACGAGTGCCTGGAGGTGGGCCTGGAGGAGAAAAACTGCCCAGAATGGAGGAGAACCGAGCTGGGGCTCTCCTGAGACACCCCGACCCCCCCCAGAGCAGCACCCAAGGGTGCCCAGGGGCTGCCGAGGTCCTTGTGAGCACCCCTCCTCACCTCCAGAAGGTGACGGGGACAAGGAGGGACATCACTGACGGGTGGAGAACGGCCGATGCCCTGCAGTGCTGCCTCCAGCGCTGGGACCACCGACATCAGAAGGACACGGAGCTGTTGGAGCGGGGCCAGAGGAGGCCCCGGAGATGCTGGGAGGGCTGGAGCCCCTCTGCTGGGAGGACAGGCTGAGAGAGCTGGGGGGGTCCAGCCTGGAGAAGAGAAGGCTCCGTGGAGACCTTCCAGCCCCTGCCAGTCCCTCAAGGGGCTCCAGGAAAGCTGGGGAGGGACTCTGGAGCAGGGAGGGGAGCCATGGGACGAGGGGGAAGGGTTTTACATGGAAAGAGGGGAGATTTGGATGAGATATTGGGAAGAAATCCTTTGGTGTGAGGGGGGTGAGCCCCTGGCCCAGGTTGCCCAGAGAAGCTGTGGCTGCCCCATCCCTGGAGGGGTTCAAGGCCAGGTTGGCCGGGGCTTGGAGCAACCTGGGCTGGTGGGAGGTGTCCCTGCCCAGGGCAGGGGGTGGCACTGGGTGGTCCTTAAAAGTCTCATCCCACCCAAATCTGTGACTCTGCCATGACCAAATCCACAGGGGCAGGTCACTCTGCTCGGGGGCTGAGCTGCCACCAGCGGGACGGAGCCAGGCGGGAGGAAGGGGACAGTGGGGACTCAAGGCCAAAGGCAAAGTCCTGCCCTGGGCGGGCAGAGCCCTGGCAGGGACACGGGCCGGGGACAGCGCTGCTGGGGGGGGCCCTGGCAGACACAACCTGAACCGCAGCCCCCGGTGTCACAAGGGGGACACCAGCCGCAGGGACGAGCCCAGCCGAGGGCCACCACGGTGCTCCGGGGACCGAGGACACACCGAGGGTCGGGGCTGTGCCGGGTTGGGGCAGGGACCTGATGGGGTGACACAGACGGGGTGGGACAGGGACAGGGGGTGGGATGGGGAAGGGGCAGCAGGTCCCTCCATCTGCTCCTAGTCCCCCCCCCGGTACTGGGGGGCCCCAAGGGACGTATCCTGCGCCCAGGGTGACCTGTGCCACCGCTGCCCCAGGCTGCACGCAGGGCACGGGGCGGGGGGTCGGGGAGGGGGGGGACAGCATCGCTGTGTCCTCCTGTGCCCCGTCCCCACACGCTTGCGAGCCGGGGGACACGGCAGTGGGCTGTGCCGGGTGGGACTGGGGGATGCTGGGCTGTACTGGGTGTTACTGGGAACCACTGAGTGTTACTGGGCGCTACTGGGCTGTACAAGGTGTTACTGGGAACCACGGGGTGTTACTGGGCGCTGCTGGGCTGTATTGGGCTGTACAAGGTGTTACTGGGAACCACGGGGTGTTACTGGGCGCTGCTGGGCTGTACAAGGTGTTACTGGGAACCACGGGGTGTTACTGGGCGCTGCTGGGCTGTACTGGGCTGTACAAGGTGTTACTGGGAACCACTGGGTGTTACTGGGCACTGCTGGGCTGTGCTGGGCTGTACAAGGTGTTACTGGGAGCCACTGGGTGTTACTGGGCGCTGCTGGGCTGTGCTGGGCTGTACAAGGTGTTACTGGGAACCACGGAGTGTTACTGGGCGCTGCTGGGCTGTACAAGGTGTTACTGGGAACCACGGGGTGTTACTGGGCGCTGCTGGGCTGTACTGGGCTGTACAAGGTGTTACTGGGAACCACTGGGTGTTACTGGGCACTGCTGGGCTGTGCTGGGCTGTACAAGGTGTTACTGGGAGCCACTGGGTGTTACTGGGCGCTGCTGGGCTGTGCTGGGCTGTACAAGGTGTTACTGGGAACCACGGAGTGTTACTGGGCGCTACTGGGCTGTACAAGGTGTTACTGGGAACCACGGGGTGTTACTGGGCATTGCTGGGCTGTACTGGCCTGTACAAGGTGTTACTGGGCTGTACTGGGCTGTACAAGGTGTTACTGGGAACCACGGGGTGTTACTGGGCATTGCTGGGCTGTACTGGGCTATACAAGGTGTTACTGGGAACCACTGGGTGTTACTGGGTGCTGCTGGGCTGTGCTGGGCTGTACAAGGTGTTACTGGGCTGTACTGGGCTGTACTGGGTGTTACTGGGAACCACTGGGTGTTACTGGGCACTGCTGACGGGGTCTGCCGGGCTGTGCCGGGCGCTGCTGGGTGTTACTGGGCTGTACTGGGCTGTACTGGGCTGTGCTGGGTGTTACTGGGCTGTACTGGGCTGTACTGGGCACTGCTGGGAGGGGCTGCCATGGGTGGCCGTGGGGAAGCCGTGTGATGCCACGGGGGGGGGGAATGGGTTGTCGGGAGGGGCTACGGGGGGGTCTATGGGGGGGGGGCTGTGGAGAGGGGACGGGGGAGGTTGGGGGGGACCACGGCGGGGGGGGGGGGGCATGGAGAGGTGCCATCGAGTGCCCTGGGGGGCGAGGGGGCCCGGGGTGGGGGGACATGGGGAAGGTCCGGGGGGGGGAGGGTCCGTGAGGGGGTCCGGGGGGCAATGTGGAGGTGCGGGGGGAGGGCCCATGGAGGGGGGGGGGTCGGGGGCGCTGAGAGTCGGGGGTGTCCGGGGGGGTCCATGGGGGGTGATGGGGGGGTCCGGAGGGGGTCCCATGTGAGGTCCGGGGGCGCGGGGGGTCCGGGGGGGCCCATGGGGGTTGCCGGGGGAGGGTCCTTAGGGAGGTGCCGGGGCGCTGTGAGTCGGGGGTGTCCGGGGGGGGTCCCCTGGGGGGGGTCCCATGGGGTCCGTCGGGGGTCGGGGGTTACCCGGGGCCGCCCCCGCGCGCCTTTGTGCCGGCTGCTGTCGCCATGGCAACGGCGCGGGCAGGTGGCGGCCGCCGGGCGGGGTCCGGGGCGCCGGCCCCGCCCCCTGCACCTGTCAGTCACCCGCGCGCAGCCCACCCTGCTGGGGGGCCGCTCTGCCTCGCCCACAGCGGGGGAAAACGGGCGGCGATTGGCCGAGGCGGCGGTCAGGCCCCGCCCCCGCCGCGCAGGTTTGGGTGAGAGGCGATCGCGCACCGGGCGCAGCCGGAGCGGGAGCGGAGCGGAGCGGGAGGTACCGGGGGGGGGGGGGGGGTGGGTCACGACGGAGAAGGGCGGGGGGCCGGGCCGGGCGTTCCCTCACCTTCCCACACCGGCGGAACTTGACTTGTCGCGGCCGTATCGCGACGGGTGGGACAATCGCGACAGGTGCGTGTATCGCGACAGGGCGGTGGTGTCGCGACAGGCGGGGAGGGGCTCGAGGGGCTGGGTGTGGCGGCGGGGCCTCTTCATCCCCCCCCTCCACACCCCCGCCCCACCGGGCCCCGTTTCTCTCGTCGGCGCCGTGTCGCGACCGGGTGTGGAGCAGCAGGTGCCGCGGGGTGCGGAGCAGCGGGGACCCCGGGGCGGGGCGGGGGGGCGTCGGGGGCGGGGGGGCGGGAGGGAGGGCAGGGGGGTCCCGCCGGGCCCGGCCCATTGTTCGGCGGGGGCTCCCGGGCGGCCCCGCCCCGGCTCGGAGCATCCTTTGTGCTGGGCGGCACCGGGGCTTTGTCTGCGGGGCCGCCCCGGGGCTGGCGGGGCCGGCATCCCCCCTCCCGTCCCCCGCGCCCCCCCGGGACCCGGGACATCCCCCCGCTGAACGCCGCGGCCGCCCCCGCAGCGGGGGCGGGCAGCCCCGGGGACCCCCCCGCAGCCCCGGTCTCTGCCCGGGGTGGGGTGGGGGGGGCTGCGGGACCCCCGGGCGCGGTGCCCGCCGTGCCGCAGTGCCGGGGACCCCGTCGCGGGGCGGGGGGACCCACCCGGCCCCGCCGCGGTGGCAGCGCGCCCCGCGCGGGTGTGGCCGCGGTGACAAGGTGCCCGCGGGGACACGCACCGGCACCGGCTGCTGGCGGGCCCCGGCACCCCGGGCTCGGCCCCTTCGCCCCTGGAGCGTGGTCCCCCCCCCGCCCCGGTCACCGAGGGGCAGCCCGGGCCTTCACCTCCCAGACCCACAGACCCCCCCCCCGCGGCCCCATCCTGACCCCTCCCCAGACCCCCAGCACCCCCGTATCCCTCCAAACCCCACCCTGGACCCTCCTCAGACCCCGAGCCCCCACACCCCAACCTCTGTATCCCCCCTAAACCCCATCCTGGACCCTCCCAGCACTCCCATACCCCCCCCAACCCTACCCTGGACCCTCCCCAGACCCCAAGGCCTCCGCAGACACACACAGCCCCATATAACCCCCCCCAAGCCCCACCCTGGACCCTTCCCAGACCCCAAGGCCCCTTCCAGGACCCCCCCCCAGACCACCAGCATCCTCATATCTCCCCCAGACCCCATCCTTGACCCTCCTCAGATCCCCAGGACCCCCATATCCCCCCCAAACCCCACCCTGACCCCCCCCCAGACCCCAAGAACCCTACTAACCGCCCCCCAAGGCCCCTCCCTAGATGCCCATATTCCCGTCGTTGCCGGGGGGGGCTGTCGGTGGGACCCCAGCAGTGGGACAGGGGGCCACTGGAGCGGGACACCAGCTCCTGCTCTGGCTGTGTCCCAAACGGAGCCGGGGAGGGGTCCCAGGGGGTCCCAGCCAGCGCCCAGGCGGGGTGGGTGGGTGCCGGGGCTCTCACCGTCGCAGACAAAAGCAGGGGGCGGTGGGGGGGGCCGAGGGTGCGGGAGCAGCCCCCCAAGCCTCGCCTCCCCGCACAATGCGGCTCTGCCTGCGGCCGCGCCGCAGCCCCTCCACCCCGGCACAAAGGCTCCGCAGCCCCCTCCCCTGCCCCCAGCCCCAACAGGTGCCCCCCCGGCAGCCCCCACCGGGGCATAGGGGTTCTTTTGTCCTGCCAGGGTCACAGCTGTCCCCGCGCCCCAGCCCAGCAGCTGGGGGGGCCACCAACCCCCTGCCATGGCCGCCGTGCTTTTGTATGCCGCCCAGCGCCGCTGCGGCCCGTCACCTCCTGGGGCTCGGCCGGGCCACCGGCAGCGCCCAAGGACGGCCAAGCCGGGGGCTGGCACAGTGGCGGGGGGTCCCCGAGGGTGCTTGCGGCCCCCCCCCCGGCACTGACGCTGCATTTCTGCCCTGCCCAGGGAACCTGTTGTCTCGCCGCTGCTGCCGGCTGTGCCACCGCGCCGCTGCGGCTCGCCGGAGAGAGCCCGCGTGCTGCCGGGTCTGGCTGTGCCGTGCTGGCACCGCAGCACGGGCTGGGGGACAGGGAGGGGGCACAGCCCTCGGGGGTGCTCGGTGTGAGCTGGGGGGGGGCGGACTGGGTGTGAACTGGGAGGAACTGGTGTGCCAGGCAGTCCATGGTGGGCACGGGGACTGGAGCGGTGGCTGGCGGTGATGGCCGGGGGGGGTGGCCGGCTGGCGGGGGGTGGCCGGCCGGGTCCCCGAGGAGGGGGCAGGAAGGGGGTCCGGTGGGGGGAGCGCGGTGGTGGCAGCGTGGGCGGCTCCGTGGTGGCCAAGGCCGCAGGCGGTGGGTCCAGCTGCCAGCCCTTGTCCCTCCGCCGCGTCCCACCCACGCCGGGCTCGCCCCCGTTCATGTCCCCAAGCGATGCTCTGTCCCCACCGCCACCCTCTGCCACACTCCCCCCGCTTCCACCCCAGCCTGGGGGGGCCCCGGGGTGGGTCAGGTCCCATCCCCGTCTGTGCAGCACCGACACAGTGACTTGGGGGGGGAGGGCACGGTCACTGGGACATGGCTGTGGGGACAAGTGCCATCCGCTGTCCCACCCGTGCCGGGGGGGCTCTGCACGGCACAGGGAGGGCTGCGGCACCGCTGTGAGCGGGCGCAGGCTGCCTCCCCCCGCGCTGCCGTGCTCCAGATCCGTCCGTCACGGCAGCCCTCTTTCATCTCGGGGTGCCACGCGCCACCACCCTCCCCCTGTACCCCCATTTCTGTGCCACGTGAGGACCGTCCTGCCCGGCCCAGCCCTGCCCGGGGGTCCCCGGGGGGCTTGTGGCTCCTGCGGGGGCACCACCATGGCTCCGGTGGTCCTGAACCCCACCAAGGTCGGTCTCTGTCTCCTACATCTCGCCCCATCCTGCTGCTGCTGGCGCGGGGGCTCGGCAGGTCTCCACCTGGGACTGTCCCCTCCTCGTCCCCAGCAGCGCAGCCGTGGGTCCCTGTGCCCCCCCAGCACAGCCCTTGAGCGGGGCAGCAGCTTCCCTGTTGCCTGCAGCAGAGCCCGGGGCTGGGGGGGGGCAACGGGGGGCAGGTACAGGCAGGGGGCTGGTGCCCGGCGTGCCATGGTGGCCCAGCATCCCGCACGAGGAGCCCCTGCCAGCGGGAAGGTCGCTGCCGTCCCACCGCAGCCCCTCAGGGACCCGTTTTTCTCTGCCATCCCTTGGCAGCCAGCACAGCCGTGCACGGCGGCGGCATTCCTGGCAGGATGGGGGGGCTGCGTTTCCCAGGAGCCGTGGGACCACCGGCAGGACCCCGGGGAGAGACCAGTGGGACGAGGCACAGGCTGGCACTGCCGTGGCAGGGCCCTGGTGCCAGCGGTGGCCTGGGATGGGCACAGCCCCTCGCCCTCCCCGGGAGGCTCATTCCGGCAGCGCCGGGAATGCTCAGCTGCTGCAGGGCCCAGCTCGGGCCCGCCAGCCACCGTCGTTCCCCGCCAGCTCCCTGGTGGCCCGGGAAGCCATTTGCCACCGAACCAGCATTCCACTTGGCAGCTGGGAATCGCTGGCACCTGCTCGGGACAATCGGATCATGCCCCTGCCACGGCATCCTCTGCCCCATGGCACTGTGCTGGCCCTGGTGTCATGGCAGGAACAGCGTGCGCCCTGCCCGTCTGGGGGTCCGGGGACGCTGGGGACGGGTGGGTGCCAGGGTCCTGATCACCCCGCTGCCATGGCTGGTGCTGCGGCGGCTCTGCGCCGCGGTCGTGCCGGCGTGGCCGGGCAGTGCCATGCCCTCCCTGGCCTTTGTCTGCAGGAGGGGAGCCATGCCTGGCACTGCTGGGGTCCCTGGGGGGGTTCCCTGCAGCGGGGTCCCTGGGGTGGGGTCTCTGATGGGGTCCCAGCCCACCTCGCACCCTGGGGGGATGCGCAGCCGTGGCGTGCCGTCCCTGCTCAGACGGGTCGATCGCATTTGACCTTCATCTGCCAAATGAGTTATAGATCGTGTCGGGGGGTGCCCCGTGTTGCTGGGGGTGGGGGGAGGCAAAGGCAGCGCTGAGGCAGTGGTGGTCGGGGGGGTCCGGCAAAGCTGGCACCGTGCGGGGCCATGGGGCAGAGGTCCCGGCGAGCGGTGCCAGCCCCAGACACCCCATGGTGCTGCCGGGACCGAGGCGGGCAGCCTGCCCCAAAGATGGGTGCTTGCCCCCCAGGGAGAAGCCTGGCAGCGTCCCCTCGGCACACACAGCACCAGCAGCCGGTGCTCAGCCCCCTCCTTTGCCCCGGGGTCCCTGCCCGCAGCCGGCTCACGTCGCCGGAGCAGGGGGGCTCAGCGCCCGGAGTCCCCCCCGCCCCTCTGCGGATTTCCCGGGATAATCCAGTGTTGACATGGTGCGGGGCGGGGATGGGCATGGCGGATGCGCAGCCGCGGCACTGCCAGAGCCCTGACCGTGCTGGCAACAGGAATCCCCGTGGGGGCAGCGCCGTGCCAGCCCGGGACCCCCAGGGCGGGCAATGGGGGTCACCACCCCCAAACCCCGGGGGGCTGCGCGGGACGGGGGCACCCTGCGGCCACCCCGGGGCTGACGCTTGCCCTCGCAGCGCCATGCTCGCCAACGCGGCCACCATGCGGATCCTCATCAAGGGGGGGAAGGTGGTGAACGACGACTGCACGCTGGAGGCGGACGTCTACATCGAGAACGGCATCATCCAGCAAGTCGGGCGCGAGCTGATGATCCCCGGCGGGGCCAAGGTCATCGACGCCACCGGCAAGCTCGTCATCCCCGGCGGCATCGACACCAGCACCCACTTCCACCAGACCTTCATGAACGCCACCTGCGTGGATGACTTCTACCACGGCACCAAGGTACCCCCCCCCGTCCCCCCTGAGCCCCCGGCGGGTGGGTTTCTCCCAGCTCGGGGTGATGGAGGGGTTCGGCATGGAGCATCCCCAGCCGAGGAGGGGATGCATGACAGGCGGGAGCATTCGGTGGCCAGGAGCTGCGTGGTGTGGGCCGGCTCTGCCCCGGCACTGCCAGCTCCCCAGCAGCCTGGCACAGCACCGCCTGTCCCCATGTTCAGTGCCATGCACCGGGTGCCGCTGCCGGGGGGTGTCAGGGGGCCGGCGCGGGCTCGTCCCGGGGCCAGCTGCCTCCAGCACCCTGCACACAGCAGCCATTGTGCCGCGGCGGTGCTGGCTATGCCTGGCCCCGGGGAGCCCGGCAGCCCTGGGTGGGGGGCTCAGCTCGGCAGCGGAGGGGCTGGGGAAACGGTGCCGTGCCGCGGCACAGCGAGGGGCACGGAGATGTGCCGCAGGGCAGGGGGCCGGCGCAGCGGCCGCAGGCACCCCGCTGCCGTGCCTTGCCCCCCGTCGCACCGTGCCGCCGGCCTGCGCCAGCCCGCGAGGGCCGATTGGTAAAGGAGCTTTGGGGATTAGCGGGGCCGGGTGAGCTGGGGACGCCGCCGGGAGCGACGGCGCCCGCCCTGCTGCCCACGCCTGCCACGATGCTGGGGGGGCTCCCTGCAGTCCCCGCACAGCCGGGCACCCCCATCCCAGATCGGGCCCTGCACCGGGGCTGCGGGGGCTGCGGTGCCCAGGCAGGGCATCCCCCGGGCACCCCGAATCCAGCGGTTGGTGCTGGGGGGAGGGGGGGGGGGGCAGTCTTTGCTGCTGCCAGCGATAGGATGGGGCTCTCCAGATGTGTCGTGCGCCCAGATGTGCTGCTGCAACCAGGCAGCGCTGCGGGGGGGCGGTTGCACCCCAGGGTGATGTAGAGTGGGGGTTCCCTGCCCGGCTCAGGGCCCCCGCTTGCCCTGCTCGTAGCCAGGCAGGATTAGTGCCGCCAGTGGCACGGGCAGCACTGGGGGTCCTGGGGGCCATTTCCCAGTGGGGTGAATCCTGCCCACCACCACCGCTGTCCCCCCCCTCCCCGTGACCCGCAGGCAGCCCTGGTGGGAGGGACGACGATGATCATCGGCCACGTCCTGCCGGACAAGGAGACCTCGCTGCTGGACGCCTACGAGAAGTGCCGCAGCCTGGCCGACCCCAAGGTCTGCTGCGACTACGCCCTGCACATGGGCATCACCTGGTGGGCGCCCAAGGTGAGTCCGGTGGCCACGGCATGGCCACGGTACGGCACTGCCACGGCACCGCCGGTGCCCGGGAGCAGCTGCCGGGGCTAATTCCCGTCCCCGCTGATCCCATTATCTGCTCGTCGGGGTGGGCTGGGCTGAGCCCCCGCGCTGCCTTTTGAGCTGCCTTGATCCGGGCTCAGTGGGGCGGGGGGTCCCCGTGGGGCCGAGCCCCTCGCCGGGGCGGGGAGGGTGCTCCTGATCCATGGGGGGGACCAGGGGGACCGGGCACGGCGGTCCCAGCTCGGGGGGGACCCTCCTATCCTGCAGCACGACCCCCGTGAGTGCTGGTCCTGCTCGGTGCCCGGACCCCCTCCCACGGCGCGGCTCAGCCCTGCGATCCCCACCGGAGCTGCAGGGAGACCCCAGCCCATGCGTACCCCAGCCAGACCCCCCCCCAGGCAGAGCAGGGGACGGAGCGGGGGCACCCCCAGGTGCAGCCCAGCACCGGCACCCCGGGGATCCGCCAGGTCGCAGCCCAACGGCCAGCAAAATCCCCCCAGCATCTGTCGCTGCCCAGATCACCCCGGGCCACGGGTTCAAATCCTGCATCTCGCGTCCCCGCGGGCGGTCCCTGCCCCACGGTGGGGGGCACCTCACCCCATGGCTGGGGGGAGCATGTCCCGCTCCTGCCCACACACCCCAGAGCTGCCGTGTCCCCCACCACCACCGTGCTGACCCCCCGTCCCGTCCCGGCGCAGGTGAAGGCGGAGATGGAGACGCTGGTGCGGGAGAAGGGGGTGAACTCCTTCCAGATGTTCATGACCTACAAGGACCTGTACATGCTGCGGGACAGCGAGCTCTACCAGGTCTTCCGCGCCTGCCGCGACTTCGGGGCCATCGCCCGCGTCCACGCCGAGAACGGCGAGCTGGTGGCCGAGGTGAGCGCCGGGGCGGCACGGGCACCGCGCGCACGCCACGTGTGTCACCGCCACCCACCCCACAAAACCCTGACACCCCCTTCTGTTCCCCAGGGAGCGAAGGAGGCGCTGGACCTGGGCATCACGGGGCCGGAGGGCATCGAGATCAGCCGGCCCGAGGAGGTAGGTGACCGCCGGCGTCGTCACCGCGCAGGGGGTGGCACGCTGACCGGGATGCTCCGGGGCGTCCGCGTGGCTGGCATCACCCGTCTGTGCCACCCGTGCCCCCGTTTTCACACCCACCCTCACACCGCCGGGTGCGTGCCGTGCCGTGCCGTGCATGTCACCGCCCTTCTGTCCCCGCAGCTGGAAGCCGAGGCCACGCACCGCGTCATCACCATCGCCAACAGGGTGAGCGGTCCCACAGCCGAGGGTCCCTGAACGAGCTGGGGGTGGGCGCCCCGGTTCCATGGGGGGTCCCCGCGCCCCTGCCGGGGCGCGGGGACCCCCCATGGAGCCGGGGCGCCGCGGTGACGGTGGCACTGACCCCCCCCTCTCCCCGCAGACCCACTGCCCCGTCTACCTGGTGAACGTCTCCAGCATGTCGGCGGGGGACGTCATCGCCGCCGCCAAGATGCAAGGTAGGGGTTCCCAGGGTGGAAGCCCACCCCCCACCCCCACCCCCGGCTCATCCCAGAGCAGGATGCGACACACGCGTGCCCCTCGCACGCCCGCCCCCAGCCCCACGCGTGTGCCTCCCTCCCTCCCTCCCTCCCTCTCCCCCCAACCCCCCCCCCCACCCCCTCCCCCCAACTCCCGGCAGGGAAGGTGGTGTACGCGGAGACGACCACGGCGCACGCCACGCTCACCGGGCTGCACTACTACCACCAGGACTGGTTCCACGCCGCCGCCTACGTCACCGTGCCGCCGCTGCGCCTCGACACCAACACCTCCGCCTACCTCATGAGCCTGCTCGCCAAGTGAGGCACCGACACCCCCTGCAACCCGAGCCCCCAACCCCAGCCCCCCGGCACCCCACACCCAGGGCACGGTGGTTTCCGGGCATCCCGGGTGTCCAGCGCGCACGTTCCTGGCACCGTGCTCCCCTGGTGACGTGCTCTCCAGACACCCCGTCCCTCTGGCATCCCCCCTTCTCGGGTTACCCGCCAGGCACCCCGCGTTCCTGCCACCTCGCTCCCTGGGCACCGGGCTTTCTCCTGCCCGGACGCTGAGCTCCGTCGGGGTCTCGCTCTGCGGGTGCTGCGTCTCCCAGGCACTTGCTGAGCGCCTGAGCTGTTGGGTGCAGAGCTCCCCGGGCACCCCACCGCATGGGCACCCCACTCCCTGGGTGCTGAGCTCCCCTGGCACCCCACTGTATGGGTGCTCCCTTCCCCGGGCACCCCATGGGTACCCCATTCCATAGGTGCTGAGCCCCCCGAGCGCCCCAGTGCATGGGGATCCCCCATTCCCTGGGCACCCTACTGCGTGGGGACCCCCCATTCCCTGAGCACCCCGCTCCCGGGTGCACCGTTCCCTGGGTGTTGAGCTCCCTGGGCACCCCACTCCCTGGGCACCCCATTCCCTGGGCACCCTGCTCCCCAAGCGCTTTACTTCCCGGGCACCCCAATCCCAAGTCCCGAGCTCCCTGGGCACCCCAATGTGTGGGTTCCCCATTCCCTGGGCGCTTTGCTCCCCGGGCACCCTGATTTCAAGTACTGAGCTCCCTGGGCATCCCCCTGTGTGGGTGCTGAGCTCCCCGGGCACCCCACTCTCTGGGTGCTGGGCTCCCTGGGTACCCCACTGCACGGATACCCCATTCCCTGTGTGCTGAGCTCCCCGAGCACCCCACTGCGTGGGTGCCCCATTCCCTGGGTACCCTGCTTCCCGGGCGCTGCGTTCCCTGGGCGCTGAGCTCCCTGGGCATCCCAACGTGTGGGCGCCCCATTCCCTGGGTGCTGAGCACCCTACTGCATGGGGGTCCCCCATTCCCCGGGCACCCCGCTCCTGGGCACCCCATTCCCTGAGTGCTGAGCTCCCTGGGCATCCCACTGCTTGGGGATCCCCCATTCCCCGGGCGCCCCGTTCCCTGGGTGCTGAGCTCCCTGGGCACCCCAATGTGTGGGTACCCCATTCCCTGGGTGCTGAGCACCTCACTGCATGGGGATCCCCCATTCCCTGGGCACCCCGCTCCTGTGTGCCCCATTCCCTGGGTGCTGAGCTCCCTGGGCACCCCAATGTGTGGGTACCCCATTCCCTGGGCACCCCACTCCACAGGCACCCTACTGCATGGGGGGGTCCCCCATTCCCCAGGCACCTCGCTCCTGGGCACCCCATTCCCTGGGTGCTGAGCCCCCTGGGCATCCCACTGCATGGGGATCCCCCATTCCCCGGGCGCCCCGTTCCCTGGGTGCTGAGCTCCCTGGGCACCCCACCGCGTGGGTGCCCCACTCCCCGTCCCCCCTGCTGCTGGGTGCCCTGAGCAGCGCTGCCCCGTCCCCCCCCCCTGCAGCGACACGCTGAACATCGTGGCCTCGGACCACCGGCCCTTCAGCCCCAAGCAGAAAGCCATGGGCAAGGAGGACTTCACCAAGATCCCCCACGGCGTCAGCGGGGTGCAGGACCGCATGAACATCATCTGGGAGCGCGGCGTGGTACGGGGGTCCCCACACCCCCCCTGCCCCCAGGGACATGCTGGGACGGGGCTGTGCCCCCCCCACCCCGCCCCAGTGCTCCGGGGCGGGGCTCAGCGACGGGTCTGGCTTGGGCTGAGGTGGCCCCAGCTTTGGGGTGGGGGGTCCTTTCCCCTGGGCCGTCCCGTGGCGGGGGTTTGCCCTCTGGCATGGGGGTGGGCGAGGGGCTCCCCAGTGCAACCCGGTGGGTCCCAGCAGGAGGCACGGCCCCAGCATCGCCCCCCAAGGTTTTGGGGTGGGCAGCACAGGGCTGGGGGTGGTGGGGGGGGGGGGTCACAAGCCCCTGGGCACGCTGTGGGGCGGGGGCAGGATGGGGCCCGGCACGTCCCTCACCCCCCACCCCGGCTCCGCCGGCAGGTCGGGGGTAAGATGGACGAGAACCGCTTCGTGGCCGTGACCAGCTCCAACGCCGCCAAGATCCACAACCTCTACCCCCGCAAGGGCCGCATCATCCCCGGCGCCGACGCCGACGTCGTGGTCTGGGACCCCGAGGCCACCAAGTAGGTGCAGCCGGCGGGGGGGGGGGGGGGTGTCACCGGGGAGGGGGCTCCCCGTGCCACCGGGCACCCCCTCACCACCCCGTGTCCCCCCGCCCGCCCAGGACCATCTCGGCCAGCACCCAGGTGCAGGGGGGGGACATCAACCTGTACGAGAACATGCGGTGCCACGGGGTGCCCCTGGTCACCATCAGCCGCGGGCGCGTGGTCTACGAGAACGGCGTCTTCATGTGCGCCGAGGGCACCGGCAAGTTCTGCCCGCTCCGCTCCTTCCCGGACTCCGTCTACAAGAAGCTGGTGCAGCGGGAGAAGGTACAGGGGCAGGGGGGGGCGGCGGGGACGGGGCGGGGGGGTCGGGTCTGTGCCGCCCCGGTGCCACGCCGGGTACCAGCCTGGAGCATCACGCAGCGGGATGGGGAGGGGGACGGATGGCAGCAGCCGTGGGGGGTGAGCGCCGATGGGGGGGGAACCCTGCGGGTGGGTGTATGGTCGAGGACCCCCCCCAGCTCCCGCTCTTGCCTGGGCGATGCCCACGTGCCAGCAGGGATGAGGGTTTGGGGACAGTCACCCCCGGTCACCCTGACACGTGCGTGAGGCGCATGCCAACTCTCGGGACCCCCCCGCGCCCCCCCCGCCCCAGGCTCTCTGCCCTTTGCTGCGTCTCCCCCTGCATCCCCCCCCACCCCACGGTGGTCCCTCAGCTCCCGGTGACCCCACGTGCCACCAGGGCAGGGACACGCGGGGCTGGGTGTCCTGGTTTGGGACACTGGGGCAGGAGGGGACCCTGGGGCATGTGTCCCCCCCACCCTGGGGCTGCAGGGCAGGTCTCGCCCACACTCTGGGGGGGCTGCAGAAGCCCCTCTTTGCCCCCCCCATGCGCCCATCCCCATCTGCACCCCATTGCTGACCCACTGTGGGCGCAGGGCACGACCCTCCCCCCCCCGCGCACTTGCAGGTCCCCGGGGCTGTGACGCCCGGGACCCCTCGTGTCCCCCCACCTTTCGCCAGTCCCTGCCCGGCCGTGGGGGGCACACCAGGGGGCTCGGTGCGCTGCTGGTGCTGCGAGGGAAGGGGTCGGCTGGCGGGGGGGGGGAGGCTGGCACCATCCCGGGGAGCTGGGGGCTGATGCCCGGCGCCGGGGTGCCCGGATGGAGCCGTGTGTGGCTGCGGGGGGCGGGCACGGGGCAGGGTCCTGCGTGTGCATGGGGGGCATCCCCCGCCTGCACCGGGTATCGCTTGCGCCTCGCTGGGGGCGGGGGCGGGGGGGGGTCAGCATGGCATCGCCGGGGGCGAGGGGCTGCGCTGCCAGGGTCACCCGCCTCCCCCAGCCCCTGGCACCGCTCCGCACCGGCACCTCCTGCACCGGGGGCCCCGCAGCACGGCCGGCATCCCGCCGAGTGCCCCCCCCCGCCTCCCCACGCTGCCGCCCCCTCCCCACACCGCAGCACGCCCTCAGCCCCCTTCCTCCCCCCCCCCGACCCAGCCAATCCGCACCCCACCGTAGGGCAGTGGCACCCCCAACCCCGCTCCCACCCTGGGCATTCCCCCTGCAGCCCCCTCCCCAAGCTGACACACCCCCCCCCACCCCCTCTCTCTCTGCTTTTTCTTTCCCGTGGGGCAGAGTTTAAAGCTGCGGGGGGTGGATCGCACCCCGTACCTGGGGGACGTGGCCGTGGTTGTGCATGCCGGGAAAAAAGAGACGGGGACGCCCCTGGCCGATACGCCCACGCGCCCCGCCACGCGCCACGGGGGCATGAGGGACCTCCACGAGTCCAGCTTCAGCCTCTCCGGTAAGAGCGGGGCCGCGGCGGGGGTCCCGGCAGCCCCGCATCTGGTGGCTCTCCGGCGCCGGTTGGCCACTTGCCACCGGTGTCCCTCCTGCCACCCCAGGCTGTCCCCATCACCCCCTCGGAGTGTCCCCGGGGTGTCCCAAACCCTCGCCCAGGTAGCCCAAACCCCCCCCCCAAGGGTGTCCCCACCACTACATCGGGTTGTCCCAACCCCCCCGCTACGTAGCCCAAACCCCCTCCCCAGGGTCTCCCCCTGCCACCCCAGGGTGTCTCCATCACCCCCCCAGGGTGTCCCCCTGCCCCACCCAGTTGTCCCAACCCCCCCCCCCCCCCCCAAGGTGTCCCCATCAGCCCCCAAGGTGTCCCCATCAGCCCCCAGTGTGTCCCCGTTGTCCCCCCAGGGGTGTCCCCATTACGACCCCAGGTTATCCCAACTCCCCCCCCCCCAAGGATGTCCCCATCACCCCCTCCGAGTGTCCCCCTGCCACCCCAGTGTGTCCCCATCACCTTCCAATGTGTCCCCCTCACCACCCCAGGGTGTCCCCACCCCCCCCCCCCAGGGTGTAACCCCCCCTCTCCCGGGCAGGGGGCCGTGCCACCCCAGTGTCCCTACAGCAGAGTAGGGATCAGACCCCGTCCCCGTCCCCGCAGCCCCTCCAGCCCCGTCCCGTCCCTCCGTGCACCGTGCGTGGCGTGGCTGTGTCTGGTGGGGGACACCGTGCCGTGCCGGGGGGGCCGGGGCGGGCAGGACTGAGCCAGCTCATGCGTTGCGTTTGTCCCCGGTGGGTGCCGTTGTCCCCGGGAGCGGGACCGGAGGGATGGGGGACATCCCACCGCGCAGCCCCCGTGGCACTGCCCTGCGCCAGGCAGGACCGAGCCGGTGCCGTGCCGGGGCAGGAGCGGGGCTGGCCCCATCCCGCTCCCTCTGCTGCGGCGCGGTGCCACGCTCACCGCAGCTCGGTGCCGGGGCCAGCAGCACCGGGGCTGTTCCCTGCCGGCACCCGGCCCCGTGCTCTCTGGGGTGTCGCCGGCGTGGCACCGGCGCTCCGGTGCTCGCCACCGCATGTGGCACTGAGCAGGTGGGAGCGGGGTCAGGGGGACACGGAGCACCCCCTGTCCCCACGGTGCCAGCCGAGGGCTGGGACCTGGGACCCCACGGGGCTGCTGGCCTCACTGGGGCTGCCGGGGTAGCCATTGGGTGCTCAAGCCGGTGCCAGGGTGGCTCTTGCCCCAGTGCCGGGGTGGCCATCAGGCGCTCGCCCCAGTACCAGGGTGACCCTCGAGTGCTCGCCCCAGTGCCGGGGTGGCCTTTGGGAGCTTGCTCTGGTGCCGGGGTGGCTCTCGCCCCAGTGCCAGGGTGGCCATCGGGCACTTGCCCAGGTGCCGGCGTGGCCATCAGGTGCTCGCCCCGGTGCCAGGGTGGCCATTGGGCACTCATCCTGGTGCTGGGGTGGCTCTTGCCCTGGTGGTGGGGTGGCCCTCAGGTTCTTGCCCTGGTGCCAGGGTGGCCATCAGGTGCTCGCCCCGGTGCCAGGGTGGCCATCGGGCACTTGCCCTGGTGCTGGGGTGGCTCTTGCCCCGGAGCCGGGGTGGGTGGCCATCAGGCACTCACCCCGATGCTGGGGTGGCTGTTGGACTCTCACCCTGGTGATGGGTTGGCTCTTGTCCCCGTGCCGGGGTGGCCATTAGGTGCTCACCCTGGTGCCAGGGTGGCCGTCGGTTGCTCGCCCCGGTGCCAGGGTGGCTCTTGCCCTGGTGCTGGGGCGGCCATTGGGTGCTCATTCCGGTGCCAGGGTGGCCCTCAGGCTCTCACCCTGATGCCGGGGTGGCTCTTGCCCCGGTGCCAGGGTGGCCGTGGGGTGCTCGCCCTGGTGCCGGGGTGGCCGTCGGGCTCTCGCCCCGGTGCCGTCAGCCTGACGCCCGCCCGTCCGTCTGTCCGGCAGGTTCTCAGATCGATGACCACGTTCCAAAGCGAGCTTCGGCCCGGATTCTCGCTCCCCCCGGAGGCCGGTCGAGCGGCATTTGGTAGAGCCGGGGACCTGTCCCCCAACTGAGCACCGGGCGCCGGCCCCGCGCCGCCCCCCCCGGGACCCCGGCGTCGGCGGGGCTCCCCTGCCCGGGGGGGGTCCCTGCCCGGCGGCCGCGGGGCCGTGCCGGCAGCGGGAGCCGTGGCCGGCGGGCTATGGGGGGCCGGGGGGGCCGCGGCACAGGCCGGCGGGAGGGGGCCGGCCCCGGCCCTTTTCTGTTTGCACGTTGGGTTTGGATCCGTGAGTTTTTGACTTGTCTGTGCATCCCGTGGAGGTAACTCTGAAGTGGTTTGTGTCACTAGCGTTAGGGGAGACAGGGACCCCCGCACCCCACTCCGCACCCCCCACCCCGCCCCCCGGCCCCGCGCGGGACGCGTCAGCCCTTCCCGCGGCGCGCACACGCGTGTGCGTGGTCTCGGTGAGAGGCACGCCGCACACGCATGCGCACACGTGTGCGTCCCTCCGTGCAAGGTGCCAGCAGGCTCCTCACCGCCACGTGCGAGTGCACACGCGTGGGCCAGGCCCTGCGTGCTCTCGGTGAGATGTTCACAGCACACACGTGTGTACACACGCGCGCGTTTCTCCATGCAACATGCCAGCAGGCTCCTCACTGCCGCACATGTGTGTGCGCACGTGTGTGTCACCCTGCACGGTCTCAGCAAGGTGTTCACTGCACACGTGTGTACACACATGTACATTTCTCCATGCAACGTGCCAGCAGGCTCCTCACCGCCACACGTGCATGTGCGTGCACACGCGTGTGTCACCCTGCACGGTCTCAGCGAGGTGTTCACAGCACACGTGTGTACACACATGTGCAATTTTTCATGCAAGGTGCCAGCAGGCTCCTCACTGCCACGTGTGTGTCACGCCATGCGTACTGTCAGTGAGATGTTCACAGCACACGTATGTACACACATGTACATTTCTCCATGCAACGTGCCAGCACGCTCCTCACCGCCACACGTGCATGTGCGCGCACACACGTGTGTCACCCTGCACGGTCTCAGCGAGGTGTTCACTGCACACACGCATGTACCTGCATGTGCATCCCTCCACGCAACATGCCAGCAGGCTCCTCACCGCCGCGAGCGTGCGCACACGTGCGTGTCAGGCCGTGCGTGCTCTCAGCGAGGTGTTCATTGCACACACGTGCGCGTCCCGTGCAAGGCGTCCCCCTCGCTGCCGCGTGCGCGGTCTCGGTGAGCTCCTCACTGCGCACACCCGAGCTGGCCGCGTGCCCACGCGTGTGCACACGCACACACGTGCCCCATCCCTCCGCCCCCGCCGGGAGCACCCCGTCCCTCCAGCGCGGGGACGGCGACGCTCCCGAGCCCCGGCCGCGCGTCCCCGTCCCGGCGGGGTCCCCGTCCCCCCGCCCGCGCACTGGTGCTATGGGGCGGGCGCCCCGCTGTCGTTCCCCCCCCGCTGTCCCCCGGGGTCGTGTCCCGTGTGAGTTGTTCCCTGTGCACTTTTCCCCTGGGTGGTCCCTGTAGGTGTGCGGGGGCCGGGGGGGGGGCGCAGCCCTGCGCGGGGGTCCTGCCCCCCCTCCCCGGTAGTTGCGTTCTGGCCGCTGTAGGACCCCGCAGTTCGTCTCTGTTTGCTCATTAAAGCCCCTTCACCGCGCCCGGCCTCCGCGCCTGCCTGGGGGGGTCGGGGGGGTTCTGCGTCACCCCCAACCCTGCTGGGGGCCGGGACAGTCCCCACGTCCCCCTGCGCCCCCAGCCCTCAGCCCCCACCTCGCTGCCCCCCGGGGCGGGGGGCTCAGCATCCCCCGAGCGCGGTGGGGGGCTGTCAGTGGGGAGGGGGACCCCCGTCCCCCCGGGAGCGAGAACACGCGTGTGCAGGCACGGACAGGCCAGGTCAGCCCCAACCCCTGCGGGACGCCCCGGGGACACGCGTGGCACCACCGGGTCCGGCGTGTGGCCACCGGGTCCCCACCGCTGCTGCAGCGGGGACGAGCGGGGCCCGGGGGGTGCTGGGGTCAGCCACAGCCCGGACATGGGGACATGGGGTGGGGGGACATGGGCAGACAGGGGTATGGGGCCACGGGGACAAGGGGACACGGGGGTGTGGGCACACAGGGATACGGGGTCGTGGGGACACGGGGGTTTGCAGTCATGGGGACACGGGGACAGGGGTGTGGGGACGTGGAGACATGAGGACGCAGGGATGTGGGGACAACAGGGACATGGGGATGTGGGAACATGGGGACACGGGGATGCGGGGACATGGGGACACAGGGACATGGGGGTGTGGGGACGTGGGGACATGAGGACACAGGGATGTGGGGACAACAGGGATATGGGAACGTGGGGACACGGGGATGAGGGGACATGGGGACACAGGGACATGGGGGTGTGGGGACGTGGGGACATGGGGACGCAGGGATGTGGGGACGTGGGGACACAGGGATGCGGGGACATGGGGACACAGGGATGCGGGGACATGGGGACACAGGGACATGGGGGTGTGGGGACATGGGGACGTGGAGACATGAGGACACAGGGATGCGGGGACATGGGGACAATGGGGACATGGAAGTGTGGGAATGTGGGGACATGGGGATGAGGGGACATAAGGACATGGGGACACAGGTGTAGGGATGTGGGGACAACAGGGACACGGGGAAGTGGGGACACGGGGACAATGGGGACACAGGTACACGGGGCTACAGGGGCATGGGGACGTGGGGGTGTGGGTATATGGGGTGTGGGGACACAGGGACATGGGTGTGGAGACATGGGGACAATGGGGACGCAGGGACGTGGGGTCACAGGGATATGGGGACACAGGGACATGGGGACACGGGGACACAGGGACACAGGGGTGTTGGGAAACGGGGACGCAGGGTCCCGGCAGGAGTCCCGGGGGATCTCGGGGGTCGGGGCGATTCCGAGGGGTTCAGGGGGGTACCCCGGGAGGGTCCGGGGGGTGCCGGGGGGGTCCCGGAGGTTCCCAGCAGGGTTCCGGGGGGGAGCTTCGGGGAGGTCCCGAGGGGTCCGGGGGGGCTGCCGGGTGTTCCGAGAGGGTCCAGGAGGGTTCCGGGGGGGTCCCGGAGGGTTCCGGGCGGGTCCTGGGAGGTCCGAGGGGTCCCTGGGGGGAGTCCCGGGGGGGGTGTCCCGAGGGGGTGCCGGGGCTGCAGAGTCCGCCGTCGCCGCCAGGGGGCGCTGTGGGGGAGCGGGGCCGGCGGCCGCCGTTGCTAAGGCGACGGGAGGGGCGTGGCCGCGCGCCGTTGCCATGGCGGCGGGGGGGGCGGAGCGGCGCGTGCCCGCCCGCGGGGAGGCGGTGTTGGCGCATGCGCGGGCGGCCCGGTCGGTCCCGGCCCGGTCCCGGCGGTCCCGGCGCGGAGCGGAGGCAGCGGAGCGGCCGCGGGCCGAGCGCGGTGAGTGCGGGGACGGGGCGGGCGGGGAACGGGCGGCATCGCACCGGGCCGCCGGGACAGCCCGCATCCCGGCCGGCGCCGCCCCCCCCCCGCCCGGGACCGGGATTGCGGGGGGAACCGGGGGATGGAGCGGGCGGCGGGGGGCACCGGGGGGGGGACGGAGCGGGCGGGACGGGGGTGGTCCCGCGGCGCCGGGGGCGGCGGGGTTCGGCCTGACTCAGCGGCGGCCGTCTCTGCGTCCCGGCTGCGTCTCCCGTAGGGCCGCGGCCCCGGTACGGCACGGCACGGCACGGCACGCCGGGAGCTGTAGTCCCGGCACCGGGCCGGGCATCACCGGTTACCGCGCATCGCCGGTTACCGGGCATCGCATGGTCCCGGGAGACCCCCCCCGGGCTCAACGGGTGCTGCCGGGCCGCGGTCGCCGCCGGGAGCCGGTGCGGGGCGATACTCCCGGCAGGGCTTGGCCGGAGCGGTGCAGGCCCTGGCACAGCGACGGTGGCCCCGGCACGGCACGGCACGGCACGGCACGGCACGGGCAGCCCTTGGCGAGCCGGGCGGCAGCGCCAGCACCAAACGGCACCCGCTGTGGCGTGAGTCAGGGTTTAGGGGGGACGGTGCCCGTCCCGGTGACCCCCCACCGCCCCCGGGGGACGCCCAGCCCCGTCTCCTGCCGGTGACCTTCTCGCCGGTGACCCCCAAAACCGGGGTGCACGGACCCCAGCGTCCTGGTGCCATCGTTGCCACCGCGGTGGCTCGGTCCCATCGCGCCCCTGGGGACCCCCCTCCCTGGCGGCGGCACCGGGGCGGCCGCGGCACGTGGGGCCTGTCCCGGAGGGGCTGCTCCGACCCACCGGCCTGGGGGTCCCTCGGCCCCCGCCGCTCTCCCTGCGCTGGCTCTGGCACCCGCCCCGGTTTGGATCACCCGAAGGCAGCGGCATTAATATTTCAGGGATGCTGATGCAGGATGAGGACGCGGAGCGGGGGGCGGCGCTGCCGGCAGCACCGCGCTCTGCACATGCTCCCACCGCTGCTTTTCCCAGATATTTAGGTTATCGAGAGTGGAGCAAAAGGAGGGGGACACACACCAAGCTGGGCTACCCTGCCCGTGCCCCCCTCACCGTGTCCCCGCCGGCCGGCACCGCGGCTGCACCGAGCGCCGGTTCCCCTCACCACGGGCCGGGACGGGCACTGCCGCCTGCGGAAGAGACGGGAAACCGGGAAAGGTGCCGGGGGGGATGGACCAGGCGAGGGGCTGGGGGCTGCCTGTGCCCGGGCAGACCCCGCTGCCACACACAGGCTCTGGCGCGGCACGGTGTGGCACAGCGTGTCGTGGGGATGCTCCTCGGGGTCAGGGGACGCAGCGCTGGCGGGGACGTGTGCGATGGCCGGGGGTGCGCGGCCACCCCTGCCAGCCCTTTGGCGATGCCGCCTGCTGCCAAACCAGCCAGGCAGCGCCGCGGCGGCTCCGTGCCGCGCTCGGCCCCCGCTGGCTTGTCTGCCACCCCCCTGGTGGATTTGTCACTTGAGAAGCCACCGGGACGGCTCCCAAAATAGAAGCCGCCAGTCGCAGCAGCCCAGCTCGCCCCGGCGCAGCGGTGCTGCCGGCCCAGCACCGACCCACGGCCTCGGCAGCCGCAGCGGAATCGGTGCCCGGCCTTGGCAGCTGGCGCTGGCACCGCCGCCTCGGTGACGAGCAAACCCGTCCGGCGCCGCCGCCACCGGCCTCATTCTCCTCCCGCTTTGTTTGGCCAGAGCACGCCGGCCCGGCGAGGGCTGCGGCGTGGGACGCTGGTGTCCGCCGTCGGTGCTGGACGACCTCCGCGCGCCCCGGCAGCGCCGGCGGGACGGGGCTGAGCCACGCGCCCCAGCGTTTTGTTCGCCGTTAGGCCTTGATTAGCAGCTCGGCAGCAGCCGGACAATTAAAATGCAGCGGTAAGCGTCCCCCCCTGCCCCGTCAGCACCGGGTGCCCTGCGCCGCGGGACGGGGCGGGGGGGCTGCCCTGCATGGGGGGGGCTGCTCCCCGGCACCCTGCATCCCCCCCGCTGCCACTGCCGGCATCAAGGGCAGGACCGATGCCGAGCCCTGCGCCGGAACCGCTCCTCTCCCCCTGTTTTGCTGGGAATCGGGGCTAAATTTGTATTTTTATTAATTTTTTCTTGGCGGCAGGGGCAGCGTGCAGAGTGGGCGCCGGCTCCCGGGGTGCGCCCATCGCCCAGCGTCGGGGCCAGAGGGCAGCCGCCAGCGTTGGCGTCCCTGTCATTATGCCGGGGCGTGCTCGGCGCTGTGGCCGAGGCCTTTGAAGCCCGGCGCGGTGCTTCAGAGGGTGGCGTGTCCCGGTGAGCGTCCCCTCGGTGGCTCCAGCTGTCCCCACCTCGCCGCCAGGACGTGGCGGTGCCCGGGGGTGCCGCGGCGGGCTCGGGGTGGTTGCCAGCAGGCTGGCACGCGCGGCGGTGTGTGCAGGAGCTGGGGTGCGGCTGGCGGCAGCACGCCAGTGACACCCAAATTCACCCCGCCATGAAACCCATCCCTGCAGCTGCCGGTGCGGGCCTGCAGCGAGGCGGGGGGCACCGACGTCGGTGGAAATCCCGGCTGGCGAGGGGTGGGGGGTGGCCTGGGGGGCTCACTCGGCCCGGCACAGGCTGGGTGCGGGGTGCTGGCAGCACGGCGGCTCCCTGTGCCGGGACGGCTCTTGCCCGGGCTGTTTGCCCAGTGTGTTCCCACATCCCCCCCCCAGCTTCCTGAGGGTCTGGGGGTGCTCCAGCCCCCCCATCTTGTGCGCCCCACAGGCAGGGGGCCAGCAAGGCCGGAGGGCTGCCGTGCCAGGTCTGGGCTCAGCAGGGCGAGAGCTGGCCCCACGGCTCGTCGCGGTGGCCGGCTTCGGCAGCTGCTCCCGGCTATTTCGGGAAAGGCCGGCGATGGCGGGGGCAGGGGGGGGTCAGCTGGCCGCTGGCTCCTCGCCGGGCCATGCCGGCAGCCCCCTGCCCCTCGGCAGCCCCCTTGGCCACCCACCCTATGTGCGGGCAAGCGTGGCTGCGTCCGCGGTGGCCGCACCGCAGTGCGCGTGGCTCTGGCTCGGCGCCGCGCGTGACTCAGCTCGGCGCTGCCGCGGGGGGGGACACCCCTGCCCACACCCCAACCGGCGCTGCGGCCGCCATGGGGGGGTTCGGTGCTCGCCGGGGAGCGGGTCGGTGCCCCCCGCGCCGTGCCAGGGGCTGTGGGGGCCTCGTTGCCGGCTGCTGCGGTGGCTAAAAATACCCACACCCCACCCCGCTGCGTGTGGGGTGGGACGGGACGGGTGCTGGGGGGTCCCAGCCCTGGCGGGGGGGTGGGCTGGCTCGGCTGCCGGTGCCGGTTGAACCGTGCGGCTGTGCCGGCATTGCCGGTGCTGAGTCACGGCAGCCGTGAGGGAGGGGGGGAGCTGCGGTTGCCGGCACCTTCCCCCCCCTCATCGCAAGGCCAAGGGGGTGGCAGCACCCCGGGGTGCAGCACCCTGCAGCCCCCGCCCGCTGGGGGACGGGGGTCCTGGGCCCCCCCCATGCACAGAGTGCAGGTGTGGGGCAGGCAGTGCCCCCCCCCCCGCCAGCCCCACACAATGCCCGGGGCTGCGGCAGCAGGGAAATGGGGCCGGGGGGGTGAGGCTGGGGGGGTGAGGGTGGGGGGTGCCCCCCCCGTAGCCCCCGCTGGCAGCTGGGCCTGAGCCCCGGGGAGAGTGGAAGCGGATTAACGCCGCCGCTGCCGCTGCTGTGCGGGGGGGGACGGGGGGGCAGTGGGGACCCCCCCTCTCGGGGAGGGGGCGGCAGGACGAGGACCCTGCTCTTGCAGCGGGGGACGGTCCCTTCTCCAAAGCGGGCACTGGGGGGGTGGTGTCTGGGTGCCCCCCCCCCCCGCCCGGCTCCCTGGTGCTCGGCCGTGCCGGCGGTGGGTCCCGGCACCGCGGTGGTGCCGGGGCAGGGCCCTCCGCCATCTGGGAGCGGGCAGATGTTGCCCCTCTAAGCCCTGCTCTAATGGACCCCGATCCCCGCCCCGGCAGATTAGGAGCTGCGAGGGGGGGCCCATAAGCCGCTTATGGGCCAGCACCGGCCCCCGGGAGCCCCGTGGCCACTGCCCCGGCGTAGGGACAGAGCCCACGTCCCCCCTGTGCGCCACATCCTGCACCGCATCCGTGTCCCGCGGTGGGTCCCGCTCTCGGTGGCACTCCCCACCCCGGCTCCACTGGGGCTGTCCCCCCCCTCTCTGGGTGCCGCTGGCCATTGGGCCACCAGGGACCCTCATGTCCCTTCCTCGCCGTACCGTGGGGTGCAGCCGGGGTGGGGGGTCCCGCAGGCGACACCGTGGCAGCCTGGCCCCGGTGTCCCACGGTGTCCCCTGGCACTGAAGCCCGGGTGGGACGGGCACCCTGAGTCCTGCCGCCCCCGGTGCAGCGTGGGGCCGGGCTGGGGGGCTCACCGCAGTGCCGGCCCCGGCGTGACGCCCGTCTCTCGGCAGCTGGGGCATGGCCGTCAATGTGTACTCCACGTCAGTGACCAGCGAGAACCTGAGCCGCCATGACATGCTCGCCTGGGTCAACGACTCCCTCCAGCTCAACTACACCAAGATCGAGCAGCTCTGCTCAGGTGGGTGCCGCGGGGGGGATGCGGGGGGGCATCGCCGTGTGTCCCCCCCCTCCCCCGTCCCTGACGCCGCGGTGTGGGTCCGGCGCAGGGGCTGCCTACTGCCAGTTCATGGACATGCTGTTCCCCGGCTGCGTCCACCTGCGGAAGGTGAAGTTCCAGGCCAAGCTGGAGCACGAGTACATCCACAACTTCAAGGTGCTGCAGGCCGCCTTCAAGAAGATGGGAGTGGACAAGGTACATCCATGGCTTTGGGAGGCGGGGGCGGGATGGGACGCGGTGGGAAAAGGCTGCCGGGAGAGCGGCCCCCACCCCACTTCACCCCCTCCGTGTCCCCCTCCCCAGATCATCGCGGTGGAGAGGCTGGTGAAGGGCAAGTTCCAGGACAACTTCGAGTTCATCCAGTGGTTTAAGAAGTTCTTCGACGCCAACTACGACGGGAAGGAGTACAACCCGCTGCTGGCGCGGCAGGGCCAGGACGTCGCGCCCCCCCCAAACCCAGGTGATCACATCTTCAACAAACCCAAGAAACCCATTGGCACTGCAGGTAATGTCGGGGTCCCCCGGCGAGTGCTGCCACCCCCCCGGTCCTCCCGCACCCCACGTCGCTCCAGCCGTGGCTGGGCATCCCCATTCTCCCCTGCCCCGCACCCCCCCGTCCCTGCCTGCGCCCCGCTGTGCTGCCTGCCTGCCTGCCACCGGGGGGGCGAGCGGGTCTGCAGGGACACCCGGGGACGGCGGGGGGACCCGCGGGGAGCTGGGCAAGGCCCCCATTGTCCTGCTCACCCCAGGTCTGGGGGTAGTTTGTCCCCCCAGACCCTCCCCGTGGCTGCCGTCCACCCTGTGCCTGAGTGCCGCTGTGCGGACAAGCTGCTCCCGGCCGCGGGCAATGCTCCGTGGCCACCGTGGGCTCCATGTGCCGGCCCCGCGGGAGCATCTCGAGGGCTGGACCCCCCCATCCCACCACAAACACCCGGCCAGGCCCCGAGCACCCCTCAAGGGGGAACTGTGGGTGAGATCCGCCTGGGGAAACTGAGGCAGGGGAGGAGGCTGAGGGCAGGACCGTGCTCTGCCTGCCCTTGCTGCACGACGCAGGGGGGGGCCCTGCCAGCAGCCCCCCCAGGCCGGCATTAACCCTTCGGTCCCCATCTGCTGTCAAGTCCCCCAGAGGACCTCCCCCACCGGCCCCAAGAGCACGTCGAACCCGGCCCGTCTCAGCAACGTCCCCAGCAGCATCCTCCGGAAAAACTCCCCCGCGGCACGTAACGGGGGCACCGAGGCCGACGCGCAGATCCTGGAGCTCAACCAGCAGGTGGGGGGGACACGGGGACACCCCGGTGTGGGAGCGATGGGGCCGAGACCCCTGGGAACGGCCCCCTCCCGGCCTGGGGCTGATGGCTCCACTGTTGTCGTCCCCCCCCGACCCTGCAGCTGATGGACCTGAAGCTGACGGTGGACGGGCTGGAGAAGGAGCGGGATTTCTACTTCAGCAAACTGCGGGACATCGAGCTCATCTGCCAGGAGCACGAGAACGAGAACAGCCCCATCATCACCGGCATCATCAGCGTCCTCTATGCCACGGAGGTGAGGGCTGGGCACCGCTGACCCCCCACGGGACCCCCGGGACCCCATCCTGCTCTCTGGGCTTCCCTGGGACCCCCCCTTCCCCGTGGCTGCTCCCGTCCTCTGGCCTGGATCCCTCCCTGGGGTGCCGGTGGGGCGGTTTGGGCTTTGCCGAAAGCTTTGCAGAGTGCCGGGAGGGGATGAGGTGGGATCCGGCCGGGAGCGGGACCCCCCACCCCACGTCCTGATGGCCGCCCGTCCCCCCCCGTGGCAGGAGGGCTTCGCCCCACCAGAGGACGACGAGCTGGAGGAGCAGCAGCCAGAGGAGCAGGACGAGTACTAGCCCCGGCACGCTCCCCCGCCCCGCGCCGTTCCCCCACCATAGACATTCGAGGTCTGAGCCCCGCGCGCCTCGCCCCGCACTGTCACACGCCATCGTCGTCTCCGGTGGCCGGGCCCGCGGCCTCGGCGTCCAGCAGCTCCGGTGGGAAGCCACAGTCTCCATAATAAATCGATGTCCATCGGGCGCGGAGCACGGCTCTACCTACGCCAGGGGCCGGGGGGGTGGGGACAGGCTCTGGCCGCTGCGCCCGGGGCCCGGCCCTCGCCACCCCCACCCTGTATTTATTTCCATTGTCCCCTCCGGTGCCCCCACCTGCCCTGCTGCCTGCGAGCCAGAGGGAAAGAACGAGTCCTGGGGGGCGTTTGCCCCGGGGGGGAGCGCGCTCGCCCGCTGCCTGCACCCTGCCAGCCCCGCAGCCCAGGGATGGGGCCAGTGGTGGCCCTGGGACCACTGCACGGGGGGAGGTTGGTGGCCGCCCGGCAGCCTGCGGGGATGCGGCGCGGAGGAGGGAGGTGTTGCTTCAGGTTCCTGGGAAGATGAAAAATAATCCCCAGCCCGGGTGAGGATGCAGCCGCCTGCCCGCACGGGTGGGCAGCAGGGGGGCGGGGGGACATGGCCACCACAGGCCAGAACGGAGGAGCCCAGGGTGGGAGCCCGTCCCTGCTGCGGACCCCTCCCCTCGCCCGTGGCCACCGAGGAGCCCCCGGGGCCGGCCGGGTCTGGCGGCAGCACACGCAGCGCCGGCCCCGGCCATCGTCCCCCTGTCGCATCGCTTGTCTGGTCCCTCACTCCGGTTGCAACAGCCTGCATCTGTGTTAACGTTTTATTTAAAATAAACTCGTGTGGTAAAACCTGGTCCCGCCCGTCTCTGGCCTGGCGAGGGGGCGGGGGGGGCTGTGCCCCGGGACCCGGAGGGGGCAGCGCAGCAGCGCGGGGTGACAGAGGCCCCGGGGGGGGGATGTCCCTGGGCCAGACCCTCAGGAACCCCCATTCAGGGGACGGAAGAGCTGCTGCGGGCCGGGGGGGGAAGGGGGATTTGTGTCCAAGAATTTACTCCGGGTGCGGAGATGATAAACCCAGAGACCCCCGAGCTCCCCGGGGCGCTGCTGCCCCCGACAGCGGGACGGGGGGAGACGGCGCCGGGCCAGGCCCTTCCCTTTCCCCGGCTCGCACCGACCCACCGCGGTCTGCGGGAGCCCAGACACGCCGCGGCGGGGAACACCGCAGCAGGACAACAGCAGCGCCCAACACCCGACCCTCCCTCGCCTCTCTCTGTCTTTGCACCACCAGCACCAGGGGAGAGCGCGAACGCAGTCCCCCACTACCACAAATTATGCAGTCGAGTTTCCCGCATTTGGGGAAATCGCAGGGGTCAGCACACCCGGAGTGCAGGGGATGAGCCTCGCCCTGGGAAAACCACCTGCCTGATCATGGTGTCTCCCCTGCCAGGTAAGTATGACTCCACCCCCCACACAACACCCCCCGCACCACGCCGCACGCACACACACCGCACGACGACAACCCCCGCGACACCCCGTGCCCCCCCGAACCACGCCGCGTCTCGCGCCCCCAACCTCGGCCCGGGCCTCACCCGCGCAGCGCCCGCCTTCCCCCGCGGACGGCGGCGGCGCGGCGGGAACGGCTCCCGTCATGCGTGGCGGCGGCATCTCATCTGCATGGACACGCCCTCTTTCAGCAAGGCCCCGCCCCGGCCGCCCTTGCTGTCAACGGTTCGATCCCCGCTCCCGCCGGCTCGCGGCAAACGCGCAGCCGCTGCCCGGCCCCGCCGCGCCCGCAGAGCCCGCACCGCGCGGGGCCGGCGGCGGAGCCCGCGCTGCCGGGACGGGGGGAACCAGCGGCACCGCCCCGGGTCGGCACCGGGGGAAACGTCCACCCCTCGGGTCCCCGGCATGGCCCTGGGGAGACAGCGCGGGACGGCATGGCTGTGTCCCCCCAACAACACACGGACACGTCCCCGCTCCCCCCAGGGAGAGCGGCTCTTCCTCTTTCCTCCCCGGGGAGGACGCGACACTCCAGGGGCCTCTGCGCCTCTCCCAGCCGTTGCTCCATCCCCGCGTTCACGGGGTGGGTGACAACACAGCAGAGCTGCGGCTGAGCCACCGGGCTGATGGCCACACCGTGACACATCTGTGTGTCTCGGGACATGGCTGACCGTGCGCCGGCTCAACTGGCATGGAGTAACTGCTCAGCACAGCAGCCCCGGCAGTGCCACGCTCTGCCTGTCCCCACGCCCACACTGCGGCGGCTGCACCGGAGCGTTCTCTGTGTCCTCGGGGGGGTGTCAGGGTAAGGGGGCGGTAGTTCAGCTGTAAGGGACCTCCAGGAACCATCTGGTCCCACCGCCCGACCCCTTCACGGCTGACCCCATGCTAACGCACGTCATTAAGGGCATCGCCCAAATGCCTCTCCAGCTCTGCCCCGCTCGGGGCATCGACCACCTCTCCAGAAGCCCGTGCCAGGGTCTGACCACCCTCTTGGTACAGAGATGCCTCGTCGTGTCCAGCCTGAGCCTCCCCGGGCGCAGCTTTGAGCCGTTCCCAGGCGCCCTGTCCCCGGGTGCCAGGAGAAGAGCTCGGCACCTCCCTCTCCACGTCCCTCCTCAGGGGGCTGCAGGGAGCCATGAGGTGGCCCCTCGGCCGCCTTCTCTCCAGAGGAGACCAGCCCTGAGCCCTCGGCCGCCCCCAGAGGACGGGCCTCCCAGCCCCTCGCCAGCTACAGAAAAACTGCACCCACCGCCGTCCCGTCACCCCCGGGGGGGACCTTATTGTAGGCGATCAAACCGGTGAGACGGGACTGTCCCTTTGTGACCCGTGTTGGCCGTCCCTGGTGGCGGCATCTGTCTCTAACTGCCCGCCAACAGCTCCCAGGCGGATCTTTGCCATTTTCCCAGAGCCGAGGACCATTTCGGGTCCCTGTGGCCAGTTCAGCCGCGCCGACGCCCCGAGCCCTTCCCGGGCGCAGACGGGCCCCTCCGGCCGGCTCCCGGGGCTCTCGCCACCGGGACTCACGGCCTCCGGCGCCACGGCCGGGACTTCCCCGACGCGCTCGCGCCGGCTGCCGCGGGAGGGGGCGGGGGGGCTGCGGTGCCGCCGTTCCGGGGTCCGGCCGCGGGGAGACGAGCCCCGGTACCGCCGAGCCGCGGCGCCCGCAGGCCGGAGCGGTCTCGGTCCGTGCCGGTGCGGGCGGGCCCGGGGCAGCGCCCCCGGCAGCAGCGCGGCGGGGCCGGAGACGCTCCGGGCGCGGGGCGTCGCTGCCCGGGACCTACCGGCCGCGCGCCGGGAGGGGGCGGGGCCTCCGTCCAGCCTGGCCCCGCCCCGCCCGCAGAGCAGCTCCGACGGGATGGGGCGGGGCCTTCCTGGAGGGGGCGTGTCCATGCAGATGAGATCCCGCCGCCACGCATGACGGGAGCCGTTCCCGCCGCGCCGCCGCCGTCCGCGGGGGAAGGCGGGCGCTGCGCGGGTGAGGCCCGGGCCGAGGTTGGGGGCGCGAGACGCGGCGTGGTTCGGGGGGGCACGGGGTGCCGCGGGGGTTGTCGTCGTGCGGTGTGTGTGCGTGCGGCGTGGTGCGGGGGGTGTTGTGTGTGGGGTGGAGTCATACTTACCTGGCAGGGGAGACACCATGATCAGGCAGGTGGTTTTCCCAGGGCGAGGCTCATCCCCTGCACTCCGGGTGTGCTGACCCCTGCGATTTCCCCAAATGCGGGAAACTCGACTGCATAATTTGTGGTAGTGGGGGACTGCGTTCGCGCTCTCCCCTGGTGCTGGTGGTGCAAAGACAGAGAGAGGCGAGGGAGGGTCGGGTGTTGGGCGCTGCTGTTGTCCTGCTGCGGTGTTCCCCGCCCCGGCCGCGGCGTGTCTGGGCTCCCGCAGACCGCGGTGCCCGCGGTGGGTCGGTGCGAGCCGGGGGAAGGGAAGGGCTTGGCCCGGCGCCGTCTCCCCCCGTCCCGCTGTCAGGGACCACGGTCCGTGTCGGGGCGCAGGAGCGCCCGGAGGAGCCGGTGTGTTCCGCGTTTTCCACAACCGAGGTCGGAACTGAGCGCTAACGGGCAAAAGCCCCTGCGCTCTCTGCGAACAGCTCGTCTGGTCCCTGACGCCGTGGCCCCAGCGCTCCGTGGCCGCCTCCTGCACACGGGGGCCCACGGCGGGTCCCAGCCCTGCGGGGGCGGCAGGGCCCGGACACCCCACAACGGGCCCAGACCGGCCCCGGCGGTGACAGACCCATTACAGCCCCCGCGGCGAAGGAGGCAGGGCCCACGCGTGCCCGTGCTCGGCCTCGTCACGGCGGGGGGTCTCCCGTCAGCCCGCGCGTGGATGACCACCTCCCGCCCCCCGGCTTCCTCGGGCCCCGCGCGTTCCCCGCGGCGCTGCCGTTACCGCCATCCGTATGGCAACTCTCGCTCTCCAAACCAGGTTGGTAGTTTAGAAAACCCGGCATCAGCTTATTTATGGTGCTGGGTGCCCGGGGGGGTCTCTCCTCCCGCCGCACCCCCCCGCCAGAACTCCCCGCGGGGTTTTATACGCGTTTCCCAACGCGGTTATAATATTGGCACCTGCCGCCCGTACGTGCTGGGTCAGGGATTTCCGTGCGATTGACGCCACCAGGTCACAGCTCCCACACACGCTCCAGGGCAGGGGCTGCACCCGGGCGAGGGGCGGTGGGACCCGGGGCCGTGATTTGAGTGTTATGGCGAAAGTGGTTCCGCTTGGGGACACGGAGAACTTTCGCTTTCCCGCCGAGGGGGCTGAACTTCTCCGCACGCGCAGATTGGGACCGTCCTCGGGGTCCTGGTGCTCGATGGGCCTCCTGGGGAATGACACGACGCTCGCCCGCCTTGACGAGGAGTTCTTGTCGTTAGCTGACGCTGGAGAGATTCCAGGGCACACCCTCGTTATCCGTGGGGATGCGCACGCGGCCTTTCCTCACTGGTTGCAGCGACGCCTGACGCAGTGTCGCGTACAGCCGTCAGCGCGTACTCGAGGTGGTCGGCTGGGGAGAGACACCCCTGCTCTGCCCTCGTCTGGCCGTGAGTGCAGCTAAAGCTCACTTTGGGCTCTGACACTCCGACCTTCGGCGTTTTTCGCTTCACGGTGTCGCTGCTGTCCCACCCCCAGCCAGGACCCTCGGGCTGACGGGGACCGGCCCCGCGGTGTGGAGCCGTGGCAGCCCCTCGGCCAGCGCCGCGGTTGTTGTCCCGAATCGGGGGTCTTTACCCGCCGCGTGTGCCCCGGCCGCCGCAGCTGTTCCCTGGAATAAAAGCTCTCGAAACCAAAAGCAGTTCAGAGAGATGCGAGGGACGGACTGTAAATTCCCTGGGGAGGGGCAGGAGGCCCTCCAAGCCTTCGATGGGACGCCTCAAACACTCGCGAGGCAATAAATAATGCAGGCCTGGCCTCCAAAGAACCGACACGGTTCTCTTTAATATCTTTATCAATGATCTGGATGAAGGGATCGAATGCACCCTCAGTAAGTTCGCAGATGACACTAAGCTGGGCGGGCGTGTTGATCTGCTTGAGGGTAGGTTGGCTCTGCAGAGGGATCTGGACAGGCTGGACCGATGGGCTGAGACCAATGGTATGAGGTTCAACAAGGCCAAGTGCCGGGTCCTGCACTTGGGACACAACAACCCCATGCAGCGCTACAGGATTGGGGCAGAGTGGCTCGAAAGCAGCCTGACAGAAAAGGACCTGGGGGTGTTGGTTGACAGCCGGCTGAATATGAGCCAGCAGTGTGCCCAGGTGGCCAAGAAGGCCAACAGCATCCTGGCCTGTATCAGGAATAGTGTGGTGAGCCGGACTAGGGAAGTGATCGTCCCCCTGTACTCGGCACTGGTGAGGCCCCACCTCGAGTACTGCGTTCAGTTTTGGGCCCCTCGCTACAAGAGGGACATTGAGGTGTTGGAGCGTGTCCAGAGAAGGGCTACAAAGCTGGTGAGGGTTCTGGAGGACAAACCTTATGAAGAACGACTGAGGGAGCTGGGGTTGTTTAGCTTGGAGAAGAGGAGGCTGAGGGGAGACCTTATCACCCTCTACAACTACCTGAAAGGAGGTTGTAGAGAGATGGGGGCTGACCTCTTCTCCCTGGTGACAAGTGATAGGACGAGGGGAAACGGGTTCAAGTTACGTCAGGGGAGGTTTAGATTAGATATTAGGAGACATTTTTTCACTGAAAGGGTTATTAAACATTGGAATAGGCTGCCCAGGGAGGTGGTGGATTCACCATCTCTGGAGGTGTTTAAAAAAAGGGTAGATGGGGCACTGAGGGACACGGTTTAGAAGTGGCTCTTGTCAGGGTAGGCTAAAGGTTGGACTCGATGATCTTAAAGGTCCCTTCCAACCTCAACAATTCTATGATTCTATGATTCTATGACACGGCTCACGCTTCTGGTGCCTGAAAGCGTGGGAGAACTTGTGGAGACAGGACAGTTCTGCCACTCGTGTGCTGAGCGCGCTAGTTCTCCGTTCTCAAGGCCGTCGTGTCCAATGAGTGACCTTTGCTTCATTATCCGTGAAATGCATAGGAAAGCGCACACCCTGCATACGCTAATGAAGATTACAGAGATCATGCTAAACACGTATGACTACGGCACTCCTCTCCCACCCAAATCATGCTCCATGTCACCTGGGAGAAGGGAGAAACCCGAGCCAAGGCTGTCCTTGGCAAGGGGGGTGGACTGTGCTAATTCAGCAAACGGAAAAGGGGAAAACAAGTGCCCCTGGAGGGGAACAAAGAAGAAACAAAAGAAGAAGATAGTGCCTGGGAAGATTCCTCCCAAGAAAGAAGACCGTACCTGGGAAGATTTTTCCAAGAAAGAAGAAGATTGTGCCTGGGAAGATTCCCTGAAAAAGATGCTGGAACCAGGACTGGTGATCTCTTTAGCTCTGTCTTTTTCTCGGTCTTTTCCTGTCTCTATCCCTCAGTTTCTCTTTTCTCTTAGAATTGTTAAGTAATGGTTAGAGTTGTTAATTGACGACCTTAAGTACGACCTTAAGTACCGCTTGCCATAGTTGTCCTGTGCCTGCCGTTAGTAACACAACCCATACCTCACCACGTGCCGTCCTTTGTCATACACCTAACCGATTACCGTGGACTTGTTAAGACCTACACTAACCATTTTGGGAAGGAAATAAATGTTTCTATACGGACCCGGAGATTTATCTCACCTCAGTCTGCGCCGTTGGGGATTTGCGAAGCTGAAGTCACTGACCCCCCTCTTCCCTGGGAGTGGGACGTGACAGAGGAGACATTGCTTTATTCGACGTCGGGCGCCGGGGGGAAAACCCACAAATCTAGCCCAGCTCACCGCGGATATTCACCCATTATTTATACACAGAAGGTTCTCCTAATTCCGCCTGCCCAACACGTAACTCCACCTGGGCCTACGTATTCATTAGGACGACCAAATAGCGTTTTTGCACCCGCGTATTAAGTTTTGCTGCGTCGGCAAAACACTTCTGCGCAGGTGTGAGCTTCTCGGCGGTCGTGTGGGTGAGGAGACCCTTCCTCACCTCATCCTTTTCAGGAATTGAGTCGCCTCAGGACAGTCCAAGTTTACTGTAAGTTTGCCAACCCCTTGAGGACGATGAGGATGTTCCTTGAAGCAGCCGCAGCTCTGTCCCAGCGGGTGCGGGAGCACATACTTGACAGAGAAAAGAACCTTGGAGCGATTAAGTGCTTCTCGTGACGCCATCCTTGGGGATGAGCGACTCCTGGCTGTCTCCTCATTGTCACTGTCTGTGACACCAGCTCGGTGACTGTTTTGTCGCACGGTGAGAAGGTGGGTGATGAGCTGTTTTCTCACGCAGGGAGCGGGTCCGCAGGAAACAAACGCGGCTTTAGTCAGCAGGCGGTTGTGAACACAGCAGAGGCCCGTCTTCGGTGGCGCTGCCCGGGCGCTAGGACCGCGCGTGGCGCGGCGAGGCGTGGCCTGGCGGGCGGGGGCGTGTCCATGCAGATGAGATGCCGCCGCCACGCATGACGGGAGCCGTTCCCGCCGCGCCGCCGCCGTCCGCGGGGGAAGGCGGGCGCTGCGCGGGTGAGGCCCGGGCCGAGGTTGGGGGCGCGAGACGCGGCGTGGTTCGGGGGGGCACGGGGTGTCGCGGGGGTTGTCGTCGTGCGGTGTGTGTGCGTGCGGCGTGGTGCGGGGGGTGTTGTGTGTGGGGTGGAGTCATACTTACCTGGCAGGGGAGACACCATGATCAGGCAGGTGGTTTTCCCAGGGCGAGGCTCATCCCCTGCACTCCGGGTGTGCTGACCCCTGCGATTTCCCCAAATGCGGGAAACTCGACTGCATAATTTGTGGTAGTGGGGGACTGCGTTCGCGCTCTCCCCTGGTGTTGGTGGTGCAAAGACAGCGAGAGGCGAGGGTGGGTCGGGTGTTGGGCGCTGCTGTTGTCCTGCTGCGTGTTCCCCGCCCCGGCCGCGGCGTGTCTGGGCTCCCGCAGACCGCGGTGCCCGCGGTGGGTCGGTGCGAGCCGGGGGAAGGGAAGGGCCTTGACCCGGCGCCGTCTCCCCCCGTCCCGCTGTCGGGGGCAGCAGCGCCCCGGGGAGCTCGGGGGTCTCTGGGTTTATCATCTCCGCACCCGGAGTAAATTCTTGGACACAAATCCCCCTTCCCCCCCCGGCCCGCAGCAGCTCTTCCGTCCCCTGAATGGGGGTTCCTGAGGGTCTGGCCCAGGGACATCCCCCCCCCGGGGCCTCTGTCACCCCGCGCTGCTGCGCTGCCCCCTCCCCGTCCCGGGGCACAGCGCCCCCCCCGCCCCCTCGCCAGGCCAGAGACGGGCGGGACCAGGTTTTACCACACGAGTTTATTTTAAATAAAACGTTAACACAGATGCAGGCTGTTGCAACCGGAGTGAGGGACCAGACAAGCGATGCGACAGGGGGACGATGGCCGGGGCCGGCGCTGCGTGTGCTGCCGCCAGACCCGGCCGGCCCCGGGGGCTCCTCGGTGGCCACGGGCGAGGGGAGGGGTCCGCAGCGGGGACCGGGTCGTCACCGAGAGGAGACGCCGAGAGCCCGGCGCTGGGCAGGAGCGGGGCGTGCACATCCCCCGGGGGGAGGGACGCTGCGAGGGGCGCAGGACAAGCGGGGTGTAAAACCTCAGGGGTGAGGGGTGACCCCCGAGGGGTCAGTGACCCCCGGAGACGGCAGGGAGGCAGCGAGTGACACACGCTCCCGTTCCCGGTACGGGGCCCGGGCTCCCCGCAGCCCTGGTGCCGAGATGGAGCTGCCGGCTGGGGAGAGCCGGGGGCCGGGCAGGATTTCTGTGCTTCCAGGCACTGCGGGTCAGGGCCCTGTGGCACCTCCTGGGGGGATCTTTAATTCCCTGGACGGGGGGGGTCGGTGGTGCCTCTTCAGGGAGACGGGAGGGAACAGACGGGGCACGGCAGAAACTCCCCTCTGTGGCAGCGGGACCCACCCCGGCCGGGGCTGCACCCGAAAGGTTGGTGCCTCCTGACACGAGGTGCGTCCGAGGGGACCGGGACCCTTCTGCCCGCGGGCACCACTGGGCCTCGGTGGGACGACGTCCCCGTGGGTGTTCCTGTGCCACGGGCTGTACGGCAAAAGCGCGGCTGACAAACAGCCAGATGTGCTCAACGCCAAACCTGCGGGCTTGGCCCAGGGAGTAGCCAGGGGCCCGCAGTGACCTTGGGGCATCCTCTTTGAACACACAATACCGGCGCCCAGAAGAAAGTGTCTACGTGTCTGCTGGAATCGTCGCTCAGATCTCTGACATCAGACTCTCCCGAGCCTGAACCGCGGATGAAGTCACAGGGTGGTTTGGGTTGGAAGGGACCTTAAAGATCATGCAGTTCCAAGCCCCTGCCCCGGGCAGGGACACCTCCCGCTAGAGCAGGTAACCCACCCGTCGCGTGACGTACCTGGCAAGGAAAGGTCGAGAATCCCCAGCCCCAGCTCCGTGATGGCGCTCGCCCGGTTTGAGCGGGTCTGTGCCTGGTGAGAGAGCGCGGAGGGACGGCCGTCACCCCGCCAGCGGCACCATCCTCCGTGTCAGCGACTGGCGCGATCGGTGAGTGCAGTCAGGCTTCCAGAGGGGAGGAATTTGTCACATCATTGTCCGAACAGGACAGAAATTCACACCCAGGCTGCGGCCGGGCGGCCACAGGGAGCGAGTGATGTCCGGAGACACTGAGACGGCCACGTACTCCAGTGCCCTTGTTCTGCTCTTTCACCAGAGAACCAGGGGAGAGCGCGAACGCAGTCCCCCACTACCACAAATTATGCAGTCGAGTTTCCCGCATTTGGGGAAATCGCAGGGGTCAGCACACCCGGAGTGCAGGGGATGAGCCTCGCCCTGGGAAAACCACCTGCCTGATCATGGTGTCTCCCCTGCCAGGTAAGTATGACTCCACCTCCCACACAACACCCCCCGCACCACGCCGCACGCACACACACCGCACGACGACAACCCCCGCGACACCCCGTGCCCCCCGAAACCACGCCGCGTCCCGCGCCCCCAACCTCGGCCCGGGCCTCACCCGCGCAGCGCCCGCCTTCCCCCGCGGACGGCGGCGGCGCGGCGGGAACGGCTCCCGTCGTGCATGGCGGCGGCATCTCATCTGCATGGACACGCCTCCTTTCAGCAAGACCCCGCCCCTGCCGGTCCGGAGCGGTGCAGCGCGGGGCGGGGCCTCTCCGTGGGCGGGGCAATCCCGGGTGGAGGGCGGAGCGCGTTGGCCCCGCCTCCGGGGCGGCGACGTGGCAGCAGCCGCGTGGGGCCCCGTGTGCGCGGCGGCAGCCAATCGGCGGGGGCGGCGGGCGCACGCGCCCGGCCCCGCCCCGCCCCGCCCCGCCCGGCGCCGCCGCTCCCGCTCCCCTGGTGTCGGCGGCGATGGCGGCGGCGGGCCCGGCCCCGGGCGGGCGCTGGGAGGTGGTGCGCAAGGGACGGCGGCCCGCGGGTGGCACCACCGGCAGCCGCCGCGCCCTGGGCGAGGCTAACGCCGCCCGTGCCCTGCCCCTGGCCGGTGAGTGCGGCGGGGCTGGGGTGTCCCGGTGGGGCGGGGGGTGCTCCGGGAGGGCCTGCTCCGGTGGGGCGGCAGGGGTCAGCCCCGTGCGCGGCCGGGGGGGTGCCGGTCCCTTGGTAGCGGAGGTGGCCGGGCCCGTGGGGAGCGTTACTGGGCCCACCGGGAGGGTGCCGGGCGCACCGGGGGGATGCCAGCCCCTGAGGGTGCCGGTCCCGTTGAGGGGGGGTGGTGTACCGATCCCGTGGTGGGTATCACCGGTCACGTTGTGGGGGTGCTGGGCCCACGGGAGGGGTGTCGGGCCCACCGGGTTGGTGCCGGTCCCGTTGCGAGGGTGTGGGGCCCACCGCGGGGGTGCGGGCCCCACCGGGGTACCCACCCCACGGGAGCGGTGAGGCCGTGGGCCATTGTCCCCGCAGAGCCCCGGGGCCAGCACAGCAGTGCCGGGGGCTCCCCCCTGGGGGGGCCTGACCCCCCTCCTCCTACAGGGGCTCGGTCCCGGTTTGCCCATGGCGCCCCGTGCCCGTCCCCCCGGGTCGGTGCTCTGAGCCCCCTCCGCCTTCCCCCAGCCCCCATCGCTACCTCCGACACCATCTTCGAGCTGGGCTTCGAGCGGGCACTGAAGAAGCAGAACAAGGAGCAGGTGCCCCCCGCCCCGGCCCCCCCGGAGCAGCCGCACCGCAGGCAGCACGCCACCAAGAGCACCAAGAAGCCACCGGCCAATGCCACCAAGCCGGGCAAATGCCGCTCGCTGGAGGAAGCCCTGAGAGCCGTGAGTGTGCCTGGCCGAGAGCCCCGGGGCTTGTTGCCCACTGCTGGCTGCGGGTGGCCCAGGGTGGGAGTGGAGCCAATAGTGGCCGGTGCTGCCCCTGCCCAAAGCCGTTCTCCCGCTGCCGGCAGGACTCGGGGCGGCGGGAGGTGGCCGGGAGGGAATTTCTGGTTTCTTCCTTCGCCCGCTCCCCGTCTGGGAGGAATCCTGAGAACGCGTTGCTGTTGGAACCTCCTCCCTGTTGTACCGGCCGAGGTCCTGGGGGGCCGTCCCCGCAGCTCCCCCTCCCTTGCTTCACGTGGGTCTGTAGAACTCGTTTGTCCTCCTCCCGCCCGTTCTGCTGCCTGAGCACCGGCGGGTTTTTAGGAAGGAACCCCAAGTTAGCTCTGTTGAGGCAGCGGCTGCGTGGTGGCGCTCCCCCATCGCCCCCCCAGCTCCCCGCCTTCACCCCATGTCGCCTCTGCCCAGAGCCCCTCCATCCCCTGCGCAGTGCCGGGGGTTTCCTCCGCTCTGCTGGGCACAAGCACTTCTCCACACCCCGCCGCTGCGCAGGGACAGCTCAGAGCAGAATTACGTGATGTTTCTGTGTGTGTCGGGGCAGATGTTCCCCAGGGAGAGCGGCCGGGGGCTGACGTGTGGCCGCCCTGTGAGCTCTGCACGGCTCCGCAGCGGCAAATGCCGATGTGCGACTCCTGCTCCATCAGCTTCACTGACAGCGTCCTTTAGCTTTTTGATGTAGTGGCAGCTATTTTTTTTTTTTCTTTTTTTTTTTTTCTTATTCCCCTTTGCAAAATGGTGGCTGAAGTAAACGTGCCACAGAAGGTGCCCGGCTCTGATTTGATACCGTGCTGTGGCTGAAATCAGTGCGTACAGAAACGTTAGACCCTGCAAAACTTTGCGCAGCCTCCTGAGGCCCCTGAACTCCCTGAAGCGACGAGGGTGCCTCTCCCTGCGAGCTGGCAGGTGTAAAAGCAGGCAATAAGCGTGTTTTGCGACAGGTAGCGCGGGAGGAGGAAGGTGAGGGGACGTGAGCTGCTGTCCGTGCTCACGGTGTGTTGGTTGCGGGTCATTAATCGTGTGGGGCTTGATGATCCTGGCTCTCTTCTCCTTGGGAGGCTGGGTGCGGCGTGACCTGATGGTGCGGATAACGCCAGGCTGATCCTCTCCAAGCTGCTGCCCCGAGCGAGCCGCTGGCAATGCTGACGCCGACATCCTCCTCGGCAGTCTTGCGCAGTGCCGGCTGGTCCCGGGCGATGCTCGCCGTGGGGCACGCGGGAGCTTGGAGCGGCAGAGCCGGTGGGAAGCTGAGGAGTGGGGCGAGGAAAACCCCCCCAGGAGGGAGAAGCGCCCGTCCCCGCGGCCATGCCGGCGCAGCCCGTCCTTCCCTCCCCGCTGGCCCCAGGGCTCCTGCGGCGCCCTCGGGGGGTTTGTTGCGTACCAGTCTTCGCGAATCTGCAGAAAACGTGTTTCCGCTACAAAACTAAATGCCGCTTCCAGGCCAGTGCTCCCGTAGGTGGTGGGCTGGGGGCGTTCCGTGTGAGAAGGGCAGCCTTCTGGGGATGGAGGTGGGGAGTGTTCTCCCCCCCCGGCCCAGCAGCCCTGTAGGAGCTGAGTTTAACTTTCTTCTTTCTGTGCTTTTTGACCGGATCTGCGCATCCTGGGCTGAACTGGTCTGTCTGTCGCTTCCAGCTCGACCTGGCGGATCTGCAGAAGGAGCTGGATAAAAGCATGAGCGTGTTCCCCGAGAACCCCTCCGTCTGGGTGAAGGACCTGGCCGGCTACCTCAACTACAAGCTGCAGGCCCCCCGCAGCGACCCCACGCTCAGCCAGCACGCCCACGGTCAGTGCCCTGCAACCAGGGGGGGCTCCGGGGTGTCCCCTCTGCGTCGTGGAGCTGGGGGGCCGGCGATTCCCTGTGGCCTGGGGGTGGGGGGGTGACGGGGTAGCCGGGCACAGGGAGCGGTGCGGGATGGCACCCGGGAAGGAGCAGCCTCTGGCCGCCCCCCGCCCCTCCCAGGCAACGTTATGGAGCCGTTTAGGGTGGAAAAGAGCCGTAAGATCATGGAGTCAGGCCGTCTCTGCCCCAGCGGGAGGCTGGAAGGCGTTCAGAGCTGCGTGCTTTGCCAGGCTTATTTTGCACAGGTTTGGGAGTACAGGTTAAAGGACGGCTGGCTAAAGATGCGGTTTTTAGAAACGTCGGAGCAGACAGGACCAAACCAGTCACAGATGGGAAAGTGGGGCGGGGGGGGGAAATCTCCTGTTTTCACCTGAGACAAATCAGGTCGAGCCTGTCCCACAGTCCGGGCTCGTTCCCCGCAAACTGAGGTGTTTGGGTGTTTCTTTGCTTTTCTCCCCCTCCAAAGTCTTTTTTTCCTGTGCCAAAACTGTCTCAGGAAGCTTGGTAATGGAAAAGGCACAAGACTGGTTTTTATTCAACAAATAAAACTGGCATTATTTACTTGATTTTGGGTATCGCTACGGTTGACTTCCTTGGACTATAAGGCAGTAATATTGTCCACGCAGTTGGCAAATTAGAGACTTTCCGCGGTCACCCCTTTTCCATAAGGACGCGTGACCTGTGCCTACTGCTGGGCAATTCAGGAAAGCGCTCGCAGGTTTCCCCACTCGTCTTGAAAGAGAGATTCTGTCTGGATTTTCCTTTTCTGCAGGATCTGTTGGTCTACGCTTGCTTTGAGCACTTGTGGCGGGGGGGTGGCGGCGGGTGAAAGAGCAGAATATCTCCTCAAAAGCTGCGTATGTCGCGCAGCATCGACGTTAATCAGAAAGCAGCCCTTTATTGCTGAGTTAGATGGGTCCAACGTAGAACAACTGAGAAAGAAGTCGCTGGCTGAGGGTGTGGTGTGTGAGGACAAGGTGCCTGAAAGTCTCCCAAAGGGACGCTCAAACTCTTCCTCCCGTGTGCTGCTCCAGACTACCCGTACTGCCTGGTGAGCAAGGAGCTGAGGAGCATCATCCGGGCCCTGCTGGGAAGGTCCTCCAGCGTGCTGGAGCTCTTCTTCGACCACTGCGTTTATACCATGCTGCAGGAGCTGGACAAGACCCCAGGTGAGACGCGGCGGGTGCGGGGTTGGGGCACCGACATGCCGTTGCGCTGTGCCTGGGCCAGGGCTGTCTCACCGCGGGGATGCTGCTGCCGTTTTAGGAGCTCTCCTGAGCTCCTCTGCCGAGAGGGTGACAGGGAAAACTCCTTCTGTGCATCTCGTGTGCCATGAGGGGCTGTTCCTGCCCCGCGGCTCGTCGGCGTGGTGCTGCCGAGGGCTTGGGGCTGGAGGAGCCGGGGCAGGCGACGGTACGAGCCCGGCACGGTGCTGCAGACCGAAGGGTACGTGGTGGAAAACGCCCTTCTGAGGGGCACGCTGTGGCGTGCGGCGCGTTAAAAGGACTGTAGTTCCGATATTTGTCCGTCAGAGTCCCAGGACTTTCACCGATTTACTATTGGAGTCCCAGCAAAGGACTTTCACTGAGTCGGATTCACAAATAACCACAATTAGTCTAGCAAAAATAGTAACAGTTCCGATATTGGTTTGTCAGAGTCCCGCCAAAGGACTCTAACTGAATCAGATTCACAAATAATCGAAATCACATTTTATTGAGAGCGACAGAAACAGACTTGAGATTGCCGTTGATAAATTCACTAACTACAATAGCGCTAATTAATTAAGGCTGGCAAAACCAACGGTAGTGCGACAGCCGGGGGTGCCGTTCCCCAGAGGGTGAAGGCGCGGCGCTGGCCCGGCACGGCGTCCCTGCCTGGGCGGAGGGAGAGAGCGCGGCCCCTCGGCTGCTCCCTCGGGTATCAAGTCCCTTCTCTCCCAATTTAACAGTCATTTTCTCCATCCTTTTATCCCCAAAATTACGCGGTTTCCCTCCCCTAGGTGACACGTAGTATGATTTGGGTGGAGAGACGAGTGCTGTAGCCGGGTATGTTTAGCGTGAGCTCTAAAACCTTCGTTAGCATATGCAGGGTGTCAGCTTTAACGTGCATCTCACGGGGATGAGGCACAGGTGAGTTATCGGGCACGGTTGCCTCTGGAGGTGAAAGCCGGTTAGTTGCCGTGCTGTGGCGGGGGTGTGCCCTGCCGGGGGGGTCCCCTCCTGTCCTGTTTGTGCCCCCAGCACCGGGCACGCGGTGCTGGAGGGGTCTTTGGGCGGCCAGAAGCAGCGTCCTGAACCACGGCGATGGCTTTCAGCCGCCTGTCAGGCACAAACCTGAAATTCCCCTTTCCGTACCACGCTGTCAGACGTCTCCTGCCCCACGCGGGGTGTTTGTTTCCATCACAAAACCCCCAAAACTGATCAAAACGACGGAGGGGAGCAGCACGGAATAGTCGTTAGGCAGCTCGAGGTGCTGCTTTGCTGTGGGGGTTACCTTCGTGTGTAATTCGGGAGGACGCGGGGCTGCCGCAGGGTCGGGGCTGCCACAGGGAGGCCCGAGGGGCATCGTGGGCTAGTGTGACCAGTGCGTCTGGCATGAAAGATGGGTGCGCCCCGGGAGACAGTCGTGGTGGCAGCGGGACCGTGCCGGAGAGCAGGACCAGCCGGCAGGGTATCCAGACCTTCTTGGGGGGCTACCAGCCCCTGCTGAGGGGGCAACCAGCCCCTGCCGTGGCCACGCCGCCCATCCCGGGGGCCAGCAGAGCTGGAGGGGGTCACTGGATGGCACCTGAGAGCCATGGGGGTCCCCTGAACCCCCCTCCTCATTTGAACCTGAACAAGGGGGAATGGAGCCCTGGGAAGCTCCCAGACGCGGGGCCGTGCCTGCCGCTGCGGTGGCAGAGCTGGGCCGGGGGGGCTTTGGGAAGCTGCCGGTGGGGGTTTCCGAGGGCCTGTGGGGTCCGTCCCGCTCCTGCAGGTGGGGGGTGGCCAAGGAGGGGGTGGGACCCACGGCACCGTGGTGGGGCTCCTGTGGGGGGTTCGTTATCGGGTGAGCGGGGCGGGGGGTCGTCACCCTCTGCCTTCTGGGGGTGTCGCGGGGGGAGGGGGCGATCGGAGCGTGCCGTGGCTGAGGGGGCCCCTCTGTGCTGTGTTCCAGGGGAGTCTCTGCACGGGTACAGGATCTGCATCCAGGCGGTGCTCCTGGACAGGCCCAAAATCGCCACCATGAACCTGGGCAAGGTGAGCTGCTCCCGAGGGTGAACCGGCGCTGCTGCTGCTGCTGCTCCCCCCGCCCCGAGGGTCCCCCGGAGCGGCCATTCCTGTTCACTGGAATTCCTGTGGGAGCTGCCGGTGTTGCCCCATGCACGGAGCCCTTGTGCCTCCCCATGCTCGCGGTGCAGAGGGACCAGTATCCCCAGTACCTCCCCTGCTCCCCACGTGCGCTGGAGCCGCTGTAAGCGCTGATGTCCCGCCATGTCTTCTCTCTAAAGACCTTGTCCGAGGCTCGTGCTGCCTCTCGGCTGCCCTCGGAGGGAGCGGGACGCGTTCCCCTTGTCTGGGGCAGGAACGAGGGTTTTGGGGTCCGTCCCCTGCGAAGCAAATGGCCGAGTGGGTGATGGCCGTGGCTCGGCTGCCCCCCGGCACCGCGCGGTGCTGGCAGCTCCGCTCCCCCGGGGCTGGGGTCTGGGGCTCCAGGCCTCGCCTGGCGTGAGGCTCGTCTCAATTAACGCGTCTCCTCTTCCCCCCAGTACCTGGAGGTGCTGCGCTCCCACCAGAACAGGCCAGCGAAATGCCTGACCGTCCTCTGGGCGCTGGGACAGGCCGGATTCACGGACCTCCACGAGGGCCTGAAAGGTGAGAGCTGGGACAGGCGGACGGCCCCCGGTCCTGCCCATGGGGGTCTCTCGGCTCCCAGCGGTGTCTCTGCTGGGGCGCGGGGTCTGCTTCAAAACACCCCGTCCCGCTGCTGAAACGCCGGAGGGGGGCTGCAGTGCCGGGGGGGTCCTGGGGGCAAACGGCTCTAGGGGACGCCTGGGGACACCCCAGCGAGGGCACACCAGGCCCATCAGATACCTGTTTGGGAGCAGAACCACAGAATCGTTCAGGTTGGAAAAGACCCTTGAGACCAAGGCTCAGAAGGCCACCAGCATCCTGGCCTGTGTCAGCACCAGCGTGGCCAGCAGGAGTGGGGCAGTGACCGTCCCCCTGGACTGGGCACTGGGGAGGCCCCACCTCGAGGGCTGTGTCCAGGTTTGGGCCCCTCACGCCAAGAAAGACCTTGAGGGGCTGGAGCGTGTCCAGAGAAGGGCAACGGAGCTGGTGAGGGGTCTGGAGCACAAGTCTGGTGAGGAGCGGCTGAGGGAGCTGGGGGTGTTCAGCCTGGAGAAGAGGGGGCTGAGGGGAGACCTTCTGGCTCTCTGCAGCTCCCTGAAAGGAGGGGGTAGCCAGGGGGGGTCGGGCTCTTCTCCCAAGGAACAGGCCATGGCACAAGAGGAAACGGCCTCAAGTTGCGCCAGGGGAGGTTTAGGATGGATATTGGGAACAATTTCCTCCTGGAAAGGGTTGTGAAGCATTGGAAGAGGCTGCCCAGGGCAGTGGTGGAGTCGCCATCCCTGGAGGGATTGAAAAGCCGGGCAGACGTGGTGCTGAGGGCCATGGGGTAGTGTCAGAGTTGGGTCGATGGTTGGACTCAATGATCTGAAACGTCCCTTCTAACCCAGGGGATTCTATGGTTCTATGATCACTGAGTCCGGCCACGTGGTGCCCTCACCTCGGTGTCGGGGCTCGCCGCGGGGCGTGATGCCACCGGCTGCTCCTGACCGGTCGTTACGCCTCGTGCGTGCCTCCGTTCCTCAGCAACAGACGTTAAAGGTGGGTCACCACCGCAGGAGGGGAGTCACCGGTGCTGAAATGTTTATTGAGGCACCAGCACGAGGTGTTCGGGGTGGTGACACGGTGGAGCTGCGTGAAGCGGTTAATTATTTTCGGGGAAGCTGGAGATGTTGCAAGAAGCACGTTCCGTACAGCAGGGTGAGCTCAGGCCTCCTGGCGGCCCCTCCGCAGGGACAGAAACTGCCCTTTCGGCATCACCTTCCCCCGGCTGGGACAGGGAAATCGCTGGATGCCAGCAGGAATTGTCCTGCCTGGAAAGAGAGGGAGCATGGCGCCCTGCCGTCCCTCTGACAGCAGAGCCCTGCGGCCCTTCCCGAGGGATCTCGCCATCTGCCGGGCGATTTGAGTGGGGAAAAGGAGCGATGGAGCGCTCGTGATGGTGGAAGCAGCGTGTGGCAGGGCTGGAGAGCCCTCGGTGTCCCCTGGGACGTGGGGGCACGGCCGCAGCCCCCCTGCTCCCCGCTCTGACCCCCGACTCTCTCCGCAGTGTGGCTCGGCGTCATGCTCCCGGTGCTCGGCATCAAGGCGCTCTCCCCGTACGCCGTTGCCTACCTGGACCGTCTGCTGATGTGAGTTCCGTTATCGGGGTGTCTTCGTTAAGAGGAGCGAACGCTGGGTGCGGGGTGTGGGTGGGAGGGTGCCCGGCAGCGGGTGTGCGGGCCCCGCAGAGCCTGCAGCGGTGGCTGTGCCCTGCAGGTCGGGCTGTCCCCGGTCTCTGCTGGCTGCCTGTTGTGTCCGGTGTCTCGACAGCAGTCGTGGCACCTCCTGGCCGCCTCTGCTGCCTCCGTGGCCGCTGGTTCCACTGCGGCTCTATGGAAACGCTGGGTTTCTGCACAGGTTTCCTCTCCTCCACTGCTGGTGCCTTTCCTAAAATGGGGCAGGGGGGTGGTGGAGGGGGGCAGAGCCCTTCCCGCTCGTCCCAGTGGCCTCCCCACGGCTGATGAGCAGCTGAGCTGCCCATGGCTCCGGCTGCTGGCGGGACGGGGTGCTCTGGTGCCGCGGCAGCGCCGGTGCAGCCCTGTGGGCACCCTGTGCAGGGACAGGCATCCCCAGTGCCGACGTGCCCCATCTCCTGCCCCCGGCGTGTCTGGGAGAGCGTGGTGGTGCCCGTGCCTGGAGGGACGGGGCTCCGAGGAGCAGGGCCGCCGTTGCTGCTGGCTGCTGCGGTGCACAGGCACAGTGGGGCTCCTGGCTGCGGCGAGAGGCGCTGGCAGCGTCCTCCATCATGGGCAGGCGAATTTGTCCCTGCGAGGAGAAGGGGGGTGGCGTTTGACTGGGGGTCAAGACAGACCTGCTGGCCTTTGCACTGGTTATGGCAACCACCATCTCCGGCATTGCCGTTTCGGCGCAGTGTAAGGGAGCTGGGTGTCACTGCGGTGGCTCCGGCACCCAGGGTGGAAGGGAGCTTGGTGCCATGGCGCGGGCGGCTGGAACCGGGGGAGGTCAGGATTGGCTTCACAGCAGGCACCGAGGGGCATCCCCTGCCCTTCCAAAGGGTTCAGGGGGTTTTATTAAGCTTTTTTTCCTGCTTCACAGTAACAGGAACGGTGCATTTGGTTTTGCCAGAGGATTTTATGGAGGTTCGTTGAGCCAGAATTCACAGTTCCTCCCGGTCTTTCTGAACCGTTATTTAATTAGTTTTCTGCAATCTGGTTTCTCTTCTTTGACTGCGTTTCACTTACCGGCAGCCCCAGTCACAGCCCGCCAGACCTCTGTTGTCTGCAGGCTCTTGAGGAGGGGGGAAAAAGAGCCTGTGAACGCGTGTGTGTGACGGCAGCAGCGGGTGCGAGTGCCGCCCCCGGCTCCGTCCATGGGAAGGGCTCCCACAAACCCCCTTTGTCCTCTCTGTGCTTTGCCAATGGGGCCAGGAACCAGCGTGTGCCGGAGCGGTGTGTCCTGCCGAAGGGAAACAGGTGCCAGGACGAGGGCGGCTCTTCCCTCCCGGCCTGCGTTCGGTCACCGGCGCCTCTGTCGCAGCTCACGGGGAATTTTTTTTCCCACCGCGCAGGATGCACCCGAACCTGACCAAAGGCTTTGGTATGATCGGACCCAAGGATTTCTTCCCCCTCCTGGACTTTGCCTTCATGCCCAACAACTCACTGCCACCCAGGTATGCCGGCACCCCCCGGTACGCCCCGCTGCGGGCTGCGTGCGGGGCTTGCAGCTCCACCGTCCCCGCGCTGGCCGCTCGCCGCAGCCCCGGTGCCGTCTGCCCTCAGCTTGCAGGAGCAGCTGCGGCGGCTCTACCCTCGCCTGAAGGTGCTGGCGTTCGGCGCGAAGCCGGAGACGGCGCTGCACACCTACTTCCCCTCCTTCCTCTCCCGAGCTACGCCCAGCTGCCCTCCCGCCATGAAAAAAGAGGTGAGCCCTGAGCCGGGGGGTGCGTGGCCACAGGACTGCCAGCATGGCTTGTGGTAGCCCTGGTGCGCCAGTGAGGGGGGACAGTTGAGCGGGTCCTGTCCTCCCTGCCCCACCCGCTGCAGTGGGCGCAGGGCTGTGCTGTCCACTGGCCCGGCTACCTGGCATGGCTGGGCACTGGCCACCACTTGGGTGGGCTCAGATCCACCGTGCTGAGGATGGAACGGGCAGGTGCCAGTGTGAGATCGCGGTGGGAGCGTGTCCTGGTTTGGGAGGGAGTGGGACCTTCCGGGGAGGATGGCGTTTGGGAGCCAGGGCTCCTGCCACCTGCAGCCAGGCTCTGAGAATGCCGGACCCCTGAGTTCGGTGCCCAGGAGCCAGTGGGTTTGGGGGGTGGTTGGCTCTGCTGGCATAGAGCCCGGGGCAGGGTGTGTTCGATGGGGCAGGGTGTGTTCGATGCGCCAGACCGAGTGACACACGTGTCACGCTGGGGACAAGGATTGGGTGTGACGACCTGCTGTGCTCTCCTTTGCAGCTCCTGACCTCCATGAGCCAGTGCCTGAGCCTGGACCCCCTGAGCTTCAGCGTCTGGAGGCAGCTCTACACCAAGCACCTCTCCCAGTCCAGGTCTGTGCCTGCTCCCGGCGGGGCGAGCGCCAGCCTGATGGCCTTTAGGAGCACGTTGAGTTACTTCTGGGTCCCCCTGACCGAGCCTTGTGTCCTCTTTGTCCCCGCAGTTTGCTTCTGAACCATCTGCTGGAGTCCTGGGACAGCAGCAGCAAGAAGGTGGGAGCTGTGGAAAGGAGGAATTAGGTGGGGTGGGGAGGCAAACGTACGCGTGCGGCTGCGGGAGGTCCCTGTACGAGCAGCGTCCCCGGGGAACCTGTGTGTGCTCAGCCAGGTCTGCCAGCAGGCGCGTGTGCCTACGGGCTGGGGAGCCAGCGCTGTGTCCCCCCGCCGCTGCCCGCAGCCCTTGGTCTCAGCGCAGGAGCGCGGGAGGTGTCCCCATGGTCCGATCCGTCCCTCAGGTCCTCAGTGTTCCTGCCCGTCGCCGCGGTGCTGGGCTGTGTGGGTGCGCGGTGCCGCCGGCACGTGGTGCCAGGGCCCCGATGCAGCTCTCGTTTTCCCCAAGGTGCGTCAGTCGCTGCAGGAGACGGTTTGCTCCTTCAAGGTAACGAACGAGGAGCTGGCGGCCAGAGGGCCCAGCAGCGACCAGGACGTGGCTGCCTGCGATGCCGCCTGCAAGGTGAGCCCCGGGATGGGATGGGACGTGCCCGGTTTCCCGGTGTGAGCCAGCGGCCGGATTTCAGCGCCATGCTGGGGTTGTGGTTGGCTGCTCCTGCCGCCGGCACGTGCCAGGGGCCCTGCAGCGGCGCATCTGCAGGACACGCCGGGGACAGATGGTGCTTGGCCCTTGTCCATCCTCCCAGCTGCTCGGCAGATGACACTGGTTTCCACTGGGAAGGCGGGGTGAGCGGTGAGGGCAGCCCGAGGGCGGTGCGGCCGCGCGGTGACGGGGCCTCGTCTTGTCCTCCCGCCTGCCAGGAGCTGCTGCGGAGGATGAAGGGCCAGGGCTTCCCCTGGTCTCGGCTGCTGCTTGTCCTCCTGGTCTTCGCCGCTGGTTTCGTCCTGCACGACATCCGGATGCACGGCTCCTTCCAGGGTGAGGTGGTGCCTTTGCTCGTGGCTCTGCAGAGACGTGGAGGAGCGTCCCTGGCGATCCGTGACCCGAGGGAAGCCCCCACAGCCCTGCCTGTGCCGCTGGCTGCCCATGGGCTGTGTTGGGCTGGATGTTCCCGGCAGGTTGTGCAGACAGACCCCCTGCCTGTCCCCTCTCGGGAGGGTTTCCCCCGAGCCCAGGTTTTCCTCTCTGCTCTGAGTTTTTGTCCCATCCCAGAGCATTTCCCGAGCCGTTGTGCAGGGCAGCTCGGGCCGTGCGTCCCCGGAGAGAGGCCTCGGGGACAGACTGAGCCCACGGCTCCCGCAGGCGCCGGACAAAGGTTTGCTCAGGGAATGTCTCTTCTCTCCTCCAGCCTCCTCCTCCGCCCGCCTGCTCCGCTCCTCGGGCGTCCTGCCGGCTTCGCAGGTGGCCTGGCAGAAGGTCTCCCACTGCTGCCTCCAAGGCTACCGGTGAGTGGCAGCGGCGCTGGCGGCAGTGTGTGTCGGGTGGCGTGAAGCTGTTGATGTGGTGCGGAGCCGTCTCTGTGCGGAGCCCGTTTTGCTGGGGGCTGTTCCCCAGCTCTGCCTGGAAGGGCTTTGCAGCTCAGCTCTTGTTCCCCGCTTCCCTTGGCCGGTGGCAGTGGCTCCAGGTAGCCGTGTGCCCGTGGCTCCGTGGCGGTGCTGGCGCTGCCCTCGGCGCTCGCTCTCTTCCAGGTGGCTGGAGCGGACCCTGCCCATCTGCGGCTCCCAGGCGGTGGCCATCCTGCAGCCGCCGCTGGAGCTGCTTTGGGCGAAGACCGTCGAGGTGGCCCTGTCCCTGTCCCAGCAGTGCTCCTCCCTGCTCTCCTGGGCCCACGGCAGCCTGCCCTGGGTCACCGAGTGGGTAAGAAGGATGCGCGGTGCCAGGACGCCGGGGGAGAGATGAGGGATGCTGGCATGGCCGCAGCCTGTAGGGGCTTGCGAGGCTGAGGAGCCTGTGTCGGGGGCTCCTGCCGGGTGGGAACAGGGGGGCGGGAGGCCCAAAGAAGGAAAGCGTTGTCTCTGTCGCTGCTCCTGCCCCGGCCGTGAGCTGCGAGACCCCCGGCGCTGGTGGGTCTGGGGAGGGGGAGGCACGGCAGCAGGTCTCCGATGCCGTTCTCCCCCGGCCATGGCTGGTGCTACCCCAGCCCTGAGCGTGACCGTGTCAGCTCAAAGACAACTCGCTGCCTTCCTGAAAATCAGCGGTTTGGTGGAAGGGGGGGGTGCCTTTAGCATCCCTCTCTGGTGGAGACGGGCCGTGCGTGAGCCGAGCGGTGAATGTGGGGAGGGCTGGAGCACGGAGAGGAGGCGGGGGGGTGATGCCCAGCCGATTGCAGGACAGCCTGGTTCAATGGAGCCTCCGTCGCGGGTACCCAGGACACGGGGCTCCTCGGGGTACCCAGCCGCGGCTCTCTGTCCCCGCAGCTGCAGTCCCGGGTGCCGGAGTCGCTGCTGCATTTCGCCGAGTGCGTGAGGGAGCTGCTGCTCTTCCTGCTGCGGAGCTGCCTCTTGCCGCTGCTGGAGTGCGCGGCCGCCGCGCTGGAGCGGGGCTGGCAGCACTGCCTGGACTCCTGCAAGTGAGCATCCCCCATCCCTGCCCGGGGTGGCAGCAGCGTCTCCCCCTGTGTCCTGGCTCGGGGAAGGGGGGGTGGTCCTGGTCTGGCTCTGGCCGGGGGGCTGGGACATGGCGCTGTGGCTGTTGTGGCGTTTGCCACCCCCTCTTTGCCCCCGTCCCTGACTCCTGTGGGTGTCCGAGCTGAGCGTCACCCTCCTGCAGCCGCAGGGAGGTGGGCAGCAGCCGGGCAGTGCTGGCACGGGCAGGGCACCTGCCTGCCGTCACCGCAGGACCCGCTCCTTGTCCCCTCCTGTCCCAAGGTGAGGGACCAGGGAGCCGGAGCTCCCGGGCAGGGCCATCCCCAGGGGATTTGGGACATCTCAGGGCAGCGCTCGGGGTTCACGTCAGATTTGGGGAGACCTCGGGCACCGCTGCCTGCTGGAGGGGCTCCGTGTCCCCCCCGGGGCTTGTGATGCTGGGGGGGGCGGGGGGAGCCGGCCCGTTCCCTGCGTGTAACCCCCCCTCCTCCCTTTTCCAGCGGAGAAGTGTCGTGGGACTGCGTGAGGGAGCACCTGACCAGCTTCACTTATTCCTCCTGGATTTATCTGCAAAACACCACCCTAGCCGTCAAAAACTGGGCCTTGGCTATGATTTCCGGACACTGAGAGCGCCGCTCTCTGGAGCAGTGTGGGGACACGGTCGCGGCATCTCCCGATGCTCCGGCCGCCGAGGAGCGTCTCCGCGGGATGGAGATGCCGAGGGCGACGCGCGCGCGGGGACTTTGGGCTCAAATCGGGGCTTTTTGTCTATCCTGGGAAACACCCACCCGCCCTGGGTTTTTCCTCACCCCGTGAATTGGCTGTGGCTTTCCCTGTCCCACCGTGTCCCTCCTCTAGGTCTGAACCGGGAGAGCCACCCCCGGACCCCTGTTACCCCCCTCAAGGCATCGGTGGGGGTGGGGGGGGGTACGCGGACACCTCCCCTCCCCCCTTTCCCACGGGTGAATGAACCGGACTCATCATTTTTTTTTCTTTTTTTTTTTTTTTTTTTCCTTCCCCCCCCTCTCTCTTTAATGAACGCGTGTGCTTTCGGAGGATGCCCGAGGGGTGGGGGCTGTGCAGCACCTCCCCCCTCAACTGCCCACCTTTTGCGGGGGGGGGGCGGGTCTGATGCAGGGGGGAAAAAGCACCGATTGCTGCAATGGCCACCCCCCGCCCCGGGGGTCCCCCCCCCCTCCCGCCTCCCGGGACGGTGCTAAGCACCGTCCCGGGAGGCGGGAGGGGGGGGGGACCCCCGGGGCGGGGGCGTGTAGGGGGTCTCCGGTGGGAGCTGGAGGGTCAGCACAGGGGTGGCTTACCCAGTAGAGCGTTGGCTTGGCATGAGGGAGGTCGTGGGTTCGATACCCGCCCCCCGACGATTTTTCTCCCGCAAAGGGAAGGCGTGTTTGGGGGGGTGTGTTTGTATGGGGGGTGCACATGTGCGTATACACGTGTGTTCTCATGTACGTATGTGCTTGTTGACGTGTTCCCATGTACATGCATGTGCGTGTGTGTTCTTATGTACATGTGTACCCAAGTGTGGGCATGCGTGCGTACATAGGTGTGCGCACACGTGTATGTGTATGTTTGCATGTACGTGTGTGTGTGCACAGGTGTGTATATAGGTGTGTACGCGTGTATGTCTCTATATGCAGGTGTGCACACGCGTGGTTGCATACATGTTTGCGTGTCTGTGTGTGTGCATACGTGTCTGCACGTACACGTTACGTACGTGCGCGCGCTTACACGTGCGGAGATGCAGGCGTGTGCGTGATGTGCGCGCGAGCACACACCCGTGCGTATGAACGGACAGGCGCGTGCACGCGCGTGTGCCACGTGTCTGTGCGCGCCCGTACCCGCGTGAGCACACACGTGCCCCGCTCAGCCTGCGCGGGCGCTCTGCGCGCGGGCGCATACGCGAAGGGGCGTGGTCACGAGGGGGCGCGGCTTGACGCGGGCGCGGCCAGGAGGGGGTGTGGTCGCGGCCGCCGCCGAGGCGCCGTCCAATGGGCGCGTGCGTTGCTGGGGAGCGGCGGAGCCAATGGGCGCGCGCGGTGCTGTTGCCCGGCGGCGCGGCGGCCGGGCCGGGGCGATGTGCGGGCCGCGGCGGCCCGGCAGCCATGGAGATCCGCTGCGGCGGGCTGCTCTTCAGCTCCCGCTTCGACTCGGGCAACCTGGCGCACGTCGAGCAGGTGGGGCCGCCCGGAGCGGGGGGCGGCGGGGGTGGGCCCGCGGGCTGCGGCGCCGCGCTGCCCCCCGCCGACTATGAGTTCAACGTCTGGACGCGGCCCGACTGCGCCCAAACCGAGTATGAGAACGGCAACAGGTAACGGCGGGGCTGGGAGAGCCCAGGGGGCTTTGGAGACCGGCTGGGGGTGGGCACGGGGGCCTGTGGAGAGGGGCCGGAGGGTCCTGGGGGACGGCTGGGATGGGGGCATGGGGACAGCTGGGGGGGCCGGGGGTCGGTTGGAGAGGCCGGGGGATCCCAGGGGGCTTGGGAGAGGGGCTGGAAGCTCCTGTGAGGCTTTGGAGGGGGACTGGGCGTGGGCACGGGGGGCTGTGGAGAGGAGCTGGGGGTCTCCGAGGGCAGCTGGAGGGGCTGGGTGGTCCCGGGTCCCGGGGGAGTAGTTGGCAGGGTCTGGGATGCCCTGGCAGAGGGGGCTCACGGTGTCTGTGCGCCCGCCCCGGGATCTGGCAGGTTTTTGGTGGGGGGGACACCGATAAGGCTGGGTGGAGAGGTTGGGGGTCTCGGGAGGGGGGACTGGGGGGCTCAGGGACCCCAGGGCAGGGGCTGAGCCGTCGCTGCTGCCCCTCCCCAGGTCCTGGTTCTACTTCAGCGTGCGGGGGGGGGCCCCGGGGAAGCTGATCAAGCTGCACATCCTGAACATGAACAAGCAGAGCCGGCTGTACTCCCAGGGCATGTCCCCCTTCGTGCGCACCCTGCCCGTGCGGCCCCGCTGGGAGCGCATCCGCGAGCGGCCCAGCTTCGAGGTACGGGCAGAGGGGTGGGGGGGAGGCAGGGAAGGGACCCCGTGTTCAGGGTGTGGGCAGCTCTGGGGACACAAACAGCCCTCACTCACCACTCTGGAGTGACCTCCAGTCTCCCATGGCAGGGCAAGCAGCTGATTTGTACACTGGCAGCCCTCAGCAAGTTTGTGGGTGACACCATGCTGAGTGGGGGCAGTGACACGCCTGAGGGATGGGATGCCATCCAGAGGGACCTGGACAGGCTGGAGAAGTGGGTCCCTGTGAACCTCATGAGGTTCAACCAGGCCAAGTGCAGGGTCCTGCCCCCGGGTCGGGGCAACCCCCGGTGCCAGCCCAGGCTGGGGATGGAGGGATGGAGAGCAGCCCTGAGAGAAGGGCTTGGGGGTGCCGGGGGGGGAGAAACCGGCCATGAGCCGGCACCGTGCGCTGGCAGCCCAGAACCCCCCCGCAGCCTGGGCTGCATCCCCAGCAGCGTGGGCAGCAGGGCGAGGGGGGGATTCTGCCCCTCTGCTGCGCTCGGGGGAGACCCCCCTGCAGTGCTGCCTCCAGCGCTGGGGCCTTGGCACAGGAGAGGCACGGAGCTGTTGGAGCGGGGCCAGAGGAGGCCCCGGAGATGCTGGGAGGGCTGGAGCCCCTCTGCTGGGAGGACAGGCTGAGAGAGCTGGGGGGGTTCAGCCTGGAGAAGAGAAGGCTCCGCGGAGACCTTCCAGCCCCTGCCAGTCCCTCAAGGGGCTCCAGGAAAGCTGGGGAGGGACTCTGGAGCAGGGAGGGGAGCCACGGGACGAGGGGGAAGGGTTTTACATGGAAAGAGGGGAGATTTGGATGAGATATTGGGAAGAAATCCTTTGGTGTGAGGGGGGTGAGCCCCTGGCCCAGGTTGCCCAGAGAAGCTGTGGCTGCCCCATCCCTGGAGGGGTTCAAGGCCAGGTTGGCCGGGGCTTGGAGCAAGCTGGGCTGGTGGGAGGTGTCGCTGCCCAGGGCAGGGGGTGCCACTGGGTGGCCTTTAAGGCCCTTATAACTCAAATCACTCTGTGATTCTGTGAGTCCAAGGGAGAGGGTGGGGGGTTAATGCCAAAGCCTCTTCCCAGGGCTGAGCACTCAGGAGAGGAGGGCCCAGCCACTCTCTTCTCCGCTGGCCAGCTGAGGCTGGGGCACAGGCCCTTGCTGGGTGATTTCCCTGTTGTGTGACAGGGCAACCACAGAACTGCTCTCGGAGCACACCTGGGCCTTCCCTTCCCGTTTGTCCATTGTCAAAGTGGCCGCTAAAGGGCTATTCATGGCGAGGTGAACCGAGGGGAGCGGTGCGGGCCACCAAGCAGTGGGGGAGAGCCTAGGGAACCGAAACCAGCAGGAATGGCTGCGGCAGTGGGTTGACTCTCACAGCCCCATTGGGCCTCGAACAGGATTTGCTGGTCTTGGGGTTTTCTGTCTTTGGTCTGGTAGGAGCTGCCTGGGGGAGTCAGTTCCGGGCACTCTGGGTCGTCCTTGTTGCAAGCAGCAGCCCCCCCCAGCATGTCCCCCCTTCTGCCCCATGGAACAGGGGCCGGAGAGAATCTCTCATCCCCTGGCTCAGGACCAGACAATGCTCGATTTGGCCCATGCCAGTGCCAGGGAGAGACGTGACGTACAGCTGAGCTTTGCAGCGCTTGTTAACTCTGCAAAGTGTGCCAAGACAGGGCAGTTCTTGTTGAGTCTCTGGGCACTGGCGGGTGGCACAAGGACCAGAAGGGACCCCCTGGGTTTCCCAGAGAGTTCTGCCCCAGAGCTCGTGTGTGGTGAGGGTTCGGCGTTCCTCCTCCCTCCGGGGACCTGAGTGCTGTGCAGCGAGCAGGGAAAAAAGAGTTTGCAGGAAACAGCCTGGTGTTTGGGGGATCTGAGCGGAGCGGGCTGGGATGTCCTGGGAGCGCAGCTTTGAGAACCGCACGGTTAGAGAAGGGCGAGCGGCTGCCAGCACCACCTGGTGCAGGGGGGAACGGTTGCGGCGGTGCCGGAGGAGAACCGCGGTGCCTGTGGTGGCCGTGGCTGCCTGGCCTGTGCCCGGGGGGTGGCTCTGCATGGCCTCGGCCGGCTGCTCCTGGGGCCGTGCCTCCGCTCAGCCTCTGCTTTGTGTCTGTCCCAGATGGTGGAGACGCAGTTTGTGCTGTCCTTCGTGCACCGCTTCCTGGAGCACCGTGGTGCCACCACCTACTTTGCCTTCTGCTACCCCTTCTCCTACACCGAGTGCCAGGAGATGCTGGCGCAGCTGGACGGCCGCTTCCAGGAGTGCAGGCACATGTCTCCCAGCAGGTGCGCGCCCCCGGCCCCCCGCTCCCAGCCCTCGCCCGCTTGGCTTTGCCCCCACAGAGGGAGCACGGTGTTGTCCGGCTCTGGCTGCAGGGGGTGTCCCAGCGCCCCCCCCGTAGTGCCTGGTGCTTGTGTCTCTGTGCCCCAGCTCTGCACGAGCAGCTGCAGCGGCTTCCCCCGAGCATGCGCTTCTGAGGGGCTTCCAGAGGGTCCATTATTGCTTTGGCTGGATCCCCCCGGCATTGCCAAGGGCAGGTTCCCAGCAGGCTGAGGAGGGGCTGTTACAGATCTGCAGCCCTCGGTTTAAGCAGGGGGTGTTCTCGGGGGCCAAGACCTCATTTGCTTTCACCCTCCTGGCTGCGGGAAGGTGGGGGCATCTCTCTCCCGCTGCTCCCTTCCCCTACGACTGCTGTCACAGAGGGAGATCTCGCCGCCAAGAGCCAGCCTTAGCTCCGGGCTCTGCGTGGATCGTGCTAGGAAGCTCCTCTGATCTCAAGAATTTATTCCCAGAAGTCAGAGGAGAACTTAGTGGCTGGCTGAGGGGACGAGAATGGAGTCAGTCTTCAGGTGTCTGTGGGTAGCTCTGTCCCGCAGCCCCTCCTGGCCCCAGAGGCTTTCCGTGCTGCGGGGCTGGGCTTGTAAACACCTCTTCTTAGGCAAGAGGCGAGCAGTGGTTTATTGGAAGGTGTTTGTTCTTAAATTGTTTTGCGATGGAGAACTATGAGAACTCGAAACCTGGCAGGCCGTCGGGAGGGGTGTGACGGCGATATTGTCGTCCCTGTGGGTCAAACCCGCCTTCGGATGGGAGGTTCCTAAGGCCCTCGGGATGGCTGCAGGGTTGGTGGTCCTGACCGACTGCTTCCGCAGGGGGCCCCCGGCGCAGCCCCCTGCACTGCGCAGGCGGGTCGTGCTCCCTTCTGCGTGACCGTTCCATCGAACCCCGGGGCTGGGGCCGGCTGTCGGGGACCCCACGCACACCTCGCTGCCGAGGGTGGGCTCCCGAAGGACGGGGGCTGCTGCCTCCCTGCTCACCCCGGCTGATGCCTGCACAGGCCTCAGGGGGGTGGCCTGGGCCGCCGCTCTTTCCTTGCAACGAGCCACTGCTCGGGAGCATTCGTGCTCCTGGCGGGCTCCCAGGGGAGCGGCGGTGGCCAGCCTGGCTGTGGGTGGCCACAGGCAGCAGGAGAGGGGTTGGCGGCTCAGGCCAGGCTGGGGCTGTTCGACTCCCAGGGAGCGTAGCGAGCAGGGACACGGTCCTGGATGGGCAGCTGGAGGCAGAGCTCAGGGCTCAGGCGTGGAGAGCGTCCCCTGCCCAACCGGGACCCCCCTTCGCTCCTGAAGGGTGTCTGTAGCAGCTGCCCCGGGGGAGGCCTGGCGTCCTGCCCCTCCGTCCCCGGCTCTGCTGCCCAGCCAAGCCGCTTTCGTCCCTGGAGGGGGAGCCTGTGCCCCCGCCAGGGCCGGGGCAGGCTGGCTGAGTGTCTCTCCTCACCCTGCAGCCCCCTTGACTCAGTCTATTACCACCGGGAGCTGCTCTGCCACTCCCTGGACAAGCTGCGCGTGGACCTGCTCACCGTCACCTCGTGCCACGGCATGCTGGAGAAGCGGGAGCCCCGGCTGGACAAGCTCTTCCCAGACACCGCCACGCCGCGGCCACGCCGCTTCGCAGGGAAGAGGGTGAGCTGCTGCACCGGCGTTGGGGATGGCGAGTGTGGCCAGCAAACTGTGACAGTCCCCGTGTCAGGGCCTTGCTGCCACCCTTCTGTCTCTGCCTTGAAGAGAGGGGAGCTCCTGGGGAGCTGGAGCATTAGACCAGGGGGAGCGTGGGGAGTAGAGTCTGTGAGATCCCGCACTGGGACATGGGAACCGGGAGCCTGCCAGGAGCATCCCCATCACCTCAGCACCGTGAAATGCCCTCTGGTAGCACCACACGCGTGTTCCTCAGGGCAAAAATTAGCATCTCATTTCCTAAGAGTTTTATTTTTATTTATTATTTTATTTAATGGTGTGAGGTTCAACAAGGCCAACTTGGGTCACACCAACCCCAGGGACACTCCAGGCTGGGGCAGAGTGGCTGGAGAACTGCCCGGTGGAAAAGGACCTGGGGGTGTTGGTCGACAGCGGCTGAGTATGAGCCAGCAGTGTGCCCAGGTGGCCAAGGAGGCCACCACCATCCTGGCCTGTGTCAGCACCAGTGTGGCCAGCAGGAGTGGGGCAGTGACCGTCCCCCTGGACTGGGCACTGGGGAGGCCCCACCTCGAGGGCTGTGTCCAGGTTTGGGCCCCTCACGCCAAGAAAGACCTTGAGGGGCTGGAGCGTGTCCAGAGAAGGGCAACGGAGCTGGTGAGGGGTCTGGAGCACAAGTCTGGTGAGGAGCGGCTGAGGGAGCTGGGGGGGTTCAGCCTGGAGAAGAGGGGGCTGAGGGGAGACCTTCTCGCTCTCTACAGCTCCCTGAAAGGAGGGGGTAGCCAGGGGGGGTCGGGCTCTTCTCCCAAGGAACAGGCCATGGGACAAGAGGAAACGGCCTCAAGTTGCGCCAGGGGAGGTTTAGGATGGATATTGGGAACAATTTCCTCCTGGAAAGGGTTGTGAAGCATTGGAAGAGGCTGCCCAGGGCAGTGGTGGAGTCGCCATCCCTGGAGGGATTGAAAAGCCGGGCAGACGTGGTGCTGAGGGCCATGGGGTAGTGGTGGCCTTGGCAGCGTTGGGTTGATGGTTAGACTCGATGATCTGAAAGGTCCCTTCCAACCTGGGCAATTCTATGGTTCTTTTCTGTCCCCCTCTCATTGCTGTTGCCCGTTAAGCTGTGCAGAAGCTGAGGGAGGGGCTGTACTTGGCTGTCAGCCCCTGCCTGTGGGGACAGGGACGGGCAGGGAGCTCCCACTGTGGCTGCACAGAGCTGGGGTGGGCGTCCAGAGGCTGCACGTGTGTCTCCTGCTGAGAAGCTCCCACCAAGAGAAGGGCTTTTCAGGAGGGGCTTTCCGCTGCCATTGCAGTCAGGCTTGTTCCTCACTCTGTGGGGTCACTTGGGGCTTTTCCCCACGGCGCTTATGCAGCTCCACTTCTCTGCTGCCCGCGCTCTGGTTTCTCTCGGTGGCAGGCTGTGGGGCGGCCGTCCCTGTCGTTTCGCACAGGGGTAACGAGCCTTGTTCCAAATGGGACCTGGGAGAGGCACTGGGCAAAGAAGCCACTGAAACTGTTGTATTACCACAGCCTGCAGCCCGTTGTCTGCTCCATGTGAAGGCCTTCGCCGTGCCTCGGGCGGCACGGTGCCTGGCTGCGGTGCAGTGGGGCAGCCCCAGGGAGCGTTTGGTCCCTCGGCCAAGCCAGCACCTCGGGGCAGGCAGGAACCTGCCCATCATCCCTGTCTGTTCATCCCCAGGTGTTCTTCCTGAGCAGCAGAGTCCACCCGGGAGAAACACCCTCCAGCTTCGTCTTCAACGGCTTCCTGGACTTCATCCTGCGGGAGGAGGACCCCCGCGCCCAGATGCTGCGGCGGATGTTTGTCTTTAAGCTCATTCCCATGCTGAACCCCGACGGGGTGGTGCGAGGCCACTATCGGTGAGTGAGCGCAGGATGCGGCTGCCGCTTCGCTGGGGCTCAGGCGGGGCTGATCTCCCGGTTTGGAGCCTGTGTGCGTTCTGTGGTGGCCAGGAAGGACAGTCCTGAGATCCTCCATCGGTAGAATGAGCCGAGGTCCACAGGCTGCCACAACCTCTCTCTGCTACCCCTGGGATCTGTGGCAAGGGCTGGGGGCTGTGGTTGCCTGCATAGGTCACCTCCTGGATGAGGGCTTTCTAGCTCCAGCGAGCAGCGCTGCCCTGTGCCTTTGAGGCACTCGGACACTCTCCTGTCCTTGCTGTCCATGGCGTGTCGGAGCCAGGCCAGCTTCAGGGAGGAGGGAGGTTGCTCAGGGCTCTGTCTGTCTCGCTGAGGCAAGTGCTGCATTGGGGCAGCGCCTCTGCCCGCTTGCCCGCGAGGAGTTGGTTTGGCCACTTGTCCTCCAGGATAGAGCCCAGGGCCTCGGCCGTGAGGAGGGAAGGTCGGGTTGGCTTTTGTGGAATGGACGGCGCTGCGCAAAGAACCTCACGTCGCCTCTGCTCTCTCTTCAGAACTGACTCCCGTGGGGTAAACCTGAACCGCCAGTATCTCAACCCCGACGCCGAGCTGCACCCTGCGGTGTATGGGGCCAAAGCTGTCCTCCTCTACCACCACGTTCACAGCCGCATCCTGCCGGGCTCTCCCGACTGGAGGACGTACGTCTCCCCGCTCGGCACCAGCTCGCTAAGCACAAAATCTTCCAACCATTCCATCCGCAGCAGCGCCTCGTCCCTGGAGCCAGCCCTGTCGGAGCTGGAGAAGGCCAATAACCTCCGCAACTCGCCCCGCAGCTGGCGTGCCAGCACCTACTTCAGCCCTTCTCAGGAACCCCGGCTCTCGGCAGCGCCCACTGCCGAGCCGGGCAGCAAGGACCAGGCTGTCTGGATCCTGCCATCGAGCCACGCCGTGGAGCACTGTGAGGAGGAGGCCAGGAGGCCTCCGTCAGCACCTCTCCCCGAAACCATCTTGCCCCAGGACAGCGGGCTGGCCTACTACGTGGATCTCCACGGCCATGCCTCCAAACGCGGCTGCTTCATGTACGGCAACAGCTTTCCTGACGAAAACGATCAGGTGAGGGCAGGGGGTGGGAGTACGGAGGCGCTGGGGCAGGCTGGGACCCTCCCACTGCTCTGCCCCCTCCCCAGGGTCCCGAGCGCTCCCTTTGCTGCTGGGAGAGGGGGTGGGAGGTCCCTGTCATGCCAGAAACTGGGCTCCCCGTCGGGACAGGGCTGGTGCCCGAGGAGAGGGCGCTGGGCTGGCTGTGCTCCTGGTGCTCGGTAGGGTTTGCTCCCCTCTCCCCTCCCAGGCCTGTGACCGGGGCAGCAGCAGCAGGTCTGGGCTTTCCCCCGGGAGCTGGCGTGGGCAGGACAGAAGAGCTGCCCCCTCTTCTCCTAAGGGATGAGAGGGTGGGCAAGAGCCCTGCCGCGGGGGTCCCTCCTCTCGTCAGGAGAGCCCAGCTGCTGCCTCTCCCGGCAGGGGCAGGCAGGGGCAGGCAGCATCCCCCAGGCAGGGCTCGGGCATGTGGGATGCTGGAATTGGGCAGAGCAGCCCCGGTGCATCCCAGAGCTTGGCCCTGGCAGTGCTGGAGCAGGACGAGTGGACAAGGGCTCCCTGCCTCCAAAGTCACCCGTGTTCACCTCTGCGCGGCAGGTGGAGAACATGCTGTTCCCCAAACTCATCTCCTTGAACTCGCCGCACTTTGACTTCACGGGCTGTAACTTCTCGGAGAAGAACATGTACGCCAAAGACAAGCGGGACGGGCAGTCGAAGGAGGGCAGCGGGCGGGTGGCCGTCTACAAAGCCTTGGGGATCATCCACAGGTAGGCGAACCTCCCCGCGCTCACTTGCTCGCCGTCCCTGCCAGCTCCCCTCCATCCTGGCAGGGGGTGGTGTAGCGGTGTCCTGCGCGGCTCCTCAGGGTTGGGGCTGGCCAAGAAGAGCGTCACGCTCGGTGCAGGCAGAGGCCGGGACCCGGCCGTGCCAGGTCCCGCTGCATTCCTGACCCGCAGGCCTGGCTCCTCGTCCTCCTTCCCATCCCTCCTGCAGCTGCTTGTCCTCGCTGTTGCAGAGCTGCTTGTGTGCAGCTTTCCAGAAGGAATCCTCCTCTTGCCCAGATGTTTGTGTTTGTATTGAGCTGTAATTAAAACCTGTCGTAATGGGCTCAGCTTCCCCAGACCTCGCATGTGAGACTCCAGCCCCAGGCAATCCGTGATTCTGGGAGTTGGGGATATTTGTGTGACCCGTAGCAGCTGTGTGCCTCTCTCCAGCGTCGGCTGGGATATTTTTGGCCTGTTTCTGTTGTGGTTGCTGGGAACATAAAAACGGATGAACTAATGAGACCAACAGCCAGTTTTACCCTATTTGTCCCCAGTGGCAGCCAGTCGCAGATGCCAAGGAGGCGTACAAGCAGAGAAGTGCGTAATGCCTCTTGAGGAGACGCTGCGCTCCCCGAGCATGTGTGGTTTGAGGAAATGGGGAAGCAGGGCCGGGCTTCCCACCCGAAGCCCCTGCACCTCCTCCCTGGTGAAGAGCTGCTCCCTGCGGCTGCGCTTTCCTCGCTGGCTTAGGCTGGTGTGGGACCAGGCTCCGGCAGAGCTGGTGGCTCCCGCCGCTCCTTTCTCTCCCCCGTTTCCCCAGCACTTCGTGTGCTCCTCTGCTTCTCTGCGCCGGGTCAGGCACCGTGCTGATCCAGCGAAAACCGACCCTGCAATAACACACACATGAGTTTCCTGGGCTCGGGCTGCTGGTGGAGCCTCCTCTGTGGCTGTTTGCTGGAGCTGGCAGGGAACAGGCCGTGGTCGATCCAACAGCGATGTCCTGAAAGGTGGTGGGTGTTGTGCCGGTGCCCGGAGCGCTCTTGGTGCCCATGCAGTGCTGTGCAGGCACGTCCAGCGGATGGGGAGGGGGACTTGCTGGTCTCCTGCAGGGTTCGCAGGGGGAATTGTCTCTGTGCAGTTGGAGACATGTGAGCGATCCCGGCTGGCAGCTCCCAGTCACCCTTTCCTCCCTCCCACCTCTGGAAACGTGCTCTGGGAGGGATGCCAGTGATACCTCAGGGACCGAGGCGAGACTGCCCGGCCTCCCAGTCCCTGGATGGTCTTTTAGGCAAGAGATGCAACATTTGCCTTTCTCCGGCCATCAGGGACCCCTTCCCCACTCCCCATCACCTTCAGGGGATCACCGAGAGGAGCCCCATGGCTCGTGTTTCTCAGGAGATCCCCAACTCGATCATCCTCCATTTCTGGTGGTTTTCCTCCTGGAGCCCCGTCTCTGGCAGAGGGATGCTCCCAGCCCGCCCGCTGCTCTCTGCAGCGGAGCTCCATCACGAGTCCCCTGGCAGCCAGCTCATTTCTGGGTACGTCCCTCCATCTCCCCAGGGGCTGGGATGGGCCGTTCCTCCAATCCAAGGATTCTGTCCTCAAAAACCTGCTACCTCTCCTAAGCGTCCGTGTCCTTCAGAGCTGTCTCCGATGGGATCTCCCTCACTGCTGCCTGAATTAGCTGAAATTGCTCTTCTGGGCCTGGGGTCTGTGCCCTGCTGCTCTCCTCCCCTCGGATCATGAACTGTGTCACGGTCACTACAGACGAGGCTGCTGTTCGTTATCACATCCCCAGCTAACGACTTCCTCCTTGTCCGTGATCCAGCTGCGCATCGCCCCTGGGTGGCCCATCCAGCACCCATACACCCGCATCAGGAAGCTATCCCCCAACACCCCCCAGAAATCCGGAGGACTCCGGGACTTTCTGGGAATAGAAACAGCACTTAAGGGATGTTTCTGTCGAGATTGTTTCTCTGACCACTGCTGAGCGCAGGTGAACTTCCACCACCCACCGCGTTGCGCAGCAGAGATGCAGAGTAACCAGGCGCCGTGTGCCAGCATTCATCGCGTATCTTAACAGCCATTAAGTTTTTTTCTCCCAGCAAACAGAGAAGCTGGAAGAAGGGGAGACCCCACGTAGCCTCCCTGGGGTCACTTTACAAGGCTCGGTGCCCAGCGGGACCCCCAGGTCCTGCGGAGCCGCTCTCCCTGGCCAGCCCCGGGCTGTGTGGCTGCGGGGTTGTTCCTCCCTGGGGCAGGACTCTGCCTTTGCCGGTGGGAGCATGGGGAGGTCCCAGCCTGGTGAATCCCTCTGGAGCAGCACCCCCAGCTCTGTGTCCTCTGTGCCTTGCTGGGGACACTGGTGAGGGGGCTCAGCAGCCTGGCACCGACCCGGGCACAGCCAGCACCGGGCACCTCATCGCCTGTCCTTCGTCCGCTCGCCTGCCGGCGGGGTGGGTGGGAAACGGTGTCCAGCGCCGTAAGCCATCGCCCACGGCTCTCCCTTGGAGCTGGCCCTGACATTGTGGAAGGCTGCCAGGGTGGTTACGCACGATTTCTCCTTCGTAAATCCGCTGACCGCTCCCAGATGCCTTCCCTCCCTCCTGGCTCTCCAGGATTGCTTCCTCCATCACCTGGGGATCGAGATGAGGCTGACCAGCCCGTGGCTTCAAAGCCAGGGGCGATGTTTGCTTTCTCCCCGTCCTCGGGACCCCCCTCAGTAGCCAGGAACTCTCTGAGATAATCGGCAGCAGCCCTGCTGAGACGTCGGCTGGCTCCTCGTCACCCACGGGGCTGTCTGCCTTGCTCCAGGCTTCCTCTGGTCTCAGGGGCCGGGAACTGCTGAACACAGAGCTCGACGGTGACAACGGAGGTGAAGAAGGCATGGAGTACCTCGGCCCCCGTTCATTCAGCAGCTGGCTCTCACTCTCCCTTGTCTTCCTTCTGCTGCTGACACACCTTCTTGTAGCCCTTCTCATCCCCCAACAGATTCAGCTCTGGGTGGGCTTTGGCTTTCCCAGCCCCATCCCTTTGGGCAGCATGTCTCTGCCCCCCCCCCCGGTCACCTCTTCCTTCGTCCACCCCTTGTGTGATTCCTTTTTTCTGCCAAGTCCAAGCAGGAGCTCCGTGTTCATCCGCACAATCCTCTTGCCGCCTTTGCATCGCTTCCCTGTGTCTGGGTGGGCTGATCTGGAGCAGGAGGAGACGAGCCCTGAAAATGAATCATCTCGCGGGGGCCCCGTCCCTGGGGACTCTTCCCAGCAGATCCCTGAAAAGGCAAAATCTGCTCTCCCAAACTCCGGGGCTGTGATCCTGCTTTTTGCCTTCTTCCTTTCTCTCGGGCCACTGAGCTCTGCCATCGCGTGGTCACTGTAGCCCAGGCTGCCCCCGACCTGCTCCCCTGGCTGGTTCTTGGGCTGTAAGTGGGCCCATGGAGGCCACGGGGGTGTGACCTGGCAGATTTTAAAGAAAATTGCTCATTGTTGTCATTAATGGGCAAGGTCGGCATCGCTGCAGCGTCACAGCCCCAGCGCACACGTCTGCTGCCATTTCGGTTTAACGAGGCTTAGCCCCTGTCTGCCCCGCTGAGCTGGGCTCCTGCCCGGCTCCCTGCGTGGCACCTTGCCCGGCTGGCCGGGGAGGGCTGGCTGGCCGTCCGTCCGTCTGTCCGTCCCGCTCCCTCCCTGCTCTGTGAAGCGCCAGCGCCAAGCTGCTGGCGTGGGGCAGGCAGCGCGGGGCCGGGACACAGACCCTCTGTCTCTGGAGAGGGGGGATCCGGCGCCCCTTCTCCAGCTCCTCCGCAGCTCGGGGGGCACATGGGGAAGAGCCCCCGGCCCTGCAGTGCCAGGCTGGGTGATCCCCTCTGCCTCCTGGAGCCCAGCGGGCTGTTTGGTGGCCCTGCTTTGGCAGGGGGTCGGACTAAACGATCCCTGGAGGTCCCTTCCGACCCCCCCATCCTGTGACTCTGCGTTCAGTCGGCCTCGTGCTGCCGGGGGCGTCGCAGTGCCGGCGTCAGTGGTGATGCCGTGGTGGTTACCCAGAGGGTGCCAGGGCAGCGTTGGCACGCGGCGGCAGAGGAAGGCGAGTTTCTCGGGTCAGTGGGTGACCCTGCAGTGGGGTTTGACACCCCCATCACACCCGGCGCCCCACAAGGCTTCGGCTTTGCCGGTTTACTCGGGTTTCCTCGGTGAGAGTTCCCAGTTCCCCTCGCTCGTTACCTGCGCTCCTGCTGGCAGTTTGGAAACCATCAGGAGACAGCACTTCCTGGCCACAGCTGGTTTTGCCAGTGCCTCTGCTCCGCGTGTTGGCCGCACAGCGTGTCCGAGCTCTCCCCTCCACCGCCAACCTCCGGCCCCTGCGCTCCCGGCTCTGCCGGCAGCGTGTCCGGCTGCTCCTCTGCCCGGGGCTCGCTGACCCACGGCTCCGACCCAGTGACTTCTCGCTGGGCTTTCCCTGGAAGTGGTGACACCAGAAGGCGGTTCAGTGGCTCTCTTGCCCTGAAGTCCTGCAGCCTGTGCCACCTCGGTAGTCCAGTGTCTCATTGCCGGAACATGGGTACAGCGTGAGGCTTTGCTCCCAGGGAGTAGCTGATTCTCTTGCCCTGTCCCTAGCGTGAACTCACCAGGGGTGGTGGCAGGCCCTTTTAGGACAACCAGAGAACATCTTCTGGTAGTTGCTTCACCCTCAAAAGGCAGCAGCTGGGGTGTCCCTAGCAGCTCTAGGTGCCGTGATTGGTGATTGAAGGTAAGAAGTGGGTACTGTGACACTTTGGGAGCTCGGTGGTCACTGGCTGCTCCTGCTCCCCCATGGCCAGTCCTTTCTTTGGCATTGATTTCAGAGTCTGGTCCCTTGGCTCGTCACAGGCACAGGTCACAGGCACCTCTCTGTCCTCAGCACACCGCTGGCTTCCACCTGATGGCCAGCTGCTGCTTCTTCCCCCCCCTTTTATCCCTGCCTCAGCAGATGAAACAATGTGTGGGTCACAGCAAGAGCTGCGATGCAATGGCAGGAGCCACCTCTTCTCTCCGGGGCTCAGGGGGGGACACTGGTGGCTCCCAGGTGACCCCGGCTCTGCTTGTGTGGTGTCGCGGTGCTCGGGCAGGTGCGGATCCGTCGGGTAACGTGGGCTGCTTTGTGCTTCACAGCTACACGCTGGAGTGCAACTACAACACGGGGCGCTCGGTGAACAGCATCCCGGTGGCCTGCCACGACAACGGGCGGGCCAGCCCGCCGCCCGCCCCCGCCTTCCCCTCCCGGTACACCGTGGAGCTGTTTGAGCAGGTAAGGGGGGGCCCAGCAGCGGGGGGCTGTCTGAGCAGGGAAGGGGGTGCCCAGCAGCGGGGGGCTGCCTGTGCGCAGCCCTGCCCTGCCCTCGGCGCTGTGGGCAGCACTGTCAGCAGCCAGGAGGAACTTCCACCTTCTCTCCTGCTCCTGCGCTCGCGTGTCCCCGTGAAAACTCCCGCGCCGGTCGGCGGTGTGGGTTTGGGGAGCTGTGCAGGGGCTTGGGGTGCTCTCAGTGTCCGTGCCGTAACCTGTCGGTTCATCTCAGCATGTACCAGTCCACAGGGCCATCTGTGCCTGCCCCCGCCGCTGACCCCAGCCCCAAAACGCTTTGCTCAATGGCTGGAGGCTTCTGCCCCTCTGGGACAGCACGGGGTTGTCCCTGTGCGTCTCACGTCACCGCTGACGTGTGGGGCCCCTGGGCCCTCCCCAGTGAGTCTGGGGATGCTCGTCTGGTGCCCGCAGCGAGAGGTGGCCAGTCCCTGTGGCCGTGGGGACCTGACTCCCCCTTGCCCTGCCCTCACCCCGAGACCCTCCGGGAACACTCCTCCCGCTGGGGAGCCTGACTGTGACGGAGGTGAAACGAGCTCTGGGGGGGCGGTCTGGGATTTGGGGTTGGGTTTTCTTGTCTGTCTTTGTTTTCCTGCCTCAATCCCAGGAGCTGCTGCGCCTTCTCAGTGGGTGTCTCTTCCCTGGCAGGTGGGGAGAGCCTTGGCGGTGGCCGCGCTGGACATGGCAGAGTGCAACCCCTGGCCCCGGATCGTCCTGTCGGAGCACAGCTGCCTCAGCAACCTGCGGGCCTGGATGCTGAAGCACGTGCGCGGCATGAAGGGCGCAGGCGGGGGCCCACGGAGGAGAGGAGGTGCCAGGACCCCCCCCAGGAGCTCCACGTAAGGGCCTGCCGGGTTGAGTGTTCAGGAGCTGCAGGATAACGCCAATTAGAGATGATAAATGTACTCCAAGTGAGTTACCCTGCAGCTAACGAAGCCGAAGTCTATTTGCTTGCTTTCCCGCTTTGTCGGGCCCCTGCTTGTCCCCGCAGGGTTTGCGTTGCGAACCGCAGGTGTCCCTCAGCACCGCGTCCTCTCAGGGACAAGGGACACGCAGCCGGGCAAGGGGAAGCTGTTCGGGATCCACCTGCCCCAGTACCCGGGGGGTGATTATCTGCCTGCAGAGAGAAGCGGCATCTCCCCAGCCCGGTCTGGCGCTGGACTGGGGTGGATTTGGGACAGGGGGCGAGGGAGCGGGAACTCTGAAACGCTGCTGCTGCCCCGAGGCTGCGGGGACAGGACGTACAGCGAGGGGGACTGGGGTCTGCTGAGGGATAGCCCCCGGTGACGTTCCTGTCCCCCCGGCTTGCCAGCCATCGGGGTCTGACGGAGCTGGCGTCCTGCAGCAGTGGCAGCCCGGGCTGTGGGGCAGAGCTGGCTGGGAAGGACGGGGGCACGCAGAGGGGACCCCCTCCCCGCAGAGCCGGGCTGAGACCCCCGCTTCTCCTCCCCTTCCAGCGGGCTCCCCACCTCGGCCTCCGATAACGCCCTGTCCCGCATGAGGAGCTTCAGCAACGGCACCAGCGGGAGCGGCAGCAGCCAGCAGGACTCGCCGCAGATCAAAGCCTCCCCCAGCTTCACCTTCAGCTGCAGCAGACCCCCGGGCCCGGCCGCTGCGAGCAACAGTCCCCAGAAGGGCAGCGCCAGAGCCCCGGGCAGAGGTAAGCTGGGCTGGGGACCTCTCGTGCGCTTGGTCCCGTACCTGTCGAGCTGCTGTGCGAAGCCGCAGCCCTGAGGAGAGCTCTGCGCCAGCGTAACCCTGTGCTTTGATGTAATAAAAGTGGTTTTGCGTGGAAGAAGTGGGTGTGAACCGCAGCCCCAGCCCCTCGGAAGGGCCCTGGATGCCACGCTCAGCTCCACGCTCCATCCCGAGCAGAGCGGCCCCGGCTGGCTCAGGACAGACACCGCACGGCCAGACCCGGGGCTCCTCCAGCCCGGCTTCCGCAGGGAGCCCAGGGGGCCCAGCCGAGCTCCGGCCACCGCTTCGGCAGCCCCCGGCTGGGCAGGAGCTGCTTCTCCTGCACCCAGAGCCACGTGGCTCCGTCCCCTGCGGGCTGCCGGGGTTGGGGCCAAGGGGCTCTGAAAGGACGGCACAGAAAACCTCCACTCGCCTTCCCTCAGCCTCAGCCGCTCCCAAAGCATTCCCGAGGCCTGCAGGGACACACCAAAGTGCCTTTTCCCTTCCCAGGCACCTGCTGAGCCGCAGTCGATGGTGGCGTGTGGCTCTGGTCAGGGGAGGCAGGCTGGCAGAGCTCTAAGTAGTCACTGGGGGCTTTGAATATGTGGTGAGTCCTGTCCGGCGGGGGCCGACTTGCAGCGCCGGGCTGCCTGCACGGCTGGGGGAATGCCGCCGCTTGCCGCCCCGCGAGCCCCGCGGCCGGTGCCCCACCAGCCCTGTGGCCGCACTGCGCTCTGGCAGCAGGGGGGTACCGAAACAAGGCAAGGGGCTCTCTGTGCCCCCGGCGCTGGCTGCCTCCCCCCCGGGCTGGGGCTGGCAGGACGGGCAGCGCTGCTCCGGGCTGCACGGGGCTTCGGTGCTGCAGCCGGCTGGGCTGTGGCGGGGAAGCCCCGGTGCTCCGTGCTCCTCTGTGGGCTGGTCCCACAGGCCCCCAGCGAAGGGAATGGGGCTGGACTGGGAGCCCTGGTCTGCTGTGGGGCTCCGGGCCCCCGCGAGCACCGTGCTCTGCAGTATCCCAGCGCCCAAAGGTCGGAGGCGTGTGAGCGAGGGCCCGCGCGCGGGGCAGGGGGGGCTGGCTGTGTGACTCTGGGTGTGACTGTCCTTGTGTCGAGGCTCTGTGTACTGGTGCTGCTCTCGGGAGCCATCGCTGCCTTTCCCACCCTCGGCTCCCTTCTCCTGCTCCGCCTGTGTTTCTTGCGTCGCTTCGTCCTCCGTGTTTGCTTTCCGGCACTGTGTCGTGATTGTTTCTCATCTGCCATGAGAACATGGTGGGGAGGAAATAAAATTATGTTCTCATGGGCACGTTGTGACGTCTGTTCCTTCTGCCGTGCATGCTGAGCCACCCCGGAGCCAGCGGGAGCAACCCCCTGGCCCCATCCCCGGTGCCGGGGAGTCGGTGACAGTCGGGCGCGCGAGCAGGAACAGACCTGGCGGGGCGGGAGGGGAAGAGCCTGTCGCGATAGGGGGGTTCCGCGCCGTGCTGCCTCCCCGGTCTGCGCTCTCCTCTTGCTGCCCACGGTGCCAGCGGGTGCTGTCGGCACGGCCTCTTCCAGCGAGGGCAGCTGTGACCGGCAGAGCCGAGTGCCACTGGGACACTCTGCCCTGGTGCTGGTGGCTGCCTGGCTCCTGGCACTGGCTCTTGTGGCCCTTATGGCTCTCCCTTCCCTGCTCTGGCATCACCCAGCAGCTCCGCTGCCTGTGTGCCGGGTCCGGCTGGCCCCCCCGCAGTGCTGCCATCCCAGCGTGCAGGCCCCGGCAGCACCGGCACCACCACAGCTGCCCAAGGGAACATGGCCCAGGAATGCTTTGACCCCACGGCTTTGCCTTACGAGCCCCATGCGGCTCCCTGGCGTGCCGAGGTGGGGGTTAGATGGTGCAGGATGAGGAGACCGTGCCCCGGCCGTGTCCATCCTTCCCCTTCCTGCAGACACGCTGCCACCATCCTCCCCCCGTGCGGCCGGAGGAGCCGGGGCGAGGGCTGGCCGTGCCCCGAGGGCGCGGGGGCTGCTCTCCCGCCTGGCCCTGCAGGACAGCTGTCCCCGGAGATGGCCGGGCTGCACGGACGATGGCCTGTCCCAGACCTGATGGGGGTCAGAGACGCGTCTGCCTCCCAGCTGCTTCCTCAGAGCCTCGCAGGACGGGAGCCCTTTCCTGGTGGGCTCCAGCCACAGCCCTCCCGGCATGGCATGTGCCCAAGCTGTCTGCTAGCCACCGGGGCTGGGCCCCCTGCCCTCCTCTCTGCTCTGTGCCAGCCCTGGCTGCGTCAGGGACCGGTGTCCCCACAGACGCAGTGGGGGTTCACCCCCTGAAGATGGGACCAGGCAGGTCCCTGTGGGCGCAGGAGGAGAGGGCAGAGCCCGTGCCCCACGGTGCTGCTGCAGGAGCCACTTTGCCAGGCGGCTGCTTGCGAGTGCCGGGGAGGCCGGGGGGGTGTCTCTGCAGGACCCCCAGTGACCCGCTCGCCTGCCGCTGGCCTTTGCTGGCTGGAGTTTGTGGCCAAGTTGTGCCATTTTGGTTGTGACGAGTCCGAGTTTGAGGGCTGTCACTCAGCAGTACCACCCGCTGTCACCGCACGGCCCGGGCACTGCTGCTGCTCGCCGCAATCCCGCCTCGGCGCTGGCTTTGCCGCACCCCGGCTCCTGCTCGCGGGGTCTCACTTGCTGCAGGGTCCCCCCTTGCTCAGGGCTTGCTCCGGCGTCTTAGGTGGTGTCCGTCCCCCAGGGGACACTGCTGTGTCAGCCCCCCCAGCCGCTTGGCCCCTGCCGTGGGGTGGGAGGGAGTGGGTGAAAGCGAGAAGACCCCCGGGGTGGGATAAGGACAGTTCAACGGGGAAAGCAGAAGCTGCGTACGTGAAGCAAAGCCACCGCGGGTGCTCCGTCACTGCTGCCCATCGCAGGCGGGTGACAAACGCCATCACCCCCGACATCCCCATTCCTCCTCCCTAGCTTTGGTCACCGAGCATGATGTCCTGTGGGCTGGGATGTCCCCCGGACGGGGGGGGTGGTCAGGCGCCTTCCCTGTCCCCCCTCAGCCCCAAGCGATTTTGGTGGGTGTGGGACGAACTTGCGAGCGCTGCTCACTCGGCCGGGCCGTGTGCCAGTGCCCGCGGGGCCAGTCCGTCTGACACCGTCGGCGTGGCCGGGTGCGCTGGGGGCCGGTGCTGGGCGTGCTGCCACCCCCGGGCTCTGCCCTGGGTGCAGGCTCCACGTTTGCCCTCAAGCTCCCGCCGTCTCTCTTGCCCCGTTTCGGCAGCCGTCGTGGCGGTGCTGCCCCAGCGCGCTGCTGCCTCTGGTCTTGCTCCCTCCAGGCTTCTCCGCTGGCACCGTGTCAGTTCAGCGCGCATCTCACCGGCCGGGCCAGCAGCACGCAGCGGGATTGAGCCCTGTCCGTCCCGGCATGCCGCTGCACCGCGGTCCTGACCTGCACCACCCTGCCTGTCCCCACTGGCCCTGCCTGCGTCCCGCATGCCAGCACGGGCACAAAGCCCATCCTCGGCTGCAGCCTCGTCCTGCGGCGATGAGGCCGCGTTGGCTGGTGCTGCTGCGTCTGGCTCCAGCCCGGGCCCCCACCGCCGGCCCCACACCGAGCTGTGGTGTGCCTGTCACCATCCCCCCCGCCAGCACTTTGGCTGCTGCCAACGCGGCTCCTCTCGCTCTCTGGCACTGGAACGGTGCTGGCATGGTGGCCATGTGGGTGTCCGTGTGTCTGTCCGTCTTTGCCGTGCCAGGCCCTGGCCCCTCCTGCACAGCCAAGACCCACAGGCAAAGCAGTGCCGTCACCCCGTCTGTGCCACTGCGGCACAACTGGCAGCCGTGACCGGCTCAGCTCCTGGCCTGTGTGGGCAGGTGGCCACCAGCCCGACGAGGGCTCTGCCCTGGCACTTGCCACAGCAGCAGCACTCGGGGCTCGGCCAGGCCATGCCAATCCGCACCGCAGCGGCTCTCTGTGCCGGGAGCAGGCAGCCGGTGCCCCCGCCACAGCCCCCCGCACCGACCCCGACCCATCCCCGGCACAGGCTGAGCTCTGTCTCGTTTGTCACGCAGGGACTTTGCTGGCAGGTGCCCGGGGAGCACCAAGCACCAACACCAGCCACGGACCGCGGGAGGCCCAGCGCAGCACGGGAGAGCCGGCAGCGGCCCACGGCACAGCACCACGGCAGGTACCGCAGGGCACCGGGGCTGGGGGGGAACCCTGGGGGGACGGTGTCACCCTGGGGGGACGGCAAGGCCCAGGGGATGTGGGGCTGGGGTACGTAGTGGGGCAAACTGTGCCCTCCTGAGCCATCCACACCATCCCAGTGTGTGGGGCACAGCACACCGACCCCCGGCTGGCCAGGGGGCTTCACAAAGAGCTCAGAGACCCCCATCTGAGACACCCTGTCTGCGGGGCTCTGCCAGGAGCTTCTACCCCACGGGTATTTTCCCGAGCCATGCAGAGGGCCCAGGGGTCAGGGTTCCGGCTCTGCAGGACCCCCGGCAGCCGGATTCTGCAAGACCGGGGGCCAACGCCCCTCCTGGGCACTGTCTCCGCTCCCCACAGGTGCTCCCAAAGAGGCTGGACACCAGGAGAGCCCCGGCGCAGCCTGGGTAAGCGCCAGCATCAGCTGTGGTGTGGGGCCAACCCACAGTGTGGGGCAAAACCCCGTCATGCGGCCACCCCAGAGGTGTGCCGGGGGGGGAGCCCCCAGCAAAGCCCCGTTCGGGCAGCAGGGCGGGAGCTGGGGGGGGTCTCAGGAGCAGGACGTGGTTCTCCACAGCCTGGGGGGGGGCCCCTGCAGGATCCCCCAGGGAGGAAGCCCCGGCGGGCCCTGGCACAGGGCTGGGGGGTGGCCCCCACCCCGCTGGCCTCACTGGGGGCCGCAGTGCCAGTCTGGCGCTCCCCTGGCACCGGCTGGGTGACCCTGACCTGCTGCAGCAGGCAGAGGGGGCTGGGGCCCTGACACCACCAACCCCAGGTGCCGGGGCACACCCGGGGGGGGGGGTGCCCGTGCCCTGCCGGTGGTGACACCAGTCTCTGTCCCCACAGCACCCTGCCCGGAGCTCCCCGCATCCCTCGGGGGGGTGCAGAGCACCGAGGGACTCCTCCTGCACGGGGGCAAGCGCCTGCACCCCCAGGTACGGCCCTGCGGCGCTGGGGGGCTGCGGCGCTGTCAGGGGGACCCCAGCCCTGCCCTGCCCCAAGCCGGCAGCGCCTGGGCGGGGGCCACGGTGCTGGGGAGGGGGCTCCGGCCCCCCTGCCTCAGCCCCTCCCCACCCCGCTCTCCTCCACCGCAGTTCCGGGACACCGGCCCCCCCTCGCCCCGCTGCCCCCGGCGCCTCCGCTCCTGCTGCGCTGAGGCCTGGTACAGCCACCAGCACCGGGGGGCACGGCCTAACCGCAGCCACCGGCACCAGGGGGGCAGGGCCGGGCCCCCCAGACCAAAGCTGCACCAGCGCAGAGCCGGAGCCATGGCACCACTCGCCCCCAGCACTGCCGCCACCGGCACTGGCGCGGCCACCACTGTGGCCCCCACCGCATCGCCCACGCCCCAGCGACGGCGGCTCCCAGCGCAGAACGGCCCCGCTCCTCCCCGCAGGCCCGGCGGAGGGGCCTGGCAGCGGCGGGAGAGATTTTTACGTCACACGGTTTGGTCTTGTATCATCGTGTTTCCGTTAAAGGTGGTTTGGAAGAAGCGCGGCCTCCGGCCTCTGCGTGGCACCGGCAGGGCCGGGACCCCACGGGTCATGGCGCGGGGGGCGGGGGGGCAGCGGAGCCGGTGGGTGCGGGTGTCATCCCGGCGCGGGTGTCGCCGCCGTCCCTCGCTCACTCCTGCTTCTTGGGGTTGTTGACGGCCACGTAGTGGTAGAGGACGACGAGGAGGAAGAGCGACACCCCCAGCATGTTGGCGAAGATGGCGAGCTGCACGTCCGTGATCATCCTGGGGGGGACACACGGTGACACCCCGCGGCAGGAGACCCTGCACCCCGCTGCGGCCTGGGACGGCGGGGCCGACCCCGGACCCCGCAGTGCGGCGGGGAAGCGGCGGGGAAGCCCCGGACAGACCCGGCCCCCCTCAGCCCCACGCCCGCTGACACCCATCCCCCCGGTGACCCCCCCCGGGGCAGGACCCCCCCCGCCCCCCCGGCGGTCCGCTGCGGCGGGGCCCTCCCCGAGCAGACCCGACCCTCCTCACCCCCACCCCCGGGATCCCCCGCACCCCGCTGCGGCCTGGCACCGCGGGTTGCGCCCCCCGGACCCCACGCACACACCGACACCCCCCCGCCCCCCGGTCCCGGGCCCCGTGCTCACGCGCCGCCGCCGCCGCCACGTCTCTCGCTCCGCCGCGCGCCACTTCCGGGCGCGGGGCACGCCGGGAGGGGCGGGGGCAGAGGGGTCGCCACGGCAACGGGGCGAGGCCTGGGGGAGGGCGGCACGGCTGGGGAGGAGGTGACGTCATGACCGCCTGCGGCTCCGCCGTGACGTCACGGACCGGTCCCGGCCACCCCGTGACGTCACGGCGGCCGGTCTGTGGCCGCGGGGCCGGGCTCGCCCCGCCCCCCCCCCGGCCGCCGCCGCCATACAAGGCCGGGCGCGAGCGCGGGGGCGGGGCCGCAGGGGGCGGGGGCAGCCGGGAGCGGGGCAGCCCCGGGGCGGCCCGCGCTAATTACAGCTGCTAATTGCGGCGGCGGGGCCGGGGCCGGGCCGGGCCTGACCTCCCCCCCCCGGGCACGGCCCCGCGCTGGCAGCGCCCCCCCCCCCCCCGCCGCTCCCCCGGCCCTCTGCAGCCCCCATGGACCCCAACTCCCCCCACGGCCCCCCCCGCCCCATACAGCCCCCCCACGGCCCCCCACAACCCCCCCACGGACACCTACAGCCACCCCCACGCCCCCCCATGGCCCCCACTGTTCCCTGCAGCCCCCCCACTAAACCCCTAACGTCCCCTACAGCCCCGCCTATGGCCCCCCCGGGGCCGCACACTGTCCCCTGCAACACCCATGGACCCCAACATCCCCCCCCCGAACCACGACCTCCCCATGGCCCCCACTGTCCCCTGCAGCCCCCCCATGGCCCCCCACAACCCCCCCACGGACACCTACAGCCACCCCCACACCCCCCCATGGCCCCCACTGTTCCCTGCAGCCCCCCCATGGCCCCCCACAGCCCCCCCCCCCGCCCCGGGGGTGACACCATCCCCCTGGGGCCAGCCCGGGCCATGCTCAGCCCCAGCCCCCCCGCCCCTCCCCCAGCCCCCCCGCCCCCAGCTGCCGCCAGCTGTTTGTGTTTAACCCACACCGGCCCCGCGCCCCGCCAGGCCCTGACGTCACCCCGGGGCCGGGGCCAGGCTGTGACGTCACCGCAGGCTCTTACATCACCGCGGGGAAGCCGCTGTGTCACGGCCACGATGGGGTGGCCGCGGTGTCACCGCCAGCTCCCCGTGGGAGCCTGGTGGCACCCTGGCCCCGGCACGGCACCGGCGGCGTCAGGGCAGGGCTGGACCCGGCACGGGGACACTGGTGCTGCCACGGTGGGGACATGGCACCCCGGTACAGGGGCACCGGCACTGCCATGGTGGGGATGTGGCACCCTGGCACAGGGGAACCAGCGCTGCCTCGGTGGGGACATGGCACCCCAGCACAGGGACACTGGCACTGTCACGGTGGGGATGCGGCACGTGGCATGGAGACACTGGTGCTGCCAGGGTGGGGACATGGCACCTGGCACGGGGGCACCGGGACTGCCATGGTGGGGACATGGCACCTGGCATGGAGACGCCGGTGCTGCCATGGTGGGGGCATGGCACCTGCCACGGAGACACTGGCACTGCCACGGTGGGGCAGTGCCGCCCAGCATGGGCCCGTGTCAGGGTGGGCCGCCGCGTGCCGGGCACATGGCTGCCGTGTGCCGGGGCTCAGGGACCCATCCCGGCTGTGCCCAGTGCCATGGGCCGCCCCGAGGGCCCGGGGAGCCCCGAGCCGGGGACGGGGAGCACGGGGGCACCACAGGGGGCCGCGGCCGTGCCAGGAGCGAGGTGCCATGTGGGTCCGTGGCCGTGCCAGGCGCGGGTGGCCGCGTGAGGCCGTGCGGTGCCGGGGGGGGACCGTGGCGGCCGTGCTGGCCGCCGGCAGCCCTGGCCCCTGTCCCGGCCTCTCTGGCTTTCCCCGTCCCTCCCTCCCGTCCCCGCTAACGAGAAGCAGATGTGGCGGGTGGCGGGCGGGGGCCGGGGGGGCCGCGGTGCCCGGCGGAGGCCGTGGCGCGCCGGGGGCTGCGCGGGCCGGGCAGGAAGCGGGGGGCCCCGGGGACCCCGCCGTCGGGCAGCGCCGGGGCGGCTCTGGCGGCGAGGGGCCGGCCGAGGGGAGGGCAGAGCCGCCGAGCCACGCCGAGCCACGCCGCGCCGCGCAGAGCCGGAGGGACGGGGACGCGACGGGACGCCACCGGTGCTGCTGAGCTGGGCCGAGCCGCGCCGTGCCGCGCCGTGCCACGCCGAGCGGTGCCATGGCCCCCTGGCTCTGGCCGTGCCTCCTGGCCGCCCAGGCCCTGGCCGCCAACTTCCCCCCCCGCTACAGCCTCTACACCGGGGGGGCCGCCCCGCTCAGCCCCGGCCAGGCCACGGCCCCCCAGGGCCCCGCCGCGGCCCACGGCGCTGCCCGGGCTGCCAGCCGGCACAGGTAGGAGCTGTGGCCACGGGGCCGCGCCGGGGGGAGCAGGGTGAGCCCCCATCCCCGACGCCCCGACCCATCGGGCACCGGCACGTGCCGACGCCGGCAAGGGGTGCGGGACCCACCCCGCGGGTGCTGCCGTGACGGGGACGGCGCTGGGGGCTCCGCGGCTGATGGGGGGCTGCACCCCCCCGGTCACCCCGGGCGGGTGGGAGCGGGCGGTGGGCGCACGGGGAGAGGACGGGGGGCTGCGAGGGGCCGGGACGGGGCACGTGGAGGGGCCGGGGATGGGGCCAGGGATGGGGGCACACATGGGGCAGCCGGAGGGGCCGGGGCGAGGGCGAGAGCCGGTGTGAGGCAGGGGGTGCGTGTGCCGGGTTTGGGGCGGGGGGGGGCCGGGGCTGGTCCTGCCGCAGCATCCGCCTGCGCCGTGCGCCCTGGTGGGGGTCCGACCCACCCACCCCATCCCCGGCCCCATCCCTGCCCGTGCCAGGGGCCATGGGGCAGCTTGTGCCCATGGGTCGGGGGGCACAGGGCGGGGGGCAGCCCCACGGCAGGGTTGGGGGTCACGCTCTCACCGCAGCAGCGTGGCCGTGTTGGGGGAGCTGCACCGACACGGCCGCAGCCGGCGCCTGCCCCATCCCTTCCCCACTGCCGGCCCCACGGCAGCCCCCGCACCCCAGCGCAGGGCGGCAGGACCTGGCTGCAGGCGTGGGGCTGCCCGGGAAGGGGGGGCGTGGGTCGGGCACCCCCAGCCCCACAGCACCGCGCTGGGGCATGGACGTGCTGAGCATTTACCTGCGGCTTTGGGGGCACAGCGGGGTCTCCCCACGGTTTGGGGGGCACAGCGGCCCCTCCACACGGACTGTGGGGCACAGCAACCCGTCCCCATGGACTGGGGGGCACAGCGGCCCCTCCCTGCGCTCGGGGGGGGGCACAGGGAGCCGTCCCCATGCCCTGCCCTCTCGGGAGGGCTCCTGTCCCGTCCCATCCCCATCCCTTTTCCCATCCCCATCCCCATCCCATATCCCATATCCCACACCCCATATCCCATTTCCCACATCCCGTATCCCATTTCCCAGTCCCATCCCATCCCCGGGACACGGCCATCCCCAGTCCCGGGCGGTGGGACCCCAGCGCAGCCCGGGGGGAGGGTGTCCCAGATCCCATGGTTGTGGGGCCGAGGGGATATAGTGGGGCCGGGAAGGGCCGGGAAGGAGGGAGCGAGGGGGGGCCGTGGGTCGGCGCAGGAATTCCCGGCGGCCCCCGGGGAGGAGCTGGAATCCAGCCGGGGCCTGAGGGGAACCAGCCGGGCTGACGGGAACCGGCCGCGGCTACGGGCCCCCCACCGCAGCCCAGCGCCTGCCACGGGGGACGGGGGGCCCGGGGGGCTGCTCCCTGGGGGGCTGCCCGGGGGCTGCTCGGTGTGGGGCTGGGGGCGCTGGGGCTGGGGCTGGGTCCCAGGCTCTGGGCTCAGACCATATAAGGCTGCGCCGGGGTCCCTGCAGCCTGGGGGGCCGGGCTGGGGGCTCACGCCATGGGGCCGCAGTCCCTGCAGCCTGTGGGGCTGGGGTCCCTGCAGCCTGGGGGGCCGGGCTGGGGGCTCACGCCATGGGGTCGCAGTCCCTGCAGCCTGTGGGGCCGGGGTCCCTGCAGCCTGTGGGGCCAGGCTGGGGGCTCCCGCCGTGGGGCTGGGGTCCATCCCCGAGGTGGGGGGTGGGGGGGGGAGCAGTGCCCCAGAGGGACGCCATCCCCCCGCCGTCTGCTCTGGCTCAGGGGGCGGCTGACCCCCAGTTGCAGAGTCCTGGTAGGGGGCACAACGGCCGGGGGGTGGCTGCCCCGGCTGCCCCTGCCCCACCAGTGCAGAGGGGACAGGGGACACGCGGGGCGGTGATGGGGCAGGACGTGGGGCAGGCGTGACGGGGGTTCCTGGCACCCCAAACCATGCCCGGCCACCCCGAACCCCGCTGGGCTCCCCGGGGGCTGCCCCACGGCTGGGGGCTGCGGCCGCTCCAGCGGTGTCACCGGGGGACCCGGCACCACGGCCGGCCGGGCAGGGCAGCGCCATGGGGCAGGATCCGGCCCATTAACCCCACGGCACTGGGCCATGACGGCTGCTACCGGTGGGGCGAGTGTGGGGGCGAGCTGTGGGGGGGGTGTGTGTCCCAGTGGGTGCCGGGGGGCTCGGTGGGTGCCGGGGCCGCCGTGGCTGTGCCGGGTGGGTGCCCTGACCCCGTCCCGCAGGAACTGGTGTGCCTACGTGGTGACGCGCAGCGTGAGCTGCGTGGTGGAGGACGGCGTCGAGAGCTTCGTCAAGCCCGATTACCAGCCCTGCGCCTGGGGGCAGCTCCAGTGCCCCCGCGTCCTGGCGTGAGTGGGGACGGGGGGGACGGGGGGGACGGGGCTGGGGGGCTCCGGGGTCTCCCAGCAGAGCCGGGTCGGGCCGTGGCCCCGCCACCCCCCCCGGCCACCGCGGCTGCTGTTTATCCACCCCGGGGTTGTGTTTACTTTTTCGTAAGAGCCGGGCGGCCTCGAGCGGTGCCAGGGGGGCGACCGTGTCCCCCCCAGCCCAGCCGCAGCCCCCCGCAAGGCGCACGCCGGGACCCCCGCGCGTGGGGCTGCGGGCCGTCAGCGTGGGGCGATGCCGGCGCTGGGGGTGGGCAGGGGCAGCCCCCCCGGCCTCGGCGGTTGAGCAAGAGGCCGGGCGCGGGGGGGGGCCAGACCGCGGCCTGTCTGTGGTTTCGCTCCCGGCTGCCCGACGCCGCGGTACGGGGGGGCCCGGCACGACCCGGGAGCAGGGAACCCGTCGGGGCGTGGGCAGGGCTCCCCCCGCCCCAACAGCCCCGGGACCCCCACCCAGTGCCCGGCCCCCCCCTCCCCTGCCCAGCCGGGGGCTGCCGTCCGTCCCCCGCTGGCTGCGGCAGGGTCCCCTCCGCCCGCAGGTACCGCAGCTTCCTGCGCCCGCGCTACAAGGTGGCCCAGAGGACGGTGTCGGAGCTGGCCTGGCGCTGCTGCCAGGGCTACTCGGGCGAGGACTGCGCCGAGGGCCCCGCGCCCGCGCCCCCGCAGCCCACCGCCCGCCCCCGGCCCCGGCCTGGACGCCCCACGCTCTCCGGCTTCGGCAACCCCCTCAGCGGCCTGGGGGGCGAAGGTAGGGCCGGTGGGGCGGGGGGACGCGCCGGCGGGGCAGCCGTGGCCCGGCCGTAGCCCTGACGGCGCGGTGCGTCGGCAGGCGGCGGGGACGCGGAGAAGGTGCGTCGGCTGGAGGAGCAGGTCCGCCGGCTGAGCGAGGAGGTGCAGGAGCTGCGGGCCGGGCGGGAGCCGCCGGCGGAGCACCCGCGCCGGGCAGCCGAGGGCCAGCAGCCAGCCGACGCGGCCGCCCCCGCCGAGGTGCGGGAGGCGCTGAGCCAGGTCCAGCGGCGGCTGGAGGAGCTGGAGACCCGCCTGCGCCGGCCCGAGGGCGGCCGGGAGGGCCCGGTGACGGCGCCGTCGGCGGCGGCACTGCAGGAGCTGGAGCGGCGGCTGGAGGAGACGTGTGCGGCCTGCGCGGCCGGCACCGAGGGGCTGCGGCGGCAGGCGGCCGAGGACCGGGAGCGCATGCGGGCGCTGGAGAAGCTGGTGGGCTCGGTGGACCAGCGCAACCGGGAGGCGGTGGAGACGGTGCAGCGGCACATCAGCAGCCTGAGCAGCCGCCTGGCCCCCGCCGCCCCGCAGCCGCCGCCGGATGAGCTGGAGCGGCGCCTGGCCGAGCTGGAGCGGCGCCTGGAGGGGCTGCCCGCGGCGGCGGCGGGGCCCGGCGGGCAAGGGCTCGTGCTGGCCCGGCGGCTAACGGAGCTGGAGGGGCGGCTGAACGCCTCGCGGGCCGGGCCCTGGCCCCCCGAGCCTGAGGGCCGGCAGAGCGGGCTGCCGGGACGCCTGGCCAACCTGAGCCGCGCCGTGGAGGGGCTGGCGGCCAGCGGGGCCCAGCGCGGCGCCCGCTTGGCCCAACTGGAGGGGCTGCTGGCCCGCTGCGGCCAGCCCTGCCCCGCAGCCCCGCAGCCGACGGCGGGCGGCCGGGACGGGCGGGACGAGGAGCTCGGCCCCCTCCTGCGGCAGCTGGAGCGGCGGCTGCAGGACGCCGAGGGGCAGCTGGGGTCCGGCGGGGACGGGCTGGCCGGGAGCCTGCGGGAGCTGCGGGAGGAGGCGTCGGAGCTGCGGGAGCTGCTGGGGGCGCAGGGGGAGGCGCTGGGGCGGCTGCGGGACGGGGGGGCGCTGGCGGAGGAGGAGCTGGAGCAGCTCCGCAACCGGACGGGGCGGCTGGAGGCCGAGCTGGGGGGTCTGAGCGGCGGCCGCTGCCCCCGGCCCTGCGCCCCGCTGCCCGACGGGGAGCTGGAGCGGCTGCGGGCCCAGGTGGAGGACTGCGCCGCCGCCTGCCGCCAGCCCCGGCCCGGCCACGCCGCGCCAGAGCCGGAGCTGGAGCTGGAGATGATGGAGACGGAGGAGCCGCCGCTGGACGGGTTCGGCGTCTTCGGCGGCATCTCGCCCTGGGAGCTGCGGGGTCTGCGGGGCGAGCTGGCGGCGGCCCTGCTGTCCCTGAGCGGGCTGAACGCCACGGTGCAGGGGCTGCAGGACGCCCTGGACGAGCAGGACGCCCGCCAGCGTCACCTGGGCGCCATCACCGACCGCGTGGTGGCCGAGCTGGACCAGGCGGCGGAGGCGGCGGCGGCGCGGCAGGCGGAGAGCGAGGAGCGGCTGGAGGGGCTGGCGCGGGAGCTGGCGCGGGCCGGGGGGTGCCCGGCCGGCCTGGAGCCGCGCGTGGCCAAGCTGGAGGGTGTCTGCGAGCAGCTGGAGGCGGTGGCCGGGGGGCTGCGCGGCGTGCGCGAGGGGCTGGGCCGGCACGTGGCCGGGCTGTGGGGCGCGGTGCGGGAGCTGAACGGCACGGCCCGCGACCAGGCGGCGCTGCTGGAGAAGGCGCTGCAGGCCCAGCTCCCGCGACGGCTCGGCGCCCTCAACGCCAGCCTGCAGCACCTGCGCGGCGAGCTGCTGCGCCTCGCCCAGCGGGAGCACACCGGTGCGCGGGGGCGCGGGGCAGGGGGGCACCGGGCTGGGGGGACAACGGCGGAGGCACGGGGATGTGGGGACGCGGGGACGTGGGGCTGGGGGGGAGCAGGGCTGCGGGGACGGTGCCTGGGGACAATGGTGGGGACGTGGGGGCGCAGGGACATGGGGCTGGGGGGCGCAGGGCTGCGGGGACAATGGCGGAGGCACGGGGATGTGAGGACACGGGGACATGGGGACACGGGGACATGGGGCTGGGGGGCGCAGGGCTGCGGGGACAATGGCGGAGGCACGGGGATGTGGGGACGTGGGGACACAGGAGCATGGGGCAGGGGGCTGAGGTGCACAGGGCTGCAGGGACGGTGCTTGGGGACAATGGCGGAAGCACTGGGATGTGGGGACACGGGGACACGGGGACATGGGGCTGGGGGGCGCAGGGCTGCGGGAATGGTGCCCGGGGCCAATGGCGGAGGCACGGGGGACATGGGGATGTGGGGACACGGGGTCACCGGAGGGCGAGGGGGGGTGTGTGTGTGGGGACATGAGGGCACAGCTGTGGGGGTCTGGGGGTGTTGGGGTGTGGGGACACCACAACAGAAGAGGCTGCAGGCTATGGGGCTGCGTGGGGACACAAGCTGTGGGGGACATATTCCATGGGGACGTGGGGGATCAAGCCATGGGGACACAAGCCGTGGGTCTGTGGGGTGTGGGGACAGGACACGAGCGATGGGGGCTCACGGTGGGGGGCTGTGGGGCTGCATGAGGATGTGGGGACACAAGTCCTGGGGACGTGGGGGCTCACGGCGTGCGGCTGTGGGGCCAGGGCAGCTCTAACCCCATCCTCCCTCCAGGCCCCCCCGGCCCCCCTGGACCCCCTGGCCCCATGGGCGAGATGGGCCCCCCCGGCCCCGCCGGGCCCCCCGGCAAGGATGGCGAAGAAGGGCCCATGGGCCCCCCCGGTAAGAGCAGCCCCCTCCGTGCCCCGTCCCCTGCCATGGGGCAGCGCTGGTGTGGCCGGACCCTGTCCCTGGGGGTCCTGCCCCACGCCGGCCCTGCAGCCGCCTCCTCCCCTTCCCCCCTAGGGCTGCCAGGAGAGAGAGGTAGGGCTGGGGGGCCGGGGGGGGCCGGGGGGGAGGCTGGGGATTGTGGGGGCTCGGGGAGGGGGAGCTGTGGGGCTGGGGCTTGGGGGATGAGGGGGCTTGGAGTGGGGGTCTGGGGGACTGCAATGGCAGCTGGGGGGGCACCGGGGCGAGGGGAGTGTGGGGGGTGTGGGTTTGGGGGGGGCCCCCTGGGGTGATGGGCAGAGGGGCTGGGGGCACGGTGGGGGGGACACGGTTTTGGGGGGGGGATGGACACAGCGAAGGGGCGGGTTTGGGGGGGTCGGGGGCGGCGGCTGCTGGGCTGGGGGTGCCGTGGGGGGGGGGTGTCCGTGCCGGGGTGCCCCGTCCTGACGCGGTGCCCAGGCGAGGTGGGGGAGCCGGGGTCCGTGCCCCGCGTCGCCTTCTCGGCCGCCCTGAGCACCCAGCGCGCGGAGCCGGGCACCGTCCCCTTCGACCAGGTGCTGCTCAACGACGGCGGCGCCTACGACCCCGAGACGGGTGAGCGTGGGGCGGGGTGGGGCTGTGGGGCACAGTGGGGCTACGGGGTGGGATGGGGCTGTGGGGCGGGTGGGGGCTGCATGGTCATGGGTGAAGCACGGTTTGGCAGGGCCTGTGGCGACAGGACGAGGGGGGACAGTTTTACACTGGAAGAGGGGAGATTTAGGTGAGATATTGGGAGGAAATCCTTTGGTGTGAGGGGGGTGAGCCCCTGGCCCAGGTTGCCCAGAGAAGCTGTGGCTGCCCCATCCCTGGAGGGGTTCAAGGCCAGGTTGGCCGGGGCTTGGAGCAACCTGGGCTGGTGGGAGGTGTCCCTGCCCAGGGCAGGGGGTGCCACTGGGGGGGCTTTAAGGTCCCTTCCCACCCAAACTGCTCACTGACCCTGGGTGCGATGACGGCCGTGGGGCGGGGGGGTCTCCAGGGGGTGCAGTGGGGGATCGTGGGGGCGCAGACCTCCGGGTGGCCGCCGCCACTGACGCCCGCCGCCCGCCGCAGGGACCTTCACGGCACCGGTGAGCGGCCGGTACCTGGTGAGCGCGGTGCTGACGGGGCACAAGGGGGAGAAGCTGGAGGCCGTGCTGTCCCGCTCCAACCAGGGCATCGCCCGCCTGGACTCGGCGGGTTTCCAGCCCGAGGGGCTGGAGAAGGAGCCGGTGGCCGCCCTGCAGCCCAGCCCCGGGGCTCTCGGCGTCTTCAGCCTCCTGCTGCCGCTGGCGGCCGGCGAGACGCTCTGCGTGGACCTGGTCTCGGGGCGCCTGGCCCACGCGCCCGACGAGCCCCTCACCCTCTTCAGCGGGGCCCTGCTCTACGACGCCGAGGAGCCGTAGTGCCACCGGGGTCCCCTCGCCCCGGCGGGACCCCCCCACCCCACCCCGTTATTTATCAGCACCCCCCGGCCCTCACTGCCCCACCACCGCACAACCGTGCCCCACACCGCCCACCCCGGACCCCCACGCCGCCCCCGGACCCCCAATGCCCCCCACGAAATAAAGACGCGGCACCGGGTTTTGTACCCGCGGCTCCGGCTCCTTCCCCCCACCACCACCCCCCCGCGCCGCCGTTTATTGCCCCCCCCCCGGTGTCGCCCCGTCGCAGGGGAGGGGGCACGGCCGGGGGGGTCCCGCTGCCCTCAGAAATCCTCGTCCCAGCCCGAGAACTCGTCCTCCGCCGGCGTGCGGTCCACCGAGAAACGCTTGAAGTTGACGTAGGGGGGGCCCTGGGTGGTGGTGGGGGGGGGGGACACACGGGGTCAGAGCTCCTCCAGCCCCCCCCGCCGCCAGCACCCACACGACCCCCCCCCTCACCTCCTTGATGAGGCGCAGGGTGGGCGCCTCCAGCTGCCGCAGCGAGAGCTTCTGCCACTTCAGGGCTCCGAACCACCTGGGGGGGGGATGCGAGGGGGCTGCAGGAGGGGCCGGGGGGGGCACAGACACCCCCCACCCCCCCACAACCTCCTCCCCCCCCCCCCCCAGCCCTTACCTGTGCTTCTTGATGCCGCGGATGCCGCTGGCCGTGTTCCCCAGGCGCTGCCCTGGACGGCGCCTGCAAGGGGATGGGAGGGGGCAGGGGATGGGGGGGGACACCCCCTGCACCCCCCGCACACCGGGGTGCAGTGACGTACCCGGGGGACACCCCCCCCCATGGACACCGGGGTGCAGGGCCGTGACAACACACCTGTGGGGGACCTCTGTGCACCCCAGGGTGCAGCCATGAACCCAGGGGGGACCCCCCCTCCCCACACCCCAGGGTGTCGTGACGCCCCCGGGGCACCCAAGTGCCTCCCGGCCCTGCCCGGGGCACCCCCCCCGTACCCCCCCACCTGCAGAGCTTGCTGATGAGGGAGCAGGCGGCCTCCCCGAGGAAGGCGGGGAAGGAGAAGACGCCGTCCAGGATGCGGCTGTAGATCTGCCGGGGGTCCGCGCTGTGGAAGGGGGGCCTGCGGGGCGCGGGAGGTGGGCACTCGCCGGGCGGGGGGGGTCCCAGGCGGCCCCGGGGGGGGGGGTGTGGGGGGGGTGCGTACTCACCTGCCCACCAGCAGCTCGAAGGCCAGGATGCCCAGCATCCAGAAGTCGACGGCGAAGTCGTGGCCCTCCTGGCGCAGCATCTCGGGCGCCAGGTACTCGGGGGTCCCGCAGAAGGAGAAGCTCTTCTCCCCCCGCCCCAGCTCCTTGGCGAAGCCGAAGTCCACCTGCGCCCGCCGGCGCCGTCAGCCAGCGCAGACCCCCCCCCCCGCCCCCCACCTCGACCCCCGCTGCCCCCTCCCTGGGCTGCCGCCACGGTACCAGCTTGACGTAGCCGCGCCGGTCCAGCATGAGGTTCTCGGGCTTCAGGTCGCGGTAGACGATGCCGCGTCCGTGCAGGTACTCGAGGGCCTCCACCACGCAGGCGCAGCAGAACACGGCCAGCGGCTCCTCAAAGCAGCGCCTGCACGGCAGGGACACGCGGCTGCATGGCACGGCATGGCACGGCATGGCACGGCGTGGCACGGCACGGCACGGCATGGCACGGCCATCCACCCCCGCGCTCGCCGCCGGCCCCCCCACCTCTCGCGCAGCTTGGTCCACAGCTCGCCGCCCTGGCAGAACTCCAGCAGCAGGTAGACGTGTTGCCCGTCCCGGAACGTGCCGAAAAACCTGCCGGCAAAGGGGGGTCGGCGGGACCCCGGCACTGCCCCCACCCTGGCGCTGCCCCCCCACCGCCCCCCGCCCCGCTCTCACCCCACGATGAAGGGGCTGCGGCTGCCCGCCAGCACCCGCCGCTCGGTGCGCACGTGCTCCTGCTGCCGCGTCCGCACCACCCAGTCCTTGCGGATCCGCTTCAGCGCGAAGAGACGCTCCCGGCACCGCACCTGGGCGCGGGCAGCCATGGGCACCCGGACGGGCGCCGGGATGGGCGCCGGTGGCCGCGGCAGGGGAAGGTTGGGGGCCGGGGGCCGGCTCTCACCAGCTCGACGCAGCCGAAGCCGCCGGTGCCCAGGACGACGCGCTGGCCCTGCCGCTGCCCCTCCTCGTAGCGCACGGCCACCAGGTCCTCCAGCCGCGCGGGCGCCGGGGGCTGCCGCAGGCTCGGGGACCCCCAGCCCCTGCGGGTGCGGACCACAGCCCTGCAGCTCCCACCCCGGCGCCGGGGGGCTGCCGACCCCCAACCCTGCCCAGGGCCCCCCCAGCTCCCAGGGACAGAGACGGGTCCGACCTCACGGACCCACCAGTACCGGGCTGGAGCCATGAGGCTGGGCCACGGGGACACTGCAGCACCCAGAGGGACAGCAGGGACCCCGTGTCACCCAGACTGACCCTGGGGACCCCCAAACAGGGCGACTCGGTTGACTTGGTCGACTTCGTCTGTCCCCCTCCACTGCCAACCCACGGCCATGCCTTGGGGGCCAGGAGCCAGGACTCATCCCATCCCCATCCTCATCCCATCCCCATCCCATCCTCTCCCCATCCCCATCCCATCCTCGTCCCATCCCATTACAACCCATCCCCATAACCATCCCATCCCCATCCTCATCCCATCCCATCCCCATCCCATCCCCATCCCCATCCTCATCCCATCCCCATCCTCATCCCCATCCCCATCCTCATCCCATCCCATCCCATCCCCATCCCCATCCCCATCATCATCCTCATCCCATCCCAACCCATCCCCATCCCAATCCCCATCCCATTCCAACCCATCCCCATCCCCATCCCATCCCATCCCCATCCCCATCCTCATCCCCATCCCATCCCATCCCATCCCCATCCCCATCATCATCCTCACCCCATCCCAACCCATCCTGTCCCATCCCCACCCCATCCCACACTCACTGCTCTGGCTCCTCGGGTCCTGGTCCCTCCGTCTCTGTCGTGTCTCTGGGGTGGGCAGGAGCCGGGGGTGTGGGGGCAGTGGGGCAGCCCCCACTCAGCCCCGAGCACCCCACAGCCCCCTCCCCACAGCCCCCTCCCCACAGCCCCCAGGGATGGCGCGGGGGCCTCAGGAACCCAGCCCCATGTGTGGGGCCAGGACGGAGCTGCCTTGGCAGGGGGGGTCCATGGGCGGGGTCACCTTGCGTGGGGCCCTGCCGGAGTGAGCAGCTGTGGGGCTGGGGGGGGGGGGGGCGGGAGAGTGCCCGGGATGGGCCCTCCCACCCCCCACAGAGCCCAGCACCCGCTCGGGGCCACGGCACAGGCACCCCCACCCCAGACACCCCCATCTCCCTGCCCCCCATCCCCCCCCCGGGGGGTCTCCCGGGGGCTCCCCACGGAGCCGAGCGCTGCCCGGAGGTCCGTGAGGGGTTGGGGGGTCCCGGGGGGGTCCTGGGGACACTCACGGCTCCGGGAGCTGCCGGGGGCAGAAGGGGCTGATCTCAAGGAAGTCGCTGTGGGGCAGAGGGGAGTCAGTGGGGTGGGGGGGTCCGGCAGGGCCGGGGGGAGATGGGACACGGGGGACACCCACTCCTTGGCCACGGTGACGCAGGTGACGTGTCCCTGGGCCTGGCACGACGCCGTCCGGCGGCTGTTCCTGCGAAGAGGGGGGGTCACGGGGGGGGGGGGCGGGGAGAGATGGGGGGTGTATGGAGAGGGGGGAGCATGGCGGGGTGCAACGGGGGGGGAGAGGTGCATGGGGCGCTGGCGCAGGTGAGGGGGCACGGGCCCCATCCTGTCACTGGAGGGGAGGGGGGTCACTGCGGGGGGGGGTCACTGCAAGGGGGGGGGTGTCACTTCGGTGGGGGTCATTGCGGGGGGGTGTGTCACTGCGGGGGGGGTCACTGCAAGGGGGGGGTGTCACTTCGGTGGGGGTCATTGCGGGGGGGGTCACTGCAGGGGGGGGTCACTGCAAGGGGGGGGGTGTCACTTCGGTGGGGGTCATTGCGGGGGGGTGTGTCACTGCGGGGGGGGGGCAGTGCAAGGGGGTTACTGCGGGGGGGGTGGTCAGTTTGGGGGGGTCACTGCAGAAGGGGGGTCACTGCGGGGGGTATGTCACTTCGGGGGGGGGAGGGTGTCACTGCGGGGGGGGTGTCACTGTGGAGGGGTCACTGCGGGGGGGGGGGGAGTCACTGCAGGGCCGTCCCGGTGTCCCTGGAGCTGTGTGGGGGGGGTGGGGGGGTCGGTGTCCCTGGGGGCCTGGTGTCCATGGAGGGGGGTGTGTGTGTGGGGGGGGGTGTCGGGGGGTGGGGGGGCCACCTACGTCATCAGCGAGAGCTCCCCGAAATGCTGCCCGGCGCCCAGGACGCGGATCAGCTTCTGCTGCCCCCCCGCCCGCTGGGTCACTCGCACCTGCGGGGGGGTGGGGGGGTCAGCAGCGGGACCCGGGGGTGGGGAGGGGTCGGGGGGTCGGGGGTGGGGGGGGGGGGGCCGCACCCACCTCTCCCTTCAGGATGATGTAGAAGTTTTCCCCCTCGTCCCCTTCGCGGATGATGACGTCACCGGGCGCGAAGGTGCACTGCGGGGGGGGGGGGGGGCTGGGGTAGGAGCAGGGCGGGGGGGCAGGGAGAACCCCTCAAACCCCCCCAGGCCCCCCCCCCCGGGGGGTGTCCCGGCCGTCCTGGGACGGCCGGGACACCCCCCGGGGGAGGGGGCCTGGGGGGGGGTCGTGCGCCCACCCACCTCCTCCATGGCGTCCAGCAGCTTGTGGAGGTGCCGCTCCGAGAGCTCCCGCAGCCACGGCACCCTGGGGACGGGGACAGACGGGCTGCACCCCCTGCGCCCTGCCTGCGCCCTGCCTGCGCCCTGCCCTGCCTGCGCTCCTGGAGCCCAGCGCAGCCGTCGGACAGGGGTGGGGAAAGGGATTGGGAATGGGGACGGGGATGGGGATGAGCACGGGAAGGGGGGAACAGTCAGGGACAGGGACTGGGATGGGCAGGGGGACGGGGGTGAGGTGAGATTGGAACGGGGACGGGGATGGGGGTGGCCATGGGGACAGGGACTGGGAAGAGATGAGATGGGAACGGGGACAGGGACGGGGATGGGGATGAGCACAGCAAGGGGGATGAGACAGGGACAGGGATGGGATGGGGACAGGGACAGGGTAGAGATGAGATGAGATGGGAATGGGAATGGGAAAGGGGACAGGGACAAGGATGGGATGGGGACAGGGATGGGGATGGGGATGGGGATGGGGACAGGGAAGAGATGAGATGGGAATGGGAATGGGGATGGGGACAGGGATGAGGTGAGATTGGAATGGGGATGGGGATGGGGATGGCCATGGGGTCAGGGACTGGGAAGAGATGAGATGGGAATGGGGACAGGGATGGGGATGGGGACAGGAAGGGGGATGAGACGGGGACAGGGACAGGGATGGGATGGGGACAGGGACAGTGTAGAGATGAGATGAGATGGGAATGGGAATGGGGACAGGGACCACGATGGGATGGGGACAGGGACGGGAATTGGGACGGGGATGGGGCTGCTGAGACAGGGCGGGGACTGGGAGGGGGCCCTGCAGGTGGGGGGCTGACAGGAGGGGCCGGCGCTCCCCGGGTTGGGGGGGTGGTGTCAGGGTGTGGGGCTGGGTGGTTGCCGTGGGGCCAGGCCCCACTCACGTCCGCAGGGAGCCCAGGAGCTCGGCTCGCCGCTGCTTGGCGTGGCTGGTGGCCATGGCTCGGTACCGCTGCCGGTCGATGGCCCAGAGGCGCACGGGGCCGAGTGCTGTGGCAGAGGGGGGTCAGCGGGGGGGGGGACGGGACCGGGGGTGACACGGGCCCCGGGGGGGGGGCGGGGGGGTGGGGGGGGGGCTCACCCTGCACGGTGGCCGTGCGCCTGCAGTGGTAGAGGATGGCCAGCTCCCCGAAGACGTCCCCCGGGCCCAGCGTGCGGAGCTGCTGGCCGTGCTGGCTCACGCTCAGCTGGCCCTCTGCCGAGACACGGCGCCACGCACACGCGTGGCCATGCATGCACGTATGCACACGCACACGCACGCACACGCGCAGGTGCACGCGCGGGGCTGCCCTGCAGCGGGCGGCCTCACACGCGCACACGGGGGGGGGGCGCATCCCCTGCCATGGGTGCACGCGTGCGTGGGTGCGCGCGGGCACGCGCGTGTGCCGCAGCCTGGCACGCAGGGGCACGGGCGTGTGCCGCGACCCCCCAGCCAGAGGCACACAGGTGTTCTGCGGCCCAACGCGCACAGGTGCACGCAGGCACACGCGTGTGCCGCAGCCCGGCACGTGGTGGACGAGGCCTCCCCGGTGCACAGCCCCCACCCGGTGACACCCCCCCCCCCCCCCCCCCCCCGCCCCGCGCCCCCACCTGCCACGATGTACATGGCGGTGCCCTCGTCGCCCTCGGCCAGCACGGTGTCACCGGGGCCGTGCCGGACCGGGGCCAGGCTCCGGGCCAGCGCCTCGGGGCAGCCCTCGCCCAGCCGCCGCAGGAACTGGCTGCGTCCCACCGCCTCCGCGATCAGCTCCCGGTCCCTGAGGAGGGGGCACGGGGCGGGGGGGGGGCACGGCTAGGGCAGCACCGGCCGCCCCCCGCACCCCCGCCCCGGGATCCCCCCCCCCCGCCCCGGTCCCCGGCGGTACCTGCGGGACGTGGGGCTGCCGGGCAGGCGGAGCGCGGCGTCGCTGGGCAGGGGCTCGGGGACGATGGCGGGGGCCCGGCTGTGCCGGCGGCCGGGGGGCTGCTCGGCCGCGCCCCCCCGCTCCACGCTGCTCAGGAAGGTCCGCTCCTCCCGCAGCCGCAGCTCCCGCAGCCGCTCGTCCATCCCCGCGCCCTGGGGGGGTGGGAGGCGGGCAGGGCGGCATCACTCCCCACCCCGCCCGGGACCCCCCCGCCCCCGAACAGCCCCCGGGGCAGAGGGGGGGATAGTCCCCGCTGTGGGGGGGGGGGGTCCCGCCGCGGTGCTGCCGGCCCTGAGTCGGCCCGGGTGGGCTCGGGGACACCCAGCGCCCTGTGACTGCGGGCGCCCGCCCCCCCCCCCGCCCCCGTACCCCACGTCCCGGCTGCGGGGGCAGCGCGGCGGGAGCGGGCTGGGGGTCCCGGGGGGGGTCCCGGCCCCAAGCGGGGTCTGTCCCGGCCGAGGGCTCCCACGGGCGCCGCGCCCGGGCGCTCCCCGCTCCAAGCAAAGGTTGTGCCGCCGGCACCGGGAAGCGCGGGGGGGCCCCGCCGCAGCCCCCGGCCCGGGGCGCGGGGCGGGTGGGTGAGGACACGGTGACCCGAACCGGGCGCCCCGCGCCGGCGCCGGGGGCTCAGCCCCGCTCCCCCCAGCCCGCACCGGGCCCTACCTGAGCCGCCGCTGCCGCTCCGCCGCGCCCCGGCCCCGCGCCCCCGCCCGCGCCCGTCACACATTAACCGGCCCCGCGGCGCGCCCAGGGCTGCCCCGGCCCCGCGCCCTGCACCTGCCCGCGCCCGGCCCCGCACCCCGAGCGGACGCGGCACGTACCCCGACCTGCGCGCAAAATTACGCCCCAACCTGCACCCAAACCTGCGCCGTGAACATACGCCCAGACCCCAACCCCGACCTGCCCCCAGACCCCCACCTGACACCTGCAACCCAAACTTAACCGTAACCCGCACCCGACTGATACCCAGAGCGGCACCCAGACCTGCACTCAAGTGCACCCCAACACCCACCCAGACCCGCACCCCGACCCACACCCGGACCTGCACCCCGAGTGAACACGGCATGTACCCGGACCTGCAACCAGAATTCCACCCCAACCTGCGCCCTAAACATGCACCCACACCCCGAACCCAACCCGCACCCCAACCTGCACCCCCAGCGAACCGCAGCGTGTACCTGCTTCCACCCCGACCTGCGCCCGGAACTGCAACCAAAATTCCACCTCCACCACCACCCAAACATGCATCCCAAACTGTGCCTTAAACCCGCACCCCGAGCTGAACGCAGACCCGCAGCCTGAGTGCACCCCGACCAAACACAGCACGTACCCCGGCCTGCACCGAGAACTGCGACCAAACCCGCAACCCAAATGCCACCCTGATCTGCACCCAAAACTGCACCCCAACCTGCACCCTGACCCCCCGCCCTGACCCACACCAGAGCTGCACCCCAAACCTAACCTTAAAGGTGCACCCTGACCTGTACCCACATCTGCACCCCAACCGGCAACCATCCTTAACCCTGACCTGCACCCCAACCTGACCCCCCCCAACTGCACCCCAGTGTGTACCCGACCTGCACCCAAATCCGTACCCACAACTGCACCCCGACCTCTTCCCAACCCACACCCCAAATTTAACCTTAAACATGCACCCTGACCTATACCCACACCCGAACCACAACCTGCACCCCGGCCTGCACCGATCCTTAACCCTGACCTGCACCCACAGCTGCACCCCAAACCGCACCCCGACCTTCACCCAACCTGACCCCCACCTGCACCCCATGTGCCGCCAGACCTGCACCCCAACATGTACCCAACCTGCACCCAAATCTGCACCCACAACTGCACCCCGACCTGCACCCACACCCCAACGCTGACCCGCACCCCGACCTCTTCCCAGTCTTCACCCCCACGTGCACCCCAAACTTAACCTTAAACACCCACCCCGACATATGCCCACACCTAAACGCAGACCTGCACCCCAAATTGCACCCCAGCCTGCACCAATCCTTAACCCTGACCTGCACCCCAACATGTACCCGACCTGCACCCGAGTCTTCACCCAGACCAGCACCCCGACCTGCACCCACACCCCAACACCGACCTGCACCCCGGCCTCTTCCCAACCTGCACCCCAAACTTAACCTTAGACACCCACCCTGACCCGCCCCCACCACCTGCACCCCAACCTGCGCTGAAATCTGCACCCAAATGTGAACCCAACCCTATGCTCCAGCCTGACCCCCACCTGCCCCCACACCTGCCCCCAAACTTAACCTTAACGTGCACCCCGACCTGCGCCTCCGCTTGCACCCAGGCCCGTGTGCGGACCTGCCCCCCAGCACGGACCCAACCTGCACCCGAACCTGCGCCCCGAGAGAGCCCCGTCCTGCGCCCACACCCCAACACCGACCTGCACCCCGACCTGTTCCCGATTTGCACCCCCACCTGCGCCCCCACCTGCACCCCAAACCACATCCCGACCCGCACCCCAACACGCACCTGACCCGCGCCCCGAGTGAACCCCCGACCTGCGCCCCGAGAGAACCACAGCACGTACCCCGACCTGCACCCACACCCCAACACCCACCCGCACCCCGACCCGCACCCCCACCTGCATTGAGATCTGCCCCCAAACCTGCCCCCAAACTTAACACGCGCCCCGACCCGCACCCCGTCGTGCTGCCGGAGCGCACCCCGACCTGCGCTTCCCAACCCGCCCCCCAGAACAGCACCCAAACGCGCCCCCGCGCCCCGCCCCGCCCCGCAAACCCGCCCCCGCTCCGTCGTGAGTGGCGGGGGCGTGGCCGGGGGCGTGGCCGGGGGCGTGGCCGCGGCGCGCGGCCGCAGGGGGCGCGGGATGGCGGCGGGCGAGAAGCGCATCCTGTGCGTGGGGCTGGTGTGCCTGGACGTCATCAGCGTGGTGGAGGCCTTCCCCGCCGAGGACTCCGACACCAGGTACCGGCACGGCCCCGACACCCCCCCCGGGGCTCCCCGGTCACCCTCCCACCCCGGTCAGCACCCCCGGTCACTCCCCCCGCTGACACCCCCCGCCTCCGGTGACTTCCCCCGTGGTGCCCCCCCCCCCCACCCCGGTGAGCGCCCCCGGTTCCCCCCTGGTCCTCATCGCTGGTGCCTCCCCCGTTACCCCACCCCGGGGGTCCCCCCGGTCCCCTCCTCCGATTCCCCCCCACATGCCTCCCCCGGGGTCCCCCCCCATCCCGCGGGAACCGCCTCGGTGCCCCCTGGTGACCCCCCGGTTCCTACCTTGTTGCCCCCCCCCGGGGCTCCCCCCGGTCCCCCCTCAGCCACCCCCGGTGCCCCCACCCCGTGGCCATCCCGGTGCCCAGGTCCCTCCGCGTCGCAGGTGCGTGTCGCAGCGATGGCAGCGGGGTGGCAACGCCTCCAACTCCTGCACGGTGCTGGCGCTGCTGGGAGCCCCCTGCGCCTTCATGGGCTCGCTGGCCCCCGGGCACGCCGCCGAGTAAGTGGGGTGGGGGTGGGGGGTGGGGGGTCCGGGCTAGTGGCGGGGTCCGGGGGCCACCCCGGGCCCTGATGCTGCCACCGGCCCCTCCGCGTCTCTCCCGCCGGCAGCTTCGTCCTGGACGACCTGCGGCGCTACGGGGTGGACGCGCGCCACGCGGTGCGGCAGCCCGCCGGCCGCCTGCCCGCCTCCATCGTCATCGCCAGCACCAGCCGGGGCACCCGCACCATCCTGCACGCCGGCGGGTGCGTGCGCCCCTCACCCCGCTCTCTGTCCCCCCCCAAGTTTCATTGTGGCGGATTTCCGGCGCCGGGGGGTGGACGTGTCGCACGTGGCCTGGCAGCCCCGCGGGGACGTGCCCTGCGCCTGCTGCGTCGTCAGTGCCGCCAGCGGCTCCCGGACCATCGTGCTCTACGACACGTAAGGGCGCCAGCCCCGGCCCCAATCGCCGGTGGGCAGCGCTCGGCTGGGCCGGCCCAGGCCCACGGCCCCCTCCCTGCCCCAGCCGCCGGGGGCTGCGCCCCGCACCCCGGGGGTCTGGCAGAGGCTGTGCCGGTGCCGGCCTCGCGCTGCGCTGCCGGGGGGTCCCATGTGCCAGATTGGGTGATTCCCGTAATTCTGCACACACAATTGCCGCCAATCGTGCCCGCAGCCCCCAATCACCCCCTGCCGCGGCCGTGATTGGCGGTGGCATCCCCGCGCGGCTGCGGGCTCGGGGGACGGACGGACACCCCGCGCCGCACGTGGCAGCTGCCTGGTGCCGGGACAGCGCGCCCGTGGCCGTGCCGGTGCCGGTGGGCAGCCGCAGACCTCGCCCTGGCGAAGGGCCAGCCACGCTCACAGGAGCTGATGGCCGAAGGGGCCACTGGCCGCCACTGGCCATTGCTGGCCCCGCCAGCTCTGGCCTGGCCACCACCGCGCTGCCCTTTGAGTCCATCTCAGGGTCCAGATGCGCCATTATTAATAATTCACCCGGGCGGTGCCCACCCCCCCCCGCGCCGCGGGGACTTCTGCCCCGGGGCGGTGCCAAGCCCTCCGCAGCCCCTGGGCTGCCCTTCGCCCCCGGGCACCGGCTCACCCGGGCTCACCCTGCGCTGCGGTGGGGGGTCCCCCTGCCGGCTCCCGGGCACCGGGCTCAGCTGGGACACCCCCCATGATGCAGTGGGGGTCCCCCGGGCACCGGGCGCACCCCGCACTGCGGTGGGGGTGTCCCCCCGCCCCGCCTGACCCCCGCCCCGCAGGAACCTGCCCGACGTGACGGCCCGCGACTTCGAGCGGGTCGACCTCTCCCAGTACAAGTGGATCCACTGGGAGGTGAGGCCGGGGCCGGGACGCCACGGTGGGGGTTTGCGGGGCGCGGGGGACCCCCGGCGCCGGGCGGGGGTGGGTGGCGGTGCCGGTGCCAGGCGGTGTGCTGCAGGCCCGTAACGCGGGGGAGCAGGCGGCCATGGTGCGGCGGGTGGAGCGGCACAACCAGAGCCGCCCGGCCGGGGAGCGCGTCCGCATCTCGGTGGAGGTGGAGAAGCCGCGGGAGGAGCTGCTGCCGCTCATGGCGCTGGGACACGTGGTGCGGGACGGGGGCGGGGCCTCGGGGCTGCGGACCAATGAGGGGGCGTGGATTGGGGCTGGGGGCGGGGTCAGGGCCGGGCTGCCCTCTGCGGAGGGGGTGGGGCCAACGGCCAGGGGCGGGGCCAGGGACTGGGCGCGCAGCATGCGAAAGGGGCGGGGGGCGGGGCCTCCGGGGGGGTGTAAACCAATGAGGGGCGGGGATGGGGCTGGGGGCGGGGCCACGGACCGGGCGGGCAAGATATGAAGGGGCGGGGGTTGGGATTGGGGCGGGGCCAGGGAACGACGGAGGGGCGGGGACTAGGGCTGGGGGCGGAGCTAAGGGGCGGGGGCGGAGCTAAGGGGGCGGGGGGCGGGGCCGGGAGTTGGGAATCCCGGTACGGGGCGGTCGGAGCACCCGGGGGGGGGGGTGCAGGGTTTGGGGCCGGGGGGGGGGGGGGGAGGGGGGCGCAGTTGGGGTACCGGGGGGGGTGTGATGGAGGGCGGGGGGGGGGGGGGGCAGAGCCCGTGCAGGGGCAGAGCAGTGCATGGTGGGGGCCTGGGGAGCACAGTCGGGGTACGGGGGGTGCCGCAGTGGGGAGGAAGTGGGGGGGGATGTGGGGTGTCTGGGGGGTGTGGGGATGCGCCCCCCCCCCACCGTGCCAGCCCCTCTCCCGCAGGTGTTCATCAGCAAGGACCTGGCCCAGCACTTCGGGTACCGCTCGGCCGCCGAGGCGCTGCGGGGTCTGCGCCACCGCGTGCAGCCGGGGTAGGACAGGGTGCGGGATGGCTCCTGGGGGGTGGGCACGGCCGAACCCACCACCCCACACACACCCCACACCCCCCCCCCCCCCCCAATCCCTCCCAGGGCCACCCTGATCTGCGCCTGGGCCGAAGCGGGGGCCGACGCCGTGGGTCCCGACGGGGAGCTGGTGCACTCGGACGCCTTCCCCCCGGAGACCCTGGTGGACACGCTGGGGGCCGGCGACACCTTCAACGCCGCCGTCATCTTCGCGCTGGCGGAAGGTGAGCACGGCATGGCCATGGCATGGCTCTGCGTGGCCCGGCACAGCCCGGTACGGGCTGTGCCGGGCCACGCAGAGCCATGCCATGGCCAAGTATGGCCCATCCCAGCTCAGCCTGACCCCCACCCCACCCGCCCCCCCACCATTCCTCAGGGAAGAGCCTGCAGGACGCCCTCACCTTCGGCTGCCGCATCGCCGGCAAGAAATGCGGGATCGAGGGTTTCGACGGCATCGTCTGAGCTGTGTGTGCCCCGTGCCAGGAACACGCGCTCCCCCTTTCCCCCGTGCACGCTACGCACCCCTGCACCCAGCGCACACCCCCACACACACACACCACACACACACCCCCCCAGCCCTGCTGCCAATAAAGCCCCACTGCTGCCCCCCCACCCCCGGAGCTGCTCACGGCCCATCGCCCCGGCGGGGGCCGCACTGACCACGGCCCAGGCGAGCGCGGCGGCAGCACCTGTATTTCTCCATCCCAACGCGTTACGGGGGGGTGACAGCAAAATCCAGGACACCACACACACCCCCCCCCGATCCCTCCCAGCCCCGACACAGGATGGGGGGCACATGGATGAGCGGGGCAAGGAGCAGCCGGGGCATCACACCCCAGAGCCGCCGTGGGTCCGGCACAGCCCCCCCACTGCCTACTCCTCCCCGGAGTCCCCCCAAACTGGGGCTGCCTCCCCCTCGGGGGCTTCGGTCCGGGGGGCTTCGATCTCGGGGGCTTCCTCTGCCTCGATGGCTTCAGCCTCGGGGGCTTCAGCTCTGGGGACTTCACCGCCAGGGCCTTCAGCCTGGGGGGTTCCTTCCACCTCCACGGCTTCACCCTCCGGGTGGGCACCGCCGCCGGGCAGCCCCTGCCCCTCCGCCAGGCTGCCGCCCCCCCCGGGTTCCCCGGGCTGCTGCGGGAGAGGCGGCCCCGGGGGCGGCCGGTCCCGGCCGGGCGGGAGCAGCAGCAGCTCGGGGGGGTCGAGCAGCCCGTCCCCGCCCAGGTCCTGCCGCTCCAGGGTCCGGTCCACCAGCGCGGCCACCTGCGGGGACGGGACGGGGGGGGACACACACCGCGGGTAAGGGCCCGGCCCGGGGTGGGGTGGGGGGGGCTCGGCGGGGTGCGGGGGCCCGTCCCCGCGGGACCTACCGCCTGGGGGTCGGGCCGCCCCCCGTCCCGCCGCGCCAGCACGGCGCCCAGCAGCTCCAGCAGCTCCAGCCCGTCCAGCCGCCCGCTGCGGTCGTGGTCGTGCAGCGCGAAGAGGTAGAGCAGGGCTGTGGGGCACGGCCGCCGTGGGGCTGGGGTCCCGTCCCTGCCCCCGGTGTGTCCCCCCCGCCCCGGCCCCCGCGGCGGGTCCTTACCCTGCTCCCGCGACAGGGACTCCGCGTCCCGCGACGGCGGCCCCAGGCTCCGCACCGCGCTCCGCAGCAGCCTGGGGGCAGCGGCATGGGGTGGGCACCCCCACGGCCCGCCCCGCGGCCCCACAGCCTGCCCCAGTGCTGCTCCATCCCACAGCCTGCCCCACTGACAGCCCCAGGGCTGCTCTGCCCCACAGCCTGCCCCAGAGCTGCTCCATCCCAGCCTGTCCCACAGCCAGCCCCACGGCTGCTCTGCCCCACAGCCAGCCCCAGGGCTGCTCCGCCCTATAGCTGCCCCCAGGACCGCCTTGCCCCACAACCAGCTGGCCCTACCCGTGCCCTCCGTCCCCATCTGCCCCCCGCCCTCGCTGGGTGACTCCCCAGTTTGCAGCTCCCGAGGGACATGGACTCACGGCAGCGGGGGCAGCTCCAGGCTCAGTGGGTCGGGATCAGGATCCAGTCCCGGGGCCGCGGGGGGCTCAGGCCTGGCCAGGGGAGGGGGGGGTTACCCTGCCCCTGGTGGGGGCTGCCCGACCCGGTCTGGTCTGGCGTCCCCGTAGTGCCCCACACAGTGTCCCCTCCGCCTGCGACCCCCGCAGCCCCGTGTGCCCCCCTGTGCCCTGGCCGTGCCCCGGCCTTGAGCGTGCACCCCCCGACCCCTGCACCCACCCGCACCCCCCCGTGCCCCTGCACCTCCCCGTGCCCGGGCAGCCAAACCACACCTGCACCCCCCATAGCCATGCGCCCCCCCATACATGCACCACCCCATAACCGTGCTCCCAGGTACCTGTGCCCCCTATACCCATACCCCCCGTACCTGTGCCCCCCCGTAGCCATACCCCCCATACCCATGTACCTCATAGCCGTGCCCCCCCATACCTGTGCTCCCCTACAGCCATAGCCCCCCCCATACCCGTGCCCCCTGTACCTGTGCCCCCCCATACCTGTGCCCCCCATAGCCATACCCCCCATACCCATGTACCTCATAGCCGTGCCCCCCCATACCTGTGCTCCCCTACAGCCATAGCCCCCCCCATACCCGTGCCCCCTGTACCTGTGCCCCCCCATACCTGTGCCCCCCATAGCCATACCCCCCATACCCATGTACCTCATAGCCGTGTCCCCCCGTACCTGTTCTCCCCTACAGCCATAGCCCCCCCCATACCCGTGCCCCCTGTACCTGTGCCCCCCAGCCTTGGGGGCAGCCCGCGCCCCCGGGGGCAGCAGCAGCAGCAGCAGCAGCAGCAGCGGGTTCCTCATCCCGGCACCTCGGGCTGCAGCCGGGCGAGGGCGGCTGGGGGGGGTGCTCCTGGCTGTGGGGGGGGCTGTGCCCGGTCACGGGGGGCTCTGGGGATCCGCTCACACCGCTCACACACACTGTGCGTGCACCCCCCCGAACCCCCCGTTCCCGTCCCGGTCCCTCTCGGTGCCGCCCGCCCCGCCCCGGGCCACGTCGCCGACACGTCCCCGGTCCCGTCCCCGCCGCCGCCACCGGCCGCCCCCGCCCCGTCCGGGTTGGGCCCCGCCCGCGCAGGGGTTCAACGGCACCGGCACCCCCGGCCCCGGGACAGCCCGGTACGGCGGGGACAACCCTGCCCCGCTCCACCTCAGACCCCCCGGAGCTTCCGTGCCAGCAACAGCGGGGACCGGCACCGGGTCGGGGCAACCCCCGGCGCCAGCCCAGGCTGGGGATGGAGGGATGGAGAGCAGCCCTGAGAGAAGGGCTTGGGGGTGCCGGGGGGGAGAAACCGGCCATGAGCCGGCACCGTGCGCTGGCAGCCCAGAACCCCCCCGCAGCCTGGGCTGCATCCCCAGCAGCGTGGGCAGCAGGGCGAGGGGGGGATCCTGCCCCTCTGCTGCGCTCGGGGGAGACCCCCCTGCAGTGCTGCCTCCAGCGCTGGGGCCTCGGCACAGGAGAGACACGGAGCTGTTGGAGCGGGGCCAGAGGAGGCCCCGGAGATGCTGGGAGGGCTGGAGCCCCTCTGCTGGGAGGACAGGCTGAGAGAGCTGGGGGGGTTCAGCCTGGAGAAGAGAAGGCTCCGCGGAGACCTTCCAGCCCCTGCCAGTCCCTCAAGGGGCTCCAGGAAAGCTGGGGAGGGACTCTGGAGCAGGGAGGGGAGCCACGGGACGAGGGGGAAGGGTTTTACACTGGAAGAGGGGAGATTGGGATGAGATATTGGGAAGAAATTCTTTGGTGTGAGGGGGGTGAGCCCCTGGCCCAGGTTGCCCAGAGAAGCTGTGGCTGCCCCATCCCTGGAGGGGTTCAAGGCCAGGTTGGCCGGGGCTTGGAGCAACCTGGGCTGGTGGGAGGTGTCCCTGCCCAGGGCAGGGGGTGGCACTGGGGGGGCTTTAAGTTCCCTTCCCACCCAAACCAGCCTGTGACTCTGTGACCGGAGCCAGCCCTCACCCACCCCAAGCACTGGCATCCACAACTCCTGCCCCTGTCCCTGAATGGGAGGCTGACACCCCCCCTGCAGGCACACACCAGCCGGGAGTTCAACCAGCGCTACCCAGCCCAGGCCTTTGACCACCACATCCATGGGGCCCACCACCAACCCCCTCTCCCCCTGGGACGGTGAGGGGGGGGTCACAGGCACAGCCCCCCCATGGTGAGGACACCAGCCGCTGCCCGGCCACATGGAGCAGCTCTTCAGCCAGGCCAGCGCTGCCATCTTCGAGCATGGGGAGATGCTCCGGGGGCTCGGGGACACCACCTGGGAGGGCGTTGTGGGGCAGGACCCTGCCTGACCCCCCAGTAAACCCCCACCGCTGCCGTGGTGTCCATGGGCCGGGCAGGGAGGGCACAGTGGGGACCCAGAGCAGCTGCCCCCCCAGCACAGACCGGACAGCGTTGCCTTCACCCTCCGGTTTTAATGGTCGCCGTGGGGCAGGGGGCCGGCGGGACGCCCTCCTCCCTGGGGCCAGCCCCACACTGCAGCCAGCACAGTCCCCTCGGGCTGGGCCCCCCCCAATGGCTCCCAGCCCCCGCAATCCGCTCCCCGGCCATGGCCGGGCTGGTCCCTTGTCTGCTTCACAGTCTGCTGGGGGGGCCCGAGGCACGGCAGCGGCAGGCCTGGGGGGTCCGTCCTGGCTGGGGGGGGCTGGGGGGCTAGAGGAAGCCAGGGAAGGCGAGCTGCAGCAGCAGGATGGCGGCCACGATGAGCCCAGCGCAGAGCAGCAGCAGCAGCCAGACGGGAAGGGAGCCTGCGGGGGGGAGAGAGGGGTGAGGACGGGCGCTGTGGCCCCCCCCCAGCACGCGCAGGGACCCCCCCAGCAGCCCCCCCCGGCACCCACGTCGGCTGGGCAGCAGGTGCAGCTTGCAGCGGCTGTCGACGGCCACGCTGAGCAGGGCGGCCTCGTTCCCCGCCAGCAGCTCGCGCCCGCGCCGGCTCTCGGGGACGAAGGCCACGTCCGTCACCACGATGCCATGCGCCTCCTTCACGTAGTACAGCCTCTGCGGGACAGCGGGGAGGGGGGGTGGGCCCAGGCAGCCCGGCCCCGTGGTGGGGGGGCACCCGAGGAGCCCCGCCGCCCCCCCGGCTCACCTGCAGCGAGAAGGCGATGTGGATGGCGACGGAGCCCGTCACCGTGCCCAGCCCCAGGAAGGTGCCCGAGTCGCTGCGGGGGGAGGACAGTGAGCGGGGGGTGGTGTGGGCCCCCGTTCCCGCACCCGTCCCCCCAGGGTACCTGATGGAGAGGCAGGAGACAACCTCGGTGCCGCAGGGCCGGGTCAGCAGCGGAAGGAAGCTCTTCCCGTCCCACTTGGTCAGGTAGCAGGGTGGGGGGCGACGCTCCCGCTTGTGGGGCACCTGCACCGTGTAGAGCCGCAGGGCCCCGGCGTTGTCCTCCACCGCCCCAAACCTGCCCCAGGACAGCAGGGGCTGCGTCGGTCCCTGCTGCCAGCGCCCCCCCCCACCTCCAGGCGATGGGGGCCCGGCGCCCTGCGCCCCCTGGCCTCACCGGCAGGCCTGGTAGCGGTACGCCTTGTCGGGGATGCCGGGCAGGTTCTCGTTCCAGCGCAGCCCCGTCACCAGCTGGTCCTGCTGCCACACGCAGCACTGGAAGTCCCGTCCCGCTGTCACCACCTGGGCAGGGAACGCGGGGGTCCGAGGAGGGCTCCCCCCGCGGCGCCAGGGGGCTGCCCGTCCGTTCGCCTGACCCTCACTCACCTTGTTGTCCGGGCCCAGCGCGATGTCTTCGATCTCCCCGTCATGGGCTTTGAACTCCAGCGTCTTCTTCATGCTGGGGAACTGCCAGGGCAGAGCGGGTGTCGGAGCCGTGCCCCAGGGCCGGGGGTCCCTGGCAGCACCCAGGGAAGGGGCAGGACGACGCGGCGTTACAGAACCACGGGTGCTGCTGATGCGGCACTGCCAAGTCCTGGCCTTCCCCGGTGCCCGGCCCCGGCTGCCCCCGTTCCTACCTCCCAGAGGCGGAGGAAGCCGTCGGCACCACCGGTGACGAGCAGGGAGCAGTCGGCGTTGAAGCGGACGGCCTTCTGCAGGGCATCGGGGCTGAAGTCGGTGCGGACGCTGTGCAGGCTCTCCACCGTCACCTCGCTGCTCTGGCTCTGCATGTCGCCCTGCCCCATCGGGCTGGGGCCCTTCCTCCTCCGCGGCCCCTTCTCCCCACTGCCTGCGGCGGGGCAGAGCCATGGAGCCCTGACACAGCTCCCCAGCGCCAGGGGCAGTGCTGGGGCAGGCAGGAGACCCCCGCAGCACCCCACAGAGCACCCACCCGCCGTGCCCTGCCCCACGGCCGTCACAGCGGGGAGAGCCGGATCTCACCGTTGCGGCCGTCGGAGCCGCGCCGGGCCTCGGGCGCCTGCAGGCTGAAGCGCAGGATGTGGCAGTCGGCGTCCTGCCCCGCCGCGATGATGTCGTCGGCCAACGCCATGGTCATGGTGGCGCGGGTCTCGGTGTCGTGGGAGTGCAGCAGCGAGGCGCTGAGCTGCCCCCCGATCTGCTCCAGCTGCAGGAAGTGCTGCAGGGGGGGGGAAGGGGGGGGCCTCGGCCTCAGACCCCGCCCCCCCCCCCCACGCACCCCTGCCCCACGGGCCCCCCTCCCCCGGCTGCTGCCCTGACCCCATGCCAAGCTGGGCCTCCCCCTGCCCCACACCCACAGCCTGGGCACCCCCTCCCCTCTGAGGGCCCCTGACCCCCAGCCAGCTCACCCCCACCTGACCCCACAGTCCCCACAGCTCTCCCCCAACCCGGCCTGACAATCATCCCCCCACAGCTCCCCCTAAACCCAGCCCCCCACCCACACCCACAGTTTCCCCTCTCCCCAGCCCCCATAGTTCCCCACCACCTGTACTCACAGTTAGCCCCCATCTCAGCCCCACAGTTCCGTCCCTCCCTGGCCCCACAGCTCCCCCCTAATCCTGCCCCACTGTCGTCCCTCCCCAGCCCCACAGCTTCGCCGCACTTGACCCCCCATCTGCACCACAGTTTCCCCCCTTCCCAGCCCCACAGCCAGTCCCCCTCCCCGGCCCAACAGTCATCCCTCTCCAGCCCCACAGCTCCCCCCCAACTGGCCCCACAGCTCCCCCCCGAGCCCTGCCCCACAGTGTCCCACCCACACCCACAGTTCCCCCCCCAAATAGCCCCACAGCTCCCCCCCAGCCCCCCCTCCAACTGTCCTCACAGTTACCTCCCCCAGCCCCACATCTCCCCCCCTACTGGCCCTACAGCTCTCCTCCAACTGGTCCCACAGTTACCTCCCAGCCCCACGGCTCCCCCCTAACCCTATCTCGTGTCCCCCCCCAGCCCCACAGCTCCCGCACCAACTGGCCCCACCGCTTGCCCCCAACCCTACCCCACAGCTCGCCCCCAACCCTGCCCCACAGTGTGCCCCCCAGCCCCCGAGCTTCCCCCTAATCCTACCCCACAGCATCGCCCCCTGCCCCACAGCTCCCTCCCAGCCCCACAGCTCCCCGCTCCCCGCCCCGGGCCTACACCCCCCCGGGGCCTCCTCACCCCCCCACAGGCCCGCCTTTACCCCCCGCCCCAAACCGCACCACGCCATTGCGGATGCCGGTCTTGGCGGCGCCGCCGCCGCCGGCGGTGATGGCAAGGGCCCGCCGCGGGTGGAGGCGGACGGTGTAAAGAGGGAACGGCGCCCGGTACAGCTCGGCCGGCCGCCGCGGCGCCATGGCTGCGCCGCACACGTCAGCGCGCCGCTGCGTCACCACGCAACCGCGCCACACCCGTAAACGCAAGCCACGCCCCCATTGGAAAGACCCGCGCCTCATTAGGCATAGCCACGCCCCCCGCCGCCCCGAGGCCACGCCCCCGCGCGGCGCGGGCGCCGCGCGGGGGCGTGGCCTCGGGGCGGCGAGGGGGGGGCGTGCGTGTCCCCCCCTGTCCCCGGACCCCCGTTACCTCCCCATATAGGGATGTCCCCCCCATATGGGGATGTCCCCCCCCACATAGGGTCCCTACGGGACCCTCCAGCCCCGGGATCCCCCCTCTGCCTCCCCCATCCCACCCTTGCCCCCCCCTTTCCCCCCCCCCGCGGTGGTCCTCGCCCGTTGGGATGGGGGTCCCCAGCTGCCAGGGGTGACGGATGGCGGCAGGGGGTGGCGCAGCACTCAGACCCTGGGGTCCCCCGTCATCCCCCCTGCAGGCCAGCAGCTGGACCCCGCGGCCCCCCCCGCAGCAGCCGGGACGGGGTGGGGGGGGCCAGTGCCGATGGGATCCGCACCCCCATCCTGCCTGGGGGGGGGGGTCTGCCAGCTCCGTGGGCACGGGGTGGGCAGGGGGATACCCCCCAGAACACGGGCCAGGGCCCAGAGTACACTCGGGGGGGCAGGGAATGGGGGGGGAGGGGGGGGGGGGCCACGCTCCACACTGCCCATGGGGGATGGGGGCCGCCTGGCCCCACCCGCAGCGATAAACCCATGAAACGACCCCCCCAGAGACCACCCATCGCCTGCCACGGGTGCGGGACGGCCACCCCACGGGTGGGGGAACAGGGCAAGGGGGGCCCCCCGCAACCCCCAGCCACGGAGCAGCCACCCCCCCCCGGCTGTGCTCAACTGGGTCCCCCGGTGGGGGCCTCCTGTGGCTCAAGGGGACTGGGGGGGTCCCACATCCCCGCGGGCTCCGGGGGGGGGCTGTGTGCAGGGGGGGGTCCTGGGCTCTTCCAACACGTGCGCTCCAGAACCGTTTATTGGGGGGGACAAACACAGAGATGGGGGACAGAGGGCTGGGGGGAGTCTGGGCGCTCGGCGCCCTGGGGGGTCTGGGCCCCCCCCGTCCCGGAGCGGTGCGGTAAGGCACGTGGCCAGGCGGGGGGCACCAGCAACGTCCCAGCCTGGGGTGGGGGGAGAGGGCACCGCTCCCACTCGCCCCCACACCCCTGGTCCCAGAGCCCCCCCGGCCTCGGGGGGGGGGGCTGGCAGCGTCCCCGGTGTGGGCAGCCGGGGGGGGCTCGGGGCCAGCCCGGTGTGGGGGGTGCAGCCCACCCAGCCCCCCCCAGTTATTTGGTGCTCCCCGGCCGTGTCCGGGTGCCCCACGGGGGGGGCCCATGCCCCCTGGGGGGGGGGGCAGGTGGCTGGGACCCCCACGGCGGGGTGGGGGGGGCTCAGAAGGAGGTCTCCTGCAGGGTGTAGGCGGGGGCCCCCACCGCACGGATGTACCCCTGTTCCTCCTCTTCCTCCCGCCGCCCCGGGGGGGGCAGGCCGTTGGGGACCCCCTTGCTCTTCACCTCGGCGTCCGCATGGTTGGCGTCCTGTGGGGACAGAGCAGGGGGCAGCAGGGGCATGGGGCGGGGGGGGCACTGACCCCCCCCCCAGTGTCTGTGTCCCCGCCGGGGGGCTGGGGGCTGGGCCGCTCACCTGGTCGGGGAAGCCCCCCCCGCAGCAGAGCTTCTGCCGGTACTTGTGGGGCAGGCAGCACAGCAGGCGGGGCAGCACCGGGGAGATGGTGCGGGGGTCCACAGCCGCCGCCGGCATCGGGCCTGGAGTCAGGGGGGGAGCAGAGCGGAGGGTGAGCGGGGTGAGGGGGGGCCCACTGCCAGCCCCCCGCCGCCGCCCCCCCGGCACTCACCGGTGACAAGGCTGACCAGGAGCCCCACCAGGATGACGGTGGTGGAGTTGTGGGCGCTGTACCACATGTAGGACAGGCTGTAAAACTTCTCCAGCCCCGTGGGGCTGGGGGGGGGACGGACACGGGAGTCAGGGCTGAGGGCGGGGGGGAGCACGGAGCAGCACCCCCCCCATCCCGCAGCCCCCCCGTCCCGCTCACCTGTGGGGGGCCGTGGTGGGGGCCAGCGCGGTGGTGGCCAGGATGGTGGTGAGGTTGCCCACGGCGGGGAGTGCAGTGCCGTTGGGCGGGGGGGCCCCCCCGGCCGCCCCCATGCTGCGCAGCAGGCTGCCGATGCCCACCCAGAAGGCCATGGCCAGGCCGGCCAGCAGCCCCACGACGGCACCCTGCGCCGGGGGACAGGGAGGGCGCTGAGCCCCGGCCGGGCTCGGGGCGCCCCGGCCCCCCATCACTGCCCCCCCCCGCGGGGTCGGAGCCCCCAGGCGGGCGGGGGGACACTCACCGTGGGGTTGGCGCAGGGGAAGAACATGCCCAGGCAGAAGAGCCCCAGGAGCGGGCCCCCTACCATGCCGAAGATGCTGATGGCCGCCTGCGGGGACACGGGGACCTCAGCACCCGCCGCCCACCGGCCGGGTGACGGAGCTGGGGGGGGGCCCCGTGCCCCCCCCTTACCTGCAGCACGGGGCCCAGCATGGAGGAGACGTAGGCCATCCCCAGGCACAGCAATCCATACCCAAGAGCTGGGGAGAGGAGCAGGGGGGGTCACGGCGGTGCTGGGGACCCCCCACCATCAGCTGACACCCCTCCCCCCCCCGTGCCCCCCCCACCGGCTCACCCAGCAGCTTGGAGAGCAGCGTGGCCCGCGACTCCGACAGCCCGGGGCAGTGGGGCCGCACCAGGTCCTCCATCGTCACCGTGGCCAGCGAGTTGAAGGCGGAGGAGATGGTGCTGGGGAGGAGAGGGAGCGGGAGGGGGCTCGGCTGGGACCCCCCCACAGCCAGAACCCCCCCACAGCGCCCCCCCACCCCACCCCGTCTCACCTGAGGGACCCGCTGAAGAGGCAGGCGACGAAGAGCCCGGGCAGCCCCGGCAGGTCCTGCAGCACGTCCATCACGAAGTACAGCACCAGCTGGGACGGTGGCGGGGGGTCAGCGCCGGCGGGGGCGGGTGTCCGGGGGGAGCGGGGTCCGGCCCCGCGGGCTGTAGGACGGAGCGAGGGGGGTCCCGGTCACCCACCTGGTCGGAGGATCCGGGGCGCTGCGCGGGCGCCAGCGGGTGCTCCCGGTCGTAGGCGAACATGACGAGGCCGGTGAGGCAGCTGAGGCAGAGGACGATCTGCTGGCAGGGGAAGACGGCGTAGCAGGAGCTGCGGGCGCCGGGGGGGCGTCAGAGGCTGGGGGAGGATGGGGGGGGGGTGGGGAGCGACAGGATAGCGGGGGGCAAGGCCCGTCCCGTCTGTGGGACCCCCCTCTCCTCCCCGGGTCCCGGTCCCGGCCCCGCCGCCCACTCACAGCTTGGCCTCCCGCTCGCTGCGGGCGCTGAGGTACCGCTGCACCTGCGCCTGGTTCACCCCGTACAGCGACAGCATCATGAAGACCCCCCCCAGCGCCAGCGTCCAGAAGGTGTGCCGCTGGAAGGGGTCAGGGTCCAGGCTGCGGAGAGAGGGGACGGCGGCGGAGGCGGGGGGGTGGCGTGTCACCACGGCGCCATTCCCACGCCGCAGGAAAGGGGGCGGCAGGAACGGATCCCACCCCCCCACCACCCCCCCATCATGCCGGGGTCCCTCTCCCCACGGCGTGGCGTGGGGTGCCCGGTGCCGGGGGGGGGGGGGGGTTGATGGCACGGCGGTGCCGGGGGACTCACTCGATGCCGGAGATCTTGCCCTGCTGCTCGGCCAGGCGCCAGACGCGGGCCATGCCGCCCACCCGCCGGGCCCCCACCACGATGACGGCCAGCTGCCCCGCGAACATCACCAGCGTCTGGAAGACGTCTGTCCAGATGACCGCCTTCAGCCCGCCCTGCCGAGGCACGGCGCCCGTCACCCATCACCGCCGCCCCGGGGCGGGGGGGGGCGGGCAGGGGGCACCCCACGGGGCGCCCCACGGCCGCGCGGCGGGGCTGGGACTCACCAGCGTGGTGTAGAGGGTACAGACCAGCCCTATGGTGAGCACCGCGCTCCAGAGGTCAAAGCCCGTCACTGGAAGCGGTAGAGGCTGTTAACGAGCTGGGGGGGGGTGCAGAGTGGCAGCCCCCCCAGGCAGGATGGGATCTCCAGCACGGGCCCCCCCCCCCCCAGCTCCCGTGTCCCTTACCCGCGTTGAGGGCCAGCGCGGGCGCGTAGAGCACCACCCCCATGTAGATGACCTGCGGGGAGAGCAGTGCTGCAGCCGTGCACGGCCAACCCCCCCCCGGCCAGGACCCCCCCACACCCACACCCCCGGCCCCACTCACCATCTGGAAGATGAAGGTGATGGTGCCGAAGACCCGCACCGTCTTGTTGAAGCGCAGCTCCAGGTACTGCGGGGGAGAGGGCTCAGGGCACCGTCCTGACGGCCCCCGCGTCCCCCCCGTGGCAGCGGGGGTGTGGGGGGGTGCGGGGGGACAGCCAGCCCTGCCCCAGTGCCTCGGCTCCCGCTGCCGCAGGCACACGGGGGCAGCCAGCGCTGCCCAGGGACGGGACAAGCCGGGGTGGAGCACGGGGCAACGAGGGACCCAGAGCCGATGGCCCCGCCGGGCACCCTCAGCTCATCCCCCGGGGCCACACGCCAGCCTGTGCATGTCCCGTGTCCCCCCCCGTCCCTGCCTGGGACCCCCCCACTCACCTCATAGGTGCTGGTGATGCGCAGGCGGTAGAAGACGGGGATGAAGATGTGGGCCGGGATGAGCAGCCCCAGGAAGTAGGAGCAGCCCAGGAACCAGTACTCAGTGCCGAAGCGGTAGATCTCGGCCGGCACCCCCAGGATGGCCACGGCCGACTGGAAGGTGGCCAGCAGGGAGAGGGCGACGGGCAGGAAGCCCATGTTGCGGTTGGCCAGCAGGAACTCCTGCACCGTGCGCTGCCGGTCCCCGCTCAGCGCGTAGAAGAGCCCGATGGCCGAGGACAGCACCAGCAGCAGGGCGAAGATGCTGTAGTCGATGACGGTGAACTCCATGGCGAGCGCCTCTTCCCGCCGCTGCCGCACTGGAGCCGCCGCTGCCCGGCCGCCTGCACCCCGCCGGCCTCATGGGCACGCCGAGCCCCGGCGGCGCGGCCCGGCCGGCATCTCCCCAGCACTCAGAGCTGCGGGCGGAGGGATGGGTGTCAGCGCCCGACGCCGCCGGGACCTTCGCTCGCTGCTCTGTCTCGGCCTCAAGGACCCGGCGCGGGGGGGGGGCCAGGCGGGGCGAGGAACGTGCCTTTAAACCCTTCTCCTCCCTCTGGGAGGGACCCACACCCCCCCCTGGAATGCCCCTGCCAAGGGAAACAGGTGCCTCTGCCAAAGGGCACGGAGGCCACGGCTGTAAAAACAGTCCCACCCAGGCCCTGCCAGCCCCACCGAGCCCGGCAAACCGGCCCTGCGCCGCCAAGCCCAACACAACCGCCCCCGGTGCCGGACAGCCCTGCCAAACCCAACACAGTCACCCCCGGTGCCAGACAGCCCCGCCAAACCCACCGCAACTGCCCCCGGTGCCGGCTGTGCCGCCAAATCCAACCCAACCGCCCCTGGTGCTGCACAGCCCTGCCAAGCCCGGCAAACCGGCCCCGCACCACCAAGCCCAACACAACCGCCCCCGGTGCCGGGCAGCCCCGCCAAACCCACCGCAACTGCCCCCGGTACCGGCCGTGCCACCAAACCCAACCCAACCACCCCCGGTGCCGGACAGACCCGCCAAACCCACGACTGCCCCCGGTGCTGGCTGTGCTGCCAAACCCATTACAACCGCCCCCGGTGCCGCACAGCCCTGCTGAGCCTGGCAAGCCGGCCTGGCGCCGCCAAACCCAACCCAACCACCCCCAGTGCCGGGCAGCCCCCCAAAGCCCGGCAGCACCGCTCTTGCCCGCACCAAACCCAGCCGCCCCGGCACCGCACAGCCCTGGCAGAGCCGCCCCTGGTGCCATGCCTGGCCAAGCCTGGCACAACCACCCCGGTGCTGGTGCCAGCCCCCTGCCCCGGGGGGGCACAGCCCAGCCATCACTGCGCAGCCGCCCCCATGGCCACCCACGCGGCAGCCCCCAGCCCTGCCAGACCCACGGACGGAGCTGGTGAGGGCAGATGGATGGGCCGCGGAGCCTGGTCCGTGATGGAGGGGGGGTCTGTAGGGGCTGTGCGGCACCGGGGCTGGTTGGGTTGGGTTTGGCGGCACAGCCATCACCGGGGACAGTTGTGGTGGGTTTGGCAGGACTGTCTGGCACCAGGGGTGATTGCGTTGGGTTTGGCACCCCCGCCCAGCCGAGTAGAGGGTGGACAGGGTGACCCCCCACCTGGCACAGCCAGGGATGGAGGGGCACTGCCAGCCCCAGAGCCCCTGGGCAGCAGCCGGACGGGGCGGACGCCCTGGCACCGCTGGCACTGGCATCCCCCTGGCAACCCCCGGCTCCGTCTCCAGCCCCACAGAGCAGGGGGGTGGCCGGGCAGCCCCAGGAGCGGGGATGAGCAGAGACCCCCCCCTCCACATGCACCAGCAGGCACGGGGGGGGCACAGGGAGCCAGGAGTGCCGGGGGAAGGGGGGCACCGGTGGGGCAGGAGGTGCAGGGACGGCATGCTGCCGTGCCGGGGGGACACACACGGAGGCAGGGTGGCGGTGGGGGGCCGGCTGGCAGCCCTCATCCCTGCAGGAATGCCTGCCCGGGGCGTGCGGCAGCGGCTGTGCCCGGGCCTGCCCGTGGCACCGGGGCTGCACCGGCTGCGGGCCCCGCGCCTGCGGGAACTGGGTGAGAGGGCACCGTCCCCGTTCCCCTCCCGTCCCCGCGCAGCTCCCGGCCAGGGTCCAAGGTCACCCCACCACATTCCACGGCGCAGACTAAACACGTCCCCGACGGCACCGCCGCCCAAGGCCCCGCACCCCGGGGGTCCCGGCCAGGGGCCCCCCTGCACCCCTGGGTGTCCCCAGGGCCCCTCCTGTCCCCTCGGGGGCGCTGCTGCCTCCAGCCCCGGTGTCCCCCCGTGTCCCCATCCCCCGGTGACCCGCTGAGGCCCTGCCGCCCCCTCCCCCGAGGTCCCCATGTCCCCGTCCCAAAGCCCCCCCAGACTCACCGTCCCCGGGCTGTGTCCCTGCTCCCCTGTCCCCTGCCGTACCTCCCCGTCCCCTGGTGTCCCCGCTGACCCCAGCCCACTGCTCCTGTCCCCTCCTGTCCCCCGCCTTACGCTTCCACCTTCCCCGGTGTCCCCGGTGACCCTGCTCCCAGCCCTGCTGTCCCCGCTGTCCCCAGCCGGGGACCGGCCCCCCATTCCCTGAGGGTCCCTGCTGTCTCCAGTCCCCCGGTCCCTCCGGGTCCCCGCTGTCTCCGGTGCCCCCGGCCCCCCGGTCCCTTAAGGGTCCCTACTGCCCGGGGACCGGCCCCCAGGTTCCTCAGGGTCCCTGCTGTCCCCTCCCTGCCCGGCCCGCGCTGTCCCCACCGTCCCCGGCCCCCCAGTCTCCGATGGTCCCCGCTGTCCCCGGCCCCCCGCTCCCTCAGGGGCCCCGCTGCCCCCTGCCCGGCGCCCGCTGCCCCCAGCCCTCCGGTCCCTCAGGGTCCCCGCCGCCCCGGCGGGTGTCGGTGACCTTGGCGGGGGCGGCCCCGCTGCGACACTCACGGGCGGCGGCGACCGGCGCGGCGGAGCCCGCGTGCGCCCCTGACAGCCGCCGGCGCGCCGCGATGACGCAGCGCCGCCCTCAGCCCGCGCGCCCCGATGGCGTCACGGGCGACCCCCCCCCCCCCCCCCCCCCCCCCCCCCGTGCCGGTCCGCCGCCCCGGGCAGGTCACCGCGCCCCGGCACCCCCCGCCCCGGGGGGGATGCGGCCCCCGGCCCCCCCCGGGCAGCGCCGGGCTGTGCGCTCCGCCGAGCCCGCCAGGGGGCGCCCCGGCGCCGGGGGGCGGTGCCGGAAGAGCCCGGGGCTCGGCGGGGCCATGGGCGGCTTCGCGCTGCTGCTGCTGCTGCTGCTGGTGCCGCCCCGGGCCGCCGGCGGGGCGGCGGTGAGCGGCGGGGGTGTCCGGGGGTGCCCGGGAGGGGACGGGGGTCAGCGAGTGCCCTGTCGGGTGGGGGAGTTGGGGGTGCCCGGGGGATGCCTGGGGGTCGGGGGGGGGGGCTCCGGGATCGCGGGGTGCGGTGTCTGGGGATGCCGGGGGATCGGGGGGTGTCCGTGTCGCGGGGCTCCGGGACGGCCCGGGGATCAGCGAGTGGCCCGGTCGCGGGGGGAGGTCGGAGGGTGTCCGGATCGGGGGGGCTCCCGGGGGGTCGGGGGTGCCCGAGACCGGGGGGTGCCCGGGGGTCGGGGTGCACGGGTCGGGGGGCTCCCGCAGGGACCGCGGGTCAGCGAGCGCCCACTCGCGGGGGGGGTGTGGGGTGTCTGAGGCTGCCCGGATCGGGGGGGGGTCCGGGGGTGACAGGGGTGGCCCGGGGGTCGGGGATTGCCGGGGGTCGGAGGTGCCCAGGTCGGGGGGCTCCAGGGGGGGACTGGGGGCCAGCGAGTGCCTGGATCGGGGGGTTCTGGGAGTCAGGGGTGCGGGGGCTCGGGGGGTGCCCGGGTCGGGGGGGCTGGGGTCTGCCCGTGCCCCACCAACTCCCCCCCACCCAGGTGTGTGGGCTCTGCCCGGGGCCACTGCGGAACGGCTCCATCGTGGCCCAGTTCTGCGCATCCCGGGCCGGTACCGAGGGCGAGGGGCGCTGCTGCTGGGAACGGGGCGCCCCCCCCGAGCGTCTGCTGGGGTACGGGGTGGGACGGGCGGGAGGTGCATGGGGGCGGGGAGGGGTGCACTGGGGGGTGCTGGGGACGCAGAGAGTGTTGGGGGCCACATGGGTGGGGGGGGTACAGGGGGGTGCCTGGCACAGGGGGGTCACAGGGCGGCTGTTGGAGGACACGTGGGGGGCAGGGGAATGAAGGGCGTGGGTGGGGGGCCAGGCACGCTGCCGTCTCTCCCCTGACTGCTGCCCCCTCCCAGGCTGGACCTGAGCAACTGCTCCCTGCGCAGCCTCCCCCCGGGGCTGGCTGAGGCCACCGCCGCCATCGTCCTGTGAGTCCGTGTGCCCCCTCGTGCCCCCTCGAGGGGCCGGGCCCTGGGCAGGAAGAGGGGTCTGGAGGGGGGGTGTCTGGTGGGACAACCAGACCTGCCTCGCTGGGGCTGGTGCTGTTTGTGGGTGGGGGGCGACGGCGCCTGGTGTGCATTTGGTGTTTGCAGGGACCTGACGGAGAACCCCCTGACAGACCCCCCCAGCGGCTCCTTCCTGGGCTTCACCCTCCTGCAGCAACTGTGAGTACCGGGGTGGGGGACGGCGCGGTGCCGGTGCCGAGCTCTGCTCCCCGGTGCGGTGCCGGTGCACAGTGACGGTGCTGAGCTCCGCTCCCTGGTGTGGTGCCGGTGTGTGATGCCGAGCTCCGGTCCCCGGTGCGGTGCCGGTGCGCGGTGCCAGTGCTGAGCTCTGCTCCCCAGCGCGGTGCCGCTGCCCCTGGAGTGCCCAGGCGGGAGCAGCGCCTGGGAGGAGGTGACGACGAGCGGGAGCAGCCGGCTCTGCCAGGGCCAGAGGAACCCCTGCAACGGCTCCAGGGAGCTCGGTACGGCGGGGGATGGGACGCCCTGTCCCCAGCACTGGGGGGGGGTGGCAGGCGGGGGGCGACCCCGGTGTGGCCCTGTGACCCCCCACTCTGCTCCGCCAGCCTGGCCGTGCCCTGAGAACGCCGCCTGCGCCCCGGATGGCCCCGGCCTCATCCAGTGCCTCTGCGACAGCCCCTTCCACGGCTACAAGTGCCTGCGTGAGGTGAGCGTCTGCCAGACGGGACCCCTCCCTCACCGAGTGACCCCCAGCCGGAGCAGCGTGGGGGGTTGGGGGGCAGAACCGCTCACTGCTGCTTCCTCGCAGGGCACCTTCCCTGTGCTGCTCTTCTGCGGGGTCCTGGGAACCATCACCCTGTCCCTGTCCCTCCTGCTCTGGGGCACCCAGCGACGGAAAGCCAAGACACCCTGAGAAGGGAGGGGGGGTCTGCGCCAGCGCCTCTGCTGAGCAGGGGGCTCTGGGGGCTGCGTGTCCCAAGGGGCTGTGTGTCCCGGGGGCCAGTTCGCTACGTGGGGGCTGGGGATGAATAAAGCCCGCAGCATCCTGTCCGTGTATCTGTCCGACTCCCTCCCACAGAGACAGGGTGCCGGCGGGGGGGATGCAGGACCCTCCAAGCTGCTCTGGGGAGCCGGCCTGGGGGGCTGGGGGCGCCTCCTTCCCCCACCCGCGCTGCAGGGGAAGAGCAGCCCCTGCCCCTGGGAGCCCCGGCCCGAAACAGCACAGTGCGGGGGGGTGGGATGGGGCAAATGCGGTGTGGGGCCGGGGTCAGGCAGATCAAACACGGTGAGGGGTGACAGGAGACCCCCACGACATGACACCACCTGCTGCGGTGAACGCGGGCACTGCACAGGGTGGGATGCGGGGTGCGGGACGCAGCGTGGGGCTGGGGCGCGAGTGGGGCTCACCGGTATGACGACAGAGACGGAGGTGGCGGGTGAGGGGACGATGCCGGTGTTGTCTCGGTCTCAGCACTGGCCGACCCAGACCTCGCGGTGGGAACAGAACATCCAGAGCCAGGAGGAAGGAAGGGACGGGCCCGGTGTCCCCCTGTGGTGCTGTCAGGAAGGTGAGAGAGGAGCCAGGGACCACGGGGGGTCCACGTTGTCCAAAACAATAATCGGAACTGTGCAGTACTGGGCAAATAAAAACACATCGCCGTCTGCGAACAGGTTGTTTTATTTCCTGCTGCGATGGATCCAGAGCTCCGTCACCATCGAGTCGCACACCCGGCACCCCGCGGCCCTGCCCGACGCCGGGGGTGGAAGCTCCCGGACGGAAGGCGACAATGCTACGGCTGCGCCAACGGAGGACCGGAAGCTCTTTCATCTGCCTTTAACCAGAATAACCAGGGGAGAGCGCGAACGCAGTCCCCCACTACCACAAATTATGCAGTCGAGTTTCCCGCATTTGGGGAAATCGCAGGGGTCAGCACACCCGGAGTGCAGGGGATGAGCCTCACCCTGGGAAAACCACCTACCTGATCATGGTGTCTCCCCTGCCAGGTAAGTATGACTCCACCCACCACACAACACCCCCCGCACCACGCCGCACGCACACACACCGCACGACGACAACCCCCGCGACACCCCGTGCCCCCCCAAACCACGCCGCGTCTCGCGCCCCCAACCTCGGCCCGGGCCTCACCCGCGCAGCGCCCGCCTTCCCCCGCGGACGGCGGCGGCGCGGCGGGAACGGCTCCCGTCATGCATGGCGGCGGCATCTCATCTGCATGGACACGCCCCCGCCCGCCAGGCCACGCCTCGCCGCGCCACGCGCGGTCCTAGCGCCCGGGCAGCGCCACCGAAGACGGGCCTCTGCTGTGTTCACAACCGCCTGCTGACTAAAGCCGCGTTTGTTTCCTGCGGACCCGCTCCCTGCGTGAGAAAACAGCTCATCACCGACCTTCTCACCGTGCGACAAAACAGTCACCGAGCTGGTGTCACACACAGTGACAATGAGGAGACAGCCAGGAGTCGCTCATCCCCAAGGATGGCGTCACGAGAAGCACTTAATCGCTCCAAGGTTCTTTTCTCTGTCAAGTATGTGCTCCCGCACCCGCTGGGACAGAGCTGCGGCTGCTTCAAGGAACATCCTCATCGTCCTCAAGGGGTTGGCAAACTTACAGTAAACTTGGACTGTCCTGAGGCGACTCAATTCCTGAAAAGGATGAGGTGAGGAAGGGTCTCCTCACCCACACGACCGCCGAGAAGCTCACACCTGCGCAGAAGTGTGTTGCCGACGCAGCAAAACTTAATACGCGGGTGCAAAAACGCTATTTGGTCGTCCTAATGAATACGTAGGCCCAGGTGGAGTTACGTGTTGGGCAGGCGGAATTAGGAGAACCTTCTGTGTATAAATAATGGGTGAATATCCGCGGTGAGCTGGGCTAGATTTGTGGGTTTTCCCCCCGGCGCCCGACGTCGAATAAAGCAATGTCTCCTCTGTCACGTCCCACTCCCAGGGAAGAGGGGGGTCAGTGACTTCAGCTTCGCAAATCCCCAACGGCGCAGACTGAGGTGAGATAAATCTCTGGCTCCGTATAGAAACATTTATTTCCTTCCCAAAATGGTTAGTGTAGGTCTTAACAAGTCCACGGTAATCGGTTAGGTGTATGACAAAGGACGGCACGTGGTGAGGTATGGGTTGTGTTACTAACGGCAGGCACAGGACAACTATGGCAAGCGGTACTTAAGGTCGTACTTAAGGTCGTTAGTTAACAACTCTAACCATTACTTAACAATTCTAAGAGAAAAGAGAAACTGAGGGATAGAGACAGGAAAAGACCGAGAAAAAGACAGAGCTAAAGAGATCACCAGTCCTGGTTCCAGCATCTTTTTCAGGGAATCTTCCCAGGCACAATCTTCTTCTTTCTTGGAAAAATCTTCCCAGGTACGGTCTTCTTTCTTGGGAGGAATCTTCCCAGGTACAGTCTTCTTTCTTGGGAGGAATCTTCCCAGGTACGGTCTTCTTTCTTGGGAGGAATCTTCCCAGGTACGGTCTTCTTTCTTGGGAGGAATCTTCCCAGGCACTATCTTCTTCTTTTCTTTCTTCTTTGTTCCCCTCCAGGGGCACTTGTTTTCCCCTTTTCCGTTTGCTGAATTAGCACAGTCCACCCCCCTTGCCAAGGACAGCCTTGGCTCGGGTTTCTCCCTTCTCCCAGGTGACATGGAGCATGATTTGGGTGGGAGAGGAGTGCCGTAGTCATACGTGTTTAGCATGGTCTCTGTAATCTTCATTAGCGTATGCAGGGTATGTGCTTTCATATGCATTTCACGGATAATGAAGCAAAGGTCACTCATTGGACACGACGGCCTTGAGAACAGAGAACTAGCGCGCTCAGCACACGAGTGGCAGAACTGTCCTGTCTCCACAAGTTCTCCCACGCTTTCAGGCACCAGAAGCGTGAGCCGTGTCGGTTCTTTGGAGGCCAGGCCTGCATTATTTATTGCCTTGTGAGTGTTTGAGGCGTCCCATCGAAGGCTTGGAGGGCCTCCTGCCCCTCCCCAGGGAATTTGCAGTCCGTCCCTCGCATCTCTCTGAACTGCTTTTGGTTTCGAGAGCTTTTATTCCAGGGAACAGCTGTGGCGGCCGGGGCGCACGCGGCGGGTAAAGACCCCCGATTCGGGACAACAACCGCGGCGCTGGCCGAGGGGCTGCCACGGCTCCGCACCGCGGGGCCGGTCCCCATCAGCCCGAGGGTCCTGGCTGGGGGTGGGACAGCAGCGACACCGTGAAGCGAAAAACGCCGAAGGTCGGAGTGTCAGAGCCCAAAGTGAGCTTTAGCTGCACTCACGGCCAGACGAGGGCAGAGCAGGGGTGTCTCTCCCCAGCCGACCACCTCGAGTACGTGCTGACGGCTGTACGCGACACTGCATCAGGCGTCGCTGCAACCAGTGAGGAAAGGCCGCGTGCGCATCCCCACGGATAACGAGGGTGTGCCCTGGAATCTCTCCAGCATCAGCTAACGACAAGAACTCCTCGTCAAGGCGGGCGAGCGTCGTGTCATTCCCCAGGAGGCCCATCGAGCACCAGGACCCCGAGGACGGTCCCAATCTGCGCGTGCGGAGAAGTTCAGCCCCCTCGGCGGGAAAGCGAAAGTTCTCCGTGTCCCCAAGCGGAACCACTTTCGCCATAACACTCAAATCACGGCCCCGGGTCCCACCGCCCCTCGCCCGGGTGCAGCCCCTGCCCTGGAGCGTGCGTGGGAGCTGTGACCTGGTGGCGTCAACCGCACGGAAATCCCTGACCCAGCACGTACGGGCGGCAGGTGCCAATATTATAACCGCGTTGGGAAACGCGTATAAAACCCCGCGGGGAGTTCTGGCGGGGGGGTGCGGCGGGAGGAGAGACCCCCCCGGGCACCCAGCACCATAAATAAGCTGATGCCGGGTTTTCTAAACTACCAACCTGGTTTGGAGAGCGAGAGTTGCCGTACGGATGGCGGTAACGGCAGCGCCGCGGGGAACGCGCGGGGCCCGAGGAAGCCGGGGGGCGGGAGGTGGTCATCCACGCGCGGGCTGACGGGAGACCCCCCGCCGTGACGAGGCCGAGCACGGGCACGCGTGGGCCCTGCCTCCTTCGCCGCGGGGGCTGTAACGGGTCTGTCACCGCCGGGGCCGGTCTGGGCCCGTTGTGGGGTGTCCGGGCCCTGCCGCCCCCGCAGGGCTGGGACCCGCCGTGGGCCCCCGTGTGCAGGAGGCGGCCACGGAGCGCTGGGGCCACGGCGTCAGGGACCAGGCGCTCCTGCGCCCCGACACGGACCGTAGTCCCTGACTGCGGGACGGGGGGAGACGGCGCCGGGTCAAGGCCCTTCCCTTCCCCCGGCTCGCACCGACCCACCGCGGGCACCGCGGTCTGCGGGAGCCCAGACACGCCGCGGCCGGGGCGGGGAACACGCAGCAGGACAACAGCAGCGCCCAACACCCGACCCTCCCTCGCCTCTCGCTGTCTTTGCACCACCAGCACCAGGGGAGAGCGCGAACGCAGTCCCCCACTACCACAAATTATGCAGTCGAGTTTCCCGCATTTGGGGAAATCGCAGGGGTCAGCACACCCGGAGTGCAGGGGATGAGCCTCGCCCTGGGAAAACCACCTGCCTGATCATGGTGTCTCCCCTGCCAGGTAAGTATGACTCCACCCCACACACAACACCCCCCGCACCACGCCGCACGCACACACACCGCACGACGACAACCCCCGCGACACCCCGTGCCCCCCCAAACCACGCCGCGTCTCGCGCCCCCAACCTCGGCCCGGGCCTCACCCGCGCAGCGCCCGCCTTCCCCCGCGGACGGCGGCGGCGGCGCGGCGGAAACGGCTCCCGTCATGCGTGGCGGCGGCATCTCATCTGCATGGACACGCCCCCTCCAGGAAGGCCCCGCCCCATCCCGTCGGAGCTGCTCTGCGGGCGGGGCGGGGCCAGGCTGGACGGAGGCCCCGCCCCCTCCCGGCGCGCGGCCGGTAGTTCCCGGGCAGCGACGCCCCGCGCCCGGAGCGTCTCCGGCCCCGCCGCGCTGCTGCCGGGGGCGCTGCCCCGGGCCCGCCCGCACCGGCACGGACCGAGACCGCTCCGGCCTGCGGGCGCCGCGGCTCGGCGGTACCGGGGCTCGTCTCCCCGCGGCCGGACCCCGGAACGGCGGCACCGCAGCCCCCCCGCCCCCTCCCGCGGCAGCCGGCGCGAGCGCGTCGGGGAAGTCCCGGCCGTGGCGCCGGTGGCCGTGAGTCCCGGTGGCGAGAGCCCCGGGAGCCGGCGGGAGGGGCCCGTCTGCGCCCGGGAAGGGCTCGGGGCGTCGGCGCGGCTGAACTGGCCACAGGGACCCGAAATGGTCCTCGGCTCTGGGAAAATGGCAAAGATCCGCCTGGGAGCTGTTGGCGGGCAGTTAGAGACAGATGCCGCCACCAGGGACGGCCAACACGGGTCACAAAGGGACAGTCCCGTCTCACCGGTTTGATCGCCTACAATAAGGTCCCCCCCGGGGGTGACGGGACGGCGGTGGGTGCAGTTTTTCTGTAGCTGGCGAGGGGCTGGGAGGCCCGTCCTCTGGGGGCGGCCGAGGGCTCGGGGCTGGAGAGAAGGGGGCCGAGGGGCCACCTCATGGCTCCCTGCAGCCCCCTGAGGAGGGACGTGGAGAGGGAGGTGCCGAGCTCTTCTCCTGGCACCCGGGGACAGGGCGCCTGGGAACGGCTCAAAGCTGCGCCCGGGGAGGCTCAGGCTGGACACGACGAGGCATCTCTGTACCAAGAGGGTGGTCAGACCCTGGCACGGGCTTCTGGAGAGGTGGTCGATGCCCCGAGCGGGGCAGAGCTGGAGAGGCATTTGGGCGATGCCCTTAATGCCGTGCGTTAGCATGGGGTCAGCCGTGAAGGGGTCGGGCGGTGGGACCAGATGGTTCCTGGAGGTCCCTTACAGCTGAACTACCGCCCCCTTACCCTGACACCCCCCCGAGGACACAGAGAACGCTCCGGTGCAGCCGCCGCAGTGTGGGCGTGGGGACAGGCAGAGCGTGGCACTGCCGGGGCTGCTGTGCTGAGCGGTGACTCCATGCCAGTTGAGCCGGCGCACGGTCAGCCATGTCCCGAGACACACAGATGTGTCACGGTGTGGCCATCAGCCCGGTGGCTCAGCCGCAGCTCTGCTGTGTTGTCACCCACCCCGTGAACGCGGGGATGGAGCAATGGCTGGGAGAGGCGCAGAGGCCCCTGGAGTGTCGCGTCCTCCCCGGGGAGGAAAGAGGAAGAGCCGCTCTCCCTGGGGGGAGCGGGGACGTGTCCGTGTGTTGTTGGGGGGACACAGCCATGCCGTCCCGCGCTGTCTCCCCAGGGCCATGGCAGGGACCCGAGGGGTGGACGTTTCCCCCGGTGCCGACCCGGGGCGGTGCCGCTGGTTCCCCCCGTCCCGGCAGCGCGGGCTCCGCCGCCGGCCCCGCGCGGTGCGGGCTCTGCGGGCGCGGCGGGGCCGGGCAGCGGCTGCGCGTTTGCCGCGAGCCGGCGGGAGCGGGGATCGAACCGTTGACAGCGAGGGCGGGCGGGGCGGGGCCTTGCTGAAAGAGGGCGTGTCCATGCAGATGAGATGCCGCCGCCACGCATGACGGGAGCCGTTCCCGCCGCGCCGCCGCCGTCTGCGGGGGAAGGCGGGCGCTGCGCGGGTGAGGCCCGGGCCGAGGTTGGGGGCGCGAGACGCGGCGTGGTTCGGGGGGGCACGGGGTGTCGCGGGGGTTGTCGTCGTGCGGTGTGTGTGCGTGCGGCGTGGTGCGGGGGGTGTTGTGTGGTGGGTGGAGTCATACTTACCTGGCAGGGGAGACACCATGATCAGGCAGGTGGTTTTCCCAGGGCGAGGCTCATCCCCTGCACTCCGGGTGTGCTGACCCCTGCGATTTCCCCAAATGCGGGAAACTCGACTGCATAATTTGTGGTAGTGGGGGACTGCGTTCGCGCTCTCCCCTGACGAGGTGGTGACAAAAGCAGAGCTGAGTTGTGGCTTTCCGACTTCCGACGTGGTGCTGGCGTTACCCGCTATCGCCGGCGCCGTCCTACTTCCCTGTTGCGCCGCGGGGCTCGAATTCAGTGCCCGTCCCTCTCCCGGCCGCGCTCCGCCATCCCCCCGGGCCCCGGAACGCTGCGGTTCACGCTGCGGTTCCCGCTGCCCCGCGGCGCCCCAGACGGCCCCTTCACCAGATGCTGTGCCCGCCCCGCCCCGCCCCGGGGGCCGGCCCGCCCCGGCCCCGCCCCGGATCCTCCCGCCGCCGCCGCCGCCGCGCTGCACGCGCTTGGCCGGGCCGCCGCCGCGGAGCCGCCGGAGCGCACGTGGGGCCGCCATGGGCCGCTTGGTGCTGCAGGACGGGTCGGTGCTGCGCGGCCGCGCCTTCGGGGCCGCCGGGGCCGCCGCCGCCGGGGAAGTCGGTGAGTGCGGCCGGAGCGGGAGCGGCTCCGGGACGGCGGCGGATGTTGGGGGTCGGCCCGAGCACGGCATCGGCACCGGTCGCCCCCCCCACCCCACCCCCGCACGCACCGGCCGTGGGGCAGGAGCGGGGCCGGCCCGGGGCGCTGGGGGAGGGGGTCGTCGGTGCCCGGGGCTCCGGTGCCTCCGCCGGGACGGGGGGCGGCCGGGCTGCTCCGTCCCTGCCGACCCGGCCCCTCTCCCGCTCGCAGTGTTCCAGACGGGCATGGTGGGCTACCCCGAGGCCCTCACCGACCCCTCCTACAAGGCGCAGATCCTGGTGCTCACCTACCCCCTGGTCGGCAACTACGGGGTGCCGCGGGACGAGGCCGACCCCTTCGGCCTCAGCAGGGTGAGAGCGCGGGGACGGGGGGCGGCGGGGGCGGCGTGTCCCGGTGGCAGTGACACCGCGGCGCCTGGAGCTGCCCGAGCCACCTGGCCACCGGCCACCGGCGCAGGGTGCCAGGGCGGGACGGCCCCAGGTGCCAGGGCGGGATGCGCAGGGTGCCGGGGCGGGGTGGCGGCAGGCGGAGGTTTGGCCCCGATGCTCCCGGGCCCGGCGTGCTCCAGCCCGACGTGGACCTGGGAGGGGACCGGGGCTGGGGCGGGGGGCGATGGGACCCCCGAGCACTGGGATGGGGGCTCCCCGGCGGCGCGTCTGTCCCTGACAGGGCTGCGTTGCAGGGCGGGGGTCCCAGCCCCCCCCGGGGATGGCAGAGCAGCCCCCGCTCGAGGCCCCAGACCCCTCTCGGCCCCTGCCCCCAGGGCAGAGTCCATCCCCGCTGCGCCGTGCGGGGCCTCCTCACGCTGACCCTGGGGCCCGTCCTGCCCACCCCATCCCGCGTTGGTGGCCCGGAGCCCCCGTCCCCGCGCTCGCTGCCATCGGCCCTCTCCGGGCTGGGGGTGCCGTGGGTCCCTGCTGCGGCCCCACGGGCCTCGCTCCCCCGAACCGGAGCCCCCACGGCTGACCGGACACGCTGGTGCGTTTGGGGTTCCCGGCGAGGCTGGGGACCGGAGGGAGCGGTGCTTTCCTGCGTGCTGGTCCGTGCTGAGCGGAGGGGTCCCACGGTGCGGGCCGTGCTGGCCCCTGGGCGGGGGGCTGCAGTCCAGCAGCGTCGGGGGCTTGGGCACCCTGTCCTGGGGCTCCCGGAGCCACGGGCTCGGCTGGACCAAGCCACAGCCTCCCAGGGCCGCGTGTGGGACGAGGTGGGGGCGGCGACAGACCCGCACGCCGAGCGGGGCTGGTCCTGTGCTGTGGGCCGGGGATGGGGTCCCTGCCCCACGGGGCTCCTCCAGCCCTGGGCTGCAGCCATGCTGCCGTGTCCCATGGGGACGGCCAGGCCCCCGCGGGGCACACAGGGCTTGTCCCGTGCTGGTGGCCCCGTGCCCGGCTGTACTCACTCCCTTTTCCCCAGTGGTTCGAGTCCAGCAAGATCCACGTGGCCGGGCTGGTGGTGGGCGAGTGCTCGGAGACCCCCAGCCACTGGAGCGCGTCCCGCTCCCTCGACCAGTGGCTCAAGGAGCACAACATCCCTGGGCTGGAAGGTGGGACTGGGAAGGGTGTGGGGTGGCTGTGGGGCTGGGGCCGGGGGACAGTCGGTTCTGGACCAGACCTGTCTCTGCGGTGGGATTTGCTTCCCCACGGGGTCGACCCGGTGCTGGCGGTTGGGGCGGGATGGTGTTGGTGGGGCACGAGGTCGTGCTGGGGGTGGGCCGGGGCCGTGGGGGTTTTGTCTCACGGCGCCTCCCCAGGAGTGGATACTCGGGCCCTAACAAAGAAGATCCGCGAGAAGGGGACGCTGCTGGGGAAGCTGGTGCCAGACGGGACCCCTGAGAAAAGCCTCTCGTTTGAGGACCCCAACAAGCGGCACCTGGTGCAGGAGGTGTCGCTGAAGGTGGGGCTGGGGACGGCTGGGGGGTCAGGGGGTGGCAGAGGGGGTTTTGGGCATGTGTGGGGATGGCCGGGGGGCTGGGGGGGGGCTGCGGAGGTCCCTGCTGGGGCAGGGGCTGCTGCCTGGGGGCACTGGGGCGATCCACACTCACCCCTCCCGCAGAGCCCCCAACTCTTCAACCCCGGCGGGTCGCTGCGCATCACGGCCATCGACTGCGGCCTCAAGTACAACCAGGTGCGGTGCCTGTGCGAGCGGGGGGCGGCCGTCACCGTGGTGCCCTGGGACCATCCGCTGGACACCGCAGGTCGGGGGGCAGCAGCCGGGGGCCGAGGGGTGTGGGACGGGGCCTGGAGCAGGGGCTGTCTCCTGGGATGGTGCTGGGGGCAGCGGGGAACCACGTCCTGGTCCGCACCATGGCGTCAGGGAGCCTTGATGTCGTCCTTCCTGGGGGCTCAGGGCCCTCAGTGGGGCCCTGCAGGGATGGGGGGGGGGCATGGGCTTTTGGGGTGCCTTGCTGTGATGGGAAGGCAGCTCTGGGCTGTGGCATCAGGGGCCATGGGGGGCTGTGGGACTGGGGGGGCCTTGCTGCCACTGGGAGGGGGGTTGTGGGGTCAGGGAGCTTGGTGCTGGGGCGTTGCGGGGGCTGTGGGCTCAGGGTGCCTCGTTGCTGGTAGCCGGGGACCCTGGGGGCTCAGGGGGCCCCGCTGTGACCCTGCTGCTCTCTCGGCACAGACTTTGATGGGCTGTTCATCAGCAATGGCCCTGGGGACCCGCAGCTCTGCCGGGAGACAGTGTCCAGCCTGCGCCGGGTGCTGGACGCCCCCCAGCCCAAGCCCGTCTTCGGCATCTGCCTGGGCCACCAGCTGCTCTCCCTGGCCCTCGGCGCCCACACCTACAAGATGAAGTGAGTGGGGGGTCCAGTGCGGTGGTGGGGGGGTGTCACCGTGGGGTCCCGGGGCTGCCTGACGCCCGTCCCCACCGCCCAGGTACGGGAACCGGGGTCACAACCAGCCGTGCCTGCACGAGGACACGCGGCGCTGCTTCATCACGGCGCAGAACCACGGCTTCGCGGTGGAGGCGGGCAGCCTGCCCCCCGGCTGGGCCCCGCTCTTCACCAACGCCAACGACGGCTCCAACGAGGGCCTCGTCCACGAGCACAAGCCCTTCTTCAGGTGGGTGCGGGGCCGTGGATGGTGGGGGTGTCCGGGGGGGGCACAGGGCTGTGCCCTGCCTGACACCCCCCCCTGCAGTGTCCAGTTTCACCCCGAGCACCGCGCCGGCCCCACTGACCTGGAGGGGCTCTTCGACATCTTCGTGGAGGCGGCACGGGACCTGCGGAGCGGAGACGGTGGCGCCCGCACGGGTGGGTTGGGGCGGGAGGGGGGCGGCCGGACCCTGGGGGACCGTGGGCAGGACGGTGGTGCCGGGGCTGTGCACGGGGGTCCCAGCGTGTCCCGTCCCCCCCCCCCCCCCCCCGACAGTGCGGGAGCGCCTGCGGGACTGGCTGACCTACGCCGAGGCGCCGTCGGGGGGCCGGGATGCGGCGCGGCCCCGCAAGGTGCTGATCCTGGGCTCCGGCGGCCTCTCCATCGGGCAGGCAGGAGAGTTCGACTACTCGGGGTCGCAGGTGAGTGCCCACCCAGGGGTACGGGATTGGGGGGGGGGGGACGGTGGGGGCCCGGGGCCACCAGCCGTGACCGCCCTGCTCCCCGTAAGGCCATCAAAGCGCTGAAGGAGGAGAACATCCAGACGGTGCTGATCAACCCCAACATCGCCACAGTGCAGACCTCCAAGGGGCTGGCGGACAAGGTCTACTTCCTCCCCATCACCCCCGACTACGTCACCCAGGTGAGCACCCTGGGGTGCTGGTGGGGAGGGGGCGGTGTGGGGGGCACAGGGACAGCGCGGCTGGGGGCTGCTTGGGGGTCTGGGGGGTGGCGGGGAGGCGCTTGAGCGGGCAGCACAGGCACGGTGGCAGCCGGAGGGTGCGGGGCTGCCGTGGGTCCCTGCCCCACCGCCCTGTGCCCTCCCCCCGCCATCCCCAGGTGATCCGTAACGAGCGCCCCGACGGGGTGCTGCTGACCTTCGGGGGGCAGACGGCCCTGAACTGCGGCGTGGAGCTCACCAAGGCGGGCGTGCTGGAGCGGTACCGTGTGCGGGTGCTGGGCACCCCCGTCGCCTCCGTCGAGATGACGGAGGATCGCAAGGTCTTCGTGGAGAAGATGGAGGAGATCGGGGAGCACGTGGCGCCCAGCGAGGCGGCCGCCTCCCTGGAGCAGGTCCGGGGGTGGGACGGGGCAGGGTTGGGGGGCGGGCAGGGTGCCGTGTCCCCCCCGCCCTCTTTCCGTCGTGACCCCGTTGCTCTCCACAGGCGCTGGCGGCAGCCGAGCGGTTGGGGTACCCGGTGCTGGTGCGCTCCGCCTACGCCCTGGGCGGGCTGGGCTCTGGCTTTGCCAACAACCGGGAGGAACTGGTGGCACTGGTGAGCCAGGCCTTCACCCACACCTCCCAGGTCCTGGTGGACAAGTCCCTGAAGGGCTGGAAGGAGATCGAGTACGAGGTGGTGCGGGACGCCTACGACAACTGTGTCACGGTACAGGATGGGAGAGACCCCCCCCAGGCCTCTGCTGGGCGGGGATTGATGGAGGAGTGGGTGCTGGGGGGCTCCCGGTGGACCCCGGCCCCGGGGAGGGATACCCAGCCCATTCCGGCGGCTGTGCCCCTTGAGCCAGACCCCTCGCACCCCCCATGCTCGGGGGGGGCTGCAGCGCCTGGGCTGCGCCAGGGGCTCGTTGTCGAGCCCCATCGGTCCCCGGGGCAGGGGAGGGGGCGGTGGGAGCTGGGAGGGACGCGTTCAGGGCAGCACAGGGGGCAGTCGGGACCCCCCCAGCCCACGGTGACACCCCCCCTCCCCGCTGCCAGGTGTGCAACATGGAGAACCTGGACCCGCTGGGGATCCACACGGGCGAGTCCATCGTGGTGGCCCCCAGCCAGACCCTCAACGACACCGAGTACTTCATGCTGCGGCGCACGGCCGTCAAGGTGGTGCGGCACCTGGGCATCGTGGGCGAGTGCAACATCCAGTTTGCCCTGAACCCCGAGTCGGAGCAGGTGAGTGTGGCCCCCAAGGGCCCCCCGGCCTCGGGACCTGGGTCGGGGTCCTGCCCTGTGCTGTCCTGTGGGGCTGCCGTCCCCGGGCACCGGCGGGTCTTGCCGTGCCGGCAGCTCAGCCGGCCCCGTGAGCGCAGCGGGGCGCTGGGTCTCGCTCCCTGCCGGAGCCGTGCCCGGTCCTTGGGTGGCCTCTGCCTGGCTCCCTCCTGCCGTGGCCGGCAGCGATGGCTGCCCTTCCCCAGCCCGGCTGCCCTGGCGTTCGGTCCCCACGGCTATTCGTGCCCT